>NC_090437.1:443363705-444001205 GCF_031143425.1 Pleurodeles waltl
GCCGTTTTCACTGCACTTAAGTAACTTATAAGTCATCTATACGTCTAACCTTCACTTGCTGAAGGTTAGGTGTAAAGTTACTAAGTGTGAGGGCAACCTTGCACTAGTAAAGGTGCCCCCACATAGTTCAGGGCCATTTCCCGGGACTTTGTGAGTGCGGGGACGCCATTACACGTGTACACTACATATAGGGCAATGCCTATATGCAGCTTCACAGTGGTAACTCCGAATAAGGCCATGTAACCTATCTAAGATCATGGAATTGTCCCCCCATTCCAAAGCTGGTATTGGGGAGCCAATTTCATGCATTATGGGGCCTCCACTATGGACTCCCTGTACTGCCAAACCAGCTCTCTGAGGCTTGCACTGCAGCTACAGCTGCTGCCACCTCACAGACAGGGTTCTGCCCTTGTGTTTTGTAGAGTGGCTTGTGGACTCTACTGATGTTTGGTGCTGTCAGTGTTTTCTTTGTCCCTGTCTTGTGCTAACTGTGTGCTAACTGTGTTTTTTATGTTTTGTACTTGTAAATTGTACTGTTTTTGCCATTGTATTGTTCGATGTTTGCCCATTGAGTGGTTTACTATTTTAGGAGTAGGGATTATGCTAAGAGGTGTTTGTTTTGAGGGTTACAGTGTATAAAGTGGGATGGGCCACGTCGGGGAAGGGTAGGGCAAGGAACCTTTCTGAGGGAGAGCTTGGGGGCCTGCTATGGCTGCTGGCCCATTACGTGCTGAACATGATGGCATCAGGGTTTAGTGTCAGCCAAGGATCTCCAAATGGAACACAGGGAGCTCTGGGAGAGGGTGCGTTGGCACATGTCAGGAATGTTTTGGGCTCGACCACACCCTCCACCAGCTTAAGCACCAATGGGCAGAAGTGGTGTCCCAATAGGCAGATCTCCTAGACCACCTTGGCTTGGGTATTGGTGACCCCATAGGTATGTATGTATGCACCATTTGCATATAGTTGTGTCCCTATCACATTAAATTAAAACTTGTTTTTTACATGTACAGGGTAGATCATTTGAGGGTTAGGATACAAAAGTCCAGTGTACATCTGTCCAACTGCTATACCCTGCCCCATGGGTCTGTTCAAGGTGTTGAGGTGTTTTGAAATTGATTCACATGCATGCATCTGTAAACATGACCTAATTTCACATAGATGTTTGTTCTGAGTATGAACAGCTCTTGTTTCAAAAGCCCTGCATAGTTGATGTGTAAGGAGGAAAATAATGATCAATCTCCTATTATGTTAACCTTCTTATGTGTACTGCATTGTTCAGCACGCATAGAGATTAACATGCCCCTGGTAATTTTTTTGTTCCGGAGGGTGGGCCTTTCAGGGTTGATATTTGATACCATTTTCAAAGGCATACAGCCTTGCACCATGTTGCACGGTAGCATGCTGTGCATCATCTCAGCACTCTGTGTACCAGTGACATTGATAGTCTGATATTGTCCTTACAATGTTAGATGCAGCGTGTATCTGTCTTTTCCTATTCCAGTTCTACTTTGCTGTGCCTAAGATCTATGGGTTTCCACTGTGTGTCATGGTGCAAGCTAGCCTAAAATGATGCTTCCCAGCAGTACACAAAACATTACATGTTTGAGGGATGCTTCAGGAATGTGATGTGAGATATTTTGAGCATCAACATCGGGTCACCTCTGCCATATAAGGTGACTAGCTGCACCACATATATACAGACAATGTATACATATGTGTGTCCAATGTGCTGAATATACCAGATCACTGGGATGTCTGTACTGTTCATGCATGATAAGTAGACTGTATGCCTTCGCAATATTCATAAAGCAATGTTCAAATTATTATCTTGTAGGTGGACCTGTACCATACACCTGGGGTGAAGTTGATACCTTCAGGGACTGTAGTGCTAGCAGTAAGTGGAATTAGTACATGGTTGTAGCTCTGTAGGGGTTGTTTGTAATCTATGATTGCTGTAACATTGTGTTGTGTATGGGAGTGTATCAATCACCTTTAACAAAAGGAGTGAGATGGACAAGGACATATATCAATGTGCATGTAGGGGCAGTGTATGAAGACTCACATTAATCATACATCCTTACTTGCTGGAGTGTTGTTTGCTCACCTACGGTTTGGATGTTTAGGGCAAATTCACCATCATCTGGCACTAAATCTACAGTTGCTCAAAACCTCTATCGTTTTACACCCAAAACATAGAACAAACGTTACCACCTATGGTTCAACAAACGTTGCAGCAAAGTGGAATGAGCTGGGCTGAGCTTGTCTGGACCCAGTATACTTACCTCTATCCATATTTGGGCATGAGACTGATGCTGGTGAGGTGAAACACATTACCCAGACAGTGTTAACAATAGTCAATATTACAGTCTCATGTAATATGAATTACAGAAGTGTGTGTCCAATGCAAAATATACTTTTGATGTTTTGCATCATGCTATGCTCATACATGCTACAGACATTTAACTTTGCTGCACAATGAGTTCAGTGTGAATGACAATAGGCAGAATCAGACATTCATGCTGATAAACAACTAAAATGTTTTGTGATCCATACCTGTTCCAGTAGGTATATGTGAATTCAACTGCCCAACTTGTACAAACTTGTATGAACGTGTCAGCAGGCTAACCAACAATTCTTCCCATGACAGATGTTGCAAATGTTGTTGTGATAGGGCAAAGTTATTCCTCATCATTGATTAGAGTCATGAAGGGGCCATATGGTATCTCAACATGTGTTGCTGTAGCGTGTTTATACATTGTCATTAGGAATTAATTACTTTCTTCCACCTTTTTTGCAACACTTAACCCTAGGTATCACTGCTGTAATCCGGCCTCACAGGTACCTCAGCATCCCTTAGAGTAGTCCAGAACATACATATGTATGATGGGGTGACAGAGGAACGATTACACAGGTGCCATGGAGGCAGTAAGGATGTAGGCCTGCATCTCTTTTTTACCATCATGTTGGATGAATCGTCATCAGGCTGCCTGTCTGATGCACATTATGGGTTTAGGTGTCCACATGGCAGGGCTTGAGCATATGGTTTGGCGGGTCGTGACAGGATGTAAGGATTCCTACCTCAGTGCAAATAAATGTGCTCGGCATACATTGGGTATGTCACCAGTCTGCACATGCAGTGAAATGCCTAACTCAGGGTCTCAAATACCCTATGTCCCATTTCTCTGAGGCATTCATACAACAGAAGGGCGTTGGTAAGTTTGATGCAATGTGTACAGGACCTCAGCTATGCACTGTGTCAGCAGCATACAGTCCTTTACACTGCTCACCTACTGGTGGCCTTACTTCTACTGGCTATCACTAACGCTGTCACCCTTGACTCATGGTGAAGGTTACCTGTAAAATATAGCACAAAGTGTTTGTAAAGATGAGATTTGCAGCATGTATACACGCAATCCTGACATGTATAGCCTAATTTTTATTGTGCATTAAGAAAAGCAGCTTCACTGGAATGTGTGTACAGACACTAGGATATGTTAAGGTCACCATGGTATTGCTACAAATGCAGTGCTTTATTTGAGCCGGTGGTTGTCGGTGCAGGGCACCAGCACAAATGTTTAAGGGCCGGCACTTAGTTTTCTGCATCAGGTATTTACTGTGAGAAAAAGACACATATGGAAAGGCGGTGGAATAGAAAAATGAAAAAGCGTCACAAAGGGAGACAGCAGAAAGCTGAAAGAGTGAGCTGAAGGGCCAGGAAGTACCTGTAAATGGATTAAAGAGGCCCCAGATGGCTTTAGGAATACGTTGATTCAGCATTCTGTTCTTGCACATTTAAATGCAGAATCTGCGTGTTTCAGAGGAGAGTTTTGGGCACCAGCACCTTAAAAATTAAGCACTGTACAAATGTATACCAGACGGAAGCTGTATGTTAGGTTTTCTGGTATTTGCCAGAGTCCGCAAAACATATGTTTTACGGGCGTTAGCTATCCATCCTCCATCTATGTTTTGACTACCTAACACAGAGTCAGTCAATACAGCAATGTGTGTTGCCTTGTGTATTTCCAGATGTGTAAACCAATGCAGAGGCACACAAACTGTGCTTGCTTGAAGTAACTCATTTCATATATACAAATGACCAAAAGCAAAAGCAAATCCAATTGCTTGCTGCAAAACCAACTCCAAAGTGTCCACATGTGAACCATGTGTCCCACTCAATGTGGACACAACATCATGGTGCAGATGCGTCTCAGGAATGATATTGTTACAAATAAAATTGTTTTGACATTGCCATATCATATACATACACTGCAAGCACTTGAGTATGTTTGCCTTGTGGAAAAGTATATGTACAGAAGATGTATTGTTCAAATCTCTGTCAAAATATTTTGTTTTCTACTGGCCTGCCACATGTAATGGTCTGAACATGTAAGCCTATTATTGCAGATATCATGTACATTTTCAACTTTAGCTGATACGAAATTCCTTTACCTCCTGACACAACATGACAGCTGAAGAGGCTAAGCAGGATAGCATACGTTTGGATCGGTACCGCCATATCCATCATGTCACAAGAGCATGCAAGAAGATGGGCATTTTGCATGAAAAAGAAAAGGCGGCCTGGACCTGTAATGCAGACAGGTGGGAACACCAAGGACAATCTAAGGACAAAACTAAACAGGAGGGTGCCCAATAGCTGACAGATGAATGTCAGGCCATCCCAGGACCATTGTCTGCCCAAAAGGTGCCATCCACACAGGTTATATAAAAAGTTTTTTGTCTATGGGTCCTTATTTGAGGCACAGGTCATTAAAGGCTTGCATGACCTGAAAATAAGGATAGCAGCCAGTGAGGGTGAGCTGTCAAGCCTGCGTGCCATAATACTGATGCTACAGGAGGGAATAGAGCACACCTGTGCACAAATTTGACGCTCTCATGGACATTTCCCTTTCCCCATTATTTAGCATGTTTGTAATAGTGATACTAATTTAGGCATAGTGTAGTTTAGGGTTTAGGACAGTTATAGTGTAAGTTAATGTAACTTATAGTAGTTTATAGGAGTGTTTTTCGATGGGTAGATTTTTTAGTGGATGGGTAGTTAATGTTTAAAGTGTGTTTTAGAAAAAATTTAAAAATTTAAATATATTCATATATATATATATATATATATATATGTTTGTTCAGATTTCAATGTATAGGCAGTGTATGTTTAGGACGATCTTGTTTCCTGTATTGTGCGGATGTATGTGTATTAAGGGCTGTGGGGATAGATGTTTAACTTATCATTTGTGTATGGTAGTTAAAGTTAGTTTAGGATAAGTTAAGGTGGTGTAGGGTAGAGTTAACGTTAGCTAGGATAGGCTAGGCAGGTGTAGGTATTTTTTTTAGTATAGTGTAAGGTAGTGTTACATTTAGTTAGTTTAGGCTAAACAGGTGTAGTTAAATTACATTTGTGTTATATATACAAAATCTACATCACTACATCATTATTACTTAATTATGATTTGGTAGCATGGTGAAGATGAGTTGAGTACATGATGTGGGTATTGACCTGCTGGCTATGTAGGTAAGTGTTGTTTTGTCAGAGGCCTATGGGGAATTGATAGTCTATATGACAGCTGAGTGAAATGTGGTGGCTTTTAGAATATTAGCCACTGTAAATGTCCTCTTTTTAAATATTTTCTCAAGACACAACACAGGCAAGATTCTACTATAGCACTTTGTGTGAGCATGATAGAGCAAGTATAGTTGGTAAAGATTTAGCAAGGCTGTGATGGTACACACTGGAGCCTGCCAGTACAGCACACACCCTTGCACCATTGTGCAAGTGGTTCATTGGCTAAGAATATTCCCAGCATGAGAGCAGCGTCTGGATTGGCATCTTGGAGCCTGCGCAGTGTGCACCAGCCTGTGGACTGGTGAGATTTGGGGGTCGGGACAGGAGTGGAGGGGCAAGGCAGCAGCCAGTAAGTAGTATTTTACATTTATATGAATTATTTTTATTTCGCCCACCCTGCTCTACCACTTGGGATTGAGAGCAGCCACCACTGCTGACAGACCCAATTTTCAGAAGGTAAACATTTGATTGTTTAGTTGATGTTGAAGTGTATTTTCACTAGCTGATATTCCATTGGGAAGAAACATATTCCTCATTATGCCATCGCAGTGGATGTACTTGTTGGTGCATATCCAAAGAGAGCATGTGTTAGTGTCTTTTGCTCACTCTCCTTGAGATGCTATGAAGTGAGTTATGTTAATACACATCCACCATGGTATAAACAGTCCCTTCATAAACAAACATACTGCACTGAGGTTTATAGTAGTGAATTCATTTACAATATTTGTTTGGCTCACCATGAGTTTTCTTGCAATGTTTGGGGCAATAACACTAACGTTGATTGTGAGCAAAAGATGTTCAGACAGAGTCCATTTGAGAGACATATCATGCGACATGTAGAGCTATTGAGAATTTCAGTGAGAAAGTACAAATTGCCACTAGGGAAGGTAGGCTTCTTCAACAGTCCACAAGTGGATATTATTAACAGATGCACAAACATAAAGGTACAGTGCTGGTTGATTAAGAAGGTGGCATGATAACAGGCACAGGTATACTGGGAATCTGGCCAGGGAGCCCAAGCAAATGTTACCTGGCAGTTCTAAGATGAAAATTGGAAAAGTCAGCATCTTCTTCAAAAGTTGGTGGTTTTTGTGTGGGAGGCATCCAAGGCACATGCACATCAGGGGCAGAAGGTATGGCTCCCCTGCCCCTGGCAACATTTGTCTGTGGCAGCAAGGAAGGAAGCAAACGTCACTTTGGAGGGTAGCCATTGTTGTTATGCATGAGTCCAACTTGTGCTCCATAGATGCCATGATGTTAATGATTGTTCCCAGCCTAGTGACAACCTCACTGGTGTCACAGGTTGAGGCCTGTTCTTTCCTTTCCAGCATGACACCAGCAATGTCAGCCAGTAACTCATTCATCCTACGGAAAGGGTAGGTGCCTTTAATTGCCTTAGATATATCCTTACTAGGAGTGAGGCTCTAGATTGCCCGCTATGGTCTCCATCCTTGCTCGCACCACATCAACCATTCGTTGCTGGACTCCTACCACTCATATTGGAAACTTAAGGGTCTTTGGAGTCCACAGCAGGACTTGGACTGGCAGATGGGGCATGTCCTGCGGGTGACAGCTCCTCTAGAGACCCTGCAATGCTTTCATCCCTTGTCATGAGCAGAGTATGAGATTTTTAGGAGTCCTGAAGTTGTTGGAAAGTATCATCGTCTATTGGGGACGGTATGTGATCACCAACAGGTTGGTCATCCAGGACAGGCTGCTGGACAGGAGGTATTGTTTGTTCCTCTGCAATAAAATTATGATATGTTTGTGATGATCTATGATAGATGTTGGCAATATAAATTTTGATGATCTAGAGACTTTGGAGGTCATTTCGAGTTTGGCAGTACCGGGACTGCCATGTCAACGGTGGTAGTCCAACTACTTGCAGGCTGGCGGAGAAGACTGCTAAATTATGACCATGGCAGTACAGCCAACAGAATACAGCCAAACCACTGCCAGCACCACCCCTGTGGTCAGGCCACCACGGATGACCGTAGCCACCTGCAGGCCAGCGGAGACCATGTTTCCACCTGACAGAGTACGAGGTCGCACACTGCCATGGTTTCCGCCGCGGTTTTGGTAGAAACCAACTGTATAAAAGGAGACACTCACCTTCAGGAAGCCATACTCGTCCAGAGCCACCAAGGAGCCAGAACAGCAGGTCCTCCTGCTGCTCCTATTCGGCCAGTGACTTTGGAACGACGACAGCAATCATGAGTACACACACTTACCTGTCACTGTTGTAAATTGTCAAAGTACCTACGCGCACACAACATGCCAATCAGGAACGGGTGGTGAGGGCGACACTCACACAGTAACCCCATTCCAACACGCACACTCACATACAGCCACATGCACATCCACACATACAGGGTACACACCCTACAGACATCACATACATGTCTAAAATACACACCAACACCCAGATACACAGCACCAGCACAGTCACAGGCAACAACACACAACACCAGTAAATAACACCAGTAAATAATAAAAATACACCACAATCACTGCATCATCAAAATATTGTTGTGATCACACAATAGACAATTGCCCTTGACAAATCATACATACAACACCTAGTACCACCACCAGGGAACAAACACACACAACCACACATCCAAAAAAGGCAGCACACTGCATACCCTGCAAACACACTACATAACGAACCTGACATACCATTCTCCACACACACTCACGCACATAATCCAAGCACACAAAAGCACACAACACTGCAACTAACGCATGTCAACACAAACACCGCACAATACCAGCATTACAATAGGTCCACAACATACGCATGGCCATCACACAACACACCCATCATTGGTGGACAAATGCAATGCAAACAAACACATGCTTCCCAAGGAAAATAGGTAGCACAACCACCACTGACATACAAATGCACACACACAAACAATGTTAGCAAAAACTAAAACTGCCCTAAGTAATGAAATGCAGAACAAAGATATGAAGTAGAAACCAACAACAGGCTGGTCCTAATATATATTATTATCAGTAAATAAATATAAGTGTCCAAGGCTGGAGGTAAGCCCAACAATAATGTGTGCAACATGCACACAAAGCACATGTTAGTGCCCCCAACTTGACTCATAACTGTCATGTAACCTCCACAGGTAGGGGCATCAAGGGGGCAGGAAGGCACCTCAGGGATTGGGGGAAGGTGGGGTTTGGGTTTAAGATTGGGAGGGGGATCTTTGGGTTTAGGTTTTGGGGGGGGGCTTAGGTTGAGACCTTTGGAGAGGCATGGGTACTTTTGTGAGGGGTTGACTTCTTGGCGGGGGAGGGGCAAGGGTACTAGCCGGGGAGGCCGGGGAGGTCTTTGAGGTGGAAGGGCCAGACTTGGGGAGGGACACTGAACGTTTAGGGGTATCACAGGGTGAGAGAGGAGTAGGGAAAAGGGAAACCCAGAGAGGAAAGCTTTCTTTGACATACGGGCCAGTGATAGCAGAAGGATTTGGGTGTGGAAGGAGAGGGAGTGGTTGTAAGAGGTGCAGCTGTGGATGTCTTGGGTGCATGTGTGGGCAAGGTATGCTTGTGGGTGATTGGTGTCTGTTGGGTCAGTGAGTGTGGGCATTTATGTGTTTTGGAAGGAGGGCGGTGGAGGTGCTGTGAGATGCCGTTGTGAATGAGTGACTGTCTGTTGGGGTGGTGACTGGAGGTATGTGGATGTGCTGCATGTAGTTGTGTCTGTGGTTGTAGTGTCTGCAGATGAGGTGACTGAGGTGGATGTCTGAGGGTCTGCTCGTGTGATGTCTGTGGGTAAGATAGGTGTAGCGGCTGGATCTGTGAATGCTGGTTTGGTGTCTGTAGGTGTAACTGGTGTTATGTCTGTGATGCTGGGGTGGTGGGGGTATCAGGGCAAGTTGTGACTGTTGAAGTGTGTGCAGGTGGATCTTGCTTGTGTGCATGCCGGTGGTGTGTCTTGTGGTGCTTGTGTTTGTCAGAGCTACCCTTGAATGTTGAGGTGGATGCATGCTTGTCTGTCTGTGTGCTTCGGCTGGGTCGGGGAAAAGGGTTTGGGATTGGGAAGAGGAAGGGGGAGTGGGGACAGAAGACAGAGGGTGACTGGCTGCCATCAGTCAGGAGGCCACAGCCTGAAAGGATCCCTATAGGCCAGCCAATGCACTGTGAATGCCCTCCAGGAATGCATTACTCTATTGCAAGTCCCTGGATGACATTCACAATGGTCGACTGAGCCACAGAGATTAACCTCAGGAGGTCAATTGCCTCCTCACTGAAGGCAGAAGGACTGACAGGGGTCGAGGTGCTTGCGGCAAAGGAGATGTCCACCCTCTTGGGTGAGCGGGCATGGGCAACTGGGTGGGGAGCTACAGGGAGGGCAGTAGTAGAAAGAGGGGTGCCAGACAGAGATGGTGCTGGGGTGGTCCCAGATGGGTCCGCCACCGCCTGGGAGTGACTACAGGAGAAGGAATCCGAGGATGATGATGTCGATCAAAGGCAGCATGGTCATCATGGTCTAGCTAATGCACATATTTCATCACCATACAGCACATCACTGTCCAAGTTATCAGTCAAAGGTAATGCAGTTGGAAGATAATACCAAATCATGGCTACTCTCACTACACACCTGCCTAGTCCATCACCAAAAGTCATGTTCCATGCAAGGAATGTCATATCTCATCACATGCAAGACAGCACCTAGCCTTCAAATCACATGCCTCGCTGATCCTTGTGCACATATCTGATACAATGGCTACATATACTGATGAATACAAAACATGCGGTAGGCCCATACAGTGTCCATCACAATTTGATATTCCATGTCTGGAGAACAGCAATGTCAATACATGTACACAATCTGGCAGGATTTACTGCAGTCACTATTCACAGACATTGCAAAATACACCATGGCTCCATGTACTTGAACTGTGGGCTGCTTAGCACCCATGATACATCCACAGACAATCACAGAGAGCATAGTTACAACAACCAACCATGGGGATCCCACACAATCTTATGAGGGCTCATACCATTTCACCTGACATGCTGAATCAGAGCCGCAACATCACAACAAGTGTACACATACTTCACTTACAGCTGAGCTGTCCTGTGCTACCCACGAGCAAAGTACTGGTACAACACTTACCCCACTAAAAAGCTACTTACACATGAATGACCAAACTAGCAGGGTAAAGTACATGGATTCAGTCTGTACTTACCTCCTTGTTGCTGCTGTCCTGCCCTTAAACCCCATCCACCTTAGGGTAGGCCACTGCCAAAATGCAGGTTGTTAGGGGGGTCAGGGTCTGACGGGTACCCCTCCCTCATTGGGAGGACTTTCACAGCTGGGTCTCAGCAGTCTTCCTGGCCCAGCGTCTCAGGTCCTCCATCTGCTTTTTACAGTGGGTGATCCATTGGCTGTGGACCCCAAGGGTCCGCCCCTTTTTTGACGATGGCATGCCAAAACCCCTTCTTCTAATGGGCGTAGACCTGCATAGATGACACAGACAAAAGGAGAAAGTCATTTCCACATGCACCATACCAATAGGAGTGGACAGTACACATCATTCACACATGTTGGCACACATAACCGTCCTCTCAGCTCACATGCCTCCACAATACACCATCTGCATGCATCAACACCTTGACAAGTTCACATCAACGGTACACCGTCTGTCACAAACACCTATCATGCATTGCTATAACATTGGACTCACCTGCTCCTCTGGTGCTCCATATAGCTGTCCATACAGAGGTACGACCTCATCCACTAGCTTGTCAAGCTCTTCTGCGGTGAAGGCTGGGCCCTGTCACCTGCAGGACCTGGCATGGCAGCTTCCAGAGGCAGTACACAGCAGCTCAGGTAGAGGAGGTCTTGCTGGCAGAAGTGTCAGGAGTTAAGTGAGAAAAACTACAGAAAATGGCGGTCACGGCCGCCATGTACATGACCGTCACCGCGGGGGACATCACCATTGGCCCTGAACATCCAAAGGCAACAATGTCTTCCAATGGCAAGTTACACTGCGGTTGTTACCGCCTACCCCCATGACGACTTCCACCGGAGGACATACGTCACTTCCACCTGTCCAGTACAGTAGATCAGGCGCCTGCCATTTTTAGCACGTCATGTATGGTGCTGTTTCCAAATCTGTGTCATACACTTTATCCCATTCAGTGCTGTACATCTGTACATACTGCCCTCCATTTTTGGGCAACATATTGTGCAAATGTGCAATAGAAGGTGTGTGGTGTGAGGACATGTGGTTATAGCTCTTTACAGCTACTCAGAGGTTACTATTCGTCAGAATGAAACAAATAAATCCCAAAATATGTGTGATATATGTATACGTGCTAAGTCTTTCACACATTGAGTTACAGTAGTTACAATAGCAATATCCCATTGTAATAGTTGGCAATGTGCAACAAAGAGGGTTAAATAGGATACATAGCTATGTGCGGTACTGTATATGTCAGATGTAGTAGCCGTTCTTGACAGCTGTTAAGTGTGAGGAATGTAAATAGCTGTAATAGATGTATGCATTCTGCAGTTCTCTTACTATGTTTACTTCCTTCACATAGTTATCCTGCCATGAGGAGAGTAAGACGACCACCAGTGTATCGACCACTGGTAGACCTGCACACCATGGAGGAAAGGCATGTTATTCAGACATTCAGTTATGAAGATGAGTTGAGTACATGATGTGGGTATTGACCTGCTGGCTTTGTCTGAAACGTCATATCATCATAGATCTATGTGATCAGTTGCAGCCAGATCTGATGCCTGCCAGTTGCAATCCCTCCAGCTTACCTCCCATCATTCAAGTTCTGTTAGTTTTACACTTCTTGGCCACAGGGTCCTTCCAGAATACAGTTGCTCTTACAGCATGGATTTGTCAGCCCATTTTGAGCCTGGATTTGAGGGATGTACTGTGTGCATGGTTGAAACACCTGGACAGCTACATCAGGTTTCCCCACTGAGCAGATATGGCCTATGTGAAGTCATACTTTTATGAGCTGGGACACATTCCACATGTGATAGAAACCATTGATGGCACCCATGTAGCCTTGGTACCTCCAGGTGCAAATGCACAGGTGTATAGGAAAAGGAAAAACTACCACTCAATCAACATTCAGGTGGTGTGTTTGGCAGACCAGTAAATCTCACAAGTCACAGCCAAGTATCCTGGTTCTGTGCATAATACCTTCATCATGAGAAGAAGCAATTTTATGCTGCTAATGACACAACTCTACACAGAGAGGGCCTGGCTGGTTGGTTGCAATTTATGTCTCCTGCAATCACATTATAGCATGTCAGACATACATGTTTGTGTTGTTTTCACAATGTGTTAACAGGTGATTCTGTCTATCCAACCCTGCCTTGGCTGTTGACACTAGTGAGGAACCCAACCACGCGAGGGGAAGTCTGCTACAATGAGGCCCACAGGAGGACAAGGTGTGTAGTTGAGTGGACGTTTGGCCTTCTAAAGGAAAGATTTAGGTGCCTGGGCTTACCTGGAGGTGCCCTCCTCCACTCACCCCACAAGGTATGTTAGATAATAGTTACCTGCTGCATGCTGCACAATCTAGCCTGAGATGTTAGATACTATTGAAAGAAGACTGTCTGTGCTTGCGTTGTTCAGCCCATACTGGGCTGCAGCATGAACTGGGCGGTTTTGCTCACTGGCGGGGCTAGTGGAGTTCCAAAACAAAAACTCCATCAACTCTGCAAGCGGACCGGAGCTCCCCGCACAGGCCTAGTGCATTGTGCAAGGGTGCCCATGTTACAAGCAAGATTGTTTTTGTGCAGAAAGGGACATATTCTGCACAAAAACAATACTCAGAGGCATTTTTCTCTTTTTACTGGTGTTTCAGAATTCAGCACATGTAGAAAGAGGAAATAACAAGGAGAAATAAATATATTTCCCTTTGTTACATTTCTGTTGGGAAGGCAAATCATTTTGATGCATTCCCAGGGTTAATACTCTTTACTAATCTCAGTAAATCGGGGATGGATGGTAACACCCACTCTCTACCCAGGGAACAATGGAACGTCTTCCCAATGAAGAGTAATACAAGGCAGCGTACTGGCTTCACTCCAGATTTACTAAGCCACGCACAGCTGTGGCTTAGTAAATCTGACTTAAACCCTTGCATTGCCTTAAGTCACACTGCATGACCCAAGGGCAATGCAGGAGCTTGATAAATCTAGCTCAAAGAGTTTTTTTTTTCTAAAAGTTGTTATTCTCTTTAGGTAGAATTCTACTACTGTACATTTTTTTTTATTATTTTTTTATTTTGTCCTCATTCACCCTAGGCCTTATATAAACCTCCTTTTCTTTTCAACCAAGACAAGAGGAGTTTTTCCTTGGCCAGGGGTTGCCCTTTCCTCTCAGACAATCCTCAGACTGTCCCAGTTCCAAGAGGATTTCAGAGGAAGGTATAAAATCATTGGACCAATAACACAAACACACTTTCGTTCAGTAATGCTTAAACAAAAATTCTATACCTCAATGTCCTGATTTCCAGTTCAATAATGGTGCCCAAAAGTTCCCCCGCGTCCTACCCCACCCCCGTCATTTGATCCAATTCTGCAGTACAAAAAAGGTCCCTAAGCCATTCTGAATGGCCTGGAGGGGTCTTTGAAACCCATTTTCTACATATTTCCCGCCTTCCCAACAGTATTGCGTAAAATACAAGTTTCTTATCTACAATTATGTCCCGATCAGACCGTTCCTGCTGATCTTGATACTGACCAAAAATTAATAACTGGAGAGAAGCTTCAATTTCCCGATCTAGTATACTCGAAATTGTTTCACATACTCCTTCTCAAAAATGTTGAATGTCAGGACATTCCCAAAACATGTGAATATCAGTTGCTTCGATTAATCCACACTTTGGACATCTTACCTCCTGCCCTCCTTTAATTTTAGAAATATAAACTCTATGTATCGTGAAATAATGATTTTTCCTAAGAGTGGCCGGTTTCACAATACAAAAAAGCATTTTTAGTGACTCTTCCCACCACCTTTTAACTACCTCTTCTGAAAAAAACTTCCTCCACAAATCACTGGGAAGTGCAAATTCGCCATCCACCCCTTCTAGGATCCCCCAGTACCAAGCAGACACTTTGTGGGAACCTCCCAATGGGCTCGGGGTGATCTCTCTCAATGGGTTGGACATACCAACACCTTCCTTAACCCCCTGAGCCTATTTTTTTATCTGTAAAAATTTCCACCTAGACAAGGAACCACCCGTCTTTGACTCCAATACTTCCCAGGGAAGAAGAACCCCCTCTGAGAACAGATCTCCCCAGTGCTCTAATCCTGCTTGTTTTATCGGTAGCGCTAAAATATCTTGAAAGCATTCCGGGGTTCCCGGGGAGTCCCAAATAGGTGCATCGGCGTTATAATAGGTGAGTTTCGCAGATTGTCTGATGTGCTACCAGCTTTCTGCCAGCCCCCGCATAATTTTCAGCTTTATCTTTTTGAAAAATTTGGGGTCCCCGAATTTAAACATAAAAATTGATTGAAGCGCTTTTGATATTAGAAGCCATTATCTTAAGCATTAAACCTGTAGTCGTCGAGTCTGAAGCAAGAGACAAAATTCTAAAGTTTTTCAAAAGGAAGGCCAATGCATAATATTGCAACTCTGGTAAAGCCAAACTGCCCTTTTCCTTACACCGACGTAACTTCCTCTGAGAAATTCTAACACCTTTAGAACTCCAAATAAAGTCACTTATGAGGCACTGCATTTTTTCTATGTATTTTTCCTGCATTGGGAGTGGGGAAGTAGAGAACAAAAAATTCCACTTCGGAAGAATAGACATTTTTACCAAATTAACTCTTCCAATAATCGTTAAGGGAAGGTGAATCCAACTTTGTAATAAATTCTTACATTCCAACAACAATTTTAACTGATTCCTCTCTGCTAGCTGATTAATATTTTGAGGTATCAAAATTCCCAAATATCTAATTTCCTTTTTACAGTAAACAGATTCATACTCCATATTCCAAGCCATAATTTCAGTTTTTTCCACATTCACTTGATAGCCAGACACCTTACCAAACTCCTCAGCCAGCTTGAGAATCTCAGGGAATGCAGTTACTAGATTATCTGTGTACACCAAAAGATCATCTGCATACACAGCAAGTTTCCTCTCCCAGCCCTGAAAACAGAAGGGAGAAATCATCCTGTTCTGCCGGATCTTCCTCGCAAATGGTTCCATATATAATTTGAATAGTACAGGAGAAAACGGACAACCCTGTCTAGTGCCCCTAGCTATAGCAATCGGGCCAGTGAGATTCCCATTCACTAATATTCTAGCTATAGGAGCCTTATATATCTGATTTATTACCCCACAGAGATTGTTTCCCAATTTAGCTTTTTTTAACAAGAGTTTTCAATAAGCCCAATTTACCTGGTCGAAAGCTTTCGCGGCGTCAACCGTAATAATCCCTAAAGGGGAATCAAAAGATACTGCCATATCTATGGCCCCGACTAATTCATATGTCAGTTCGTGCAAATATCTCCCTTTCGAAAAGCCCTTCTGGTCAGAATGTATTAAGCTATTTGCTACTCTGTTTAGTCTGTCTGCCACTATTTTGGTAAACAGCTTATAATCACTATTCAGTAATGAGATAGGTCTATAAGAAGAACAGTTAGTCGGATTTTTCCCGGGGTTCAAAATCAATGAAATAATTGCATCATTCCATGAAACAGGCATTCCTATCTCATTAAAAAAAACCTTACCAAATAGCTCGACCAAAATTGGAGTAATTACATCACCTAATAGTTTATACAGCTCCACCGGAATGCCATCAGGGCCCGGGGCTTTCCCTTCTTTACCCCCAACTAAAGCCGCCCTCACTTCCTCAACCGTAATAGGACCATTAAGAAATTCCTGAGTTTGCTGCGAAATTTCCGGTAACACATCCTGAGCTAGCCAATCCTCCACTAATTCTTCTCGCACCTCCAGGTGTTCCGAATACAAGGATGTAAAAAAGTCCTGAAACCCATGTTCAATATCTTCCCTACGGGATAGTTTTGTGCCAGTATCTCCCGCCACTATTTCCTTAACATGGCCCCTAACTTGATCTGATTTAGCTTTCCAAGCAAGCAATTTCCCTGAACTCTCCCCATATTCAAAGTGTTTTAGTTTACTAACCTCCCATCTCTTAACCGTTCGTGCCTGTAAAGTATTTGCCAATCGTATTCTTAGCTCGGCCAATTCTGCTCTTCCTACCTCCTCCTGGGTCCCTTCACCTTTGCCAACCAACTCCTCACTCTGTATTAACATTTCCTGTTCTAGCATATTTATTTCGTCACTAAACGCTTTACGTTTATAGCATGAAATACTCTTAATTTCCCCTCCTATTACAGCCTTAAAGGAGTCCCAAACCGTTGATAATGATGCTGAGCCTATATTGACATTAAAAAAAACATCCGTCTCTCTTCGTAATTGCACTAAGACATCCTCATCTAGCAATAGTGCACGCTCCAATGTCCACCTCTTAAACCTTCTTCTCTGGGGGAGCGTCAGATGCAATGTTACCGGTGCATGGTCTGGTAAATGTGGGGGCAAATATTCAATCCTATCAACATTTTCCAACATCTTATCATCCACTAAAAAATAATCGATGCGTGACGCGTGGCTATATTTCTTATTAAAAAAGGAGAAGACTCTGGCCCTCCCTTCCCTCTTTCACCATATATCACACAAACCGTAATCTTTCATCATTCTCTTTAGATAACATTGTGATTTTGGTGTGCCTAAGGATCTGCAAGAGTCTGTTCTATCCAGTCTATTATCCAGCACCACATTAAAATCCCCCGTCATGATAATTGAATCTGAAAATTCGATGAGCTGGGAAAAAACCTTTTTAAGAGGTTCGATATCATCCGTATTCGGGCCATAGAATCCTACCAATACCAAGGTTACCTCATCTACCTGAATTCTTACTATGACCCAATGACTGGCTTGATCCGCCCTTATCTCGAGGATTTCTGGTCTGGCTTGCAGTCTTGTTTAACCAAAATAGCTACTCCCCTTGTGTGAAAGTTATGGGTAGTACAGAAACATATTTGCACCCATTTTTGGGCCTTAAACAACTCCTTACACTCGTCTGCGGCCAAATGAGTCTCCTGCAAGATTAAAATTTGCGCCGGTGAATCTTTTAAGTATTGTCGAATTTTATTCTGTCTTAATTTGGTCCTTAAACCATTAACGTTCCAAGAAAATAGCTTAATCGTGAAGTTCCCCTCCCCCTGCCCTTTACCTAATATAACCATTCAAAATTAACCCGCCATCCCTCTGCCCTGGTGAATGAGAAGCTATTTCAATGCAAAACTCAAAAACACAAAACTCTAAAAAAGAAACCCCCCCACCTAATACCATCCCCTCCCTAACAACTCCCATGGGGGACCCCCCCACTATATTGGCCACCATGGGCCTGATTTTAGAGCACCCCGCCTACCTGGGAGCGTAAGATTTCAAGAAAAAAATATTTTACATGATCGGTCTGTTCTTTTTTAATAAGATCTTACAGCTCATCCGCCCTATCTGTTTCCCTTATATTATACATTTTATTGTTGTACATTATCCGCAAGAATGCCGGAAACTTCAACTGGGCCGTAATTCCTAGCTTTTTAAACTCATCCAACCTTTTCCCCAACTCCCACTGCCTATCCATTGTAATCTTAGATAAATCGGATCTAATCTCAAATGTCAAATTTTCAGCTCTTAATGATTTCTGTTTCAATGCGCTATTCAAAATTTTTTCTTTTAGATGATAGGTTAAAAAGTTAACCAAAAATTTCCTTGGTCTAGTGCTGTTTGGCCGACTCGTAAAGAGGAAATAACAAGGAGAAATAAATATATTTCCCCTTGTTACATCTCTGTTGGGAAGGCAAATCATTTTGATGCATTCCCAGGGTTAATACTCTTTACTAATCTCAGTAAATCGGGGATGGATGGTAACACCCACTCTCTACCCAGGGAACAATGGAACGTCTTCCCAATGAAGAGTAATACAAGGCAGCGTACTGGCTTCACTCCAGATTTACTAAGCCACGCACAGCTGTGGCTTAGTAAATCTGACTTAAACCCTTGCATTGCCTTAAGTCACATTGCATGACCCAAGGGCAATGCAGGAGCTTGATAAATCTAGCTCAAAGAGGTTTTGTTTTCTAAAAGTTGTTATTCTCTTTAGGTAGAATTCTACTACTGTACACATTTTTGGTGATGTTCTAGAATGCCTTTGCAAAATATCTTCCCAGTGGTATCCAGTAGAGTAATCTGACATTAGGTTTGTGGGCTTTCATTTGAAAATGTTCTATATATTGGATTGATGATCGCATAATACATCTGCTAACATACTCGTGACGCAATGGTGATAGAATAGAAGCCCAAAAGTAACATCTCTTTTGAGGAGAGGGATTGGTATTTCATATGATCTCTGAGTTGCTGAACATCTTTCAAATATAATATGATTTCTATCCCTGTAGGAGGGGTGATTGAATTGATCACCTTTCATGAACTATACAGTACTGGTAAGTGATTAGTGGATTGGTGTTTAAAGCATACACATGAGAAATGTGTTGGACCCGGGTTTTTCAGGGATTGGGACTGCTTGCTTCAACACTTCAGAGCTAGCGTTTTTTCCCCACAAATTTGCATAGAGTAGGTGAGCTGCTCACATGTAATGCTTTAATTTCAGTGCACCTCAACATGTTTTTCTTCATCTTCCTTTGTTCTTTGCAGGCTTTCTGCAAAGACGCTTTAGTTAACAGATGTAAGGAAATAGGTTCTGCCCATCAAATTCACCCAAACTTTATGCTTTTTGACCAGCTGGTATGTGACCTTTTTAGGTTACTGAAAACATTCAGGTTTGCTGAAGAGATTTTTGGGACATTCAGAAGCTTGATGTAGGAATGCATTTCACCAATTGCTTACCTTTGGCTTTGTGGTTTGTAACTCACATTGTCTGGCTTTTTATTTGCTGGCGTTATTTGCTCCAGGCTGTTCAGCTTGAGTTCATCCCTCCTGTTGCCTAAACCTTGTTTACTGTATTCTTCCACAAACTGGCTTTCTGTAAACAGGTACTTAAATCTTGTTTTTACCTTGTCATGTTTGCTGGGCATTAATAGAAAGAGGACAAATGCCAAGCGGTGTCTTCCGAGGGAGCTTGTTTACTTTTCTTTGCTTTTACTGACTTCAAAGTGAAAGCATTTATTGGAAAGAAGAATATAGATTACTTTCCCCATGGAGCCCGCTTGAGCCCCTCCTATGTAACATAAGCCTTAAATAGCACATTATGTAATACGTGGATGACAGATTTTTATTTTAGATAAATAGGTAAGTGGGTTACTATTTGTATGTAGCACCGTAAGCCTACACCTTGTAACCCTCACTGTTTTATGCAACAAACATCTTCTACATTCATTTACATGGTTACATAATTAAATATCAGTGTATGTTATTTATGTTATGTAAAGTGTCCTGGCACCCTGCACTGGGATGAGTAGCACTATGTAAGAAATAAAATAGTGGTATTTACATTGTTATTTGTGCCAATAGTGGGACAGACCAACTCATCTAGCATTCTTACAGTGCATGCATTTCTCTTATAAACAGGGATTGAACAAAGTCAAAAGTATGCCTCGCTTAAGCACCTGTGAAGTGATAACAAGCTGTGAGCCTTTTTTGCCTGAGTGAGTGCCTCTAGACTGAATCTAACCAGGATCAGGTTGGAACAAAGGCAGGCCTAATGTCCCCTTAACTTTGGCTTTATCTTTGGCCCAGCTGGAGGTGAAAAAACATTTTAAAAAACTCTCCCCAGCTTCATGCTGCAGCTTAGAATGAAAGAAGACAAAATTGCAGGTGCTACTAGATATGTCCTGATGTCTGAAAATTACACAGGATAAGTTCAGCATAAGCAAATAGGCAAAGTCATTCTTCACAACCTACAATACAACATAACTGTTGTACAGCAAGCCTTAAAACAATAAAACTACAAATAATATAGAGATTTTGAATTATTTTACTTTCAACCATACTGCACAGCAGCCACACAGCTGCATGGCATTGTTTAAAACATTATAAATTCAAATAGTAGAAATATTTGGAATGTTTTCCTTGCCATGTTGAACAGCTGTATAGTGGCTGTGCTGAACAGTTAAAAACAAATATATGTGTGCATACACACACACACACACACAGATGTAAAGCTAACAACATTAATGGCATCATAGCACTTTAAAAAAAGTTTGCAATGCTACGCTGTTGTGCAACATGGCTAAACGAAATTAACAAACAAAATAAATCTTGCATAGGCAGGACCTAATGCCTTAACCAATACTGTGGATGAGCCTCACAACCTGTGACTCACCAATGGTAAACTCATGATAATTTGACTGTGCGTGTTTACATCCAGAGTCTGCCTTTTAAGACAAGGCAGCTGCGATGCAGCAAGGGTAAAAGGCACTTGGCTGTTTCCTTGAGAACATATGCACATGCGTTTGCACATGTGTTAGGGCTGCACATGGGAGACTCCTGTCATGGACAGCCTGGTAGCAAAGCACAGGTAGCCTGGTGCAAAGACGACTCTGCAGGATTGGATATTGACTTATGGTAGGCCTCCTAATGTTTGTGTGCACTCATAGGGAACGTCACTGTGGTTTACTGTCTTGTCTGCAGTGGCATTCCATTATACACCTATGTGGAGGGATGCCTTAGAGTGCAGCTTCACTTCCCCTTGGCCTACAGACACCAGAGATGTACTGATGTAGAGTAACCTGTGTGAAATGACCGATTCCACAAAGTCCAAAGACATATCTATACAGCTTATGGATCAACCAGAAATGTCATTTTTCTCTGGCTCAGCTCAGGACCAGAGCCTAGGCCTTTTGCCATCCTTCTGTCACAAGTTAATTTAATTTCTCTCCAGCATCTGGAACAAAGGATTTCCTCCACACAGGGAACAGTTAATAGTGCTTTACTCAGCTACTGAGGATGAAAGGTGTGGAGTGGAATGCTCTGCATCCATCAGTCAGCTGTTACCTCGTGCCAGGGATGGTCCTACCAAGCCCACCAAATGAGGAAGCCCAGACCACTGGAGCCAACCCAGGAGGGTCTCCATTTGAGGATATGCTGGGAAAGGCCCTGGCAGTGAGGTCAGCGAGGGGCAGAGCTGAGGCATCCAGAGAAGATGTGGCAAGTGACTCGGGTGATGCCATGTTGAAATGTCCCAGTAGGTTGTGAAAGAAGGTTGGGGCAAGGGTGAAGAGGTGATGTGGCACCCCAGGATAGACCAGACCTGTATCCCTGCTGTAACCTCTCGCCCCCACTTAAAAAGGTCTTGCACAGGAGGTGAGCTTTCTCTTGGATGTGCTCTTCTGCCATGGACAATTGGAAGGAAGAATCCACTGATGGTCAACTGGACGAAGGACTCTGACTCTAATTGACCCCAGGACCAGTGTGACTCTCCTCAGGACCAGAGAAGCTAGTCCCCTTATACCTCTGAGGACTATTTGAGGGTAAGACTGGACCACTGCCCCAACAAGGAGTGAAACCCAGAGAAAAGCAAGGAGAAAGGCTGGCACAGGGAGACAGTGAAACCACCTTTGAGGCCAGGAGGCCTAAACAGAGTGCTACGTGTGGCTAGGGCTTGCCACCAAAACGAGACCAGAACCAAACAAAGTGGCCTTGGAGAATTGAGATATGAGCCTGCAAAGGATTTGACATTTGACCTCCCCAACAAGGCCTTGAGCACGTGGCTCTCCAAAGCTGGAGCATTTCTATCCCCCATAGTGGGCCAGGGCCTGTGGGTCACCACAAGGATAATTGCTGTTGCTTTCGTGGAAAGGGGCCTCTCAAGCGTCCAAAGAAGCCTGAGGATCCTGTTTTCCAGGCTGAGTTTATGATAAAGAGGCTGGAGCCCCATCCCTGGACTCCTATGACAGTGAAAGGGAGGGGAAGCAACCTGTGAAACAGGAGTACGGAGAACGAACTGAGACCCCATCCCTGGTCCAGAGAGAGAGGAGGCTGTTGGGGGGGACACCACGGCACTACCCCCAAATGTGGCAGGTCTGCCCTGCTCCCCATGCCTGTGACTGGGGGAGCCCTCCACGAGCCATTGCACCCAGCCCAGAGGAGCTAACAGGGCAGAAGAGACTTGCCAGGTCGTAAGGCAACACGAGGGAGTGCTACCAACATGGATAGCTGTCAGGGACATCCTAGGGTGGTCTCCCTGGGCTGTCCCCCAACAGAAGTCTAGTTCAGAGTGCCCGGAAGGGACCAGGCACCCCTAAACAAATAAAAGGGTCTTGCAGCGAGATGCCACACAGCAAAGATCAAAGACAACAGCTCTCCAAGAGGCAGCGGGAGAGCCACTCATTAAGTACACATGCACTAACATAGGAGCGCCCCGTAAAGCTCTGAGAGGCCTGGACATTTGGCCCTGATTTTGCCCATTTTTCACTCTGTGGTGGCCCCTGTACCACCGGGTCACCACCAAAAGGAGTATAAAGTGTGGGGCAAGCTGCAGGAGCAGCGCAGCTTCCCCCCAAAATAATTTTAGGCATCCCTACCATAAGTTTGTTGGGACTCCAAAAGAATAACTACCCAGGATTCCCAAGGTATTTTAGACACTCCACAGGCTGGAAAATGTGCTCTTCAGTAGTGAGAAAGTCTTAAGTTTGTTTTACCATTAGGTAGCTCTGGTATTATCCTATTACAATCTATAAGCTGTAGCTTCCAAATGAGAACAGGTGACCAGTTCATATTTGATGTCTTTGGCATTCTAATGAAAACCCCTTTCTTATGATAAAGTCAGATTTTAAATTACGGTTTTGAAAATGCCACTTTTAGAAGCTGGCATGTTTTGCCTTAACCATTTAGTGCCTGCAGCCTGTCTATGGGTCTGAGTGATAAAGTGCCTACTAGTCAATAAGGGATGAAATAGAGTTCAATAATTCTGGCTAAAAGTTTCTCTGGAAATAATTAAATTAGGTTTCTTTGTAATAACAACTCACTTCGGTGAAACATGAATAGAGTACCCTTCTGCAACTTTTAAAAAGTGAAAGGTGTTGTTTGTTTTTGCTAATAAATGTGGCGTTGTTTGAAATTTTGAAAACTAGTTGCCACCTACTTCAGCTGCTGTCTTAAACATTTTCAGGAGATCCGTTAAGCGGGGGCAGAGAAAAAGGGGGGTCCTAAAATGCATTATCCCCCTGGCATTATCCCATAGGTATTTTAGACACAACTCCAGCCTGAAATGCTGGACAGAATTGTAGGAGGCTGACCTGGCTTATAATGGGTACCTGATGGTACTTACACCTTGTGCCAGGTCCAGTTATCCCTTATTAGTAGATTAGTAGTGTTCTAGCAGCTTAGGCTGAAAGAGGTAGCTATAGCAGAGCAGCTTAGGCTGAACTAGGAGACATGCAAAGCTCCTACTACACCACTTATATCATAAGAAACACAATACTCAGAGTTACTAAAAATAACGGTACTTTATTTTAGTAACAATACGCCAAAAGTATCTCAGAGGATATACTCACTTAGGAGGTAAGTAAAATACACAAATTATACACACAAACCAAAATCAGGTAAGTAAACAGTTAGAAAAGTAGTGCAAACACTGTAGAACACAATAGAATGCAAAAGGAGACAATAGGCCTAGGGGCAACACAAACCATGTACTACAGAAGTGGAATGTGAACCACGAATGGACCCCAGGCCTAGTGTAGTGTGTAGAGGGTCACTGGGAGTGTAAGAAAACACTAAGGGTGTCCAAGATACCCCACCCCAAGACCCTGAAAAGTAGGAGTAAAGTTACCCTACTACCACAGAAAGACAGCAAAGTTGAGATAGGGGATTCTGCAAAGGCAACAGCTGACAGCAAAGCACTGAAGATGGATTCCTGGACCTGAGGACCTGCAAAGAAAGGGGACCAAGTCCAAGAGTCACTTAAGTGTCCAGGGGGGCAGGAGCCCACTAAACCCCGGATGAAGGTGCAAAAGGGCTGCCTCTGTGTGGAAGAAGCCAAAGATTCTGCAACAACAGAAGGTGCCAGTAACTTCTCCTTTGGTCAGAAGATGTCTCACGGCGTGCTGGAGGATTCAGAGTTGTTTCCATGCAGAATGACTGCAAACAAACCTTGCTAGCTGCAAGAGTTGCAGTTGAAGATAATGGGGGCTGCCCGGGCCCAGGAAGGACCAGGAGGTCGCCCCATGGAGGAGGAGACAGAGGGGGCACTCAGCAACAGCGAGTGCCCATGCAGAAGCAGGCAGCACCTGCAGAAGCACTTGAACAGGCATTCAAGAAATCTGAGCACGGTGGTCATCTCAACACAACTAAAGAGGGTCCCACGAAGTCGGTGGTCAACTCAGTGAGTTGTGCAATGCAGGACAGAGTGCTGGGGACCTGGGCTGTGCTATGCATGAAGGATTCCTTGCAAAAGCACACAGAAGCCCTAGCAGCTGCAGATCATGCAGTACTCAGGATTACTGTCTGGTGTGGGGAAGCAAGGACTTACATCCACCAAATTGGGACAGATGGATCACTGGACTGTCGGGATCAATTGGATCCAGCTCCTGTGTTCCAGGGACCACGCTCGTCAAGATGAGAGGGGACCCAGAGGACCAGTGATACAGACGTTTGGTGCCTGCTTTAGCAGGGGGAAGATTCCATCGACCCACGTGAGATTTCTTCTTGGCTTCCACTGCAGGGTGAAGGCAGACAGCCCACAGAGCATGCACCACCAGGAAACAGTCAAGAAAGCCGGCAGGATTAGGAGCTACAATGTTGCTGGTAGTCATCTTGCTACTTTGTTGCGGTTTTGCAGGCGTCCTGGAGCAGTCAACGGTCGATCCTTGGCAGAAGTTGAAGAGAGAGATGCAGAGGAACTCTGGTGAGCTCTTGCATTCATTATCTGAAGAGAAACCCAAAGGAGAGACCCTAAATAGCCCTCAGAGGATGATTGGCTACCTAACCAGGTAAGAGCCTATCAGGAGGGGTCTCTGACGTCACCTGCTGGCACTGGCCACTCAGAGGTCTCCATTGTGCCCTCACACCTCTACATTCAAGATGGCAGAGGTCTGGGACACACTGGAGGAGCTCTGGGCACCACCCCTGGGGTGGTGATGGACAGGGGAGTGGTCACTCCCCTTTCCTTTGTCCATTTTCACGGCAGAGCAGGGGCTGGGGGATCCCTGAACCAGTGTAGACTGGCTTATGCAAGGAGGGCACCATCTGTGCCCTTCAAAGCATTTCCAGAGGCTGGGGGAGACTACTCCTCCCCAGCCCTTAATACCTATTTCCAAAGGGAGAGGGTGTAACACCCTCTCTCAGAGGAAATCCTTTGTTCTGCCTTCCTGGGACTGGACTGCCCCGACCCCAGGAGGGCATACACCTGTCTGAGGGTTGGCAGCAGCGATAGCTGCAGAGAAAACCCCAGAGAGCTAGTTTGCCAGTACCCGGGGTCCATGATGGAGCCCCGGGGATGCATGGGATTGGCACCCCAATACCAGATTTGGCTTGGGGGACAATTCCATGATCTTAGACATGTTACATGGCCATGTTGGGAGTTACCATTGTGAAGCTACATATAGGTATTGGCCTATATGTAGTTTACGTGTGTAATGGTGTCCCCGCACTCACAAAGTCCGGGGAAATTGCCCTGAACAATGTGGGGGCACCTTGGCTAGTGCCAGGGTGCCCTCACACTTAGTAACTTAGCATCTAACCTTCACTAAGTGATGGTTAGACATATAGGTGACTTATAAATTACTTAAGTGCAGTGTAAATGGCTGTGAAACAATGTGGACGTTATTTCACTCAGGGTGCAGTGGCAGTCCGGTGAAAGAATTGTCTGAGCTCCCTATGGGTGGCAAATGAAATGCTGCAGCCCATAGGGATCTCCTGGAACCCCAAATACCCTGGGTACCTAGGTACCATATACTAGGGAATTATAAGGGTGTTCCAGTGTGCCAATCAGAATTGGTGAAAGTAGTCACTAGCCTGCAGTGACCATTTTAAAAGCAGAGAGAGTATAAACACTGAGGTTCTGGTTAGCAGAGCCTCAGTGATACAGTTAGGCACCACACAGGGAACACATATAGGCCACAACTATGAGCACTGGGGTCCTGGCTAGCAGGATCTCAGTGACACAGGCAAAAACAAACTGACACACAAGTAAAAATGGGGGAAACATGCCAGGCAAGATGGTACTTTCCTACAAGAATTACAGCAAATTTGGCAGAAAGCTTGATCTTGGTCCAGAAATATCTCTTTTTATAATTTGCTGTAAATCTGTTCAGTAGTTTTGGAGTTCTTAAAGAAAAAAGATTTATGTATTTCTAGGGACACGGATTCACTGCAGTGGATCCAAGTATCCATTCTGTGACTGGCTGTCAGCAATCTGAGAGGGAAGTTGCAGCCACCATTTTATATATCAGGACTTGGTCCCTGGCCCCAAAAATGTACTTCTGAAAATGAATGAAGGGCTCAGGGTATAGGTACCTGACCCATTCGGTGTGGGAAAGGGGTCTAAATGGTATCCGTCATGGAGGTGAATTTTCACACAAATTTTGTTTGTGCAAGTGTGGATCCACAGATCCACCGCAGCACTCAGTGTGGCCCCCCATGTGAGTCTGCGATGGATGCGTGGATCAAAGCCCAAATAAAACAAACATATATACCCACTCACAGACCCACATCCCCACACAATCACTCTTACACCAACTCACACATCGAAAAACCCACTCACAGACCCATAAAGTCACTCACACACCCATATAGCCACTCACACACCCACTCACACATCCTTTACAGACCCACACAACCACTCACACACCCATTCACACACCTATACAGGTACTCAGTCACCCACCCGCAGACCCACTCATATACTCACTCACACCCCTACACAGCTCACACATCCATAAACAAACTCAGATACCCAGTCATAGACCCATATAGCCAATCACTCACCTACTCACACACCCACAAAACTGTTACACACCCACTCACTGACATACACACCCACTTGGACACCCATACAGCCACTCATACATCCACAAGACCACTCACACACCCACTCCAAGACCTACACAACCACCCACATACCCACTCACATACCCATACAGGTACTCTCACACCCACATCCATGGACCCACTCAGATACCCACTCACAAACTCATACAGCCACTCACACACCCACTTGAACAACCATACAGCTGCTCACTCATCCACTTATAGACCCACTTGAACACTCACTCACACCCCCGCACAACAACTCTTACACTAACTCACACATCCATGAACCCACTCAGACACTCATTGACAGACCCATACAGCCACTCACATACCCAAAAACCACCTCATACACCCACTCATAGACCCACTCACACTCCAAACAACCACTCTTAAACCAACTCACACATCAATAAACTGACGCAGTCATTCACAGACCTATACAGCTACTCACTTGAACACATATACAGCCACTCATACACCCACAAAACCACTCATACACCCAATCCAAGATCTACACAACCACCCACAAACCCACTCACATACCCAAACAGGTACTCTCACACCCACTCACAGGCCCACTCACACATTAACTCACACCCCTACACAACCACCCTTACACCAACCCCCACATCCATAAAACCACTCAGATACCAACTCACAGACTCATACAGCCACTCACACACCCACTCGAACAACCAAACAGCTCCTCACTCATCCACTTACAAACCCACTTGAAGACCACTCACACCCCCACACAATAACTCTTACACCAACTCCCACATCCATAAACCCACTCAGACACCCACTCATAGGCCCATACAGCCACTCATACACCCAAACAACCTCTGACACACCCACTCACAGACCTACACAATCACTCACACACCCACTCACACACCCATACAGCTCCTCACATACCCATTCATTGACCCACTCACACACTCATTCACACCCCTACACAACCACTCTTGCACCAACTTACACATCCATAACCCTACTCAGACACCCATTCACAGATCCATATAGCCACTCACACACCCAAGCCCATACCCATACAGCCACTCACAAACCCATGCACAGATTCACATTCACACTCCCACAAACAATCTTACACTAACTCACACATCCATACAGGCACTCAGATGCCCACTCACAGACCCATACAATCACTCAAGTGGCCACTCACACACCCATACAGGCACTCACACACCCACTCACACCCTCACAGAACCACTCACTCACAGTCCCACACAGTCATGCACACATTCATCTCACAGACCCATACACTCACTTACACACTCACATAAACACTTACACACTCTCTCACACACCCATATTAAAAGTGTTGTTGTTTTGAATGAGTTTTTTTGTATGAGAATGAATCCGCAGATCCGTCACAGAGCCAAAATTAGTTTTTCTTTTGTATTGAACGTGTGCTTTTGTTGTGGGAATCCATGGTGGATCCACGGATCCGAGTGAGAAATTAAAAATAAGGATTTGAAAACAAAGTTAACCAGTGTTTGTGAAAAGAAAGGCTCTGAAAAGGGTCGTTGGGTCTTTGGGCCTGATTTAAATCTTGACGTTATTACCAACATCCTGCTGCGGCGCCGCACCCGAATACTATGTCAAGTTGATGGAGTTCTGACTGCTGTATTTAGATGTATTACAGGTGAGGTGCCGATCGCCACAATGGAGTGTTTTTACCAGCCGTCAGGCTGGCGATCGCCTGCCAACCATATTTAGATGTTACAGTTCTGCAGGTGGTGTACTGGTGATGGATTGCTGAAGGAGGAAGCCCTTTGTGGGAGCCAATGCAAAGAGTACAATGGCAGTGCCCATGGAATAGAGGTAAGTTAAACACACACACAAACACACACTGTACCTTACCCACATATGTCTATCTACAAAACACACTGCATTCAGACTATTGTCCATTGCCATTCCACAATAACACAACATATACATGCAGAAAACACACATTGGCATATTTCCATGACAAAACATGCAAACAGTCTTAATACTACACCCACATGCAACACAACCACAACAACCAACACAACTACACATTCATCTACAAGAAAACACTCACTCAAATGCACAATTACACTCATCATGACAACGACTCCCGCAAAACAACCACACTCACCTAAATATTGGACAGCAGTAAAAAGAAAAAAACATACACATCAGACTCACAGGGAAGTAGCACACATTCTGACTCAACCATATCACCCACTCCAGCTCCCTGTACCTTAGTCAGCCAATCCTCTCACATACACACATACACATACCGACTCACAGACGCAACTGGAAGCACAATATTACAGATACAGGTCCCCTTACAATGTGCACACATGGACATAGTTGACAAGTGTGATGTTATTGTTATTGTGATACCAGCATTCTTTAGGCAATGAATAATGACAATAAAATAATTATTGTCTATGTGATTGATTTGAGTCATGTACCAGTGTGTGCCCATCAATGTCTGACACAGATGTTTTCCAAACATGTGCATATTTATTTCCAAACTTATTGTGAGATGTACATAACTTCAGTGGTCCAGAGCATATGTGCAGTGACCAAACAATGCACAGAAGTAATGACAAATCTTTACTTTTAAGTCCGGCGATGGCGGGGGCTTGTGTTGTCCATTGTCCAGTATCAGCAGCGACAGCAGGTCTTGTCCCATCGTGACCAGTAGAAAACGGAAGTAGAATCAGGAAAAAAGGTAGCTTTTTACCTCATTTCTCTTCCAATCTGCCAAATCAGGTGTGGAGGTGATACAGCCACAGTTGGCTTGATGAGACGGCCCATTGTAATCTTTGCAGCAGGAAGGGTGGCTGGAGTCCTGTCACCAGTCACTATTTCCAATGGCGCATCAATGCAGGTGGAGATTTTTGGTGGAGTCAGCAGGACTTGGGTGCCTATGGGACCCTCAACATCTAATTTCAGGCGGGCAAACCTCCAAAGCAGCAGATAGGATTTCTGATGAAAACCTGATGGCTGAACCATTACCGCCAAGATCTAAATCAGGCCCTTTGTGTTTATGATGTGTAGATTAATTTTGCATATAGAAGAGGATGCCATCTTTCAAGTTGTTGAGGAAGACCACATTGCTGTCATCTGTGCAATTAATATATTCAGTACATTTTTAAGCACATGTTGTTGTGGTATATAGAGCCCATGTTGTGGTCTCTGAGGAATGCAGAAACAGTTTTCTCGACATGTTGTCAGGATGTCTCTATCAGTGGAAAAAATTCAATTGGCCACTGCCACTTCTGTCTGTGGCTAGTGTTTGAGAATACCAATGCCGTATGTAGGAAAAATTTCATTAATTTACCAAAGGTATCCTTCAATAGGGTTTCCAGTCCTACCCCAGTCCTACCCCAGTAATCGTGCCTAGGTCAGTGCTACCACAGTGCATAATCATGAGTTCTTGGTATTGGCAATCTGCAATACTTTCAACCAAAGGTAGCAAATTATGCCACTTTAACCTTCTCTGGCCAGCCCAACCCTAGGTCCCTGTCAATGTCAGTATTTCTAGCACTGTCTCTGGCCCAAGACACAAAACTATTGCCCACATTCCTCACTCTGATCATTTGAAGGCAGACAGGAGTAGCACACAGGAGGAGACTGCAACAGAATGAAGCAGTTTTGAAGATGAAAGGGAGTTAAAATGGAGGACAGCTCCAAGAAAATATCCAATAACCCATTTAATTGGATGTTGATGATATGAAGGAAAGTAACATTAGGTGGTGACTTTAAGAAAAAAATAACTAACTCTATGATTGGCTTTCATAAAATAAATAAAAAGCTGTGTTGTTTGGGATGTGCTTGGAATTGCAAAAAGTCAACTTCACCTGATAGAATTATGTTATGTTATGTTTTTGGATTTTATAGAGTGTACAAATACCCAAAGGTGTCCTGACAATAAATCTACTACCAGAAAGAAGCTGCCCAGAGAGCACATGTACGGAGCATCTGACCAGAAGAAATTAGGTATGGAAGAGGCAGGTTTTTAGTGCCTTCCGGAAAGCAAGACGGTTGGGCATTCGTCATGTTCAGGGGGAGCTGATTCCAACTTTTCGCTGTGCCAAGAATAAAGCTTCTACCTTCCCATTTTGCCTGTTTAAATTTAGGAATGACCACTGCTTTCGAACCCAATTAACGTAAGTTTCACTTTGGTTGATACCATTTGAACCTATGCATCAGGTAGTCTGTGCCAGTATGATGTAATACTTTGTAGGTTATGAAGAGAGCCTTAAATTAAATTATTTTCCTGATAGGAAGCCATTGAAGTGAATGGGTTGCTGAAACAACAGACTAGTATTTTAGGAACCCTAGCAAAAGACAAGCAGCTGCATTTTGAAGGGTTTGTAGTTTATTCAGATGCTGCTGTAGAATACCAAAGTAGATCCCACTGCAATAGTCAAGCTTAGAGAGCACCAAAGCCTTGTCAAGAGTTGTCCAGGCCTCAAACGGCACAAAAGGGAGAATTTTCTTCAGTAGTTTCGAAGTATAAAAGGTGGAAGTAGTAACTGCACTAATCTAACTTCTAAAGAAAAGATTAATATCTATTTTTACTCCTAGAGTTCTGGCTTATTGACTGGAATGGACAGCATTCCCAGACCTTCTGGCCACCATTGTGGTGTCCAAAAGGAGTTCTGATTTCCAAATAGGATCACCTATGTCTTCTCAAAATTGAGCTTTAGACAGTTTCTGTCCATCCATTGACTAACTGACAACATGCAGACATGGAACCTTGTTCCTGTGCTTTGCTCTTTATTATATATGGCCACTACAATTTCTGTGTCATCTGCGTAGGAGGTTAAAGAAAAGCCAAAAGATCTAATCAAAGAGGCTAGGTTTGTAATGTACACATTAAATAGTGTAGGACTCTGGATGAACCCTTGAGTTACCCAACAAGGTAAAGAGACACAAAATGCCCCAAAGCCACCATTTGCTCCCGATTTGAGAGAGAGGAACTGAAAAGAGCTAGAACCGACCAGCCAATTCCAATTTCCCCCAAGTCGCTTGACCAATAGATCATGATGAACAGTGTAATTTGAAGCTAGTGTGCTTCCTAAAGAAAGTCTTGTGAACTTCTGACCTAGTGCTAGCAGAGTGTTCCAAATATGGTTAGTATTGAAACAGAGCTAAAAAGTGTGGTGGAAAGGGAACAAAAGAGAGTGCAATGTGAAACTGAAAAATAGAGCGATATAAAAAAATTGATCAGAAGGGACTGTATGTCTTGTAATTGAATATTTTTACAAAGTAATCTATAAATTAATATGATTAATATAATATTGATAATACTTATAAGGGAGCCCGTTTGGATCTACAGACCTGCTGCAAATTTGCACCGGGCTTGTGCTGAGAGATGTCCAAAAACACTACCAAACTGAGCTTATTTACAGGAGTTTTCGAAAGGGTTAAAAAAAATACTGACCATTTAGAAGTATAACAAAATGAAAAGGTGAAAGGTGGCCTATGGTTTACTAAGTATAGTAGTATCAGTGAAAGCAGGGTGGGAAGGATAGATATTATTGGAAGTGGAAGAGCATTGCTATACTTCTGACTTTCTATTTATTAGGTGATATTAACAGAAGAGTTGAAGAATAGCAAAGAGATTTTACAGGTATGTGAATTAGGATATATTTTTTTAAACTATAGACCCGATTCACAAAGGTAAACTAAGTTTAGGCCAAACGTCTAAGTTTACCTTTGTGAATCAGACCTAATATATAAGAAACATTATACCAGCAAATAAGCTGATAGGAAATGCATAACTTCTGGACAGAACAGTAAAAGATAAAATAGAATGGAGTTTAGATAAGGACCTCAAGTAAAACAATAATGACTAGAAAAGGAGAAAGAGGAGTAGGTAAGTCAGTATGAATGAATGTGTTTTAAATGCGATGTGGGTGCTTGCTTATAGTATGCAATTTATAAGTATATGTTTACCTAATCACACAGTCAGACGCGCTCTTACTTCCCTATATAAATGCCCACAAAAGCACTTATGTACCCACCACTGATATAGCTCGGGATTGACTGATACACTCAGAAACACACCAATAAAAGCATTGTCACATACATTTACTCACCTATACATCCACTTCGTTAGTCATTAACAGACCTCTAGTGGCACTTTCACACCAACTCACACACCTATTCAGTCATTTATATATGCAGCACTCTGATAGTTAGGTAAACACGCACTTGCACATATATTCACTCAGTTATACATGCAGTCACCCACACATATGGCTAGTCATATATCTGTTTACAAACCCAAATAGCTACTTATATACCCAGTAAGATAGCGATGGAGGCAATTTTACATCTAGTTACCCACCTATACAGCAGTTATGTATGCAACACTAACAAAGCCAGTTGTACACTCAGTTAGACACCCAAACAGTCACTAACACAGCCAGTTAGCAATCCATAGAGCCACATACATACCCATTTACACACCAATACACTCATTTACACAACCACTCAGATACCCATACTGCTACTTATATATCCAGTCACACATCCACAGAGAGAGTGATGTTCTGGCTGATATATGCACTCCACCAATTGCAGACCCAGTAGCCCACTTATACAGACACTTATATACCATGTTGTATGTACATAATGAGACTCTTACAAAGAGTGTGGCACACTGATATAACCACTTATGTAGGCACTTACTTGCCTACAGTATGTAACTGTATTCTGTATTTAGTTTTCAGGTATCTACTTGTCTTAAAAGATGAGGATTTGCGATGCCCAGAAAGGAAGAGAGGAGAAAAAACAGAAAAAAACAGTAATACCTGCATAACAGTGCAATAAAAAAGGCATGGTGGAGAAAACATACTGGCAAAAAAGAGCTGCTGGAAAGAGAACTTCAGAGTTTCTTTAAAAAGTAAGTGGAAAAATGCAAAATGTGGAAAAAATTGCAAATAACAATGGGGTTTGAAATAAATTCACATAGGAGGAATAAGTTGTGTTGAGAGTGAGAAATATTATAAGAAAACACCGTAGGCCAGATTTACTAGAAACTGGTGCAGCATGGTGCTGCACCAAAATCAGCAGTGCCGCACTGTGCCAATTTTGAAACGCAGGGCTGTGCCGTATATTCACAATAATATGGCACATCCCTGTGTTTCCTCTTCTGTCTGCGCAAAATTAAGCTGCCTTCACCAACGCTGGCATCCTTACACCATAGTGCAAAGGTGTCTGAGATGAGGGGAATGATTGTTTATGTGCAGGAAGGTTTTCCCTTCTTGCACATGAACAATCATCTGCCACATTTTGCGTTTTCCATGTGTGCTGCAGAATGCAGCACACATGGAAAACGCAGAAACATGAAGGAGTAAAAACATTCCTCCCTGTTTTGCTATGCTAACATCACCCTTGGGGAGGCGTTAGTTTTTGGTGCTGCAACAGATTTACGATTTCTCATAAATCTGGAGCAGCATCAAAAGCAATGAGTGTTGTAATGCAACGCCCACTACAACACCCATTGCACGCCCCTCTGATGCAAAAAACTGCATCTAAGGGTCTATACTTACAAGGAGGTGTAACTCCACAAAAATGGCGTTACACCTCCTTGTACATATGGAGCAGTGGTTTGCGCCACCGGAGTGTCGCAAAAGGTAACACTCTGGTGGCATAGGGCCTTGTAAACATGGCCCTTAGTTTGAAAAGGAGAAAGAAACAATGAAGGAATACATGAATGATAATGTTTAAAAGTAGGGCAGTACTTAATTTGGTACAAAACATGGAGCAGTGTAAAAGGACAAGGGCAGCATTGAAGCAAAAACAATATATTGAGAGTGTGGTTGATAAACATTTTGCCCTGAAATGCAAACTATTTATCTTAATACGATACATAATGAGAACACTGGACAGAACAGTGTAGCCTATGAAGAAAATAAGCCAAAAAAGGCTTATTAATAAAAGTAATTTTTGCCAAATTTTCAAAGGTGAATGGAAGATGGTGCTTCTTTTGCAAAAGAGGAGATGGTCCCTGGAAATGTAGAGGATGAGATATCTGAAGAAGTACAAGGAAGGCATAGACATACCCCTGTGTATAACTGGGGCTGCAGTAGTATTTGTAGTGTTCACCGGGAATCAATTGATGTATTAAGAAATTTTCTATGTGAGTTTCCAGATAGAAATGTGAAGCGGTAAATTGAAATGTTGCAAGCGTTAGATCCATGCAAAGTTTGGAAATATACTAATTTGCAAGGACTCTCACTGACCTACATTTCTTTTGTCCAGAAGGGTGGTCTGGGCAAAATGAGGAGTTGGCATGTTCAGGTGTAAGGGAACAAAATTCAGACATTAGTATTGATAACTTTGCCCACAAAATAGCAAACTTTAATGCTGTGTCTACAGAGAAACCAAACTATGTTTGTATTTGTTGTTGGCACATTTATTACAAAGGCCAAATATGAAGTGCTGATGTTTTCTTGATAAGAAAATAGGGAAAACTGGCTAGAATTTGCACTGTGTTTATTTGCGGAGAAACATTTTGAATAGTTGACATGCCAGATCATGTGTTAGTATTGCTATGACAAGTTAGAGGACAACAACATGCCTGCCAGAGCAATATACAATATGTTAGAGGTGGTTGGAATTTCAGAGGAACTTCGACATCTGAATGTTTATGAGGGAATACTCATACAATCTAATCATCCTTTTCTAGCAATAGTCCATATGGAACCAAAGACTGGGAAATTGCCACTCACTGAGCTTCAGAACCAGCTTAAAGGTAGAGTTGTGTATTTACCTTTAAGTTTTAAACACAATTTTGAAACTGTGAGTGTAGAGAGAGATCTGGATGAACCACTTAACATTCTGGTGGATGGTGTGTCCACGAAAAACAAAAAAATCTGGCAGGAACTAGTGTATGTGAATAAGGTGAATAAAGCTACATTATTACTTAAAGAGAATAACGTGTACTATAAAGATGTCACACATGGAAGTTGCATGGAAGGAGAAATGTTGCCTTCGAGTGGACAGTGTGAAAAAATGCATAGAAGTAGATCTGAAGAAATATATGAACACTACAGTATCCATCCACATCATTCAAAATAGGTTATCGGGGATGCAATTGAACTGTATTTAATGAAACAAACTAAAGGAGCTCCAATGAGTGTGTGAGAGAAAGGTTTAGAAGCTCAATGTTTCCCTCAATTATTTCCAAGTGGAGTAGGCAGATGGTATGATGATTGACATGTGCAAATCACTCTAGCTGAGTATAGGTCAACAAGATTATATTCAGAGGATTTTAGATTTCAACAAAGTATTCCATGTGTCTTCAGCTGTTATTTGAAAGTGATTTTTCTGGACTGTCATATGCTGTTAACCACATTTTAAGGCAGGAATTAAAGTGTCTGCAAAGATGAGAAGCTTGAATACAATTTGATAAATTTGATGGCATGCCAATGTGAGACCAATGAGTACTGCTATCATTGTCCTGGTGAGCTCAAGTATATGTTGTGAAATTTAGATGCACCAAAGTTTTAACACTGAGTTGTACAGAATATGCATGGGATGATTTACATGTGTTTTTGAGAGAAGCAAAGTCTAACACTAAAGGCATCAAATTGAAACATTAGGAGAACTTTGATCTTTAGATCCTGCAAATGTTTGCAGGTACTTCAACCACAGATTTCAGGCTCTCCGGACCTTCATCTGCAGCAAACAAATCCACCATTCGGAGATGTTCTGATTTGAAAATGTACTATGCAATGGGTGCTCCTCATAGTTCCATATTGTTGTGGATAAAGGATGCCTCCAAATGTGGAACAGATACATATAAGCCTGTACTTTCTTCCATAGAGCAGTATATTACAAGTAGCCTCCTAAAAGACACTGAGCAAAAAAGACTGAAACAGCAAGTCCTGCATTTCCAATCACATATATGTGGGAAGTAGTGTCAGTGGAAATACAACTCAAAAGGAAAAATGTTCACAGTGAGACATGCAGTTGCTCATAAATCACCCAAAACACATACAACCTGAGGAGAATGGAGACTTCCAAGTATACTAATGATTACAATCCTGCCATTTTGAAAATATGGAATGCCTCTATGGCTATTCAATTTGTGTCAGTCAACCCTATAGCTGTTACTCAATATGTAACTTCATACATAATAAAATATGAGACGATAGAGAATAAGGATTTCTGTTGAAAAGTCTCTAACAAAAAAACTGTATAGCTTCAGTTTGATGATGCTTCCACACAGAGAAAATGGGTCTTATGAATGCTGTGATTGGTTGAGTTCAGATAGTTTATATTCTAAGTAAAGAGGAATTGTTTGAGTAAGTATAGGTCTAGCTTCAACGCAAAACAGAGTTTTAAAATCTTTTCCAGAAATTCAATATATGGTGTAAATCGAATCAGAGAGTACAGACATCGTAAAAGTGAACATGTTGGACACTTAAGGCCTGATTAGGAACTTGGTGGATGGAATACTCCATCACAAATGTAACAGATATCCCTTCCATAGTTTTACAAGTCCTATGGAACTTTTAAAATAGCGTGGCGGAATATCTATCACGTTTGTGACGAAGTACCCATCTGCCATGGTCGTAATCAGGCCCTTACTATCTAAAAAGGAGTGAACACCTTGGAAATGTGAGTCTCTGTGCAATACTCCAGTGCAACACATATAGAAACAATGTGACAGATGAAGATGAAGGAACATTTACAGTAATTGTGTGCAATGGGTGTTTGGTGTGACTTAGCAAAGGCAGTCTAATTAACCATAGAAATCAGAATCACCAGGACTTCTGAAAAAGAAAGTTTTTCTACATGGCACTTTTTCATCTGCTTAAATATTTGCATTCTGAGTTAGAATTACCAGGAGATTTTGACAGCTATGAAGATTCTTTAAAATCTGCAGGGGATGGTATTCACCTGAAAATGTTGAATGATGACATTTAACAGGAAGCTACAATTGCTTCTGGGGTAGCTATGGTGAGTTCACAAAGCAGCCAAAGTTCAGTCCCTCAAAGTCAGGGCCCACTTGGAGAGCCTATATGAGGCTGCTGTTGCAATGAACGAGATTGAAACTACAATGGAGCAAGGAAGACAGAAAGCGCTTGATTTAGCAGATATATTGGGATAACTCAATAATGAGCAAATTGAAATATATATATATGAAGTGAAAGCCACAGATAATGGATTGCTTCATGACAACAAACAGTATGCCTATACTGTTGTATGTCAGCGGTCAAGCTGGTACAGGTAAAAGATTCTTAATGCAAGTTGGTACTTCTTTCATATAGAAGACTACAGACTGTAATTTATGATATGTGGTTAATTAGCTGCAAGTAATATCAAAGGTATTAAGTTACATCGACATTTGATGCTGCCTCTGGAACATGACAACAAACTGGAATACACAAATGTTATCTGGTGAAGCTTGTCATGAAGTGTCAAAAGAATTAAAAAAATTAAAGCTCTTAATCATCGATGAGGTGAGCATGGTCTCAAAACTTAATGCTTGCCTTTTTACATTTGAGAATGCAGGGGGTTTTAATAACAGATTATGATGTCCTATTTGGAAGAAAACATTTGATAGTTTTTGGAGAGCTACTGCAAATTACACTTTACAACCTGTAATAAAATCACTGTTCCATGAAGAAACTAGAAATTCTTTGGGAGGCATTGGAAATGTAAGTAGTAGGTCAAATTTTGAATATAAAGAATTCATTAGGAATATGCAACAAGCATCAGACATTGAATATGGAACTATTTTGAAAGAGATTAGAGTATGAGTTCTTTCAAAAGCGAGAAGGCATATTCTAGAAAGTCATCTTCTTATAAAACTGCTTCCAACAATGAAGACAGCAGCAGAAATAATGTTCATTTTGGTACAAGAAGTTAAACATATTGTGTGCCTAATGCCTAGGCACACAATGAGTGTGTCTCTTTCTACAAAGAATTGCTGGATTTGGAGAAAGAAGAAATTTTGCACCTGACAGCAATAGATAAAATGGAAATCCAGGGTGTCGCTGCATTGTTAAATTGAAAGTTACAAGCAAAACTGGATTAATTAGGAAAATCTATTTCCCAGACTGCAGGACTGGGGGAATGTTTAAATCCGTGCAAAAACTGTGGGGTGATTTTGCATTGAAATGTAAATGTTGAGGAAGGTTTATTTCATGGTGTTATAGGTAATGCTGCTGATTTTATTAATTTCCCTAATGGGAATGAGACGGCATACCTTGTGATAAAAATTGATCAGATTGACATCTCAATGCTGATAGGTCAGCCTATTGCATGTCTTTTTCTCATAAAAAGATAAATATGTTCAACAGAAACAGTTTCCAGTTTCTTTACCATACGCTATTGCTATTCATAAATAACAAGGTTTAATTTTATATGCATCATAGTACTGTGGTTAAGGAAGGTATGTCATATGTAGCTTTGTCTGGCGTTACGACATTGTCTGATTTGCATCTAGTTGCATTTGATTAGAGCAGAGTAAATGCAAACTCCGGTTGTGTTACAGAATACAAAATATTAGGGAGTGTTTATGCTCCTCATTTAGAACACTATCCAGTTTATGAGAAACGTTCCATCTGTCCGAAGCAGTAAGCTGCAAAGCAGTGTAGTGATGGCATTGCAAAGAAGGAAATGAAAAAGAAGAAGGAAGTGTTAAGAAACAAAAAATTGAAAAGGATGGAGATATTGCAGGTTATCAATTGACAAACACCTCTGTTGTGAACTGAATGTTAATGTTGTGGTAAATATTTAGTTTGCATTACCTCATCTAGATGATGCAATTCAAGAGAAACAACAGAAGGTATTGTGTTCTGCACTGTGTAATTAGTTGAACTGTCTGCATACCGACAGAATGAAAATACATTCTGAATCAGTAATTCAAAACACTGTAGATCCATGTTGTGTATCTGTACCGTTTTATAAAATACTAAAGAGGATGCACAGGGGTTTTAATGGTGATATATGGTGTCCTATAAGATGAGATACTTGCGAATGATGTATTTGGACTTAGCTACTCGTGGCATCATGAATATGAAGATTGCTCATACACAGCAACTACATAAATGGAATCATAATATTTTATTTATTTAACATAACAGATTACAAAAGTGAAAGTTTTGACACATTAGTGAAAAAAGCTACTCAAAACAATACATGTCCAAATTGTCAAACAGATGTTCTGTTGACTTTACATGTAGGAAGAACTGGGAAGTATGTCATTTTTAAACCTCAAGGATGCAGAACAAATGGTAGCAAATTGCATACTTTAAAGCAGGAAAATATCTATTTCTGGTAAAACCTACTCTACTGCTGCTACCGTTATTCATGAAGGAGTTAATATTAGATCTGGTTATTACACTGGCTATTTAAAAATTAGAAGTGGATAGACAAAATGTAGTGATACAAACCTTAAATTTAGACAAAGATTTCCTTGGAAGTTACCAAATTCCTATCTTTTGTTTTTGGGACCAAAATTCTAAGGATGGTCACAGTTATAAAAGTGGAATAGTCTACATATTATAGATGCATTCTCAGGATTTATAACGTTATGTGGCCTACTGAGGGTGATGTCTTTATAATGTTTTGCCTTGGCTTGTGAGCTTTATATATTTACTAATACTTGTAGTGATGCTGTCCTCATTTTCAGCATATGTTTCTTTAGGTTAGTAGAGCAATTATATCTAAAATGGTCATAAAATATTCTAGTTCATGCTATGTGCAGTGTTGCTTATTTACAGTGACATACTGTACACTTTGGGATTTTTCTATATAGTCTATAATATCGTTTTTTTCCCACTGTTCATTGATGATTCTTTATATAGGTCATTATTTATCTTGTACAAGTATAAAAGCTGACAACAATAAAAAAGGGGACATGAAATGCTTATTCTTATTGTAACAGCATTACAGCGTGGGAAATGTGGAGTGATTTGTCACTCACACACATGCTGACACTCACACAAACATTCATGCACACACTCGCATACCCACTCACACACCCATTCACACACTCACCCCCCTACAAAACTTTCATGATTTTTTATGAAGTATATTGAAGTTTACTTCATCATAGTGATGTCACAAACCATGCTATGAGTGACCTAATAGGTGAGGTCATAAACAGTGCATTGAGGGGGCAGAAGTTATAAGTTGTAACTGTTGAATCTGCTTAATTTTTATGGATTTGTGAGTGTATAATCTGAACCTAACTATAACGTTCCTGTAACCTTCATTTTTTTCAGTGAAAACAATGTAAATATTTTCACAGGCCATGGGTCTTGAGCAGTTTTGAGAAGCAGAACGCTGATTTCGATTGGATAGAGGAATCAATGTCATCACATACATTTCTTACTATGGGAGTAGATGAGGGCACACCATCTAGCCTAGGTAGTGAGTCTTTCTCATCCTTTGATGTATTTAAGGCTTGCATATGAAAGCAGCATTATAATTTTTTTTATATTCTTGTTTTCCGATGATATTTTTCCCAGTACTGTCCTTCATTTTTTCAAATAGTAAGATTAATAGGAGAGAGCATACTAGAACTTCATCTATGTTATCCAAGGGCTTTGATTCCTTAATTCATTTTTTAAGGGAGTATATAATATGGATATCATTATTCCTTAGTGAGTTTCAATTTTGGTCTTATTATTATTATTATGTTTCCCTTCTTAAAGGCATTTCCACATAGGATTGACACTTTTTTTCTGGAAAGTCACCGGTGTCTGTGCCAGGACATCTCCACTTTGTGTATCCATTGCACTTCTACTTAGTGACCTTTCATCACATTTATCCGATTTGCCCAGTAATATTTCTAGTGTGCAATTTGATTTGGTTTGACACTGTACAGCCATCCTAGTTCTCTCATCAAGTGGTGAAAAAGGGCAATTTGATAATGCTATTGATCTAATAAATGGATTGCTACTAGTGACTGAAGATTAGTTGACGGTAAACTGGCATAAGGTTGATGCCAAAAGTGTGAGGCTAGAGTTGTGAACTCAATATAAGGCACACATTATTTGAATACCAGTTCTTGCTCTCTCACAGGTGTAGTATTTTGTTCACCAAAGAAAAAGGAGAGGGAGAGGAAGATGCATTTGTATGTGATGACATATGAGGCTCCAAAGGGGGTAAGGTGCTATTGATATAAAGCCCCTGAGGTCCAATTCCATTTTAAGTAGGGCCCTGCTCCCTCTTAGGTAATCAAAGTTTTTATTTCTCTCACATTTAGGTAGTGGGAGTCACCATTTTTCTCAATTCATTCAGAATCACTGTCATGTCTGCCAATGACGTAGTTCTGTGTCAATGGCAGAACTGTGAAGGTGTGAAGTCATTGAAACAATGACATAGATAGATCACCTAATGTGACATTATTCCAGGACAAACGCCTAGTCATCGCAATGTCAAGATTGAAAGAGAACAAATACAGACATATAGTCGAAACAGTGTCATCTAAATTGATGTCCATTTAACTTATATGTTCAGAAGGATACCTCTGGCACATACACCTTAATGTTTGTAATCTATGTAAGAAATTCCTGAATGTATGTCAGAAATTCCATTCCTCGATAGGAGAAAGTTTAAAAGGGCTGCCTCTTGACCACTTGTCAGGAGAGGTCCTTCACCCAGATTATCACTGCTGGAGGCAGTTTTGACTGCTGCCAGCTCCTCATGAAGATGCTACATTGCACTTGGTGCAGAGAGCAAGCTGCGTCCAGGAGAAAGGACGCTGCCAGAGCATGTGTTTTCCTTTCAAAGTGATCACTGCCTTCACGCCTCACTGGTAACCACAGCTTTTGCTATCAACAAGGTACGCAGTGCATTGCTTCTCCCTAAGAAAGGATGGATTGCAAGTTCTACTCTCCATGCTTTTCTAGTGTAAGGCATAGAAGTAGGTTTTGGAATTTTAGATTTTAAATTACATTTTAACCGTGTTAGAAATGCTCATTTTATTCTCATTTTCACAACATGCCTATTCACTCTTTTTATGCCATTCTGTCTGGTTGTTTTGGATGTGCTGAGAAACAGGTTTTCCCTATTGCAATAAGTGCTTTTAGTTAAAAGTGTCTATTCTTCTTAGTACCACTTGGGTCTGTGTGTTATTGTGAAAAGAGAAATGGGTTTGTTTCTAGTACCACAGTGCCCCAGAGCCATGTTTAGGGATTGTTAGTAACTCAAAAGTAATGATTCTACATAAACAAGGTATTGGGGGGGGTTCCAAGGTGGTACAATAACCTGTCTTTCACATTCACCACTGTGCATTAAACTAAGTTCACCTGTTTCACCCGTGGATGGGAAAGCAAACCTTATAGGCCTACTATTGACAAAGAACATTCTGTATTAAGGATGATGATTTATGTGGTGGAAACTCCACCTTGATATCAGATAGAGTAAAGTCATCTTTATTCAACTTGAAGGGAGATTATGGGAGTAACGTCTGCTTTTAGGTGCACAGTGAGAGATTCAAAGCATCTGTTTTCTTTATCCCTTCCTACTATGTTGTGTTATGTTATGTTATTTAGGTTACATTACGTTACGTTATGTTGTTATGTTATGTTATGTACAATTACTGAGCACGTTTGTCACACATGAGGTTATCCAGGCACTTGAGCAGAGAGCAGGAATGGGTCATGCAAAAGAGATCCACTAGGTGAGTAGAAGACCCAGGTCTATAGCTTCTTCTGGAAGCCGAGTAGGGAGGAAGAAGGCCTGATGTGTTAGAGAAGGTCAGTCCAGGTCTTGGCAATGATGTAGGAAAAAGCAAAACCTCCAGCTTGGCTTCTGTGGATGTGTGGGATGTGTGCAAGAGAGAGATGTAGATTGCAGTTGTCTGGTGAGTTGGTAGAAGTGTAGGCAATACTTGAGGTAGGCAAGTTCAATATTGTGGAGTGCCTTGAATGTGTGAATGAGCAGCTTGAATTGGTAGCATTTCTGGATGGGTAGCCAGTAGAGCTCTCTCATCTCAGGTGAGGCAAAATGTTGGGGAGGTTGAGATGAGTCTGGCAGCGGTGTTTGGAATGGTCTAGAGTATCTATGTGAGGTGGGATGGGTCTTTGGGCATTGCCATAGTCCTGCCTACTTGAGAAGAGGGCTAGAGTGATGGTGCATCTGGTGGTTTGGGGTAGCCAGTTTATGATCTTGCATAGCACTCATAGGATAAGGAAGCAAGAGGTACCAACCTTTACTGACCAGAACGAGTCCAGGATGAGTCCAGGTTTCTGGCTTGTTCCGCTGGAAATGTCATGGGTCATAGTTCTGCTGGCCGACAGTAGGAGTTCCACGGTGAGCTTTTGTTTCCAACAATCAGTACTTCTGTTTTTTGTCTGTGTTGAGGTCCAGGTAATCTGCTGAACTGGTCCTGGAGTTTATGATGTTGTTTCTGTTGGTGTTGTGTGTCAATCAATCAATCAATCAATCATTTGTATGCCGTGAGGGTATCGAGGCACCGTGTCTACTGTGTAGGTCTCAGATGGAGCTCAGGTGAAGAGCCAGGTCTTGAGCTACTTTCTGAAGTCCTAGATGGAGGGAGATGTCCTTAGGCAGGTGGGGAGATGGTTCCAGGATTTAGCTGCCAGGTAGGAAAAGGTCCGTCCTCTGCAATTTCTCCTGTGAATATGGGTGTGTGGGTGTGGTAGAGGAAGGCAGAACCTAGGTGTGTGGTTTTGGGAAATTTCAGTTGGTGGTTGAGGCAGGCTGGTCCTTGTTTATGTCAGGCATTGTACGTGAGTGTCAGCAACTAGAATTGGCATTGTTTGTGTTCAGGGAGCAAGTATAAGTGCCTTCGAAATGTGGGTCTGCCTTGGGAGGTCAAGGATGAGCCTGGCTGCTGTGTTCTGGATGATTTAGAGTCTCTTTGTGAGGTTTGTAGTGAGTCTGGCATAGAGAGTGTTACTGCAGTTGAGGTGGCTGGTGACAAGGGCTTGTGTGACTGTGTGCCTGGTGTCGGTGGGAAGCCACTTGAAAATCTTGCGTAGCAATCAGAGGGTGTGGAAGCAGGAAGATACTGTGTTGACTTGGTTCTTTGGCTCATATTTACACTCTGTTTGTGCCGGATTTGCATTTATTTTTTTTACACAAATCCAGCACAAACTTAACTCTATATTTATATTTTGCCGCTAGACATGTCTAGCGCCAAAATATTGGAGTTAACGACATTTTGTGCCTGCGGAAAACTACCTTGCGTCAATGAGGTGCAAGGTATGCGTTCCCAGGCAAAAAATGCCTCAAAGGCCCTAGCGCCTTATTTATCCTCCCGTGCAAAAATCACGCACAGGAGGAGGAGGGCCTTAAATAATGGTGTTAAACCTGATTAGCACCATTATTTAACGCCTGGGTATGGGCAGGCGTCAGGGGACCTGGAAGCAGATTTCCATGGTCAGAGACCATGGAAATTGCCCACAGGTGCCCTTCCCTGTCTCTAGAGACAACCCCACCCACCCTTCCATGTCCCCAGGGACACCCCCACCCACCCCTACCCACACCAGGAGGTCACCCACGGATGGGGGACCAATTCGAAGGTAAGTCCGGATAGGTATTGCTTTTCTATCCAGCGCCACTCGGGGGCCATGACTTGGGGCCCCCTAACGGTGCTGGCAACAATGGCCATGCCCAGGGGACACTTGTCCCCTGGGCATGGCCATTGGGGTGGTGGGCATGACTCCTGTCTTTACTAAGACAGGAGCCATGTCCATGGGGCTTGTGTGCCAGAAAATGGTGCTACACTGCATAGAGGCAATTTTTTTACCTCTAAACAGTGTAGCGCCATATTTTGGTGCACAAGCCCCGGTTCTCCCTACGCATCCCAGGCCATGTTTGCAGTTGATTGTGTCTGCTGCAGTGGGCTGGGGTGAAATGTTTTCATAGATGTCATAGATTTTGTCGTGGAAGTAGGTGGCAAGGGAGTCGTAAAGTTCCTGGGTGCGGGTATGGTGTTCTCTCATGCTGCTGGGTTGGTGAAGTCTCAGACAATATTGAATAGTTCTTTGCTGCAGTTGGCGCTGGGTTGGATACGGATGGCTAGAGCTTGTTTCCTGGCATTCTTTAGGAGTGTGCTTTTGAAGGCTGTTCGGTTGTTGGGGAGTTTGGAGCTGCACCACTTACTCTCTAGTTGTTTGCAACTGTGTTTAGCCGTGTACAGATATTGCGAGTACCAGCTGGCTTGCTTGGAGGGTCTGTTGGGCTTGAAGGTTTTGAGGGGGGATGACTATGTCAGCAAAGTTGGCTTTCCAGAAGTTTTTGATGTCTCTGTTGATGTCTTGGGTGATGTTGAGTGCCTGGTGTGAAGGGTACGGGTGGTGGGTGTTTAGGGTGTTGGTCTATTGGTCCTCAAAAATCTTACTCCAACTACAGTGGTGGATGGTCTAGGTGCTCTGTCAGATGTGACGAGGTATTTGAAGTGGACTATGGAATGGTCGGTCCAGGTGAGCTTGGTGGTGTGGCTGTATTTGATTCTTTTGCTTGAGGCGAAAATGGGATCTAGTGTGTGTTCAGCGATGCGGGTGGCATCAGTGATTATCTTTCTCAGGTTGATGATTTCCATGCTGTCTATGAGGTTGGTGGTGCTGGCATCAATTGGGTTATCCAGGTGAAAGTTAATGTCTCCTAGGAGGATGTAGTGTTCAGTGTCATTAGCTTGGGGGGTGATGATTCCTGGAATGGTGTGGCACAAGCTGGGGTGAGGTCTGGAGGGTCTATCGGTGAGCTGCTCTATGATTGGTGTGTTGTTGTCAACCAAGGTAGTACAGTATATACATTGGGCTGAAAGACGATCCTTGCGGTACGTCGCAGATGAGTTTCTTAGGTTCTGAAGTGTATGATAGGAGACTCTCCACTTTAGAGGTGGTCCTTGTATTCTGGTGTGTTATAGGTTTGAGAAGGATGGTGTCAAAAGCTGTGGAGAGATTGAGCAAGAATGAGAGCTGAGGTGTCTCCACGGTCGAGGATGGTTCAGATAGTGTTTGTGGTCACAATGAGGGCCGTCTCTGTGCTGTTGTTGCTGCGGGAGCGTGATTGTATGCTGTCCAGTAGTTGTTGCCATTCAAAGGGGCATGTTTATGAGTGGTTTGTGTTGTGCTTGCACCACACAATGTGGTACATGCATGACGCAAACCTTAAGTCATATTTTTGAAGACACTTTGCGTGGCTTTGAGTGACTCCAAATCCATGGAGTAAAGCAATGCAGCACAAATCGTTGCATTGCCTTACTCTGCCCCGGGAAGGTGCTCCATAGCCATTATATAGGTGTTCCCATGCTACTCCCATGGATTTTGACCCATTCCCAGATTTACAAGGACGTGCAAACCAGGGAATGTGCCAAAACTTTACACCTTCTTAGGGAAGGCTTAACAAGGAGAAATATCTTCATTACTCCTCGTTTCTTCCTCTTTCTATGTGTGCTGCATTCTGCTGCAGAAAGTAAGTTGTGACTTAAAAGGGTGCCGCTCTGTTATGGGTTGGTTGGTGGAGGTTTGTGCTGTGATTGGTGGAAGTTTAGCAAGAGAGACATTTCATTTCTGATCAGTGTAATTGACCAGAGTTTGATAATAATGAAGATTTTAAAAACAATTCAAAGATTGATAAGGGGGTTGTGATGATTTCAGTTGGAGAAGAAGAAGAGTCTCCTCAAGAAGAAACACCAGCTTACCATATGATGGTGGAGCGAGGTTTACATACATATCTTTGACTTCAAGAATGGAGCAGAATTACGGAAAAGGAGTTGATTTGAGTTTTCCAAGATTGGGACGATTTAATTTGGCAATAATCAGACGATTGAGGGACATGCTGCATGATTTGAAGCCACTGCTAGATCCACCCAGTTTGAAGCATTATGTGAATGGGAGAGAATAACTTTAAAACATGAAAGGGAGAGATACATCAGAAGAACTAAAAGAGCAGGAATGAATTATGCTTATGTGATTTGGGATCAAAAGGCACAAATGTGGAGGAAGGGCATAGCTGAAGAGATGAGATAATACCCTAGGCGTATAAAGGAAAAACAGAAGAGGCCAAAAGATGATGAAAGACCACCTAGGAATACATTTAAAGGGGAAAGTGAGGTACATGAAAAACAAAAGATAGATACTGAAACTGAATCGGGGATGATATATTAGAGATAATGCTATCAACATGCCCATCACCTTGTGTTGAATCTTCAGTAGAGAATGCTGGAAGTAATTTGACAAGTGCCACTGCTACCATGGATCTTGTAGTCTCACAGCTTACTAGCCAAATGCAAACACTAATGCCTGTAAATATACCATTTGTAATGAAACAACCAATGCTGTGACAAGTAATAATAGCTAATCTGATTCCTCCACAGCCTGTTGTCACTCAACCTTTGGCGCAGCAAGCTATTGTTAGTGCTCCTGCTCAAATTAGGACTTCCCAATTGATACCGCCAGCTGAACTGCAAGTTGGACAGGTTACTGTTACACTACTGATTAGTTACACAGCAGACATGTCTACACAGGTTATAACAGCTGTAGAGATTCAGTAAGCTTCAGGGGACTCTCCAGTGAACAGGTCTGTACCGCCTTCACAAAAAACACAAATTGTGGTTTGGTCACCACTGCAAAATGTTATGATTTTGGGAAAGGGAACTTGGTTTATCTTTATGACACAACCTACAGTGACAGGAGAATCTGCAAGGAAAGAGTGGGTCCCAGAATGGATACAGAAAGTAATTTAAAAAGTATGGAAAGATAAAACCTGTAGAGAAAACAAGCACTAGCACTAGTGTAGTTAGTGCTGAGACTAATCCGGAAACTCAAAATGAAAGGTTAATAAATATTCAACAGTTGAAAATAGAACTGGGGGTAATCTTAAGCGGATACTTAAATACTGATCACATTGAACAATATCAGGAAAAATAATTGGTCTATTTATGAAAAGAAATTACCAGAGGAGCATCAATCACGCATGACCAATTAACTGAATTAGCAAATAAATATGATATAGACATTTCAAAGAGTGTACCACTTCAGAAAACCTTTGGGGTGCAGCTAGATGACAATTCCACTAAAAACATGCGCATGGCAGGATTGCAAATACTGAATTGATGAAACGTGTATGCAAATGGAGTGAGATGGAGAAATACAGAAATAAGTGGGCAAAAAAACAGGAAAAGAAAAGAAAGCTAGCTGAGGAAGCTGAAGAGAAAAAGAAAAAGAAAGAGCAGTCCGAAAAGAAAGAAACCACTACCGTATATCCCTTGAGAGAAACACTAATCCGAAGATATATTCATATGCCATGGAGCTGAGGGGATATTTTGTAATTTATTAACAATTTCCCCAAATTAAGATACAGCCCAATGCAATCGTATACTCAGGTTAAAAGGCAGAATTATTTCCAATGTGGGAATTAAATCCTTAACCCAAAGAAGTGATTGAAAAGGTGAAGGCAGATGTCTAGGCCACTACTACAACAGACATTGGATTAATTAAAAGAGTTGAACCAGTATGAGTAAAAGTTAAGCCAGATGTGATTTTCTCAAGGACACCCCCTTACCCAATGATACCAGAAACAATAGCAGGAATGACATGTTAGAGAAAGGAATATGAAAATAATTGATTGTGAGTCCATGCAACTTGCCAACCGTGGGATTTTGAAAAACAAATGGCAAATACAGAATAGTACAGGATTTGCGAAAATTTAATGAAATTGTAATCCCATTTTGTCCTGTGGTACAGAATCCAGCAACCATATTTTCCAGATACCCTGCAGAGTAGTTCATTGTGATTGACCTCTGCCATTCATTTTTCTCCATACCTTCACATGAAGATAGTCAATTCTTATAATGCTTTGTGTTTCAAGAGGAGGTAATCACTTGGTACTGTGTCCTTCAGGGGTATATGGAAAGACTGTCACTTTTTAATCAGATTTTATAGAAAAATCTAGAGCCTATGAAACTGCCAGGAGACACATAATTGAAAAGGGAATAAGGAAGGTTTCCAAAGATAGGATTGAAATGATTTTAAGAATGAACACTCCAAAAACACAGAAAGAGGTCAGAATGTTTCTTAGAATGGTTGGCTAATCTAAACAGTGGGTACCTAACTTTTCCTCCTGGGTGGCAAAACATTTACTGAGGATGACTCATAAGGACACCACTGATCCAATTCCGGGGGACAACAAATGCACAAGAGCATTCCTGGAGTTGAGAGGAAATCTCTGCCGCACACCTGCATTGGCAATGCCAGATTGTACTAGAAAATGTATCCTGTTCTGCAGTGAGAGAGAGAAGGGTGTGCTCTCTCAATGCTAGTCCAAATTCAGGCAGGTTACAAAAGACCAATTGCATACTTCTCTGTGACTCTTGATCCTTTGGCAGCCGCTTTGCCTGGGAGCTCTCAAGCGGTGGCTGCAGTGGGCACCAGTCTTGAAAAATTTGAAACATTGTGATGGGATTTCCTTTGACTGCTAAGATTCTGTATTCGGTTTACGTGTTACTAATCAAAACTAAAACTCAGCACATCACAAATTCACGACTCACCAAATATGAGCAACAGATATAGGCCCTCATTACAACTTTGGTGGGCAGCAAACGCCGCCCGCCAAGTTGTAACCGCTGCGCAGCTGCCAATGCGGCCGAACTCCCGCGGTGGCCATTAAGACATCCCCGCTGGGCCGGCGGGCGGAATCCGAGTTTCTGCCCGCCAGCCCAGCGGGGATGACTGCTGCTACATGGGAGCCGCCTCCAAATGGAGCCGGCGGTGTTTCTTCGGTGCGACGGGTACAGTTGCACCCGTTGCGCTTTTCACTGTCTGCATAGCTTCATGGGGCTGTGCCAGGGGGACCCGCGACTCCCCTTTCCGCCAGCCTTTCTATGGCGGTTCCTACCACCATGAAAAGGCTGGTGAGAGGGGGACTCGTAATCCCCTCGGCAGCGCTGCAAGCAGCGCTGTCCTGGAGGATTGAATCCGCCAGGACCAACGTGGCAGAAAACCGCCGGTCCCGGCGGTACGACCGCGGCGCTTCCGCCGTGGTCGTAATATCCGAGATGGCACCGTCAGCCTGTTGGCGATGCAACCTCCAAAACAGCCTTGGCGGTCTTTGACCACCAAGGTTGTAATGAGGGCCATTGTCTAGAAACAATGTGGTGCTGCAGAGTTGTTGTGGGTAAAATCCTAGCAATCTGTTGCCAATATCCGAAGAAAAAGAGTTCTGATCATTATGAACATGATTTTCTTGATGTCATGGTTTTGTGCACCAAACTCAGACTAGATATAAATGATGAGCCTTTATTCAATCAAGATTATGGTTGTCATTATAATCCCGGTGGTGAGTCTCAATGTGGTGGTAACACCGCCAACAGGCTGGCGGTACATACTGCAACATTATGAGAATGGCGGGTTGGCTGCAGCACCCCACCAGCAGAACACCGTAAGGCCGTATGACTGGTCATAATACAGCTGGCGGCGTTTTACTGGCGTGGCGGTGCTGGTGGTCGTCACCGCGGCAGTAGGCGTTTTTTACCACCAATATCAAAATGACCACCTATGTAATTTTTAAGGATGACTCATGTTTAAGAACAAATAAGGTATGCTTGAGAGCAACATATGCGGTCCGCACTTTTCAAGCAGTAGTTGAAGCATCATGACTGCAAATGATTACATCGGCCCAAGTTGCAGAACTGATTGCTCTTACTAAAGCCTACAAATGAAACAATAGAATAAGAGTGACAATTTTTATGGACAGTCAATATGGTTTTGATGTTGTCCATTACTATGGGCAATTGTGGTCACAGTGGGTTTTTCGTGATCTCTGCTAGAACACGTTTAGAAAAGGGAAACAGGTTCTATTGAAGGCTTTGCAAGAACCCATAGAAATAGCCATTGTAAAATGTGCAGTGCATAGGAGTGACTGTTGCTATGTCACAATCAGCAACAGGTATGCTGATAAAGTGACCCTTTACTGTGTGATTATGTCATGCACTTACAATGGATCACACATGACTAAGATTCATGAAAGGAGCCTTCTTCCAATGATTCTGAATGATGCAAGAAAATGCACTGATTGAGGAAAAACAAGGTTGCATCAAGGTAGGATGTAGAAATGATGACAATAACGTTTGGGTTTCATTGAAAGTGCAACTAATATTACCAGGCAGCCTACTTATCCCAATAACATGGTATCTACATAGACAGCCACATGTAAGTAGGAATGCCATGATTTGAATTTGATTTTGAAGTTTTAGGGCACAGGCTGAAGAGGTTTGCAACAGATGTGTTGAGTGTCAGCAAATTAATGTGTGAAGAAGGACACATGTTACAGGGAGTCATGTAGGCAGGTCAGGAGGACCCTTCAACAGGATGCAAATGGATTTCATTGAAAGGCCGCCTTGAAATGGGCTAAGGTACATCTTGGTGATGAACCTAATACTCTGAAAAGAGGGGAAATTTGTTATGGAACAATTACTATTTCTTCCTGTTAGAATTTCTTAACCAAATATCCAACCCTGGGAGAATTGTGAGTGTTTTAAAAGTGCCTTCACCCACCAAATAGTGGCATGCTCCATCATTGGGCATGATACTACACTCCGGTGCTAACCAACATCCAGAGTGGAGCAAAGTGTGTCTGTGTAGGGAATGTACCCTATATTCTAAGGGATCTATTATTGCAGCTCCAAAATTTAAAACTGCCTAAGGGGATGCACCCTCCTAAATTTTATTCATGGACCCCCTTGGCAGGGATGAAAACTCAAAGTGTGGTTGGACTTTGGGTCACTATCTCCCTGTCCCCCAATCTGCATATATTGACATGTTTCAGTCCCCTCTTTGCCTCTAAAGGTCACTGGGCCTTCATCAGGATAAAAAAAAATGTCCCTTATCTTATTCTCCCCCTTCATGTATTAATACCATATCTGATGGGGTGAAAAATCATCCATCTGCCCAAATTGGCCCTTTACCTTTTTAACACCTCGGTTCTTCCCGAGTCTCATTAGTAAATTTCCAAAACCAGGGTAGCAATGGGAACATCGCCTCGTAGTCACATAATTACCAAGGGTCCGATGCCGCCCATCCACCCACTTGCCGCCACTGAAGATACATCTTGGTGATTGTCTGCATCTTTTCCCGGTGGGTGGGGGCAGATCCAGCGAGAAGAAATTACAGTCTCACAGTGGCTAAATTACTCCTAAAAGAAATGATACCAAGAAAGGGTATACCTGTCTCGCTGGAGTCAGATTGAGGTATTCACTTTAACCTCTTCTGTGCCTTGGACGAGATGATCTCGTCCAAGGCTACAGTTCCCCTGTGCCTTGGACGAGATCATCTCGTCCTAGGCACAGGGGAACTTGGGGGCGCGCTAGCGCGCCCCCGTGCACCCCCCCTACCCCCCCAGGTGGGGATGGAAGGGGAAGACCTTCCCCTTCCACCCCCGCCCCCCCCCACGGCAATCCGATGACGTCAGCGCGCGCACAGCGCGCTGACGTCATCTAGTGTTGCCGGGCGCGCTGGAAGCCATTTGCTTCCAGCGCGTCTACCGAGGAGGACACAGAAGGTGAGTCCTCTTCGTTTTTGGGGGTTGGGGGTGGTGGAAACAGACACGGGGGGAAAGGAAAGGGTTTTTCCTTTCCCCCGGTGCCTGTTTTCATTAGATTCCTGCTCCACGATCGCGGGCAGAGCCCGCGATCGTGGAGCAGGAATCTCCACTAGCCACCAGGGATTTATTTTTGTCAATATTTTGGGGGCGACCCCTTGGGCAAGGGTCGCCCCCCCGGGGGCAATTATTTTTAGTATTTCGCCCCCCCCTGGGGGCAGATCCGCCGTTTTTTCAGCGGATCTGCCCCCAGGGGGGGGCGAAAACCACTAGACACCAGGGATACTGTTATTTTGGCAAAATTTTGGGGGTGACCCCTTGGGCAAGGGTCGCCCCCCCGGGGGCAATTTTTTTTTGTATTTCGCCCCCCCTGGGGGCAGATCTGCCGATTTTTCGGCGGATCTGCCCCCAGGGGGGGGCGAAAACCACTAGACACCAGGGAAAATGTATTTTATTTATTATTTTGGGGGCGACCCCTTGGGCAAGGGTCGCCCTCCCCCGGGGGCATTTTTTTATTGTATTTCGCCCCCCCCGGGGGCAGATCTGCCGATTTTTCGGCGGATCTGCCCCCAGGGGGGGGCGAAAACCACTAGACACCAGGGATATAGTATTTTATGTTTATTTTGGGGACGACCCCCTTGGGCAAGGGTCGCCCCACCCCGGGGGCAATTTTTTTTTGTATTTCGCCCCCCCCCCTGGGGCAGATCTGCCGAATTTTCGGCGGATCTGCCCCCGGGGGGGGGGCGAAAACCACTAGACACCAGGGATTTTATATTTTGGGGGTGGCCCCCCCGGGGAATTTTTATTTGTATTTAGCCCCCCCCCCCCCCGGGGGGCAGATCCGCTGATTTTTTGGCAGATCTGCCCCCGAGGGGGGTTGAAAACCACTAGACACCAGGGATTTATTTTTATTGTAAAGTTTTTTTTGGGGGGCGACCCTTTGGGCAAGGGGCGTCCCACTGGGGGACACATTTTTTAGTATTTGCCCCCCCCCCTTCCCCCCTGGGGGCAGATTGCCAATTTTTGGGCTGATCTGCCGCCGGGGGGGGGGCGGGGGGGCAAAATCCACTAGACACCAGGGATTTTGTTTTTGTTGTTTATTTTGAGGGCAACCCCTTGGGCAAGGGTCTCTCCCCTGGGGAGTTTTTTTTTTCTGTTTCGGCCCCCCGATGGCAGACCAGTCATTTTTTGGACGATCTGGCCCGGGGGGGGGTGGAAGCACACTAGGCGCCAGGGATTGTGTGGTGTGTGTGTAATTTTGTAGGCCCATCTGCCCCCAAGGAGGGCAGAAACCACCAATACGGCAGGGATTTTTTTGTTTTGTGCTGGGGGTGCCCCCTTTGGGAAGGGTTGCCCCCTAAAAGGGGGCACAGAGGTGTTGCCCATTTCGGCTAATTTTTTTACGCCCATCTACCCCCGAGGGGGGGCAGGATCCACTTAGGTACCAGGGACAACTTCTAAGTTCTTGGTGGTGGGGTGTTTGTCAACAGGCAAAGTATTTGTATTTGTGATTATAACAATTTATTTCTTCTTTTTCTTCTAGTTCAACGCTTTTGCTTCCTTTGCTGTGGATCTTAGCGGTTTTGGCAGTAGTTGTCCAGTGGTTTGCATAGCTGCATGTTTTAGGTAAGTGAAAGCAATTTACTCCAAAGGAGTATTGTTGACATGCATGAATGACATGTTTGTAGGTGGTGTACTAAATGCAGTATTGTGTGTTTGACATTGTCCTTAGATTTGAGCACAGTGATGTTTGTGTTGTCATATGTCTAATTTGCTTTTTTCTTTTTTCTTTTTAGTGGGATATCATTGGTGATTGCTGTGTCTGTGCAGAGTAGTTGCTTGGTGAGTAGCTATTTCAGGCAACTGAGTGGTATAGTTTTTTGTAGTACATAACTCTTTGTGATAAAGCTACACTTTGTTTATTACTTATTTTAGTGCTAGTTGTTGTTGGCAATCCATTTGTTGTTAGGATCATGGCTAGCCGCAAAGTGACCGCTCAGCAGGTTGTTCGCATGCTCTTTGAGTCGTCTTCAGACCATGATTACGACACTGACTCTGCATCTGAGGCAGAGGAGGAAGCAGGAGATTCTGGAAGTGAGTTTTCTGTCCAAGAGTATTCTTCTGATGAGGAAGCTACTCTCAGTGCAGATGAAGGGCCTGAGTTAGAGGAGGACATTGATGTGCCAAGAGTGCAGCAGCCTGGGGCTGAAGGGTTTCCCATTAGAAGACCTGACACCTGGATTGCCCCAAACATGGAGCAGCCACAGTTACCTGCATTTACTAGTCTCCCAGGGTGTAGAGTTAATACGGAAAACTTTCTGCCTGTCCATTTCTTTCACTTGTTTATGGACGATGTATTTTTGGAAGAGATTGTGGAGCAGACAAATGTGTATGCAGAGCAATTTTTGCGGGACAACGCTGCCAGACTTAAGCCTCAGTCTAGAGCTACTCATTGGGTTCCCACATATCTGGAAGAGATGAAAAGGTTTTTAGGTTTGTCTTTTTTGATGGGGTTGATCAGGAAGCCGTCACTGGCTTCTTATTGGTCTACTAGTCCCTTGATGGCAACTGCTATATTTCCTGCAACTATGACACGTAATCGGTATTTGCTTCTTCTTCGTATGCTGCATTTTGTAGACAATGCTTTAGCCTTGCCACGAGATCACCCTGATTGTGACCGCCTTTTTAAGATTAGGCCTGTCCTTGATCATTTTGTGGATCGGTTTTCAGAGGTCTATGTTCCAGGCAAAGAGATAAGTGTGGACGAGTCTTTGGTCCTTTTCAAGGGGCGTTTAGTTTTTAAGCAGTACATCCCTAGTAAGAGGGCACGGTATGGGATTAAATTGTATCTGCTGTCAGAAAGCAGTACAGGATATGTTTATAATTTCCGGGTCTACACTGGTAGGGATTCCAGTATTGACCCTCCTGGTTGTCCGGCCACTTTTGGAGTTAGCGAAAAAATTGTGTGGGAACTTGCTAGACGGCTGTTTAACAAAGGTCACCATTTGTACGTAGATAATTTCTACACTGGAGTGCAGTTGTTCAAGGAGTTGTTTAGGGTGGACACTGTTGCTTGTGGCACAATCCGTTCTAACCGCAAAGGCTATCCAAGGGAGCTTGTCTGTAAAAAACTTGAGAGGGGGCAGTGCCTTGCGGAATAATGAGCTGTTAGCTATGAAATTTTCAGACAGGAGGGATGTGTACATGCTATCGACCATCCATGATGAGAGTACTTCCCCTGTGGCTGTTTGGGGTCAGGTTGCGGAAGTGCGCAAACCTGCGTGCATTTTGGACTACAATAGGCACATGGGTGGTGTTGATAGAGTAGATCAGAGGTTGGAACCTTACACTGCTCTTCGTAAGTCGTATGTGTGGTATAAAAAGTTGGCCCTACATTTATTTCATTTGGCAACTTTTAATGCCTTTATTGTATACAAGGATTGTTCACCTGAGTCAAGGATGACTTTTGTTAAATTTCAGGAGTCGGTGATAGAAAGCCTTATTGTGGTGGAACCGGCAAGAGTTCCTAGAGTAGAAGTGGTGGAGGATGTGGCTAGATTGAAAGATCGGCACTTTCCAGATCACATTCCTCCCACTCCCAAAAAAGACATGCCCACAAAGAAATGTAGAGTATGTGCCCGGAGATCAATCCGGAGGGAGAGCCGGATGTACTGCCCCGAATGCCCTTCAAAGCCTGGGCTGTGTGTGCCCAGCTGTTTTAGAAGTTACCACACAAGGAAAAACTTTTGGGAAATACCGTGAGCGTAAGCTGTCTGTTTTATATTTTCATATGTTTCACGGTTGGCATCTGTCGTGTATTTAGTTTGAGGTTTTGTGTTTGTGGTTTTGTGCCTATTTTATAATTAGTAGTTTATTTGTTGTTTATAAATAAAAAAAAGTGATTGTGGTGTGCGTGGGGTGGCGCTTGGCTGGCGGTGTGCGTGGGGTGGCGCTTGGCTGGCGGTGTGCGTGGGGTGGCGCTTGGCTGGCGGTGTGCGTGGGGTGGCGCTTGGCTGGCGGTGTGCGTGGGGTGGGGTGGTGCTTGGCTGGCGGTGTCAGCCAAACGGCAGTCCACACTCCCATCAGCTGGTGTGATTCTTGTATCAGGCATGTGGCGTATGTAAGTGATGGGCCCTTGAGTGGCGCGGTCTGTCGATGTGAGTGTTGTAATGTGCTGGGCCCGTGGCTGGCGGTGTGAATGGTCTTGTGCGTGTCATGTATGAAAGGTGTGTGAATGGACTGTAAAGCGGTTGGTGCCTTGTCGCGGCTTTACAGCTCACGAGCTGTGAGTCATTGGTTCACTTTTTTGCCTTTCAGTTATTAGCAGTGCATTTCATTTTTGTGAAATCTCTTGTTAATAAAATTTGATCCACTGAACCATCACTCACCCTCGTGCCAAATCCAACCAGTATGTGTTGTAAAAAATGACAAAACCTGCTCCGCTGTAATCAGGCGTCGCAGCACACCTGTGACACGCTAGGTGCCTCGGGTGGGACCCCGATGATGAAGCATGCCACCAACTTGGTTGGTGGGTGAGGGGTCTTCTTCACATAACCTAAGTGTTTCTTTTCACTATTTTAGTGTTTGGCACATCACGGACGTATGTGCACACATCAAAATGATATATTGCAAAAATACCTATCCCTTCTATCTCTTCAGGTTTTGGGCCTTATTCTGTTGCAGGCACCTGGCCCACCCACACAAGTGAGGTATCATTTTTATCGGGAGACTTGGGGGAATGCTGGGTGGAAGGAAATTTGTGGCTCCTCTCAGATTCCAGAACTTTCTGCCACAGAAATGAGAGGAAAAAGTGTTTTTTTGGCCAAATTTTGAGGTTTGCAAAGGATTCTGGGTAACAGAACCTGGTCCGAGCCCCGCAAGTCACCCCTCCTTGGATTCCCCTAGGTCTCTAGTTTTCAGAAATGCACAGGTTTGGTAGGTTTCCCTAGGTGCCCGCTGAGCTACAGGCCAAAATCCACAGGTAGGCACTGTTTTCTTCCAAAATTTTGGTTGTGTCCACGTTGCGCTTTGGGGCGTTTCCTGTCGCGGCCGCTAGGCCTACCCACGCAAGTGAGGTATCATTTTTATCGGGAGACATGGGGGAACGCTGGGTGGAAGGAAATTTGTGGCTCCTCTCAGATTCCAGAACTTTCTGCCACAGAAATGTGAGGAACATGTGTTTTTTTAGCCAAATTTTGAGGTTTGCAAAGGATTCTGGGTAACAGAACCTGGTCCGAGCCACACAAGTCACACCTCCTTGGATTCCCCTAGGTCTCTAGTTTTCAGAAATGCACAGGTTTGGTAGGTTTCCCTAGGTGGCGGCTGAGCTAGAGGCCAAAATCTACAGGTAGTCACTTTGCTAAAAACAGCTCTGTTTTCTGTGATATGTCCACGTTTTGTTTTGGGGCATATCCTGTCGCGGGCGCTAGGCCTACCCACACAAGTGAGGTATCATTTTTATCGGGAGACCTGGGGGAACGCTGGGTGGAAGGAAATTTGTGTCTCCTCTCAGATTCCAGAACTTTCTGCCACAGAAATGTGAGGAACATGTGTTTTTTTAGCCAAATTTTGAGGTTTGCAAAGGATTCTGGGTAACAGAACCTGGTCCGAGCCACACAAGTCACCCCTCCTTGGATTCCCCTAGGTCTCTAGTTTTCAGAAATGCACAGGTTTGGTAGGTTTCCCTAGGTGGCGGCTGAGCTAGAGGCCAAAATCTACAGGTAGTCACTTTGCTAAAAACAGCTCTGTTTTCTGTGATGTGTCCACGTTGTGTTTTGGGGCATATCCTGTCGCGGGCGCTAGGCCTACCCACACAAGTGAGGTATCATTTTTATCGGGAGACATGGGGGAACGCTGGGTGGAAGGAAATTTGTGGCTCCTCTCAGATTCCAGAACTTTCTGCCACAGAAATGTGAGGAACATGTGTTTTTTTAGCCAAATTTTGAGGTTTGCAAAGGATTCTGGGTAAGAGAACCTGGTCCGAGCCACACAAGTCACCCCTCCTTGGATTCCCCTAGGTCTCTAGTTTTCAGAAATGCACAGGTTTGGTAGGTTTCCCTAGGTGGCGGCTGAGCTAGAGGCCAAAATCTACAGGTAGTCACTTTGCTAAAAACAGCTCTGTTTTCTGTGATATGTCCACGTTGTGTTTTGGGGCATATCCTGTCGCGGGCGCTAGGCCTACCCACACAAGTGAGGTATCATTTTTATCGGGAGACGTGGGGGAACGCTGGGTGGAAGGAAATTTGTGTCTCCTCTCAGATTCCAGAACTTTCTGCCACAGAAATGTGAGGAACATGTGTTTTTTTAGCCAAATTTTGAGGTTTGCAAAGGATTCTGGGTAACAGAACCTGGTCCGAGCCACACAAGTCACCCCTCCTTGGATTCCCCTAGGTCTCTAGTTTTCAGAAATGCACAGGTTTGGTAGGTTTCCCTAGGTGGCGGCTGAGCTAGAGGCCAAAATCTACAGGTAGTCACTTTGCTAAAAACAGCTCTGTTTTCTGTGATGTGTCCACGTTGTGTTTTGGGGCATATCCTGTCGCGGGCGCTAGGCCTACCCACACAAGTGAGGTATCATTTTTATCGGGAGACGTGGGGGAACGCTGGGTGGAAGGAAATTTGTGGCTCCTCTCAGATTCCAGAACTTTCTGCCACAGAAATGTGAGGAACATGTGTTTTTTTAGCCAAATTTTGAGGTTTGCAAAGGATTCTGGGTAACAGAACCTGGTCCGAGTCACACAAGTCACCCCTCCTTGGATTCCCCTAGGTCTCTAGTTTTCAGAAATGCACAGGTTTGGTAGGTTTCCCTAGGTGGCGGCTGAGCTAGAGGCCAAAATCTACAGGTAGTCACTTTGCTAAAAACAGCTCTGTTTTCTTTTTATATGTCCACGTTGTGTTTTGGGGCATATCCTGTCGCGGGCGCTAGGCCTACCCACACAAGTGAGGTATCATTTTTATCGGGAGACATGGGGGAACGCTGGGTGGAAGGAAATTTGTGTCTCCTCTCAGATTCCAGAACTTTCTGCCACAGAAATGTGAGGAACATGTGTTTTTTTAGCCAAATTTTGAGGTTTGCAAAGGATTCTGGGTAACAGAACCTGGTCCGAGCCACACAAGTCACCCCTCCTTGGATTCCCCTAGGTCTCTAGTTTTCAGAAATGCACAGGTTTGGTAGGTTTCCCTAGGTGGCGGCTGAGCTAGAGGCCAAAATCTACAGGTAGTCACTTTGCTAAAAACAGCTCTGTTTTCTGTGATATGTCCACGTTGTGTTTTGGGGCATATCCTGTCGCGGGCGCTAGGCCTACCCACACAAGTGAGGTATCATTTTTATCGGGAGACGTGGGGGAACGCTGGGTGGAAGGAAATTTGTGTCTCCTCTCAGATTCCAGAACTTTCTGCCACAGAAATGTGAGGAACATGTGTTTTTTTAGCCAAATTTTGAGGTTTGCAAAGGATTCTGGGTAACAGAACCTGGTCCGAGCCACACAAGTCACCCCTCCTTGGATTCCCCTAGGTCTCTAGTTTTCAGAAATGCACAGGTTTGGTAGGTTTCCCTAGGTGGCGGCTGAGCTAGAGGCCAAAATCTACAGGTAGTCACTTTGCTAAAAACAGCTCTGTTTTCTGTGATATGTCCACGTTGTGTTTTGGGGCATATCCTGTTGCGGGCGCTAGGCCTACCCACACAAGTGAGGTATAATTTTTATCGGGAGACGTGGGGGAACGCTGGGTGGAAGGAAATTTGTGTCTCCTCTCAGATTCCAGAACTTTCTGCCACAGAAATGTGAGGAACATGTGTTTTTTTAGCCAAATTTTGAGGTTTGCAAAGGATTCTGGGTAACAGAACCTGGTCCGAGCCACACAAGTCACCCCTCCTTGGATTCCCCTAGGTCTCTAGTTTTCAGAAATGCACAGGTTTGGTAGGTTTCCCTAGGTGGCGGCTGAGCTAGAGGCCAAAATCTACAGGTAGTCACTTTGCTAAAAACAGCTCTGTTTTCTGTGATATGTCCACGTTGTGTTTTGGGGCATATCCTGTCGCGGGCGCTAGGCCTACCCACACAAGTGAGGTATAATTTTTATCGGGAGACGTGGGGGAACGCTGGGTGGAAGGAAATTTGTGTCTCCTCTCAGATTCCAGAACTTTCTGCCACAGAAATGTGAGGAACATGTGTTTTTTTAGCCAAATTTGTAGGTTTGCAAAGGATTCTGGGTAACAGAACCTGGTCCGAGCCACACAAGTCACCCCTCCTTGGATTCCCCTAGGTCTCTAGTTGTCAGAAATGCACAGGTTTGGTAGGTTTCCCTAGGTGGCGGCTGAGCTAGAGGCCAAAATCTACAGGTAGTCACTTTGCTAAAAACAGCTCTGTTTTCTGTGATGTGTCCACGTTGTGTTTTGGGGCATATCCTGTCGCGGGCGCTAGGCCTACCCACACAAGTGAGGTATCATTTTTATCGGGAGACGTGGGGGAACGCTGGGTGGAAGGAAATTTGTGTCTCCTCTCAGATTCCAGAACTTTCTGCCACAGAAATGTGAGGAACATGTGTTTTTTAGCCAAATTTTGAGGTTTGCAAAGGATTCTGGGTAACAGAACCTGGTCCGAGCCACATAAGTCACCCCTCCTTGGATTCCCCTAGGTCTCTAGTTTTCAGAAATGCACAGGTTTGGTAGGTTTCCCTAGGTGGCGGCTGAGCTAGAGGCCAAAATCTACAGGTAGTCACTTTGCTAAAAACAGCTCTGTTTTCTGTGATGTGTCCACGTTGTGTTTTGGGGCATATCCTGTCGCGGGCGCTAGGCCTACCCACACAAGTGAGGTATCATTTTTATCGGGAGATGTGGGGGAACGCTGGGTGGAAGGAAATTTGTGGCTCTTCTCAGATTCCAGAACTTTCTGCCACAGAAATGTGAGGAACATGTGTTTTTTTAGCCAAATTTTGAGGTTTGCAAAGGATTCTGGGTAACAGAACCTGGTCCGAGCCACACAAGTCACCCCTCCTTGGATTCCCCTAGGTCTCTAGTTTTCAGAAATGCACAGGTTTGGTAGGTTTCCCTAGGTGGCGGCTGAGCTAGAGGCCAAAATCTACAGGTAGTCACTTTGCTAAAAACAGCTCTGTTTTCTGTGATATGTCCACGTTGTGTTTTGGGGCATATCCTGTCGCGGGCGCTAGGCCTACCCACACAAGTGAGGTATCATTTTTATCGGGAGACGTGGGGGAACGCTGGGTGGAAGGAAATTTGTGTCTCCTCTCAGATTCCAGAACTTTCTGCCACAGAAATGTGAGGAACATGTGTTTTTTTAGCCAAATTTTTAGGTTTGCAAAGGATTCTGGGTAACAGAACCTGGTCCGAGCCACACAAGTCACCCCTCCTTGGATTCCCCTAGGTCTCTAGTTTTCAGAAATGCACAGGTTTGGTAGGTTTCCCTAGGTGGCGGCTGAGCTAGAGGCCAAAATCTACAGGTAGTCACTTTGCTAAAAACAGCTCTGTTTTCTGTGATGTGTCCACGTTGTGTTTTGGGGCATATCCTGTCGCGGGCGCTAGGCCTACCCACACAAGTGAGGTATCATTTTTATCGGGAGACGTGGGGGAACGCTGGGTGGAAGGAAATTTGTGGCTCCTCTCAGATTCCAGAACTTTCTGCCACAGAAATGTGAGGAACATGTGTTTTTTTAGCCAAATTTTGAGGTTTGCAAAGGATTCTGGGTAACAGAACCTGGTCAGAGCCACACAAGTCACCCCTCCTTGGATTCCCCTAGGTCTCTAGTTTTCAGAAATGCACAGGTTTGGTAGGTTTCCCTCGGTGGCGGCTGAGCTAGAGGCCAAAATCTACAGGTAGTCACTTTGCTAAAAACAGCTCTGTTTTCTGTGATATGTCCACGTTGTGTTTTGGGGCATATCCTGTCGCGGGCGCTAGGCCTACCCACACAAGTGAGGTATAATTTTTATCGGGAGACCTGGGGGAACGCTTGGTGGAAGGAAATTTGTGTCTCCTCTCAGATTCCAGAACTTTCTGCCACAGAAATGTGAGGAACATGTGTTTTTTTAGCCAAATTTTGAGGTTTGCAAAGGATTCTGGGTAACAGAACCTGGTCCGAGCCACACAAGTCACCCCTCCTTGGATTCCCCTAGGTCTCTAGTTTTCAGAAATGCACAGGTTTGGTAGGTTTCCCTAGGTGGCGGCTGAGCTAGAGGCCAAAATCTACAGGTAGTCACTTTGCTAAAAACAGCTCTGTTTTCTGTGATATGTCCACGTTGTGTTTTGGGGCATATCCTGTCGCGGGCGCTAGGCCTACCCACACAAGTGAGGTATCATTTTTATCGGGAGACCTGGGGGAACGCTGGGTGGAAGGAAATTTGTGTCTCCTCTCAGATTCCAGAACTTTCTGCCACAGAAATGTTAGGAACATGTGTTTTTTTAGCCAAATTTTGAGGTTTGCAAAGGATTCTGGGTAACAGAACCTGGTCCGAGCCACACAAGTCACCCCTCCTTGGATTCCCCTAGGTCTCTAGTTTTCAGAAATGCACAGGTTTGGTAGGTTTCCCTAGGTGGCGGCTGAGCTAGAGGCCAAAATCTACAGGTAGTCACTTTGCTAAAAACAGCTCTGTTTTCTGTGATGTGTCCACGTTGTGTTTTGGGGCATTTCCTGTCGCGGGCGCTAGGCCTACCCACACAAGTGAGGTATCATTTTTATCGGGAGACGTGGGGGAACGCTGGGTGGAAGGAAATTTGTGGCTCCTCTCAGATTCCAGAACTTTCTGCCACAGAAATGTGAGGAACATGTGTTTTTTTAGCCAAATTTTGAGGTTTGCAAAGGATTCTGGGTAACAGAACCTGGTCCGAGCCACACAAGTCACCCCTCCTTGGATTCCCCTAGGTCTCTAGTTTTCAGAAATGCACAGGTTTGGTAGGTTTCCCTAGGTGGCGGCTGAGCTAGAGGCCAAAATCTACAGGTAGTCACTTTGCTAAAAACAGCTCTGTTTTCTGTGATATGTCCACGTTGTGTTTTGGGGCATATCCTGTCGCGGGCGCTAGGCCTACCCACACAAGTGAGGTATCATTTTTATCGGGAGACATGGGGGAACGCTGGGTGGAAGGAAATTTGTGTCTCCTCTCAGATTCCAGAACTTTCTGCCACAGAAATGTGAGGAACATGTGTTTTTTTAGCCAAATTTTTAGGTTTGCAAAGGATTCTGGGTAACAGAACCTGGTCCGAGCCACACAAGTCACCCCTCCTTGGATTCCCCTAGGTCTCTAGTTTTCAGAAATGCACAGGTTTGGTAGGTTTCCCTAGGTGGCGGCTGAGCTAGAGGCCAAAATCTACAGGTAGTCACTTTGCTAAAAACAGCTCTGTTTTCTGTGATGTGTCCACGTTGTGTTTTGGGGCATATCCTGTCGCGGGCGCTAGGCCTACCCACACAAGTGAGGTATCATTTTTATCGGGAGACGTGGGGGAACGCTGGGTGGAAGGAAATTTGTGGCTCCTCTCAGATTCCAGAACTTTCTGCCACAGAAATGTGAGGAACATGTGTTTTTTTAGCCAAATTTTGAGGTTTGCAAAGGATTCTGGGTAACAGAACCTGGTCAGAGCCACACAAGTCACCCCTCCTTGGATTCCCCTAGGTCTCTAGTTTTCAGAAATGCACAGGTTTGGTAGGTTTCCCTCGGTGGCGGCTGAGCTAGAGGCCAAAATCTACAGGTAGTCACTTTGCTAAAAACAGCTCTGTTTTCTTTTTATATGTCCACGTTGTGTTTTGGGGCATATCCTGTCGCGGGCGCTAGGCCTACCCACACAAGTGAGGTATCATTTTTATCGGGAGACGTGGGGGAACGCTGGGTGGAAGGAAATTTGTGGCTCCTCTCAGATTCCAGAACTTTCTGCCACAGAAATGTGAGGAACATGTGTTTTTTTAGCCAAATGTTGAGGTTTGCAAAGGATTCTGGGTAACAGAACCTGGTCCGAGCCACACAAGTCACCCCTCCTTGGATTCCCCTAGGTCTCTAGTTTTCAGAAATGCATAGGTTTGGTAGGTTTCCCTAGGTGGCGGCTGAGCTAGAGGCCAAAATCTACAGGTAGTCACTTTGCTAAAAACAGCTCTGTTTTCTGTGATATGTCCACGTTGTGTTTTGGGGCATATCCTGTCGCGGGCGCTAGGCCTACCCACACAAGTGAGGTATCATTTTTATCGGGAGACGTGGGGGAACGCTGGGTGGAAGGAAATTTGTGGCTCCTCTCAGATTCCAGAACTTTCTGCCACAGAAATGTGAGGAACATGTGTTTTTTTAGCCAAATTTTGAGGTTTGCAAAGGATTCTGGGTAACAGAACCTGGTCCGAGCCCCGCAAGTCACCCCTCCTTGGATCCCCCTAGGTCTCTAGTTTTCAGAAATGCACAGGTTTGGTAGGTTTCCCTAGGTGGCGGCTGAACTAGAGGCCAAAATCTACAGGTAGTCACTTTGCTAAAAACAGCTCTGTTTTCTGTGATATGTCCACGTTGTGTTTTGGGGCATATCCTGTCGCGGGCGCTAGGCCTACCCACACAAGTGAGGTATCATTTTTATCGGGAGACGTGGGGGAACGCTAGGTGGAAAGAAATTTGTGGCTCCTCTCAGATTCCAGAACTTTCTGCCACAGAAATGTGAGGAACATGTGTTTTTTTAGCCAAATTTTGAGGTTTGCAAAGGATTCTGGGTAACCGAACCTGGTCCGAGCCCCACAAGTCACCCCTCCTTGGATTCCCCTAGGTCTCTAGTTTTCAGAAATGCACAGGTTTGGTAGGTTTCCCTAGGTGGCGGCTGAGCTAGAGGCCAAAATCTACAGGTAGTCACTTTGCTAAAAACAGCTCTGTTTTCTGTGATGTGTCCAGGTTGTGTTTTGGGGCATATCCTGTCGCGGGCGCTAGGCCTACCCACACAAGTGAGGTATCATTTTTATCGGGAGACGTGGGGGAATGCTGGGTGGAAGGAAATTTGTCGCTCCTCTCTGATTCCAGAACTTTCTGCCACAGAAATGTGAGGAACATGTGTTTTTTTAGCCAAATTTTGAGGTTTGCAAAGGATTCTGTGTAACAGAATCTGGTCCGAGCCACACAAGTCACCCCTCCTTGGATTCCCCTAGGTCTCTAGTTTTCAGAAATGCACAGGTTTGGTAGGTTTCCCTAGGTGGCGGCTGAGCTAGAGGCCAAAATCTACAGGTAGTCACTTTGCTAAAAACACCTCTGTTTTCTGTGATGTGTCCACGTTGTGTTTTGGGGCATATCCTGTCGCGGGCGCTAGGCCTAGCCACACAAGTGAGGTATCATTTTTATCGGGAGACTTGGGGGAACATAGAATAGCAAAACAAGTGTTATTGCCCCTTGTCTTTCTCTACATTTATTCCTTCCAAATATAGGGGTGTGTGTAAAAAAGACATCTATTTGAGAAATTCCATGTAATTCACGTGCTACTATGGTCACCCCGGAATTCAGAGATGTGCAAATAACCACTGCTCCTCAACACCTTATCTTGTGCCCTTTTTGGAAATGCAAAGGTTTTCTTGATAGCTATTTTTTACTCCTTAAATTTCAGCAAATGAATTACTGTATACCCGGTATAGAATGAAAACGCACTGCAGGGTGCAGCTCATTTATTGGCTCTGGGTTCCTCGGGTTCTTGATGAACCTACAAACCCTATATATCCCCGCAACCAGAGGAGTCCAGCAGACGTAACGGTATATTGCTTTCGATAATCTGACATTGCAGGGAAAAGTTACAGAGTAAAAAGTAGAGAAAAATTGATGTTTTTTTCACCTCAATTTCAATATTTTTCTTTTTCAGCTGTTATTTTCTGTAGGAAACCCTTGTAGGATCTACACAAATGACCCCTTGCTGAATTCAGAATTTTGTCTACTTTTCAGAAATGTTTAGGTTTCTGGGATCCAGCATTGGTTTCATGACCATTCCTGTCACTGACTGGAAGGAGGCTGAAAGCACAAAAAATTGCACAAATGGGGTATGCCCCAGTAAAATGCCAAAATTGTGTTGAAAAATTGGGTTTTCGGATTCAAGTCTGCCTGTTCCTGAAAGCTGGGAAGCTGCTGAGTTTAGCACCGCAGACCCTTTGTTGATGCCATTTTCAGGGGGAAAACCACAAGCCTTCTTCTGCAGCCCCTTTTTCCAATTTTTTTGAAAAAAACGAAATTTTCACTGTAATTTGACCAATTTCTTGGCCTCCTTCAGGGGAACCCACAAAGTCTGGGTACCTTTAGAATCCCTAGGATGTTGGAAAAAAAGGACGCAAATTTGGCTTGGTTAGCTTATGTGGACAAAAAGTTATGAGGGCCTAAGCGCGAACTGCCCCAAATAGGCAAAAAAAGGCCTGGCACAGGAGGGGGAAAAGGCCTGGCAGCGAAGGGGTTAATAGTGAGATTATTAAAATTGTATTTGCAGCATTGAAAATCGTTCAGAAACTTCATTAGAGCTACAGTTCAGAAGCTTCCGAAATAGTGGAGCAAATGAATGGTACTACTAAACCAGGACTGGATAAAGTCTGTTCATAAACATCCTTAAAATGGCCAGATGCTTTATCCTTAGTCCTAATGCATCTGTGAAACACACAGGATCGAAGAATTGGGTTGTCTCCTCATGAAGTGTTGATGGGGAGAGCCAGTAAGTTACTAGCAGTCCTAGCAAATGTGCTTGTGAATATAACAGATGACATGGTACACAACTACTGCAAAGGTCTGGCTGATGTGGTAAGTTTTATGTCTCGACAGGTTGACGCTGTAACTGAGAACCCAAGCCAAGAACAATGGCACAATCTAAATCCTAGAGATTGGATTTACATTAAGAAGCATGTAAGAAGCATGTGAGTAAGTACTCTTTAGAACCCCATTGGAAAGGCCCCTTTCAGGTAATTCTGATTGCAAGCACTGAAGTAAAGTGTGATGGATTTCATGACTGAGTTCATGCATCACACACCTAGAAGGTGAGAAATCCAGACAAAGAAATAGAGCCTAGGCTTTTGGCGTACGTGCCACTGAACGTTGCATGAGAAGAAATCAGTGATCAGAATCAGAAAAGAGAAAATTGGGGTGAGGAAACTCTAACGGGTGAAGTGGTCCAATTGCTGGACATCTCACAGAGTGGCGACAACTTTGAGGTACAAACTGTAATTGTCAGAGACCAAGATTCATGAGGAAACACAGAAGCATCAAGAGCCTGAAGACCCAGGTGAGGGTACAGGTTCTGAAACCAACCACAACAACGAAAGAACAGTAACTGAAATTTGGAAGCGGAATGTCAAAAAGAAATAATGATTGAGTGTGAGAAATAATCTACTGCTATTGGAAACAATCAAATAAGATGAAGAATCAACTTGGGTAGAGAAACAGAAGAAACATCAAACACACTTAAAAGGTCATAAAGAGCACAAGTACCTTGTTGAAGATATCTATCATCTGAATGGACATACTACCTGGGATAAGAATATATATGTACATAATTGATTTGGTAGTAGTTCTGATTGTAGTGTAGACAAAACATATGTACTGTAACTACAACTAGAATTACGTTATTCTTAGGGACCTTTCTTATATTTACAGTATTAAAAGCTATAGCAATTGTTCTAGTGATTTATTTCACACCTGAAACCAAGAAGATGATATTGTTATTACAGAATGCAACACCTCATTCCACAATAGACAATGACAAACTGAAAACATCCTTTATAGACTACATAAAAGATGATTATGCAATACATTTTTATTCTAGATTAGTGCAAGAATATACTAGGGCTTTAGACGTTAATGATTGTTTATCTGTGCACACATGCTATCTTCAGCAGATGAACAAGTCTCATATCATCACATACCACTCACTTATGCTACTTCTTGTAGTATATTGCTTAGTTTAGTGTATAGATCGTGACATTTTGAATATTATATTTTGAACTATGAAATGGTGCTTTCTAAAGTACCACTAATGAAAGACATGAACTTACATCTAAAAGCTAAGGAACTGAAATCAGCTTGGTACTATTTAAGACCCTGTATTCCTGTAAATACAGTTCAAGCAAATGAGAGAAATTTCTCGTGCAAAATGGGCAAACAGGAGAAAGTTTTCATACAAATGTTAGAAGAAAGAAATGAAAGACTTAGAAAGGCTGAGAATAATAAGAATGATGTGCTAAAGAATGCATGGAAAAGAGAGAAAAATGAATCCAGGGAATTACTAAACTAAGGTTAGAAGAAAGCTTGACTGGAAAGATACGTGTGTATAAATGAGAAATACAAGGGAAGAAAATATTAATGGGAAATAGCAAGTGTGAGCAAACATTTGAGTTATCAGAAGATGAATGGCAAATCTTGCAAGAGGATGATCCAACCATACCAGGAGTGTATTTTATTTGTGGAATGAATGCTTATTTCAAATTACCTGCCTTTTGGGAGGAAGTATGTTATTTAGGATTCATCCTTCTCAAAATGTACGATATAGATTCTTTAGATGCAATAACAATGACACTAGCACCTAGAAGACATACCAGAAGTATGAATGAAGGGACACAAATGGTGAGAGGCATATTTGGAGCAATCCTTCCAGCTATGGGAGTAGTATTGAATGAAGAGAAAATAAGAAAAATATCTACAGTAGAAGAATCCCTAAATGGAATGCAGGGTAAGGCTATGGTTAAAGGGAATAGGAGATAGAATCCTTAGCTATATACTAATCCCTATTATAGTATTTATAATATGTATCATATATCTTTATTGCTTCTGCACAATAATAAGGGTGCTAATGAAGACACACAGAGAAAACAATTCAAAAAGAAAAATGAAAAGGGATGGAGAAAATTAGTAAAATGATAATTGAAACATATAAGAGGTTGAAGGAAAAAGAAAAATGAAAGTGAAAGACAAGAATCTAAAATTGTAGAATGAATCACTGAAGTAGTTTTATTATGGTTCCAATCCATCATGGGGGCAGAATTGATAAGGCCCCAATAGAAAATTAAAATGTAAATACTAATTATTAACGTGAGAGTGGATTGCTAGGCCCCAAAACTGTTGTTACTTCAAAGTTTAAAAGCATGCTCTGAACATTATGTAACCTGTGCTACATAATTTGCAGAGCTCGCCAGGCTGGCTCATATTTCTATTAAATGTTTCTCCTATAACCTCTTCTTGACTTGAAGGATGCTGCAAACTTGTCTTAAAACAATAGAACCAGTAATAACTACATCCTTATCCACCTACTAAACTGCATTGGTATGCGCTGATGTGTATTTAGAAAATAACAACTACTCATATGATAGAAAGTTAACATTATGTGAATTATGGGGAATTGAGTTGGCGTTACAGTTTTGTATGTACAGTTGTTCTTGCAGAAGTGAAAAATGCATGTGAATGGAAGTATGAGTATCCAATCCCTGCTGTTTGTCAAGAACAGCATTGTTTAACTCTGCAACATCTCATGAACTGTATACTTGTGTTAATAAATGTAACAATCAAAATAAATATAAAAGATATCCTAGAGGAAAGAGCAGGTATGGAGAGCTAGAGATGACTACAGTGGCTTCTGCTTTGGGCCTCTGCTTCTTCTGCCTCTGCTCCTGTCAGAGCTGAGAGCCACAGATGACCAGAGCACATTATACAGCAATTGAGCTATAGAATGACATGCATTCTATATTGAGCGTACTGAGCTGAATGCAATAGCTAAGCAGAACAGGTTTGGTTGTAGTAATCTTCGTGAGACCCATCCGGCTTTGGAGCTTTTGGCTACAACAGATTTATTCATTTCACTGCAGATATTGTATTGAGGCTGAAAGAGAGTCGATAAATTCTTTAAGAATAGTGTGATAGCTGTAAACTCATGAGACAGATAATCATGGGAATTATAGTAAATGTAGCAGACTGAATGTTCTTTTCTAACTTTCTCAAACTATAAGACAGCATTATTTCGACCTATTACATTCTGTAAGACAGAGACAAACAGAGTAGAGACAGATTCAGGACACACTCATGCATGTTTCTGTAACATTTTGCTTATAAAAAATATATTAATTTGTTTAAATACATACTTCAAAACTAATAAACTCTCTTTTTTGACATTGGAAAACTGACTTACAAAATTAGTTTGTATTTTGAAATTATTGTTTACAGCTTACTACATTTCTCCCACTTCCACTCTCAGATCCAGATCCATTCTGAGGGTCCAGATAAAGAGTAAGTGGTATGATGAAAAAGAGCAATTGATTAACTAAACTGTGATGGCATATTAGTAAGGAAGCAGTGCACCCAGCACGAGCGAGAAGCATGCACTAGTGCATGCACTTGCAGGCTCGACCCGTAATTGCACCGAAAAAGCAAAGAACATGAAAGTAGCCCCAGATGGCACAGACCTCAAGAGAGCATAGTGGAGCAGAGAGAGAAAAAGGGGAGCCAAGAAGACAGAGAGTGTGAAAGGGAGGACTGAGAGCTCAAGAGGCAAAAGACCAGGGGGTAGGTGAGAGGAGCATCAGGAGCGAGGCAAGGCCAGATCTAGAAGGGCCTCTGCTGGTTGGGGGACCAGTCCCAGGTAAGTCAGGGGAGAAGTTGGGCCTAGGCATCTGTAATAGAATTGATCATTTTTGTTGCAGTCCCTGGTGCCTCCTCTACCCCTTCTATGGTGAAAATATTGATGGGAAGGACGGTCTTAAATACTTTCTCGGTTGCTAATAATGAAGTCAGTTTAGGTTGCTTAGGTGGCACATACAATAGTTGGTGACAGAGAAGTTGCAGCAAATATGGCTGTAGATGCTGAAATAAATACCAGCTCTTTTGTTTTTAATCTATTTATAAGAGTTTCCCAAAGGGAAGAGCTTGCTTATAATTTATGGGGCATCTGTTCAGAGGGGCAACTTTGACTGTGTGTAATCAGTTTCTTGATCTATATTTCAATTTATTGCAATAGACCAAACAATGAATGTGTAACTGATGGATCTGCTGATGAATTACACTTAAAATCTTGTGGGCTCCATAGCGGACATGGCAGAGGACAGTCCTCTGTGCATGTGGCCCAAACCCCTCTCACTCTGCTTTCACAATGCTAAGCTGATGGCAGTAGGTCAGGAACACCACCCAGCAGAAACCAGGAAATAATGGGAGCTGGCTGTAGTTGGGTGAAACAGCTGCAAACCGCACCAAGCATTGGCTTCAGTGCTAGATGCAGGGTCCTCACCCACCATCTTGTAATGTACAAACTCCCACCTCCTGGCTCCTCCTGAGGACCTGGTACCTGGAGTCGTTCAACAGTAATGAGCAATAGCATTAAGTAGGGCCTGTTTGCATATAAGTGCTAAACATGAGAATGCTGTGTGGCTTCCCCATCTCAATTCCAATGTGAAGTTGGGAAGTGAAATCTAGTGTAGTAAATAAAGCTACATGGATATCATTTTCATCATTACATTTCAACCACTTTTTTAATGTTGGTAAAACTGATTCATTGTTAAGCCTCAGTGACAATCGAAAGATGCTGAAGATTGATTACTTAGCTGTCATTTGTATTTATTGAATGACAGAGAAAAAGGAGATGCCACTTTGAGTTTAATAAGAAGTAAGACCAGGAATGACCAGGAACCAAAATGATGGAAATGAGATTTGGAAAGATTGTAGCTTACAAGTGTAAACTAAATAATTACAGTTCTTGCAAATAAAACATGGGGGCATTCCGACAAATACTGTTAGGATGAAGTAATGACAATTTCATCTCTGGTCATCCAGGTAGAGACCAGACTATTGTGGATGCATTTTTCATCCTTTGCAGTAATAAAATGCGTCAGAGAGGCTGATGGAACTTTGGACCCAGAAATTAGTGTGGTAAACCTTCATCTAAATTACATCGACATCTCAAACAATTTAGACACCAAGACCAATGCGGCCAATGAAAGCTCAAAGTCATGAAGACAGTGCACAAAACCAAATTATAAAGGTACATAATTACCAAGGGTTGCCAAAGGCATTGAAATAAGCTCAAGAGACTTGACATTAATAATACTAAGCATTCCAGTAAAATAATACAAAACATCAACAAAATTGTCTGAGCTACAGAGAAAAGATGATGCTCAGAATTATTAATAACTTATCAATTCAAATGAGCAGAATGAGTCAATAATCTTTGGCTGGGCACAGATCAACCCTACAGCTACCCAAATTAGGGAAACATGTGGGCAAAATATAAAAAACAGAAATATAAGAATATAATAAACATAATAATTAGGGAAAAGAATAACTCAGGCTAAGGGTCATTAACCAAAAAAGGAAAAAAATATATAGCATCAGGATAATGGAGTTTCTAGCCTAAAAGGGCATTTCAAGGGGCAATGGCAATTGGCAGAGAGTAAGATACCTCTCCAAAGGTACAGCATTCAGGGAACCTTTATCAAAAAAGCATCTGGTCAGCAAGGCATCCACAAGCATCAGGAAAGCATCTGAAAACAGTGACCAGGACTGCTCAGAGAAAAGATGCAGACTGCTCATGACTGACCAAAGTTCCAATGTCCAACAGTATTTCAAATTTCATAAAATAATTTGATTTGCCAAGCGGATCAGGTCATGTCACACTGAAGGAGCATGATCCAATCAAAACTGATTTGCAGACATCAAGTTGCAACAAATGGAAAGTTTCCCAAATCTGTCATGAGAACATCTCTTTTTTGTGTGAATCCAAACAGGTGTCAAACAAATGTAAAAAATCTCAGTCCATGTTCCTGAAATATTATAATTTCAAGGCTAAAGAAATGTATCTTTCCACTATCAAACAATGAACTTATTACAAAATGACTTTACTTTTCATGGGAACAAAATCTGAAAGACCATTCATGTTATGAAAACAAGAATTCAACACTTTTCTGTGACTGCAAAATGCAAGCTCTGCAGGCCACAATCATGATAGTACAAGAAAAACATAAAATGCATTTGAATAATACATTTTATTAAGTCACATATAATACGTAAACCTATAAATTCATCATTAATACTTCTGTATTCATAAAACATACATCATTTTATTCATATCTGTTAGAAATGGGGTCTCTGTTTGGCAGTCAGTTTGCACTCTATCCAAGTAGGGACCCTCACTCTAGTCAGGGTAAAGGAGTTACACTCCTAAGACAACCCCTGCTCAACCCCTTGGTAGCTTGAGATAAGCAGTCAGGCTTATCTCAAAGGCAATGTGCAAAGTATTTGTACCAACACACACAGTAATACATTGAAAACATTACAAAATGGACATCACACTAGTTTAGAAAAGTAGGCAATATTTATCTAAATAAGACCAAAATGACAAACATCCGACATACACAAGTCAAAATATGAATTTTAAAAAAATTAAGTCTTAGGGCCAGATGTACTCAGCAGTTTGCACGTCGCAAACAGCACATTTTGCTGTTTGTGACATGCAAAATGCACTTTGCAATATACAGACCTCGTTTTGCAATTCGGTAACCTGGTTACCGAATCACAAAACAGGTTCCCTTCCTAATTGCGAGTCGTAGTGCAATGCAGGATTGCTTTGTGACCCCGAACATTTCAGTTTTCATTTCTGTAATGCATCTTGTTTTCCTTTAAGGAAAAGCGGCTGCATTACAAAAAAAAAAAAACTGCTATATTAAAAAGCAGTCACATACATGGTGGTCTGCTGTACGCAGCAGGCCACCATCCCTGTGAGGGCCGCCATTCGCAAGGGGGTCGCAAATTGTGACCCACCTCATGAATATTCATGAGGTGGGCCTTTGCAACCCCCCTGCGAATCACAGATGGTGTCAGGGACACCATCCAACATTCTGAATTGTGACTCGCAAATTGCGAGTCGGTCTGACTTGCAGTTTGCGGGTCGCAATTCAGAATGTACCTACATCTGGCCCTTACTCCTTAGAAAACAATGGAAACGTTGTTGTTACACAAAGTACCTGGTTTGCGTCAAAAGTAAAGCTGCACGGGCAAGCATGCGTCGGAAAGTCAGCGATGGGCTGATTCCTTGACAAGTGAAGCCGTGTGTTGTTTCTTCTCGGGTCAGGTAGGCGATGCAACATTTTTCTCTCCCACAAAAGAACGATGCATAGATTTCCAGACAGGGCACCTTGGATCTGCGCAGGTTCACAATGACTTTGACACCCAGCGACAATGCTTTAGAAATCCTGGTCGCATGGTGATTGAAAACCATGATGCGTGGAGCTTGCGTAATTTTCAGCAGATGGAAGCGGGTGTTACATCGGTTCTCCAGTCACGATGCAGGTGATGCGCTGATTTCCCATCCACGATGCAGGTGGTGCGTCCAGTTCAGCCACGAGGTGTGTGGCGGGTCATTTTTTACAGCCACGTTGCAGGTGGTGTGTTGACATTTTCCCTACACGTCTTACTGTGCATGGATTTCAGTTCTTGTTCTACCAGCTTCACCTTTTACGGACCCAGAGACTGGAAAGGGCACCACTTGGCAGGTCAGGAGTCTCAGCAGAGAATCCAGGTGCTGGCAGAGGAAGTCTTTGATGGCCCTGATACTTCAAAACAGGAGGCAAGCTTAGTCCAAGCCCTTGGAGATTCTTCACAAGAAGAAATATACCACAAAGTCCAGTCTTTGTCCTCTCTCAGGCAGAAGCAGCAACTGCAGGTCAACCCAGCAAAGCACAGTCACAGGCAAAAGGGCAGTACTTCAGCTCTTCTCCTTGGTAGAGGTTCCTCTTCGCTCCAGAAATAATATAAAAATCTGGGGTTTTGGGTCCACTACTTACACCTCTTTCTGCCTTTGAAGTAGGCAAACGTCAAAGGAAAGTCTCTGTTGCTCACAAGATCCTACCTTGACCAGGCCTGGCCCGGAAACACACACCAGGGGGTTCGACACTACATTGTGTGAAGGTAAGCATAGCCCATTCAGGTGTAAATTACCACTCCTCCCTCCACTCTAGTCCAGATGGCCCATCAGGATATGCAGGCTACACCCCAGCTCCCTTTGTTTAACTGTCAAGAGGAGATTCACAAACAACCTGACTGTCAGTCTGACCCAGACAGGGAATACATAAGCAGGCAGAGTCACAGAATTGTTTAAGCAAGAAAATGTCTACTTTCTAAAAGTGGCATTTTCAAACAGACAATTTAAAATCCAACTTTGCCAAAAGATGTATTTTTAAATTGTGTTAGTTCAGAAACCCCAAACTCCACATCTCTGTCTGATCCCAGATGGAAACTGCATTTAAAAGTTATTTCAAGGCAGCCCCCATTTTAACCTATGAGAGAGATAGGCCTTGCAACACTGAAAACCGAATTTGTCAGTATTTCACTGTTAGGACATGAACACTTCTGAAAACCAAGAGGAACCTCTGCCTGGAGAGAGCTGAAGAGCTGAGGAAGAAGAGCTGCCCTGCCTGTGACTGTGCTTTGTGGAGCTGTCCTGCAGTTGCAGCTTCTACCAGAGTAAGAGGGCAAAGACTGCACTTTGTGTGCCTTCCATCTTGTGAAGACCTCCAAGGTCTTGATTTAGAGCTTCCCTCCTGTTGTTTGAAGTCTCAACGACAGCAAAGACTTCTATCTGCCAGCACCTGGAGTCTCTGGAGAGACTTCTACTCTGCCCTGTGGTGCCCATCCAGTTCCTGGGACCCTGAAAGGAGACGCTGGCAACCTAAGAGGAAGAAATCCATGCACAGAATGCCATGCTGGGAAAAGATCAACGCGACTCGGATCTGCGGCTGAAAAAATGTGGCGCCGCTGGCTTCGCAGCTGAAAATCAACACTCGCCTGCAACGCGACCGGAAGTTCGGTGCTCGGAGCTGGGGAAACGACGTGCAGCATCGCTGACGGAGGCTGGTGAGATCGCAACCGGCGCTGTGTGGTTTTCGGATCATCATGCGGCTGGATTTCTGACGCAAATACCGCTGGGCATGTAAAAACAACGCAAGGCCTGCCCGGTCCCGAGAGTGCTGACCCGATCAACGCCTTGCTCTCCTGCAGAAAGAAGAAATGGCACGCCCGACCCGATGAAAGGAGAAACGGTGCAAGGTCTCGCTCGTGAGTGAAATCAATGCATCGCAAGCCCTTTTTGACGCACACTTGCCCGTGCAGGGTTATTTTTGACGCACCCAAGGTACTTTTTCACGCTAACAGTGTTAGTGTGTGTTTAAAAACTACAAGAAGACTCTTTTTGCATTTTAATTGATAACTTGACTTGTGTATTGTGGATTATTGTTGTTTTGGTCTTGTTTTGTTTAGATAAATATTCTCTATTTTTCTAAACCTGTGTTGTGTCATTTTGTAGTGTTTTCATTAAGTTATTGTGTGTGTTGGTACAAATACTTTACACGTAGCACTCTGAAGTTAAACCTCCCTGCTCGTTCCAAACTACCAAGGGGGTAAGCAGGGGTTAGCTGAGGGTGATTACCTTTTACCCTGACTAGAGTGAGGGTCCTTGCTTGGACAGGGGTAACCTGACTGTCAACCAAAGACCCCATTTCTAACAGTGTCCAATCCTGTTTTCCTGTCAGGTTTACTGCTCATCAAGACAAAAGGTAAAGCATCTAGCCATTTCATGGTTGCAAACACACATACTTTTGTCAGTTTTCACTTCAGTGTTCTATTTATCTGCTCTACCAGTTCTGAAGCTTCTGGTCTATAACTGCAATGTAATCCTTGCTCAACTTGTAATACCATACGCAATAATTTATGGATCTCACTGTTGAAATGAGTTCCTCGGTCTGATTACAGAGAAGTCAGAAAAACAAATCGAGGTGTCAACTTACTCAATAGCAATTTGCAACTGTGAGGCTATCATTCCTGTGAATTGGGTAATCTTCTACCCAGTGGAGAATACAACAGCACAACCAACACATCTCAGCACATTGCACGCTGGCATCTGAATAAAATCAAGTTGCATTCTGTTGAAAGGCTCTCCTGATCTGCCTATGTGACTCAGAGTGACAACTGTTTGATTGCCTGCATTCATCTGTTGACACAGTTTGCCTGAATGTTCTGATCATCACATCTCTACCTATATGGCCTGTAAAAGGTAATACCTTGCCATCTGAAACAATAGGCTATTTGGTAACATTGTTTTACCATCACTCGATACCCAAACCAGATCTTCATTCCTCTAGACACATCCTGATGCGATCCAACCCTGGTTTTCTTCCTCTATCACTTCTTCCTGCAATCTTTTAAATTCTTTCCAGGCATCAATGGCTGGCATAAAGAAATTTTGAATTGTCTCATTGTTATTTTCATAGCTCCATTTCTCACTAAAGGGAGTGCAATGCAGGGCACAATACCTTGATTATTCGTCTGCATAAGTATTGTCCAAGGACGCACAATCATTTGACTTTTGGTGAGCTGCACATTTTTACAACTGCAATTTTCACAGATAATTGTAATGCTTTCAACAATTGATAAGCTTTGTCACTGTTTCAGATGGGTGATCCAGAAGAGGTCATGAAAGCCCTGTGAGACCACAAGTGTCCAAAGTCATGAACGACACCAAACCCATACCGGCTATCTGTGAAAAGGGTTACTTTGAGCTGTTCAGAAACATACCATGCTCTAGTAAGAGCAATCAATTTGGCTTCTTGGGCAGAAAAGTCTCCTTAAAGCCAGGAAGCTTCTATTACCCCTGAGACTTTGCAAACAGCATAACGTGCTCTCAGGGTACCATCAGAATCTCCTAAACAGGGGCCATCAACGAATATGACAAAGTCATTTTCATCTAAAAGAACATCTTGAATATCAGGTCTTGGTTTGGTGCACAGTTCATTCACATCAAGACAGTCATTTTGAACCTCATCTTTGCGGTCACATGCATTTTCAACTGGATTTGGCAAGGGAGTAGACACATTTAGAATATTGCATCTCTTTATATTAAAATTTTGTGAACCAAGAATGATCTGTTCATAACGGGTCAAATGAGCATTGGTTAAATATTGGGTCTTAGTGCAGGTTAATCAAATCTCCACTGACTGGGAGATAAAAACGTTGAGGGGGTGGCCAGTACCAATGCCTTCACATTGCTCAATTCTGGCATTCAAAGCATCACAGCTCTTAGACAACTGGGCAATGCTGAAGCTACAGGATAAAGTGTTAAAGTGTGGCTGAAAAATTTGCCATGGAACTGTGTCAAAACTGAGAGAGCACATCCATCCTTCTCACAGCAAAACAAAGAAAAACATCTGTTGTAATTGGGCATTCCCAGAGCAGGGGCTCGGCACAAGCTTCCTCTCAGCATGGTGAAGGCATGCATGCATTTGTCACCAAATGATACTGGATCAGACACATCCTTGTGTATCAACCTCAGTAACGGCTTGGACAATAGGGACAAATTTTGAATCTATTGACAGCAGTAACCAACCATTCCCTGAAACATTCTGTCTTCCTTCTGAATAAATGGGTTATTCATATGCATGATTGCTGAAATTCTCACTTGGGACACCTTTCTTCCACCCTTCTCTATGTGGTGACCTAAATATCAGACTTCCTTTTGACAAATACTGTAACTTTGCTGGGGAAAAATTATGTCCATTTATAAATGATTCATGAGAGCTATGGTATCTCTTCTGTATGCGTCACATGTATCTGACACAGCCAAAAGTTAGTCAATATACTGCACTAGAACTGAAAGATATGGCTATAAAGGACTCCACATTCTTCTTCAAAATCTGATTAAATGTTGATGATGATTACTTATACCACTGTAGAGTATGACACCATGTTAAAATACAACTGTCAAATTTAAATGCAAAGAGGAATTGGCTTTCCTCATGCAAGGGAATAGAGGAAAATGCCTGACACAAATCAATGATTGTAAACCATTCTGTTTCACACTGGAGCTGAAATAAAATCACTGCTAGATTCAGTACCACAGGACTACACGGAACAACAATCTTGTTCACTTTTCTCAGATCTTAAACTATGCGTTATTTTTCATATGGCTTCTGCAATCATAAAATAGGGGAATTACAAGGGATATAAGGTCAAAACGATCAAGATTTGATAAATATATATTGAAATATCACTTTTGTAATGATAAAAAGAGTCTTTAGTTCTTAAAAGTAACAATGGTCTCTTGCAAGCGCAAATTACCTGGTTTGCGTCTAAATTATGCACAGAGGAGGAGATGTGTGGAAGACAGAGAGGCGTGTGTTGTTTTCTCGAGGCGCACAGGCGATGCATCAATTCTTTTCCACGCAGCAAGGGCTTTGTGTTGATTTCCGGCGCACAGTCTTGGATCGTCTTCGGGTTGAGGTGAATTTGGACTTTCCAGGGATGATGCAGAGAAATCCTGGGCTTGCAGTACAAGTCACAGGAGCTGCATTGATCCAGTGGGCGATGCAGGGAAATATCTGCCACACAGCAGGCGCTGCGTCGATTCTTCTCACAGGAAGTCATGCTGCGTCGTTCCGGCTCAGCAATATGTTGATCCGGTGGGCTGTACATCGAAGTTCCGATCACAAATCTGGCACTGCGTTGATCTCCACTAGGGGAGCCGGGCTGCGTCATTCCTGGTTTGGCAAGGCCGTGATTGTTTCACCGCAGGGCAGGCTGTGTGTCGATTCTGGCAGGCTGTGCGTTGATTTTCACCGCACAAGGAGTTCTTTGCAGAGAGTACGTTTTTTTGGCCATGAGACTTTAGGAAACAGGAGGCAAGCTCAATCCAAGCCCTTGGAGAGCACTTCTCAGCAGAGCCAATGGGCAGCAAGGTAGCAGGGCAACATCAAGGCAGTCCTTTATAGCAAAGAGGTCCAGGTGAGTCCTTTGGGCAGCCAGGCAGCCAGGCAGCTTCTCTTGGCAGGTTGCAGGTTCTGGTTCGGAGTTTCTTTCTCAGAAAGTGTCTGAGTTGATAGGGTCAGGGACCCAGTTTATATACCCAAATGTGCCTTTGAAATGGGGGAGACTTCAAAGAGTGGCTTAGAAGTGCACCAGGTCCACTTTCAGTTCCATCCTGTCTGCCAGGGTCCAAGTAGGGTGTTTGTCATTCCATTGTGTGAGGGTAGGTCACTGTCCTTTGACATGTAAGTGTCAGGTCCTCCACCCTCCCAGCTCAGGAAGACCCATTCAGTGTGCAGATGTGTGCAGTTGTGACTGAGCATCCTGCGTTTGGGGCTGTCTGAATTAAATGCACAGGGGAGCTTTCAACTAACCCAGCCAGATGTGGATTGAAAGGCGCAGAAGGATTTAAGTGTAGAGAAATGTTCACTTTCTAAAAGTGCCATTTCTAGAATGCTAATATTAAATTCAACTTCACCAATAAGCAGGATTTTCTATTTCCATTCTGGCCACACTAAATATGACCTGGTTAGTCCTTTTTAGACCAGCATCTACCACTCAAACAGTATATGAGGTTAGCCCTTATGCTATCCTATGAAAGGATTAGGCCTCACAGCAGTGTAAAACGAATTGAGGAGTTTTACACTGCCAGGACATATAGAACACACATGTTCATGTCCTGCCTTTTACCTACATAGCCCCCGCCCTATGGGTTACCTAGGGCCTACCTAAGGGGTGACTTATATGTAGAAAAAAGGGAGTTTAAGGCTTGGCAGTTACTTTTAAATGCCAAGTCGAAGTGGAGGTGAAACTGCACACACAGGCCTTGCAGTGGTAGGCCTGAGAAATGGTTAAGGGTGACTTATATGGGTGGCACAATCAGTGCTGCAGACCCACTAGTAGTATTTAATTTACAGGCCCTGGGGGCGTGGCCAACATGGCGACCGGAGCGGCAGAGTAATACTGCAGCTCCGTGCCTGGCCCACAGAAAACATCCTGAAATCGGCACCTAGAGCCTTCTTTGAGGCGGGTGTCATCTGCCCAGCTGTTCGGGACCTCCGACAGAAGCAGTGACCCTCCTCGGGACTCCGGGGTCACCTCGAGTGACGAAGAGGAGCTGACGGCCTGCTAAGCCGACGCTTGCGGCCGCGGCGGGTGAGTTCGCTGCCCGGGGCCGTGGGCTGGCCCCGCCCCCGGACCTCTAGCGCTCGACGCTGTAATGGAGAGACGCCTCGGGGAACCGTGAGGCATCTGAGTTCGGGAGCACCCGCATCCCGGGGATCGCTCGGCGGTGGACTGATTGCTCGCGCCCCACCGCCTGAAGCGGTGCTGGCGTTGCGGGACTGGGCCTTGTGGGGCGCACGGCGCCGCGAGACACGTTGGGCGGCGGCCGGGCTTGGGCTCTCCGGCCCGCGGGGCTCTCTTACCGGCTGATCGTCGCTTCCCTCGGCGCTACCCGGATGAATCCTGAGCCATCAACTGCGGCCTCCCCTTGGCGCTGGAATATGGCGACTGACCCGAGCGCGGCCCGGGCGCGCTGAGGCCTCCGGCTCGACAAGTGCTCGAGGAGCTGCGGCGGCTGAACCGCCGTCGTGCCCGCGCCGCCTGGAGCTGCTGCTTGTGGGATCCCCTGCTGAGCCCCAGGCGCCCACATGCAGTGGGAACAATAAAGAGCAGCACACCTATCGGCGACACAGACCGAGTCGCGGAGAGGGGACGGATCGCTCTCCCCCCCCCCTGCACCTCACTCGGCGACACGGCTCGGGGAGCGGCGTGCGGGGGGCCCGTTCTCAATGAGTGCTTTATCGGGCGCGCCAACTGCCTTAACAGCACGCTGTAAGTCTCACACCCTGTACACATCTGCAATTCGGCATTGAATTGGGCATCTGAGCTCTACTGGTGGAGAGCCTGGGGTCGGGACGGTGGTGAGTACCCCATCTGGACTACATTGAGCGGCCAGTAGCGGACTATACCCGGTCATTGGTTGACAATATTGGTACTGACACAGCCATTGTCCTGGAACCCACGGGAGCACTGGTTATTGTGCTGCCCCCTCTGGCGCGGAATACCACGTATGGTATTGGATCCACCCTGAGTCTGCGGGCTATCGAGAGTAGTGGGTGCCACCCGGCGTGGATCAGTTAGTCACTAACTTGGGCCAAAACAACAAGACGGAGTGGGTAATCGGTGAATCTAAACCGGCGCCAATATCAGAAAAGGACACTCAACCCCCTCCTGTATTACAGCCTAGCGTACCAGGGGTCGTGCTGAAGGAAGCTAGAAGTCGTGGGTGATTACTCCCGGCAAACAACTGTCCGATAAAGCTGGCGTAACACACTAATATACAATAGCGCAGAAATCATGGTCAAACCAAAACACCCCAAGACGGGGTCCACTGGAGAAGCTGATCCTCTCCAACCATCCTGCCAAGGGGACTCGCAACCGTCTACACAGCTACAGTTGATTGAAACATTACACACGCACTCCCTACAATTTGACAAAATTATGCAAGCAATAATGGACACCAAATCCTCGTTAGAGGGGAAAATAGACGCTGCAGTACAGGAAGTCTCATTGCTGCGAGCGGACCACCGGAAATTAACTGGTAGGGTACACGACACTGAAACGTCATTGAAAACTATCCAGCCCGAAGTGGAAGAAATGAGAACTAGAATGCAAAAAATGGAACTAGACATAACTCAGCTACAACGTAAGGCTGAGGAAGCTGAGGGTCGTTCCAGGCGGAATAATATCAGATTCCTCGGAATCCCTGAGAGAATCGAACTTCCTAAGGCAGAGGAGTTCCTGGAGGCATGGCTGAGGAACACACTTAAAGAGCAGTACCCCACAACTACACCGGTGATTGAAAGAGCGCACAGAATTCCGGGCAGGCCCCCTCGGCCGGGAGCACCGCCCCGACCACTAATAGCTCGCTTCTTGAATTATAGGGATAGAGACTTGGTCCTCCAACACTTTAGAGAGGCTGACAACATCGTGATGGAGAACAGCAGGGTAGCAGCCTATCCTGATTATACATTGGAGGTTCAAAGCAGGAGAATTGCGTATAGCAAGATCAAGCAACTACTAAGAGAGAAAGGCATCACTTACTCCCTCATGTTCCCTGCACGTCTGCGCATCGTTATGGACGAGAAAACCTTAATGTTCCCCACTCCTGAAGATGCATGGACCTGGATATACGCTAAGGGTTTGGCCGACCCACCCTGGGATGACACGGTTCCTGGTGAGTGGTCCACAGCTAAACCCAGAAGGAGGAAAAAAAGCACCAAACCATCTGCCCGCCCCACAAAAGCGCAAATGGCATTGGACCGGGCGCAAATATTAAAAGACACAAATTCATTCGCTCGTGGGTTACTGGACTCAAGGAGTGAAACGGACACTAACGACACTGCCTCTCATGGGGGAGATACGAGCCCGTCCCCCTCTCCGATACGGGTGGGCCCTGACCTCACGCCGCGATTGGCAGACGAACTTTGAAAGGATGGAGTTGCCGCTCATGGCCCCTCTCTGTCGTCAACAGTAACTAAGGTGCTGCATGACACTATCATCGGGGCACTCGCCCTAAGCTCCACAGTGAATAACAGCTATTAATATGAAGAACTACGTCTGAATCCTCGTATATTGTACAAAGGCGAATGGGTCTGCGGAAGAAGAAAATATCCTGCAGGTGGGCCACTCAAGGGCTAGTCGTCAGGTGATCCACGACCCCCCACACCGGAACGGTATCCGAATGGAACTGTCCTCTTTGGAAGTCACCTTAGGCACCGGTTGTGCCACTTTATTTAACGGACGTACACAGCCCGTAATATCCTTTTGGTTGTCATATCTATCTCTATCTTTTCTATCTTTAGCCCACTATGGGCTCATTCCTTTATCACGGATGCTGGGGGGCTGGGGAGGAGGGCTGGGGACCGGTGGGGGGCGTCTGGGGTGGGGCCGGGGGGGTGGGAGGGGGAGGGGGAGGCCGTGTTGGGTACAGATCTGATAACCCCCTGCGCCTAACCATAACACAATGAATAAGATACCTAGTTATAACCTCATAACATGGAATGTGAAGGGCATGGCAGGGACTAGCAAACGTCATAGAATACATGCGTACCTAAAGCGCCACCGCATACACATAGCAATACTGCAGGAAACACACATCACACCCACAGAGGCTGCGCGGATAGAAAAGTGCTGGTTGGGCTCAATATATTGCGCTGGCGATTCCTCCTTCGCCAGAGGAGTGCTGGTTTGGATTGCGCTGGGTGTCCCCTATACAGTACATCACTGCACAAAAGATAAGCAGGGCAGGTTTATACAGCTAAGGGGCTCACTGGATGGGGAGGATCTTGTAATAAATGGGCTATATGTACCGAACATCAAGCAAGGTGAATTTTTACAAACCAAGACCTCCCAATTAACCAATGATCTAAATTCATCATGCATATGGGGTGGGGACATGAACTGTGTCCCACACATAGACAAGGATAGATCACATCCCCCGCAGGTGGCCGCCCCAATAACGAAAAACTCCCAAATGCTGGGCGCATGGATGGAAGAACGTCGACTGATCGACATATGGAGACACATGCATCCACATGAAAATGTGTACTCCTATTATTCCCCAGTACACTTATTACATACCCGTATAGACCTCATCCTCACCTCACAGAATATAACGCATAAAATAACAAGTGCGGAGTATTCCGCTAGGGTAATCTCAGACCACTGCCCACTCATTGTACAAATAAGTTGGGGAAGGCCCCGCTCATGCATTCCCACCTGGCGACTGCAAACGCAATTACTACAAGACCCCTCTTTTAGGAAGGACATTGCTACACATATCTCAACATACTTCACATTGAACAAGGGGTCAGCCACCTCCAGAGCCATCGAATGGGATGCACATAAGACAGTCATAAGAGGGGTATGTATATCAACCACAGTGGGAGTCCGGCTAACGCTAATGCGCGAACTTCGTGCATTAGAACAAGAAATTCAAATCGCTGAGGTTGAGTTCACTAAAGATACCACAACAGCGACTAAGCTCACCAGCTTGTGCACTAAATGGTCCGAGACAGACAGACGCCTCGGACAGTTCGATTACCGGCATCATATGGCTCGCACGCATGCAGAGGGCGACAGATCTGGTAAATTATTAGCGTGGCTCATAAAGAGTGAACACCGGAACGCCCCTATAGGCGGTATCCGCCTGCAGTCAGGCCGTATAGTTAATACCCAGGTTGAGATAAATAACGCTTTCAAAGAGTACTATAGCTTGTTGTACCGGGCACGGCCCCCACCCACTAAAATCCAGTTAGATTAATTCTTCAACGATATAACTCTAGGCAGTCTAACTGCCTCTCAAACTATAGAATTGGACAGCCCGATTGAGATAGCAGAAATCCAACGTGCGCTGCTACAGTTGACACATGGCAAAGCACCCAGCAGCGATGGCATTCCCATAGAATACTACAGCACGTTCCAATCTCAGACTCTAGCCCCATATCTAGCAATGCTAAAGGAAGCGTTGGAACGGGGCCAACTCCCTGAATCCTGCCGCGAGGCTTTGATAGCAGTTTTACCAAAGGCAGGTCGTGACCCCTTGGATGTTCGCTCATACAGGCCATTATCACTACTAAACACCGATTGCAAATTACTCGGAAAAATACTAGCTAATCGCCTGCTCCCTTGTGTGTCAGAGTTAGTACACCAGGATCAGGCAGGCTTCATCCCCGGCCGCAATACCTTCAGCAATATCAGGAATTTACTGCGTCTAATGAGAAACTCCCCGGTAGAAGGCGGACACCGGGTGGCAGTATCATTGGATATAGAAAAAGCGTTTGATACTCTGGGCTGGCCTTTCTTAACAGAAACACTCAAGCGGATGGGGTTCGGGCAAGTGTACATTGGTTGGGTGAAAACATTATACACTGACCCTGCAGCTAGGGTTAAGACGGGCGATACGGTCTCCAAAAAATTCAATATCGGTAGGGGCACCAGACAGGGATGTCCGCTCTCACCACTATTATTCGCATTAGCCATTGAGCCGCTGGCCGCCCGCCTTCGCATAATGGCCCCCACGTGGGGGATCTTGGATGGCCAGAAGCACCAGATAGTTTCCTTATATGCAGATGATGCGTTGATCTTCCTACGTGATCATGTGGGCGCCCTGCCGGGCCTACTGGAACTCCTAGAAAACTTTAGCTCGGTTGCCGGATTAAAAGTGAACTGGACAAAATCCTGCATATTCCCTTTGCGCCCGGTTCCTGAGGCACTGAGAACACCGTTGGGCCCAGGAGGCTTGAAATGGTGCTATACAACATTTAAATACTTAGGGGTAAATATATACCATGACAGCTTAGATCTCAGGGATGGTAACCTCGGCCACATGGGTTGGTTATCCGGCCGGGCTCGAAACTCAGAGGGTGTTGCAGGATCTTGAAGGCAAGGAGATAATGCAATTCCTCATGAACCGTACCGATCCAGTGAACACTAGCAGTGTGCTGCTGCACACTGCACATTGGGCCTGGGGCCGATATGCGCTGCAAAACGCAAAAGTCCTGCAGTACTCACCTAAGATTCCACTGCTGGCCCTACCGTCATTAGCAAAAATAGCAGCCAAAGTAGGCCTAAATACATGGGGTAGCAGGGGCATACTTACACTAGGTGACATCTACCAGGACGGGCAACTTCAAACCTATGAAGCGTTAGCCGATAGGTACGCGTTCGGCCGGGGAGGCTTCATAGCTTACGGTGCAATTAGGCAGGTAATGAGAGAGAGCTGGAGTAAAGGCAACTCGGAACCTGATACCTCCCCTTTGCTACACGCACTTCTGGGAAGCATAAGCACCCCATCAAGCATTTCAAATATATATAATATCATAGCCTCCCAGGCTGAACATAAACAGGATCAGGCAAAAAACAAATGGGACTGCGTGCTACCGGAGCCACTATCCCCTGTTTCATGGGAACAAGCGTTGAGGCTGACTCGCGAGGTTTCACGCAACCCGCGCTTCCGATACACACAGTTTAACTATGTGCATCAGACCTACCTATCACCTCACCGCATAACACATATGTTTCCCCGTTCGCCCCAGACATGCCCCAGATGCGACACAGATGAGGCCACATTCTACCACATGACATGGGAATGCCTCCCGATCCGGAACACATGGATAGAGATAATAACGTTGCTAGTGGAATGGACGGACACTACACTATCTCCTACTCCTGAGGTGTGCCTATTGGGCTTAACATCTCAACCCAAGAAACGCAAATGCACATATAAATGCATTGCTTTGGCACTGGTGCTGTATAGACACCTGATCGCCATGAAGTGGAAAGCCCCCGATGCCCCCAGGGTGGCCCAATGGCGCGAAGAGGTAATACGATGGACCAAAGCAGAAACACAGGCATTGCAGAATCTACTGGATAGGGGTATACTAATTAAAGGCCTGGAGGTATGGAACTCGTTTTTGACAGCGGTGGAAAAAAAAGACGATATGCGTCCTCCTTGAACTAATGAATAGGAGTGATTTTACATCATCACAGTGGCCACAGGGTGACATCATCATATGGTGCGTTCGGGATATGCGGGTGTGAGGTGGGGGGGGGGGGTAGGAATAGTATAAAGGAAATACTTAATAAAAAAAATAAATAAAAAAAAAATAATAATAATTATAATAATAAAGTAAATGAACCACTATAGAATTGCGTTGCCTTGTGCGTTCTCCCCAGGGCGCGTCACGGGTGCCTTGTGTGACGCTCGGGGGTACTGGGGCTGTGAGACATTGGTACCCTCTGGCTCCCTCCTGCTGTGCCCCGTCCCTCATGCATGGCGCTCCACGGCCAATGGTGGACCAGTCCCCTGGGGCCGTGGTGTGGCATGGCCACGGGCTGATGTGATGTGATGCGTGGAGATTCGCGCGAATGTCAAGCAAGCCTCATGTAAATTGCTCCCTGACCCCTCCAAAAACTTGTTTCTCGTCCTCCTGGGCCCCTCCTGTCCTCCGTTGTCGGTCCCCTTCCTCTCTCCAGCCATTGCGTGTCGGCTGTAGCCTACTCAGCGTCTATCTTAATCTTTTTTCTCTATGTTATCTGTTCTCTTGGAATAATCTTGCATATGCTTAATACAACCCCTACGTGAACGTGCCATTTGTGTAGCCCCCTCGGGCGTTGTTGCATGTATACGTGAGTAGCGTTTTGCTCATACGTAACAGTTATTTGTGTAATGCACGATGAAACATAATGTAACAGTTTGCATTTAATTCCAATGTGGCCACTTGGCCGATAAAACAATAAAAATATATAAAAAAAAAAATAATAATTTACAGGCCCTGAGCACATGTAGTACACCTACAAGTAAATTAAGGGGCATATTTATACTCCGTTTGCGCCGAATTTGCGTCGTTTTTTTCGACGCAAATTCGACGCAAAACTAACTCCATATTTATACTTTGGCGTTAGACGCGTCTAGCGCCAAAGTCCATGGAGTTAGCGTCATTTTTTTGCGTGAACACCTTCCTTGCGTTAATGATATGCAAGGTAGGCGTTCCCGTCTTAAAAAATGACTCCGATGCATATGCGTCGTATTTATACTCCCGGGCAAAAATGACGCCCGGGAGTGGGCGTGTCTAAAAAACCCGTATTAGCGCCGGATTTTAGCACCTGGGTCAGGGCAGGCATTAAGGGACCTGTGGGCTCAGAATGAGCCCAAGAGGTGCCCTCCCCTGCCCCCAGGGACACCCCCTGCCACCCTTGCCCACCCCAGGAGGACACCCAAGGATGGAGGGACCCACCCCAGGGACATTAAGGTAAGTTCAGGTAAGTAATTTTTTTTTTTAAAATGTTGTGGCATAGGGGGGCCTGATTTGTGCCCCCCTACATGCCACTATGCCCAATGACCATGCCCAGGGGACAGAAGTCCCCTGGGCATGGCCATTGGGCAAGGGGGCATGACTCCTGTCTTTGCTAAGACAGGAGTCATTTCAATGGGGGTTGGGCATCGTAAAAAAATGGCGCAAATCGGGTTGAGGCGATTTTTTTGCCTCAGCCTGACTTGCACCATTTGTGGACGTCCATACGCCATTTTCCCCCTACGCCGGCGCTGCCTGGTGTACGTTGTGTTTTTTAACGCACACCAGACAGCGCCGGCGGCTAACGCCGGCTAACGTCATTCAATAAATACGGCGCCCGCATGGCGCTTCAGAATGGCGTTAGCCGGCGCTAATGTTTTTGGCACAAAACTGCGTTGGCGCAGTTTTGCGTCAAAAGTATAAATATGGCCCTAAATATGCCAATTGGGTATGAGCCAATGTAACCATGTTTTAGGGAGAGAACATATGCACTTTAGCTCTGATTAGCAGTGGTGAAGTGCACAGAGTTCTAAAGCCACAAAAATGAGGTCAGAAAAAGAGAAGGAAGGCAAAATGTTTGGGGGTGACCCTGCAGAAAGGCGTTCCCAACACATCCCATCTAGCATTCATTAATGTCTTACTTGCTTTCTGCATTCGATTCTCAAATTTAGTTGTCGATCTCTGTCTTGCTATAAGGTCGCAACTACTAAGGACTTCAAACTGTGCGCGTCTTGGATGCAACTTGGACTCATTCAATATTCACCTCAAATTGTCTACAATTCTCAAATTAAATATTCCATAACTGGGAAAATCTAAGGCATCTTCTTTCTCAGTTATTTTGCACCATTGTTCTAACCAAACACATGCTGAAACCCCTTTTAAGGATGCTATGTAATGAGCTGGAGTAACTTTGGGTGGAGCTTCTGGAAAAAATACATCTCCTCTTAGCGCACCTCTTAATGCTTTGAAATATTTCATTTTTGCACAAATTCAGTCAGCAACAATGAACTTCAATCAAATCAGGAAGTAATTTCAATCCCACAATCCTTTTCGCAAGCTGTTCTCAACCATTAGCACTGCTGTACTGTCCACCAATACCAGTGTGGCTTCACACTAACCGACCTATACCAGCATGACACAAGTTGATGTCGCACTCACTTCTCTCAGCAGATGAAATTACTTCGCAATTGTCTCGCACACAATCGTTCACTCATACTTAATGCAAAATAATGCAAGCAAAAAGCAAAAACCTGTCTGTACACTACAGGAAGGGATTCAAACAGTTTAAAAGCTGTATGGGCTACACTTATGACTGTGACTTTTACAATTACACAATGAGTGAAATTTGACGAGCAATCCATACTCCGGTTGATCTAGATCCTCCACAGACCTTTCGGATTCACTAACTACCAACCAACCAACAACTTGCACTCACTCAAAAACTATTGGCACCATCAACAACGTTTCATGACAAGTACCTCACTGCAGACAGTAAATTAACCAAGTGTATTTTACACCTGTGTGCTGTCACAGGATGTTAGGCCATGATAGACCTGTCAACAACCACAGCAAACATGGGCTTTTCAAACACAAAGCGGCACAATCACTTTGAGTATGATGACTGTGCAAAACACTTCACAACATCACACTTCACCACAATCTTTAAGCCAAAAGCATCACAGGTGCAAAACCCTAGTTATACTTATGCAAAATGTCACTTGTAGGCACAATGTTGGAACTTCATTGATCTCTGGAAGGAACCCTGGGACGAATTACGGGGTGGGCAAATTTTGGACTGGGTAATAGCATGGGATTGATCCTACTCCCTAACAGCAAACATGGTTCCCCCTCTTATGGGACAAAACCATCCTCTGCTACTAGTTCGTTGGGCACATTTTTCATCCTTTGCCGGAATCAAATGCAAAAGAGAGGTTGACGCAACTTTGGACCCAGAGAGTAGTGTGGTAACCATCAACAAAATTACATCCACAACCCAAACAATTTAGACACCTTGTGGCCTCAGAAGGAAAACTCCAATTAGGACTAAAGTTAAAAGCTTTATTACAACCACAAGCTCAAAATCAGTTCACAAAACCAAATTATAAAGGTATGTAATCAACAAGGGTTTCCCAAGGCGTTGAAATAAGGTCAAGCAAATTAACATTAATAATACTAAGCATTCCAGTAAAATATTACAAAATATCACCAAGACTATCTGAGATACAGAGATAACATGATGCTCAGAGTTAACAACTATTTATCATTTCAAATTAGGGGAGTCTATAATCTTTGGGTGGGCACAGGTCAACCCTACATCTAACCAAATTAGGTAAATTAATGTGTGGGAAAAACACATGCAGGCAAAGTGCAAATTACATGAAAAGGACAGAAAATAAATTGTAAAAAAGATTAACTCAGGCTACAGTTCACTAACTAAAACGGAAAGAAAAATATAGTTTCAGCATAACGGAGTTTCTAACCTACAGGGCCTTTTCAAGGGCAATGACATTGGCAGAGAGGAAAATACCTATCCAAAGGTACAGCATTCAGGAAATATTCATCTGCAAATCATCTGGTCAGCATGGTATCTGCAAGCAGAAAGCACAAGGAAAGCATCTGAAGAGAGTGTCCAGGACTGCTCAGAGAAAAGATGTAGGCTCCTCACGAATGACCAAAGTTCCAATGTCCAACGGTATTTCAAACCTCATAAAATGATTTGATTTGCCAAGCTATCTGTTCACGTCATGCTGAAGGGGCAACATTTAATCAAAACTGATCTGCAGACATCAAGTTGCAACAGTTTCTGAAGTTTGTCATGAAAACATCTAATTTCCCTGTGAATCCAAACAGGTTTGAAACAAATGTATATGATTTCAGTGCATGTTCCTGCAGTATTATAATTTCAAGGTTAAAGAAGTTCATCTCTTTACATTCAAACAATGAACTTATTACAAGAGCACTTTGCTTCTCACTGGAACAAAATCTGAAATAAGACTTCACAGTATGAAAAAAAGAATTCCACACTTTTACATGATTGCAAAATGTAAGCTTTACCGGACAAAATTATGCTAACAAGAAAAACATAAACTGCATTTGATTAAGTTGTTTTAGGTAAGCCACATGTAATGTGCAAATGTATAAATTAATCATTAATATAACTTCATCAATATAAGTAAAACATTTCATATAAATGGAAAAGCTTTGTTATTTCATTACATTAAGTATAACAGGGAAGTGCATTTTTCTAATTTCTGCATGTATCTTCAAACTCTTAAATCACTCATTAATCATTTAAAATTCAATATAGTCTCTATAAGCACTGTTAGTCTAGAATTGTAGTTACATTTTAACATTAATTGTATCTTTCTTGCGAGTGATTTAACTCAAAGGCCCCTATGTCGACTTTGAAATACCAGCAAATTGAACATCTAAAATGGGTGTCAGTGCAACTTTCCAAGTTAGGCTGTTAATCATAAAATGTAAACACTTGCTTCCTGATGACTTTTGTCATGTGAGGGATAGGACTAAACTTTATGCTCTATCACTATTGAAATAAAGTGTATTTGTTTTCATGGACCTTTAAGACGAAACAATTTGAGGTTTATGTAATATCATGTGGAGTTTTTACACACGCAAAACACACTACTTCAAAACTTTGGGGGTTATTAATGCCTCTGTCTGTACCTAAATCTGTCTGTACCTAAGCCTGGAGACCCCTCTGTGTGACAAGCCCGCACTCAACAAGAACCACCTGGTTGATTGATTGAACCTGGCATAGAGTCTCTATCAATTTAAACACAAACATGTTTGTGTCTCTAGAAAAACCCAAACATAATTGTGATGGATGTTATTCATGTGTACTCCTCATTGGCACTATCATCAATGGCATATTCTATTGCCATGGTTTTCTTGGAATATTGGTGACTGGACAAAATCTTTGTTTAATACCATGTTTTGCAAGACCTTACCTGAGGCATAAAAGAATTCATTTCTGTAGAGCCTTCCACTGCAAAGTGGATGGCTAGCCAAAATAAACTAATACAACATTTGTAAATTCCAGAGAGGTTGTATCAGCAGACATCATGACAAATTGGCGTAATTGTTATTTAAGGATGAATTTTTATTATATTAATCCAGAACCTCTCCTGTTCCTGTGGTACCATAGATAAAAAATGCATTTTTAGGTAGAGCGTAAGTGTACAGCTTCTTGTATACTTTTAGTATAGTACTTACAGTGGGCTTAAAGCGATTTAATTTGCTTGTACCAGTGTCATTTTAAAATCCTTCCTTGCTACTCAACAGTCATGCTACTTTGTCCTGCCTTTTTCTCTTTAGGAGCAGGGACCAACTACTGTATAATTATGCTTTGTGCTGTTTATCTCTTCTGTAGGGGACTTTTTTTTGCCTGCTTGTCTTACACTGTTGGGGTGTGTACAAGAGCAGCCTTGCTTCCTCTGGCAAGTCCTCAAGCCGGTCTCCCCCCCAGCTCCCTCTACAAACATAAAACCAACAGCAGAGGGGGGCTTTTCCAGGGCCAGCTTGCCCTCATTGTCTTTCTCCTGTTCAAGTGGCTTCTGCAGAGAGTCGCTTGTCTGAGGAGAGTGCGTTGAGTAAATATCATGTTGCAGCTTGTTTATCTAAAACTGTTATTCTCTATTGGTTTGCAGTATCTTTACCAAAACTCTTTTTTTAGGTGCTTTGACGGTTACTGTTATGTGTTTCTTCACAGGAATCAGTGTTTTTTATTTTGTTTTTAAAGAGAAAGGACTTCGGCTGCTTCATGTCTGTTTTGTTTTATTTTTGAAAATGTCTGGGGTCTCCTCCCCCGCTCTCTCAGGCTCCTCTGGTAGTTACACTCGCTCCTTCTCCCTGAGCTGAGGTGCCTCCTCCTCCTTCTCTTCCTCCTTCACTTCCTCCTCCCCCCGCCTATGGGTCTCTTTCCTCCCCTGCAGACCGCACGGTGCTGCAATGCCTTTTAACACATGGCATTTGAGTTTTCAAAACCCATTTTAAATGTGGAGGCTTTGCTGCCACTGCCAAGTCATCCAGCCGGTCCCCCTTCACCTCAGCTCCCTCTGCAAATATAAAACAAACAGGGGCGTTTCCAGGGACAGCTTGCCCTCGCTCTATTTCTTTTGTTTTGAGTGAACATTTCAATCAATCAATCAATAATATTTATAGAGCGCACTACTCACCCGTGAGGGTCTCAAGGAGCTAAGGGAGGGGATTACTGCTGCTCGAAGAGCCAGGTCTTGAGCTGCCTCCGAAATGCGAGGTGGTCCTGGGTGGTCCTGAGGTTGGCGGGGAGGGAGTTCCAAGTCTTGGCCGCCAGGTAGGAGAAGGGTTTCCCACCTGCCGTTGTGCGGCGGATGCGAGGGACGGCGGCGAGTGCGAGGTTGGCGGAGCGAAGTTGACGGGTGGGCGTGTAGAAACTGAGGCGACGGTTGAGGTATTCGGGTCCCTTGTTGTGGAGGGCTTTGTGTGCGTGGGTGAGCAGCCTGAAGGTGATCCTTTTGTTGACGGGTAGCCTTTTGTTGACGGGTAGCCTACATTTACATGCAGAGTTTGTAGGTCCATGCTTACAGAGCAAAGAGCGAATCTCTAGGAGCAGAACTCAATGCATTAAAAAGTCATAACCAGGAAGCACTTACATAATGTCTCCTTGTGCTGCCCTCAAAGAATGCTCATTTTCTTGTGACTCTGCTTCAAGTAACCACAGGCCATCTCCTCCTGCCCCCAGCACTTCCAGAGCATTGCTAAACCGAGGAGCCTGCTTCAGGGGATCACATGTCACACCCCTCCTGTTTCCCCACACTAAGGCCTTCATTATGACCTAGGCAGTAAATGCCTCCTACCACCACCAAGACTGCTGTGGCTTCCAGCTGAATGCCATATTATGACCGTAGCCAGAATTCCGCCAGAAGGCTACGGTCATGGCGGTGGACGGTGGTCAGGTGTGCCAAGCTAGTAGGCTGCCGCAGACTGTATCATAATCCATGATACGCCTGGCGGTGTTCTACAGGCAGACGTTGCTGCTGCCAGTAGCGTCCCGTCCTGTCTCCTGCTGGAGGACCCCCTGCAAGCATGTATGTCGGGTGCTCTGACAGGGGAGAGGGGTAGGGGATGTTGTGTGGGTGGGTGTGGGTGTGTGTGTGTATGTTTCTGTGTGCCTGCATGCGGGTGTGGGGCGTGTGGAAAGCGTGTGTGCATGAATGGATGTGAGTGTGCATGTATGTTGTGTTGTGTGAATGCGTGTGTGCGTGTATGTATGCATGTGTGGGTGAAAGTGGGTATGTGTGTTTGTTAGCGTTTGTATGTCTGTGCGTGTAGGTGTGTGTATGTTGGGGTGTTGGAAGGGACCTATCAATGCCAGGGAATTAATTCCCTGGCACTGATAGTGCCTACTGCCATAGTTTTTGTGGCAGTAGGAAAGCCACGAAAACCATGGCAGTGGACGGGGTCATATTCCCATGGGTGGCCTAGTGACGACCGCCGGACTAGAGATTGTAGTCTCCAGCCCGGCAGTCGTTACCGCTGTGGCGGTTGGTGTGATACATTGGCAGTTTGGCTTTTGCCAAACCGCCAATGCCATAATATGGCTGTATGTACCGCCAGCCTGTTGACAGTACTACCGCCACTATAACACTGACTGCCGAGGTCATAATGACCCCCTACGTCTTTAACACTTGCAGCTGCTATCTGAGTGCCCTGCAGGACTTGAGTTCCAATACAGTCACCACCATTTCAGACTTTCATCCTCCACGTCAAGCGAGTCAGTATCATTAAAGTGGGCAATAGTTGCACAGCATGTGAAGTACTTATAGTAACACCGACCTCACCATCTAAATATATATAGCCATACCTTAGGAATGCAATCCAGTGCTGCATGAATTACCTTCTTTTTAATATCGTCATCATTTAAGGCCAATGGACTGAGTACCACCAATTTGTGTTCTATTAGCCTATTATTTGAAATGTCAAGACAAAGTTGGTGGTGTTAGCAATATGAATGGTTAATGTCCAATATTACCCCATTTATAATAAGAAATGTGCAGACATAGATCAACCCTCCAATCTGCCACAAAGCATTTACAGTAAAGCCCTCCTGACATTGTGCACATACATCTGTAAACCGTCCCATCGTTTGGAGTTCTGACAACATTCCCATGAATAAATGAATCATTACGGAGCTATTTCACTTTCAAAGCACATTTTTTTTGCCATGAATAGTAAAAGTATTTGTTAAGATGAAACGCCAATTAACCTACGAATCCGTATTGCTGGTTGAGTTCAATAATAAGATGTCACCAAAAAAGCAAGCAGCACTACCTAGCATTGAAAACATGGGACTGGGCTTTACCCTACAAGTTATGTTACGTAACATATTATGTAATACTACATGTAGGTTTCTAAACTGTTTTTTCATCCCATCATGGCCAACAGGATAAAAAAAAACAAGCATTAGAAAAGAAAACAGGTCTCGCCTTGGCAAAACCTGATGGGTTTGCAAATGTGTTTTTGCCATGTTGCCATGTTGCACGGCTGCTGTGCTTCTATAGTCAAAAGCTTTCGCAGAGGAGAGACACATTGGCTTTGCCAATGTTTGTTTTCTTGTAATGCCACATAAACAGGAATTCCCCCTGAGAACTCTACCCACACCCAGAAGAACAGCTCCTGTGCCCGCCAGCTTGTGACTAGATATCTCAGATTCCCTAGGTTCATGGGCAGCTTTCAAAAGTATGATGTATCACAGGCGGACTCTGTCCCCGCACATCTAAATCCTAACCCTCCCTCTCACCACCAGCACTCAATCTATAAAGAATAGGCTCCCAACACCAGGCAAACAAAAAGCTAATTTTCAAAACCCATCTTGTGAATCCGGAGGCCACTCTTCCTCAGGCAAGTCCTCCAGCAGGTCTCCCTTCCCACAGCTCCCTCTGCAAACATAAGACAAACAGCAGTGGGGGGCGTTTCCAGGGCCAGCTCACTCTCGCTCTATTTCTTTTGCTTTGAGCAAAAGTTTACATGCCGAGTTTGCAGGTACATGCTTACAGTGCAGAGAACAAAATTCTAGGTGCAGAACTCAGGGCCTGATTTTGACACTGGTGGACGGCGGAGGCCGTCCGCCAAGGTACCGCCGCTGAATGACCGCACCGCGGTCAAATGACCGCCGACCGCGGCGGCCATTTAGACATTTCCTCTGGGCCAGCGGGCGCTCTCCAAAAGAGCGCCCGCCGGCCCAGAGGAAATGCCCCTGCAACGAGGACGCCGGCTCAGAATTGAGCCGGCGTAGTTGCAGGGGTGCGACGGGTGCAGTTTGCACCCGTCGCGTATTTCAGTGTTTGCTTAGCAGACACTGAAATACTTTGCGGGGCCCTCTTACGGGGGCCCCTGCCGTGCCCATGCCATTGGCATGGGCACGGCAGGGGCCCCCAGGGGCCCCGCGGCACCCCCTACCGCCATCCTGTTCCTGGCGGGCGAACCGCCAGGAACAGGATGGCGGTAGGGGGTGTCAGAATCCCCCATGGCGGCGCAGCTTGGGCAGCGGTAAACCGGCGGGAGACCGCCGGTTTGCCTCTTCTGACCGCGGCTGAACCGCCGCGGTCAGAATGCCCTGCAGGGCACCGCCGGCCTGTCGGCGGTGCTCCCGCCGACCCTGGCCCCGGCGGTCTTAGACCGCCGGGGTCAGAATGACCCCCTCAATGTGTTAAAAAGTCACAACAGAGAAAGCGTAGATAGAGGAATAAGGTAAATGGAAGTGCTTTAATTATATGCACTGCCACTGGAATTTAATGGCAGAGATTACCAAATTATGCGGCAGGGTTGACCAATCTATGTGGCAAGAAAAGTCCACTTATGAATTTACAACACCAGTAGCTCTAACTCCAGCAAATGCAAGACCTATTGCATTGCAAATGTTTGTTTTAAGGTGTCACCAATGCCTTATGGGATGTGCCTTTGGCTTCATGCTATTCTTTTTGAACAGCTGCCTTGATCCATTGACCACCTGTTTTAAGCATAGATACCCGACCATCCATTTAGTTTTGCACAGGGTATTTTGTACAGTTATTTAGGGCCTGATTTAAGGAAAGTGGCTCTGCACCCAGTGCAGCGCCACTTTCCTTGCACCCCTCAGTGCCTCTTAACACTACAATGTGTGCACTGTATCTTAGATACGGCGCACCATGGCAGTAGTTACGCAAACTAGCATCAAACTTTTTGATGCTAATTTGGAGCTTTGCAAGATTAGCGTCAAAATGTTGAGTCTAATCCTGCAAAGCCCATTGAGACCCATTGTAAACAATGGTGTGCCTCTTTTTAATGCCTGCTCTGAGCAGGCAATAAAAGTGCCGAAAAATTACACGAAGAAATCTCTTTGTGCAATGTTTTTGGGCCCCCCTGGGGGAACATCCCTTTGCATACATTATGCCTTGCAGAGGCATTAGGTAGGGCAAAGTGTTACAAAGTTGCACAATGGGTGTTCCCTTCCTAATTGCGACTTGCAGTGCAATGTAGGATTGGTTTGTGACTGCGAACGCGGTCGCAAACCAATCGCAGTTAGCACCCATTTCAAATGGGTGCCAACCCATTTGCAAAAGGGAAGGGGTCCCCATGGACCCCTTCCCCGTTGTGAATGTTAATATCAAAAAAAATTCAGAGCAGGACCACTGCCTGCTCTCAAAAAATTAAACGAAAACATTTAATTTTTTTTTTGTAATACAGCCCGTTTTCCTTTAAGGAAAACGGGCAGCATTAAAAAAAAAGCAGCTTTATTAAAAAGCAGTCACAGACATGGTGGGCTGCTGTCCGCAGCAGGTCACCATCCCTGTGAGGGCCGCCATTCGCAAGAGGGTCGCAAATTGCGACCCACCTCATGATTATTCATGAGGTGGGCATTTGGGAGCCCCTTACGAATCGCAGATGGTGTCAGGGACACCATCCTACATTCCGATTAGTCGCTCTGACTCGCAATTTGCAAGTCGCAAATCGGAACCTACCTACATGTGGCCCTAACAATATTAAGATTTCCAAGCAAAATAATCATATAGATATAAAATGAAACAAACAGTAGGCTGTTCCTTGATAATCAGTTTCAGAAAAACATGATAAAATCAGATTTTCGGTAACTTAAGTAGAAAAGTAACTGTGTGAATTGTTGGGTTGCTTGAGCTCCTGCGTTAACACCAGTTCTACTGAACTGGTGAGTTAACACCAGCTCTACTGCTCATAACTTACTTTGTATAGTTCCAGGCAGCTTAACCTTGCTTTTAAACATAGCTATGGGAAATTAGTGAGTCCAGTATTTTGTATGCAAATGATGCATTTTCTTCTAGGACATCTAGGACATCCAGCACTTTTTTGAGGAGAAGGTCCTGCCACTTGCTCATTAGATATGCTTTTTCCAGCAAGTTTCTGTCATGTGACTAAGCTGACTTGTAACAAGAGAAAACATATATAATCTATTAAAATTAGCTATGAATTTTAGCTCCGTGCCCCAAACTGGCCATTTTATAGAGATAGCCCTAGTCAGTTGAAATGACTGTCTTTGTTCTGTTTGCTGTTCTGCATTAAATACATTATTGAACTTTAGATCTTCCAACATTTGTGTTTTATTCTTAACAGATCCCTTCTGTAATGCCAAAGTGTCCCAGGGGTGCAGAAGGTGAGTGTAAATGGCTGTTGTGCCATTGGCAAACTTTTCCTAAATTTGACCCTAATAGACACTTCCAGTAAACAGCTGAATGACAGTCAATGTGGGTGAAAACAAATGTAAGTGAAAGTGAGTGTGCAGAAGAATGTGAAGAATCTTGTGAGTCTGCCTTTAGCCCTGGCATACTGAAAAAATTTGTAAAACCCCCTCTAAATTTGCTTCCCTTTGTTTGATCTGCATTAGAATTTACTTACAAAGAGAAAACACAAACATGATAGATATTTGCCAAAATGTTATGCTGATTCTGAAAAGGCCAAAGATCATGTGTAGAGGAGGGTCGGGCCAGCCATAAGATCTGGGCGCAGGCTAGGTTTTCCAAACTTGGCCGAAGCTGGCCAAGGGCCTCAAAATTCTCTGGAAAAAACACACTTAAAGTGCAGTAATGGTTTCGAATTAAACTTAAAAAAACACTGACATTTGCAAGTTTTCATAAAAACCAAGGGACGAATTTATAATGGTTTTGCATCACCCTTTGCACAACACAAGGGGGCACAAGGGTGACGAAAAACCAAAGTCAGATTGATCAGCCACACAAGGCCACCTTGTGTGGCCCTGAATGGCTTATTAGATCTTGAGTAATGCAAGGCAGAGCAAATCGCTGCCTTGTGTCATTCTGCCACAAGTAGTTGTTCCATGGGTGGAGCATAGGTGTTCACACTCATCCACCCATTGATTTAGGTGCATTCTCAGATTCACCACTAGAGGTAGACCTAGGAATGTGCCAAAATGCTACGCCTCTCCAGGTGAGACGTAACAAGGGGAAATATATTTATTTCTTGTTGTTTTTCGTTCTTCTGTGTATGCTGCATTCTGTAGCAAATGTAGAAAGAGGAAATGCCTCTAATGATCTTGCTTAAAATGCAGGCACTCTTGCACCACAGCCCAAGGGTGCCTGAGTTGCCGCTAGGTTGATAATAGTGCGTTAATGCAGAGAGGACAGGAATTCGCCAAATCTTGATAGGACTTTGCACACCTCTCATCATAATAATTTTGCCTTCCTCAATTTTGCACACCTCTCATCATGATAATTTTGCCTTCCTCAACCGTGGTAATGAATACCATGTAACTGTAAACATGTATGGTTTGTGGAGTGCGGTGCTATTTCATGTATAAGAGTTATAAGAAAAAGTATTTAACTAGAACACATGGGGTTAATCCCTGCATTCAAATACAAGCTTAACAAAGACATTTTGAGTGAGGGCTCGGTAATTTCCCATTAAAGTGTGACTGTAATGTGGGATCTGCGAGGCAGTAAGAGGTGCTTTCTTATGATAATAACATGGAATTTGACCTTTGCACTACATGAAAGTGAATGTATAATAGGAGACTTGTTCTATTATTGGACCAAATGTATTGTCACGGGTATAGCATAAAAATCTATATGTGCTGTTAATAGAACAGCTCTGAAACTGATTTGAATTATGTTTCTGTGTACAAATGTGTTATTCAGAACTATATTTGATGTGACGCCCACAGCAGAAAGAATCATTTACATATTTATATGCTAATAAACATGTCGTGCAACAAAGTTAAACCCTACGGTAAATAAAAAGGACAATTCACCAAAACAAATCTCAAATCGCTGTTACAAACGGACACGTTTAGTTTGCCACAGATATTATTATTCACGTATGCCAGTGATCCCATCTCCTCTGCCACATTTTTGTTTATCACATAGAATGTGAAAATAACGGGTTGACATTTTTAAGACAATTCAGGAAAATGCTGTCAGCAGTGCTGCAGATCATATAGATGTGTACATTCGTTTTAGGGTAGATGCTTTACTGGTTGGACAAATAGCCTCTCCAAAGAGGAGCCTGGAGCAGGGCATGTAATTAAGGTAATGAAATGATTGAAATCAACTGAGTTAATTAAATCAGTGCATTGGATTTGTGAAAAACAAGGGAGAACAAATTACGTTCAGAGATACATATAATTAAGTGGCTGGTAATTTAATTCAAGTATGCAAAAAGGAAAAATAAATTAATTCAGTTTTGCAGCAAGAATGGGGACCATCATGATAATTGCATGGTTTGTAATATCTTTTATGTTCAGTTTTTTGTTTCTACCAGAGAATGTGTTTTTAAAACAATGAAAGAAACTAGAAGTTTTTGGAAAGGGCGGTAAGTTGGGGTAGGGTTTGTGAGCAGGGAGGAAGAATAGAAAAGAGGGTTGGCAGTACATTGAAAAGTGATCTATGGCAGTGAAGGAGATGGTAAGCCGCTTTAAAGCTCTGTACTTTCTTAAACTTTGGAAGAAGGGCATAAAAGACGTACTCTTTTTTGCACTCGGTCACTGTCTCCTGTGGCATTCTTCAAATATACTTAGGGAGAAACGTCCCTGCCCTCACTGTCAGCTTCATTGATAACATCATCAGTAATGAGGCTATGTGATATGTACATTCTTTGTTGAGAGGAGTCTCTCAGCGCATTCCCCTACTGAGGCGCTTTGTCCAATCAGTGTTGTTGAATGGATGCTCTCTCCGTATCAGGTGCGATCCGGACTTCACAACAATTTAGTGTTGCTACCATTGGAACACTTTGTGACCATTATACAATCGCGACCATGCCACTGTATTTGGTTTTACATCAGCTCTGCTTTTATGCAGTGACTTGACCAGAAAATATACTTTTAATATCTGAGTAACTGGCTCGTTGTGCAATTACTCTTTGTCGAGTATTGTGTTTGGTATAGAACAGCATAATGTTTTATGTACTTTCTATTTGATTCTAACTGTGTGAGTTATAAAAATGTTCAAATATATGAATTATTATAAAAGGAGTTGTGCATGTGCTGTCCTCAGCTGGAAATGTATATAGATCATTGCTGCTTGGATTACTATATTCAATGTACCTAGATTCACCGCTCACACCTCTCTTAAAAATTAGCCTTGGACTGCTCACCAACACAGACTCAAACCATCAAGACCACTTAAGTACCACCCCCCAGTCTGCTGTTGCTTGGGTTCTACTTGGTGGTGACGCTGAGCTTTCTCTCACCTGGAGAGCTCAGCTGCCCCTGTAATTACCAGCTCTGGAGAATGTCACCTCACAATCAAACTTCAAGGCATCAAATTGCTTTTCCTATTCTTCCTTGGCCTGTCCCTCGTTTTGTGTCTCTAGAGCAGAGGTATCCAATGTAGGTCTGGGGGGACCTGGTCTATGGCCAGTGCTCAGGCTATCCACATAAATTACATTTATTTGCAATTAATCTACTTAAGCCTAATTTACATTTTCATCAGGTATCTTAAAAAACCTTTCTGGATCTCCTTCAGACATTTCTGATGTAGAGGGCTTCTTTGCGTCATTTGGTGGTCACTTATCCAATACCAAATGTGACATGCGATATTCAGCAGACATCTGCTTGAGGGTACCATTGGAGGCCACTGTGCATCAGCATTGATTCTGTCTAAATGGTGCTTCCGTTTATGCAGTATTGTATCTCTCAGAAGATATTCCTCATCAGTCTCTGGTCAATATTTCATAGCAAGTAGGACTGACGAACAGTAGTCTTGATAAATGCTCAATGAATAAGGACTGCAACCAGGAAAACAGAAGAGGTGATATTAACTAAAGTACTTGCTTAGGGTCTGATGAGGAACATGGTGGCCAGCTAGATCAGCTGGTCGGGAGCTTTTGTTTTGCTCATACTCACACCTACAATAAGACAATGGTGAGGTGTTTTTGAATACCTCCTTCATTAAGGAGGAAGGTGAAGGTCTTTCTGGAAATAAATGCTGGGCAGGGGCTAGGTGGGGACCATGCCTTAAAGACTCTGCATTGTTTCTGGGGACAGGCATCAGTAGTACTCAGCCTGGATTTTGCTTCAGGGCACTGCAGGCAGCACCAACACAACCTGGCAGTTGTCTACAGCATTGTGTTCAGGGCAGGAGCTGTCCGCCACAGAGGGGACTGAATGGGCCATTTTGCAGATTCCAGCAATAGTAAGAGCTTGTATAGGAGGTGGCAGTGAGGAGAGCTTCTCCGTTATTGAGGAAAGCAAGGAAAAACAGTAATGTGAAAGGAAGAGAAACCCTAGGGAGTACAGGGGTAACGGTGGTCCAAGCTTTGGGTGGTATTGCAAGGGTGGGAGAGTATGAGGACTCCACTCTTGCCCCTGCTCTGTAGTAGTAGTTGGGTAATCCCTAAGCAGTTAACTTCAAGGCCAAAGGAGAAACTGTCAAGCAAACTTAAACTCACACCATCATTGCGATCATATTTTAGAGTTAGGACTGTGAAGGGTGATAGTAAAAAGGAGGGGGGGCCCAGAAAGAACAGGAGGAATCTGAGGTGAAGGCAAGGAAAGAAGCCAGAATGCATTCATGTAATATCTCAGAGGGATTGGAGGTAGTATGTCTGTATATTGGTATAAGGGGTACAAATAACACTCTGGGAGAAATCCCAGGTAGCAGGTGCTAGCAGAGCAGAGTGTAGAATATGACCAGGATGAGTGCCCAGGTCCAACTAAAGGGGCATTGAGCCGGGGGCAATTCTCGGCCTTGTCAAGTAGCAGGATAATATTGAGAAGTTGTTGGGCACTTTGACAGACAAGATCAGATCTGAATTTGCCCTATCAAAAAGAATCAGAAGGGTATTCAAGGCACCTGTGAAGTATTGGGATGGAAAATAGGCCCACTGATGCAAAGAACAAAACCATAACGGACTCAGTTGAAGATATGTGGGGTAAGGTAAACATAAATAGGTAAGAAATCCACAAATTATAAAACAAGAGATAGAGAAATTCGACAGTAATTAGAAAACCTAGAGAAAAATGCTAGACATAACAACTTAGGGATCCTGAATGTTCAGGAAGGGACAGAAGGGGACAATTCGAGAGATATTGAAACCAATTTACTCAAAAAAGCTGTCCCACTTCAAGACACCACCACTGACCTCTCTGCTCTCTGCTGATATACAGAAGATGCATTGTGACTATTATAAGAGGAATTTGAACAGGAAAGATCAAAGGAAAATGTTGGTGAATTTTAAGACATGCTCCATCAAAAAAGCAGATACTGACAGTATCCCTAAAGGTGGAAGAGCTTGAAGGTAGATGATCTAACCCTCAGTATAATATCTGATATCTCAAGAGCTACTCAGGATGAGCAGTGAGAGCTGGGGAAGCACATAAAAGATCCAAACGAGTTAAGAGCCACAGCCCAAATTACATTTCTGGTAACCTTGAGAGTATCCTAGAATAACAGTGTGCATAATTTGAGGGAGCCAGAGGAGGTGGAAAGTTTAATCAAGCAGATAAAGGCTTACCATGACTAATATAGCACCAGAGGAGGAGGTTCAATTGGTAAAAGGCAGGCGCACATAAGGAATTCAGTGAGGGCTCCCTGGAGAAGGGTGGGCATGAGCTTGGGTTAGGCTTGGACCCCAGGGTAGGGAGCTGGAGGGAAAAAGTAAACAAATGCCTGTCATCAAATGCACCAGTTATGGCTGAAGGATAAAGAGCAAAACACCACAAGGGTAGTTCATCATTATGATAGAGACTTTTATGGTACAGAAAATAAGGGAAATTGTGAGTAGTGGCAGGGATATGAGTATTGACCTGGAATATGAATTGGCTGACAAAAGCACTTTGCTTCTCACTGGAGGTGATGGAGTAAGATTTTAGAATATTTAAAGGAATCAGTTGCACATATTATAATATTGAAAGTGACATATCTTATCAAAAAGGAAAGTTGTGAACTTTTAGGGGAACAAAGGTGGATTAGGAAGTATGTGTCTACGACCAGGCACTTGATTGAAGGGGGTGGCTATACTGATTAAGTCTAATGTTACGGTGAATGTGTGGGAGTACCTGGTGGATTATAGCTGGATGTGGATAGTAGCTAAGGTAATGGTTCAGAGGTAATGGTACAGATTAGCTGTTTTTAACGGCCAAACATAGACACTCCAGGTCCTCTTTAGTCTCTCCACTACCAGATGTTGGAGTTTAAAAAGGATGATTTTAATATCCTGCTAGACAATGCATTTGATAAGTGTACTTTAAGGAAAACAGTGAGTTCTCCTAGGATGCAGGCACAGGATAGGTTAATGATTAAGTACCTGGGCTTATGTGACATATGGAGACGGAGGGTAGGCAGGGCTAGGGAACTCACCTTCCATAACATGATGTATGGTGATTTTCCTAGGAGTGGCTCATTTTAGTGGACGTCAAAATCACAAGAAAAGTCCTAGAGCACTTATCAGACCACTATGCCATTATGCTTGAGATTTCTTTGATGCAGGAGTCAGACTCCCAAGGTGGCCAGTGGATAGGAAGCTATATATCAGGGCTCCGCCCCATCCATACTATGTGGGACTCCTTTTAGGTGTTTATAATGGTATAATCATGAGTATAATCTAAAAATTATAAGAATAAAGAAGTCCGAAACACGCTTTGGGACCTCAAGGAGAGAAATTGCGGCCAAGAAGGGCAGTAAGGGATATTCCAAGGAGAGAAGATGAGTGTGTCATTCAAATGAATAGATTGTATGAGGCCAGGGATAAGCTGTCAGAGTATTTAAACAACAGCATGCATAGACGGTGAGCATGTAAGCTCACTTCGAGTACTGTGAAGAATGCAGGAAACTCCTGGCCTAGGAAACCCAGTGAGTCATACTAAGAATATAATCAGAGGGATAAAGGGCAAAACTACTGGAAAGGTGATAAGTGACTGTAGGGACAAAGCATCTGCGTTGGTCACCTTGCATCAGGCTCTATATAATGAGGGCCTGGGAGCATTGGAGGGGGAAATAGAGAAATGGTAAAGTGAGGTTTCACTCCCAAAACTTAAATTGGAACAGAAGGCAGTTATGAATTGCAAAAAAAGACAAGAGGAGGACAGGGAAGTCTTAAAAGAAAGTAGAAAAGGTAAAGCAGCCCTCCCACTGTTTATCCAATGAGTTGCACATGGCACTGGAAGAAAAGATAGTTCCTGTATATATGGTAGATTAGTTGAGGATATAATCTCAGTGGGGGCAGCATTCTCATGCAAACATGGGGAGTAGCAACTATTATTGTGCTCCTAAAACCGAATAAGGACCCAAACAGTGAGAATCCCACAGGTCAATTTCTCTTTTAACGATGATTATAAGCTTTTTAACACATATTTTAACAAAAAGGTTAAATAAAGTGATGGAGGTTTTGATTCATGAAGACCCTAAAAGTTTGACAGGGGAGTGACAGTTGTATGAGCTGGCACACTGCCTTGTTGGGGCAATTGATATGGTAACTTCATGGAAACTCCCACTAGCCATCCTAACGTTTGATGCTGCAAAATCATTCAAGAGAGTGAGCTGGTCATATTTGAATTCAGTACTCAGGCATAATGATTTGGGGGAGATGTTTTCTAGCAGCCCAGTTATTATAAAGAGAACTGCTGCAAGAATTGCTATCAATGGGAGAGGTACTACACAAATTAAAATAAGAAGAGTTACGAAGCAGGTTTGCCCTCTTTCACCACTGTTATTTAATTTATAAATAGAGCCATTAGCAAGAAGATTGAGGGAGGACCCTGGATTATGAAGGCTGGGAAAGCAAGGTTGCAATATATACATATGTCCTCTTGGTTTATACATCTAATCTGGTGAATTTTTAACCCATTATACAGCAGATAATTATTTCAGGGTTGTTTTGGATTATCTCATGGATGCCTCCAAGACTGACATCATGGCTTCAAACAGTTCTTGTGATAATCATATATTAAAAAATTAGATAATATATCTAGGGATGCAAGTGGTGCAATGTATAGAGAAGCTGGTGCATGTCAGTTTTAATAAGATCATGTCAGAAACTGGAAGATCGTTAAGAACATGGATATGTCTTCCTCTAACAATGTTCAGCAGATCTAATATAGTGCAGATGTCAGTCCTACCCAAGTTTACCTTTATTTTTAACACCATTCCATTGACATTTAAAAGGACTGGCTTAGTAAGTTCCAAGCGAAGGTATGCAGCTTTATTTGGGCCTCTAAAGGGGTAAGAATTACTTGGGAGAAGTTACATAGGAGTAGGCAAAAGGGTAAGAGGTTTAGTATTTCAAAATTTTCAATAATACTGTTGGGCTTTTCAATGGAAGAATAGTAGGATGTTGCTGAAGTGCTCTAAATAACACAGATAGGCCTTATGTTGCAGGCTATGCTAAAAAGTATACATTAGCGAATCACATTTTGGATACAAATTTGGAAATTCTTCAAGAAGGTTAAATTTAGACCTCTTCAAGCAGCAATCAGACTTTGGGTACCAATTAGAACTGTTGCTGGGATACTGTACTATAGTGAATTTTCCCCATTTGGAATTCACCAGGGACTCTGGAATATTTGAGGGATAGGCCAACAGTCCCCCTGATGTAAGCAGGAATAGACTAGCTATTTCAGGATGAAATCTTATTAACTTGGAAGCCATATTGATATTGACGTAGGATAAGCTGTCCCGATATAAGCAGTATCAGCTGTTTAGGTAGGCAAAAGCACGGTGGTAGGTGGATGGAAGTCACATATCTTTGGAGGGTCAGCTAGAAGACACTACCCCCAAGAAGAAAGAGGATACACGATGGTACCGGTCGATAATGGAGGCAGTGAATGGAGATTGTACACTGCCTGAGGAGCTATGGAGGAAAGCCTCGCCATTGTGGGAGCTAGTGAATAGGTAGCAAGTATCTATGCACATTTTGTATGAAACGGTTAAATATGCTTTCATGAGGAAAAATCATCTGTTGACTTTGCACATAGCATACTCTGCAACGGCTGTCGAAACTGGGGCAATTGTGTTGTGAAGAAGTGCCACAAATGTGGGCTCAAGAAGGCAGATGATATCCACATACTTGCACAGTGCCTCAACATACTTTGGGGGTCTTTCTGACCTCGGCGGTAAAAGGCCCTTACCGCCGGTCTGAAGTCCGCCATTCTACCGCCGCGGCCGCGGTAAACCGCCACGGTCATTCTGACCCACAACGGCGAAACCGCCAAAATCCCGACATCCAAGGAAGGCCACCTCATCAGCGGGCCGCCGAAAACTGGAGATGACCAAACCTCCACCGTCACGCCAACACAAACACGCCCATGCCATTCTGACCCACCAATCCACGCGGCGGTCTTTCAACCGCGGTATTCCATTGGCGGTACACACCGCCGCGGTCAAAATACACACACGGCTCCAAAACACAGCCACATTGGACAATTTGAAATACACACACCTGACACACATACAAACAACACTCCCACACATCCAACCAACTATAAAACACGCACCCACATCACCCACAAACCCCTACGACCGAAGATCAGAGACGAAGGAGAGAGAGACACATCACAGAATAGAGAGCTACATCACACAGAGGCACACTACACCATCACACACACCACATAGAATCACAAAGCACCACACACCAACACACTCTTCACCATATACACCACCCCACACCTCATCCACACCACCCCATGGCACCCCAAAGGCACCCACGCTTTTCGGACCAAGAACTCCGGGTCATGGTGGAGGAGATCATAAGAGTTGAACCCCAGCTCTTCGGCTCACAGGTGCAGCACACCACTATAGCCAGGAAGGCGGAGCTATGGCAGCGGATCGTGGACAGGGTAAACGCGGTGGGACAGCATCCCAGAAATCGAGAGGACATCCGCAAACGTTGGAATGACTTACGGGGAAAGGTGCGCTCAATGGTCTCGCGACACCACATCGCAGTGCAGAAGACTGGCGGGGGACCCCCACCCACTCCACCCAAATTCACAGCATGGGAGCAAGAGGTACTAAACATCCTGCATCCTGATGGCCTCGCTGGAGTACACGGAGGAATGGACTCTGGTAAGTACAATCTCAACTACTTCACCCCCCCCAGCATGCCAACCCCCACCACCACCCTCACCCCCAACCCCCCATCATACATCCTCCGTGAGAATGTCTCCCCAGCACAACCCAACCAACACCAACCCCTGCATGCCACCACAAACTATGGACACCCATCACCTAAGCATGACCACTGCACATACCCCCCCCCCAAACACCCCCACAACACCTCCCCCAAGGGAATGACAGCACTGGGGGACAAGGGCACCCATAAATCGCACACAATAGCACACACAGAAACAATAACCATACTCTCTTACCCCATGCAGGACCCGAACGCCAACACACCGGCCAGGAGGGTCCAGAAATGTCCATCCCCCCCCCGGAAGAGGCACCCAGTGATGACAGCAGCTCTGTCGACCTGGAACCTGATGACCAGCCCGGACCATCGGGGACCTCTGGACAGTCGGTTCCCCACACACAGGCCACAGCAGACCCAACCCCCTCTGGGAACAACAGCACAGCTCCCACCCAGCGGGCCCATGGCTCTGTCTCTAGGACAGGTCAATCAATGGTGTGTCTGCCACTACAGGGCCCCCAGGCTAACCCACCACCCCAACAACAACAGGGACCTGGGGGCAGTGGTAGTGGGCACACCGTCCAGGGGACAGAGTCCGGGGGAAACAGGGCAACTCGGAGGGCTGCTGTGCGACAGGGGGGGGAGGAGAGGCCCAGGGAACCGATTCTCCAAGAGGCCCTCACCACCATCATGGCAGCCTACCACCGCTCACAAGAGACGATGGCGACGGTACTGGCCAGGTTCCAGGAGATCCAGGCACAGCAGGAGGAACGCTACATGGGGTTCAACAATCATCTCACCAACATCTCTACCGCTATGGGGAGCATAGTCCAGGCCCTCCACCGGATAGAAGACACGTTGCGGGACCATGTGGCACCACACAGGGCCCCTGTCACTAGCCCGGACCAGGAACAGCCTACCACCTCCGCCGGCGCTAGTGGACAGGAGGCCCCACCACAACGACAGGCCACCAGAACCCCACCTCCTGCTGAAGAACAACCACCCCGCAAGAGGAGCCTGAGATCCAAAAAAAAGACAGAGTAGGATGTCAAGACCCCCGCCAGCATGAGATACCCCCTGAAGTCATCCCACTGTCCCACATTGCCACCCTGTCCAACCTTGAACTGCCCCTGCTCCATCCTTCCACAGGCATATGGACAATGCACCTGTGAGACTGAGAACTGGACTCTGCCATGGACATTACTCCACCCCCACCCATCACCGTGTGAATATCATGTACCATCATCTAGCACCAAAAATAAATCACGCAATGCACTGAAATCATGCTGGACTCAGGCTGTATTATTTACAAATGTAAAACACATTACCGATCAATTATGTTGTGTAAACTTTGTGCTGAACACATACCGAGATCAATAAGCATTAGTCCATGGGCTAACCAAGCAGAAGTCACGCAGTGGGTCATACAGCACTGAAAAGGGAAGGGAAAATCAAACATCAGTTTCAAAGAACTGGGGGTCATAGACAAAGTTGAGAAGCACGAGGCATTCAGGAAAATTAAAATGGCGTGTGTGATTCTTACCTGTGTGCTACTGAAAATACTGTTGGATAACTCTGTCACTGTTGTCTGGGTCGTCCTCTGAGTCTTCCTCCTCTTCACTCTCCACAGGCTCCACAGCTGCTTCAACACCACCATCTGGACCATCCTCCTGCAGGAAAGGCACCTGACGTCGCTATGCCAGATTGTGAAGCATACAGCAGGCCACGATGATCTGGCACACCTTCTTTGGTGAGTACATCAGGGATCCCCCTGACATATGCAGACACCTAAACCTGGCCTTCAGAACCCCAAAGGTCCTTTCTATGATCCTCCTAGTTCGGCCATGGGCCTCATTGTACCGTTCCTCAGCCCTGGTCCGGGGATTCCTCACTGGGGTCAATAGCCAAGGCAGGTTGGGGTAACCAGAGTCACCTATTAGCCACACACGTTGTCTCTGTAGCTGTTCCATCACATAAGGGATGCTGCTATTACGCATCACATACACATCATGCACTGAACCAGGGAACATTGCATTCACATGGGAGATGTACTGGTCAGCCAAACAGACCACCTGGACGTTCATCGAATGGTAACTTTTCCTGTTTCTGTACACCTGCTCATCGTCTTTTGGGGGGACTAAGGCTACATGGGTCCCATCAATGGCACCAATTATGTTGGGAATATGTCCAAGGGCATAAAAATCACCCTTCACAGTGGGCAAATCAACCTCCTCAGGGAATATAATGTAACTCCGCATGTGTTTCGTCAGGGCAGACAACACTCTAGACAAAACCTTAGAAAACATTGGCTGAGACATTCCAGATGAGATGGCCACTGTTGTCTGGAATGAGCCACTTGCAAGAAAATGGAGGACTGACAGCACCTGCACCAGAGGGGGAATTCCTGTGAGTTGGCGGATGGGGGACATCAGGGCTGGCTCCAGCTGGGCACACAGTTCATGGATAGTGGCACGGTCAAGTCGGTATCGTAGTATGATGTGGCGTTCTTCCATTGTCGACAGGTCCACCAGCGGTCGGTACACGCGAGGATTCATCCTTCTCCTCGCAAATCCCAGCGGACGGTGCCTAGGAAGGACAACATGGAGCACAGAGTCAAGATAATCACTGGTACGTTCACCACTGCTTGCATGGCACACGGTTATCTAGGTATTGAAAGGCGTGTATGTGTGGCAATGCCAGGCCTAGGCCTGTGTGTCGCAGTAGAAATTATGCCATGTGGGCCCTTGAAATGGCGGCTGCCTGACCTGTGAAGTGGGACAATGGGATGTGAGGTCACTGCGCTGGCGGAGCACACCGTGGCGGTAGGCGGTCGAAGACCGCTATACGGAGCCGCATTGGATAACATTGAAGCCTATGGGTTTCAGGAGCCAATGACGATGTGCGCCGGAGGTCGCGGTACGCACCGCCGCGGTACGCACCGCCGCGGGCGTGACCGCCATTTTCTATCTGCTTAATCACTCGAGACCTGATCATCCACAGGAGAGGACCTATACTGCAAGTGCTGTTGTGAACTCGGTTTGGAAGTGACAATGGCTGCTGCGACTGGGGAAAGGGCCCCTGCCTTCACGTCTGAAGAGTTGGAGAAGCTCGTGGATGGGGTCCTCCCCCAGTATGCGTTACTCTACGGTCCTCCAGACCAACAGGTGAGTACACCGGGTGCACAAGGAATGGGCGATGCCTGTGTGGAGTGGGGTGGATGTAAGTTGGTGGGGTGGGGGGCGAATGAGGAGTGCAACGCACGACAGATGAGAGCATGTGCTATATTGCAAGGTTGGGGAGGGGGGGCCAATCACATCTAACATGCAGTAAGTTGATTAATGTTTACTTCCCACCCTGTACATGTCACATAGGTCAGCGCCCATCAGAAAGTCGAGATTTGGCGTGCCATCGCCAAGGAAGTCCGGGCCCTGGGGGTCCACGTCAGACGGGGCACCCACTGCCGCCGCGGAACCAGGAAGACCGCCGAGTCACTGCTGGGGATGGCCTCCCAACCTAGGAGGGGTGCCAGTCGTACCCTGACCCCCCTGATGTCCCGGATCCTGGCGGTGGCCTACCCTGATTTGGATGGGCGCTTGAGAGCATCACAGCAGACACAAGGGGGTGAGTATCAGCACATTCAGCTATCTTTCTGCGCAGTGGAGGCGTCTGGGTGGGGGAGGAGGGTTGGGGGTGACATTAGGCCAGGGCGCTTTCTGTAGTGTAGTCCTCTCCCTTAGGCATGGCCCTGTGCTCCCGGCCCCCACCTCTGTAGGATGACAAGTACAGCTATTGATGGTCCAGCCTCACACATGTGCGTGTTTGTCGTCTCCTGACCTGTTGTCCGAGTCAGAAGTACTGAGTAGTGTGCCCCGAATGCGCGGCTTAGTGCATGCAGCTCCTGTGTCTGTCCTCTCCGCCAACGGTGTTGACATTGCATGCACTCAACCAGGTCTTCTTTTTCTCCCCCCACCCTTCTTCTTCATCTTCTTGTGCATGTGTGCATTAGCATCATCAGGCGGAGGAGATTTGGCATCGGAGCACGAGGGAGCTGCAAGCCACAATGCCCCGGTGGGCACAGGAACAGACACCGAGGGCATCAGTGAGCCGGAGGGCGAGGGGAGCACCACGACGGGGACCGGTGGTGAGAGCAGCGACAGCGACACGTCCTCGGATCGGAGCTCCCTAGCGGTGGCGGCAACATCCGGGCCCCTCGCCTCTACAGGTACAGCCGCCACCCAGCGCACCGGCCCTGCCCTCCCAGCAGCCCCTCAGCCTACGCTCCGTGCCCGCTCGCCCAGGAAGGCGGGCGTCTCCTTCGCCCCAGGCACCTCAGCCCCTGCCCCTGTTACCCCTGCTGCCCTCAGTGAGGAGGTCATTGATCTCCTCAGGACACTCATTGTTGGGCAGACTACCCTTTTGAATGCCATCCAGGGGGTAGAAAGGGAGGTGCATCGGAGCAATGCCTACCTGGAGGGCATTCATTCGGGTCAGGCTGCCCATCAACGATCGTTCAATGCTCTGGCCTCAGCACTGACGGCAGCCATTGTCCCTGTTTCCAGCCTCCCTCTTCTGACTGCCTCCACCCTGTCTCTGTCTCCTGTTCCTCAGCCTATCCCATCCACACCATCTGACCAGCCTGCACACACCTCAACACCCAAGGGCAGCTCATCCAGACACAAGCACCACAGATCCCACAAACACTCACCCAAGCAACACACAGATGCAGACATCCCAACAGTCACTACCACCCCTGTGTCCCCCTCCTCCTCGTCTCCCTCCTCCCTCCCTGTGACGTCTACACTCACACCTGCATGCACACCAACATCAGCCAGTGCTTCCATCACCACCACACCCTCCTGTACAGTCTGCACGCGTGCAGTCACCACCCCCACTGCCATTTACACGTCCCCTGTGTCCTCTCCCACTGTGTCTGTCACCACCCCTTCCAAGACACATAAACGCAGGCAGCCACCCACCCAACAGACATCCACCTCACAACAGCCTACAGCACCTGCACCTTCACCCAATGACAGCACACCTGACTCTCCTACAACCACATCCTCTTCCTCCACTTCCATCTCCACTTCTCCTACCTTTTACCTTGGCCCTAAAAAACTTTTCCTGGCTAATCTTAACCTCTTCCCCTCCGATGACCTACCCCCTCCATCTGCAAAGAGTCCCAAGAGCACCACAGCCACCACCAGCCCAACTTCGGGTGTCACTGTTGTGCATGGGTTCTGGAGTCCACCCTTTGCCAGCAGTGACACCTCCATCAGCAGCAAGGACACATCCAGCCCCCCCCCCCGGCAAGAGGACCACGAAACACAAGGGCCGCCGTGGGAAGACTGACACGGCTGCCCCCAAGGAGCAGAGTTCGCCCACTTCACCAGCCACAACGTCTAGGGGAGGCAAGGGCCCGAGAGCCCCATCTAAGGAGCGTAAGGGCAGCAGGGCGGAGACGTCAGCCAGCAGGAGCGCAGAGCAGGTGGGCCCCACATGCCACATCCCAGCTGTAAAGGAGGACACCAAAGGGCCCAGGACTCCGTCACCGAAGGGCCCAGGAACATCACGGTCGGAGGGCGTCTGAGCACGGAGTCCAGGCCAGGTCTGGCTCCCTTGAACCTACTGGATGTGCACCGCTGAACAGGGCCTGCCGTGAAGATAGGCACCGCTGAACAGGGCCCCGCCGTGAAGATAGGCACCGCTGAACAGGGCCCGCCGTGCAGAAGAGGCACCGCTGAACAGGGCCCCGCCGTGAAGATAGGCACCGCTGAACAGGGCCCCGCCGTGCAGAAGAGGCACTGCTGAACAGGGCCCCGCCGTGCAGAAGAGGCACCGCTGAACAGGGCCCCACCGTGCAGAAGAGCACCGCTGAACAGGGCCCCGCCGTGCAGAGGAGCACCGCTGAACAGGGCCCGCCGTGCAGAAGAGCACCGCTGAACAGGGCCCCGCCGTGCAGAGGAGCACCGCTGAACAGGGCCCCACCGTCTCAGGCACCGCTCCGCTGGGCCCTTCATCTCAAGCACCGCTCCGCTGGGCCCTTCATCTCAAGCACTGCTCCGCTGGGCCCCGCCGTCTCAAGCACCGCTCCGCTGGGCCCCGCCGTCTCAGGCACCGCTCCGCTGGGCCCTTCATCTCAAGCACGGCTCCGCTGGGCCCCCCGTCTCAAGCACCGCTCCGCTGGGCCCTTCCTGTCAAGCACCGCTCCGCTGGGCCCCGCCGTCTCAAGCACCGCTCCGCTGGGCCCTTCCTGTCAAGCAACTTCGGCTGGGCCCCGCCGTCTCAGGCACCGCTCCGCTGGGCCCTTCATCTCAAGCACCGCTCCGCTGGGCCCTTCATCTCAAGCACCGCTCCGCTGGGCCCCGCCGTCTCAAGCACCGCTCCGCTGGGCCCCGCCGTCTCAGGCACCGCTCCGCCGGGCCCTTCATCTCAAGCACCGCTCCGCTGGGCCCTTCATCTCAAGCACCGCTCCGCTGGGCCCCTCCGTCTCAAGCACCGCTCCGCTGGGCCCCGCCGTCTAAAGCACCGCTCTGCTGGGCCCCGCCGTCTCAGGCATCGCTCCGCTGGGCCCTTCCTGTCAAGCACCGCTCCGCTGGGCCCCGCCGTCTCAGGCACCGCTCCGCTGGGCCCTTCATCTCAAGCACCGCTCCGCTGGGCCCCGCCGTCTCAAGCACCGCTCCGCTGGGCCCCGCCGTCTCAAGCACCGCTCCGCTGGGCCCTGCCGTCTCAAGCACCGCTCCGCTGGGCCCCGCCGTCTCAGGCACTGCTCCGCTGGGCCCTTCCTGTCAAGCACCGCTCCGCTCGGCCCCGCCGTCTCAGGCACCACTCCGCTGGGCCCTTCATCTCAAGCACCGCTCCGCTGGGCCCCGCCGTCTCAAGCACCGCTCCGCTGGGCCCCCCCGTCTCAAGCACCGCTCCGCTGGGCCCTTCCTGTCAAGCACCGCTCCGCTGGGCTCCGCCGTCTCAAGCACCGCTCCGCTGGGCCCCGCCGTCTCAAGCACCACTCCGCTGGGCCCCGCCGTCTCAAGCACCGCTCCGCTGGGCCCCGCCGTCTCAAGCACCGCTCCGCTGGGCCCCCCGTCTCAAGCAACGCTCCGCTGGGCCCTTCCTGTCAAGCACCGCTCTGCTGGGCCCCGCCGTCTCAAGCACCGCTCTGCTGGGCCCCGCCGTCTCAAGCACCGCTCCGCTGGGCCCCGCCGTCTCAAGCACCGCTCCGCTGGGCCCTTCATCTCAAGCACTGTTTATGGTTCACTGTGCCCACCATGCCTCCTCCTTGACCAGTGGAGACTGTTATCCACTTGAGAGACTGTGGCTTTGCACTCCCCAGGATGGCACAGTGGGCAACCCACCCACTGTAGAGACTTGAGGGACTGTGGCTTTGCACTCCCCAGGATGGCACAGTGGGCAACCCACCCACTGTAGAGACTTGAGAGACTGTGACTTTGCACTCCCCAGGATGGCACAGTGGGCAACCCACCCACTGTAGAGACTTGAGAGACTGTGGCTTTGCACTCCCCAGGATGGCAGAGTGGGCAACCCACCCACTGTAGAGACTTGAGAGACTGTGGCTTTGCACTCCCCAGGATGGCAGAGTGGGCAAGCCACCCACTGTAGAGACTTGAGAGACTGTGGCTTTGCACTCCCCAGGATGGCACAGTGGGCAACCCACCCACTGTAGAGACTTGAGAGACTGTGGCTTTGCACTCCCCAGGATGGCACAGTGGGCATGGTGGCCCCTTCGTGGATCTGGCGTCGTGGACTCATGTGGCTGTGGTGCCCCCCCCTTCCCTTCCCCCTGAGGTGCCTGTAGTATTTTCATCAGATGCCCCTGCAGTGTTCTCTCCAAAGGACTCAGGTCTCCTGTGTGGGCTTTGCCCTTGTGTCACTACACTGTAGCCCACGGACTGTTCTATTTGACTTTGATGTAACGGACTAATTGCCTCGGTTCTCCATGGCAGTGTGTATAGTTTTATTTTGTTATGGATATTTTGCCTAGTTGCCGATACATATCAGAGTCTATTTTTTATATAAAATTTTGGTTCACAATTTAATTATGTCTTTGCATTTTTCAGGGGGGTTTGGGTGGTGTCACTGTGCATTGTTGCTCTGCATTGGTGTGTACATAGTTTGGGGGGGTGGGTGTCGCATATGTGTGTGCCCGTAACCTTTCCTCCTCCCCCCTCCCGTGTGTCGTAGATGAGCAGGTAGACGAGTGCAGGTAGGATGTTTAATTCGGGTTCCATGCTGTCCTCCGTACTCGTGGAGTGTGTTTTGGTGAGCGTTTTCCCGTCCGTAGTCTGTTTCCGCCGTGTTTTTATCGGCGGGGCTCCCGCCCCGGAAAAGGTGGCGGGTTGGTGAGTTGTAATACTGTGGGCGGTACATTGTCTGCCGCCTGCCTGTTGGCGATGACCGCCGCGCTGGTTGTCTGTACCGCGGTGGCGGTCGGAGTGTTAATGTGGCGGGCTGTGTTGGCGGTTGCTGCCAGGGTCAGAATTCCATTTTTGGACCGCCGGCCTGTTGGCGGGTTGGCCGCCGCTTTATCACCGACCGCCAGGGTTAGAATCACCCCCTTTATCTTTGCCGAAAGTGGGTAAGGCTTTATACTAGATAATGGACTATGAAATTAAGCTAAGATTGTAGTTTGTGTTTTACAGTGTCCCAGATGAGAGTGAGCTAAGTTCTAAGTTTGCCAAAAAACAGCACTTTCTAATATTTTACCTGATGTTTCTTGCCAGAGGGAAGATTTACAAAATGTCGGTCTTCCCCGTACCCAAGTTACACAGAGTAAACACAATCAGTACTGTATGTCTGTAGATTGGATTGAAGATGCCTGTCACTTAGGAGATTGGAAATGTGGCTCTGGATGGATAGACAGTGGAAAAGGGAGAATAGCAACAGGTTAGAAATGGGGGAAATGCTGACTTACATGAACAACTTGGATCAAGGTGCAAGTGTCGAAGATGGTTTTAACTCAGATAGAGTGTGCTTATTGGAATGATCAGATGCAATATGCACACAAGATAGTAACATATCACCTGAGGTGTTATAAGAATAGAAATACATAAATGCATTACTTACTTGCAATCTTCAATATTATAAGTTTAAATCTTTGTGTCATTGTACCAGGTATAAGACAAGAAGGTTCTTGATGATACTCCTGTAACTAGGCACATTGGGGCCTTGTATTGCATAGTTGAAGGAGAAATCCTTGCGATATTTTACAGAAGCAAAGGTGGGCATTGCATGTATAGTAAAAGAAAGAAGCCACAAATCAATGGACATGAGGGTTGTTTCAGTTCTAAGCGTACACTTGCTTTATTTTGTGGGAAGGTCAAAGCAAAGAGAATGCCAATCTGAGGTCTCAACTTTAGTTAATAACATTAACGAAGAAGACGTCAGCTCAGAGTAATGATGATTATCAATAAGTAATTGAATCACTTGACACCACAGCCTCAAAAGGGACTGTGGTCTAATGATTTATCAACTTGAAGCAGAATATTGAGGTTCAAATTCACAAAATACTAGAAGATGCACAAAACTTTAACAATCTAACCCTATTGAATTATTGCTGACCATTATTTGGGAAAGAGAACAGATATTTCAGCGAAACACTTGCTTGTTTATGATACCTCTATGCAATCTGAAGCTCAAGGAGGACAAAACAATCCCAACAGGACAGATTTTGTATGTGTATTTCATCTTTTTGAGATCATTAAAATTAGTACCTTTGAAATGTAAATTGGCAACATTAGTGGTGGACTTGGCCCTTTCTGCAGGTTCATCCCCAGACTTTTTTCCCTTCACCCTCCTGTTTTCTGAACCTATTGTAAGGACTCTGCACACTTTCCCACTGCTAACCAGTGCTAAACTGCTTCTGCTCTGTCCTCTAAACATGGTAGAAATGGCTTACACCTAATAACACATTTAAAATGATGGATTGGGATGATTCCCAGTGGCTGAGATTAATTGAAGCATTCCATCCATCCTCTTATTGTTGTTGCCTGTCATGTGTGATGTAATACATGAGGTCATAAGCAGTGCATGGCGGGGACGAAGTTATAGTTAACTCTGCTAACTATAACTGGAGAAGTTCTGTGTTTTTGTTTAGTTCAAAATGTTAACTGTGCCAATGATATATTTGCTTAACTTTAACACCACTTTAACCTTTGTTTTTTAACTAAATTTCACAGGTTTTTGTTTAAGCAAAAACAGCTGTTTTTATCACACCTAACTATAAAGTTACTTTAATCTTTATTTTTTTCATGGAATTTCTAACTTTTTTAAACAAAAAGAGATGTTTTTATCCCACTTAATTATAACATCACTTTACCTTTGGTTTTCTCTAATGCATAATCTGCACTACAGCTGTGTAATGGGTCACAAGGTAATGTCTCCAGTGACCTTGTGTACATGTAATTTTGGCAATGGTATTATTCCTCAAGTGTCTTCATACAGAAATCAGCGACAAAATGAATTCTCAAATAGAGAAGATGACAAGCCTACAGACAAAAAGTTGAATTTCCACCAAACCATGATACTTCCTCTTAATTATATGAAGAAAGTGCTACTTTGTTTGGTGGTGATGACCTCATATTCCTCTGCATCAAAATCGGAGGGAAACTTGATTGGGTCACTTTGGTAAAATGATCTGCCCATCAGCCTACAAAATGGAGGGAAAGTCATTGCATACTACTAATGTGGAAGGGGCGTCACCAAAAGCTTGTAGGTGATTTGGCACTTTTGCATAGTCAGCAGCAATTAAAAGAAAGAACTCTGGACTCTGGACTCTCCCCTAGGGCTATGAGATGACAAGAAAGGACCCACTCTCCCTGGAAGTCACTACAAAAGAGATGGCGCTCCAATAAATCAATGATGCATTCACCTCCATTGAGGATATAAGATTGTTTTTCAACGTACAATTGTACAGAAAACACACTGTCCATCAGCCTTGAAAAATCGTGGTAACACTGTTGCATACTACCAATGTAGAAAGGGCGGAGCCAACTGGGGAGAACTTGTGGGTGATTTGGTGCCTTTGCTTACTCAGCAGCAATTCAAAGGAACAACCTTGGATTCTGCCTTCAGACAAAGAGAAGATCAAAAAGAACCCACTCTTCTTGGGCAGTCACTTCAGAAGAAATTGCGCTCCATTAAATCGATGATGCCTTCACCTCCACAAGGATTTCAGAACATTTTTGAATGTGCAGTTGTAGAGAAAACACACTGTTCATTAACCTCAACAATGGCAGGAATGCTGTTGCCTACTACTAACATGAATGGAGGCGGGCCAAGCAGATGGAACTTGTAGGCGAGTTGGCACCTTTGAATACTCAGTAGCCGTTAAAAGGGAGAACAGTGGCCTTCAGTCCAGGAGATGACTAGAAAGCACCCACTCATCTTGGACAGTCACTACAGAAGTGATTGCACCCCAATAAATCAATGATGCATTCACCTCAATCAAGGATTTCAGGTCATTTTTCAACAAACAATTGTAAATGAAACACACAGTCCATCAGCCTGGATAATGGCAGGAATGCCATTGTATACTACGAACACAGAAGTAAAGGGGCCATACGGGCAGAGCTTGTAGGTGATTTGGTGCCTTTGCATAATCAGAAGCAATTAAAAGGGACAGCTGTGGACTCTGCTCTCAGACCAGGAGAAGACAAGAAAACCCCCACTTGTTTTGGACAGTCGCTACAGGAGAGATTGCGCTCAAATAAATCAGCAATGTATTTCCCTAAATCAAGGATTTCAGGTATTTCAAATTATTTTTCAGTATGCAATTGTAAAGAAAATGCTCTATCCAACAGCCTGGAAAATGGTGTGAATACCATTGCATATTACTAACGTGGAAGGGACAGGTCAAATGGGTGGTGCTTGTTGGTAATTTGGCACCTTTCCCTCATCAGCAGCAATTAGGGAGAACCGTGGTCTCTGCCCTCAGATCAGGAGATGACAAGAAATAACCCACTCATCTTGGATTGCACTCTAATAAATCAATGATGCATTCACCTCCATCAAACAATTTAGATCCTTTTTTAATGTGCAATTTTAAAGAAACCACACTGTCCATCAGCCTGGATAATAGCAGAAACCTCAATGCAGATTACTAATTTGAAGCAGCAGGACCATACATATGGAGCTTGTAGGTGATTTGGCGCCTTTGCACACTCAGCAGCAATTAAAAGGGAGAAAAATTAACCCACTCATCATGAATAGTCACTACAGAAAAGATTGTGTTCCAATAAATCAACAATTCATTCACCTCCATTAAGGATTTCAGATAATTTTTGAATGGATAGTTGTAGAGAAAACATACTGTGCATCAGTCTGGAAAATGACAGGTATGTCCATGCATTCTACCAAAGTGGAAGAGGTAAGGTCACACGGAAGCTGCATGAACCAGCCTTGCTCCCACCTGTAGGGAACAGCTATTTATTCTGCTCCCTCTGGGCAGGCAACATCCGTTGATCTGTTTCCCTGCCCGCATTAGTGAGTGCAGGGAAACAGATCGCAAGTCTGCTCTGAGCTGGCAGAAGCATTTTTAAAGCTTGCACCCACTGGAATCAAACTAGAAGAAACAGAAGTTTCTCTGCCCGTGCAGGTGTAGGCAGGGATGCTACTGTGCCCTCACAGTATGTGAGCTAGACCCTGGGGATGGGGTTCCTGGGGCCATTAAAGCCTCAGAGTGGGTGGGCCATGCACCCTGCCTCCTTTTAAAGTTTAGTGATGGCCCTGGGGAATGGAGTAGTCAGGGCCTTTCAAAGGCTTGAGGGGGGCTGTGAAGATCCCATATCCTTAAATGATGCTTTGGACCCTGGGGATGGGTCCACAGGACCAAATATGCCTGGGGGTGAGGGCACACCCCACCACCCATATTAATAAATTAGGCCCCAGGGCATGGGGTACCAGGGGCCAAATACAGTTTGGGGTAGGGTGTGTGCCCCCCCCATAATAATAAATCATACTCAAAGGCATGAGGTTCCAAGGGTCGAATACGGCCCAGGGAGGAGGCACACACTCCCTCCCCTTAATTAAACAATGCAGCCTTGGGCTGCCATTTTTTTCTATGCTGCTATCTTGTGGGACCTACTGTATTGTTAAAGAAAATGTGGCCCTAGGTGGGCCACCCTGGCTATCCCCTCCAATGGGGCCTGGGGTGGGGCAGGGTATCCCTACCCTACCTCCTTTTACCTTTTTTCCCACAATTTCATACCAGGGGACTAGGGGCCAAATGTAGGTAAGTTACAAATTGCGACTTGCAATTTGCGAGTCACAGCGACTCGCAAATTGCAACTCGCAATCCGAGATGCAGAAAGGTGTCTCAGACACCTTCTGCGACTCGCTATGGGGTCGCAAAGACCCACCTCTTGAATATTAATGAGGTGGGTCGCAGTTTGCGACCCCATAGCGAGTCTAGGCACTCACAGGGATGGTGGCCTGCTGTAGTCAGCAGACCACCATGTCTGTGACTGCTTTTAAATAAAGCAGTTTTTTTTCTTCTTTTTGCAGCCCATTTTGCTTAAAGGAAAACGAGCTGCAAAAAGAAAAAATACCGAAACCATTTAGTTTAGTTTTTTTCAGAGTAGGCAGTGGTCCATAGGACAACTGCCTGCTCTGAAAAATACTTTTTTGTGGCATTCACAAAGGGGAAGGGGTCCCATGGGGACCCCTTCCCTTTTGCGAATGAGTTACCATCCACTTCAAGGGGATGGTAACTGCGAGTTGGTTTGCGACCACTTTCACGGTCACAAAGCAACTCAACATCGCGATGCGGTCGCAAATAGGAAGGGAACACCCCTTCCTATTTGCGAGTCGGAAACACATTTTGCGAGTCGGTATCGATTCGCAAAATGTGACTCTGCATCGCGTAAGGCCTTTTGCGCCTCCCAAACTGCGTTTTTCGCCGTTTGCAAGGCGCAAAAGGCTTCCTACATCTGGCCCTAAGTCCCTCAATCCTGTAAAGGCTAACAGCAACATTTTTCTTATGTTACTGACAGCCATTCAAAACACTCGCTCTGCTGAGGGAGCGAGGTGGCTCAATGGAAGAAAAAGTCACTCGGCCAATCTAGAGTGCTCTATTTTTTTTAATTGGGTCCGGGGACTCTCCCTTGAACCCAACCATCCAGATATAGAATGATTTTTTAACCATAATTTCTCAAAAACTACTGAACAGATTTACACTAAATCACAAAAAGCACAATCTGTGTATCAAGGTCTAAATTCCTGCCAAAATTAGGAAATTCTGTTCAGCAGTTTTGCTTTAGTCCTGCCTAAAGAAGTCTATGAAAAATGTATGTAGATTTTGCATTTTAGAACTCTCTTTTCTTTTCAGCCCCTGCATAATGGAGCACCAAGATGCTTTCCATGCACAAACTAGACAAAAGGAGCATTTTTATGGAAAGTTTTGTGGAGATTCAATCAAAATTTACCCACAAAGTAGCGACAGCCACTGGGTGAGTGTGTGTATGTGTATACAAAAAGAAAATGAAAAGGGGGCAGGGTATTGTTACACTACCCCTCAAGCCTTGGTGCAGGGGTCCCCCAGGGACCCCACTGGACTTAAAAGTATTTTTTAATTCATTGTGAAAACCACAGCAAATCTGCAAATTATTAATTGTTTTTTAAAAAAAGCAAGCGCAGTCTCCTACGCTTGCTTTCCTTTTGCTACCAGGTGGGTCAGGTCCCAGGGACAAAGCATAAAAATGGAAGGAGGCACACATGCCCCCTCCTAAGGCTTAGGAAAGCCCTGGGGCCACTGCTTATAATGTATGTGGGGGGGTCCCTGGGATTGCCATCTACCCAGGGCAATGAGTTTGTTACATGAGGGGTCACATGCCACCATGCCCTTGGGAGTTTGTTACATGGAGGACCACCACCTCTCCAGGGCAATTCATTCAATTTCAGAGGGGGCAGAACCACCCCCCACAGACCCAGGGACCACCACCTCCCCTGGCTGAAAAAAAATGAATGTAGGGGGGTCTGCAGCCATCTGGACGACCACTTCCCTAGGGCTAAGTACTACAAAGGAGTGGGGCCATGCAGTCTCCTTCAAGGAGCCATTTATGGTCCTGGGGACCACCACTCCCCCAAGGCCGGCTCCTGCTACCTCTCGAGGTGTCCACCCTTGGGAGGTAGCCGTTAGATTTTGCTTGGTGGAAGCTGACAACCAAAAGCAAAGATAACTCTGCTATCTGCAAGTGGGAGCAGTCAAACAGCTCCTGCTTGCAGAAAGCAGAGTTTTCATCTGTTTTCTGCACGCAAATATGCATGCAGGAAACAAATGAGAACTCCTGCAAATAAGGAGCTTCTCCCTGTTTGTGGGAGCAATGCTAGCTCCCGCAGGATGTGGGGAGCTGGCTAGGACCATGGGGGCCTTTGTGTTCCCCCTGCGTTCCTGTCACTCTCTCTCTGTCTCTCTCTCTCCCCACAATGAGATGGAAAAGAGAGAGAGAGAGAGAGAGAGAGAGAGAGAGAGAGATTGTTATTGAAATGGTCTCTCAATACACTAATCTCAAAGTGTCACACTGGCAAGATGTTCGGTTCAAACATTATAGTTATGTTTTGAAAATAGAAAAACAGAGTCGCTTCCAGCCCATTGGTAAAACTATTAGACTGCACTCAGACGGTTGAAGGTTCATTAAAGTTTGGAAAAACTCTCTTGGTGGTTATAGGGGGTTGGCAGCAAGGACTGTCTGCAGGCACCTCACACGACTGAAGACTATGGTGGTCATTACAACCCTGGCGGACGGTGTTAAATTGGCGGTAAGTCCGCCAACAGGCCGTCGGTAAAAAAATTTGAATGACGACCGTGGCAAAAACCGCCAACAAAGACAGCCACTTTAACACTCCGACCGCCACCGCGGTACAGATAAACAGCTTGGCGGTCACCGCCAACAGACAGGCGGAAGACAAAGTACCGCCCACAGTATCACAACCTACCAATCCGCCACCTTTTCCAGGGCGGATTCACCGCAGACAAAAACACGGCAGAAACAGGATCTCAAAGGGAAAACACTTACCTCTACACACCCCACGAGGAATCCGGACACCATGGAACCAGAGCTGCAGATCCTGTCAGCGCTTATCTTCTTGCTCCTCTACCAGGAGCACGAACGCCGGCGGCGAAGACAATGGTGAGTACTGCACCTACGACACAGGGGAGGGGGGGAAAACAGGGACACACACACGCAACACGCAACACCCCCACCCTCACCCACGACAACACACACACCAATACATATTGATACATTACAGTTACACCCCTAGCCCCCCTGGAAGAATGCAAAGACAAAAGGAAATGAGTGTAACTATTGTAATATATTAAAATCAAGTACGCAAAAATATATATATAAACCATAAACAAAATATACACCAAGCTTAGTAGTCCAGGTAGTGCTCCAATGAAGTGCGTGGAACACTGGGACCACACGGTATGGGCGAGGCCCACACAAGATCCCCAACCATGATGGAGAGAACACTGCAGGGGCATCAGAGAGCAAGAGAACAGGCACCTCAGGGGGAGGGAAAGGGGGGGCACCTCAGCCGGTTGAGTGCACAACGCCAAATCCACGACAGGGCCACATGCCCACTGTTCAATCCTGGGGAGTGCAAAGCCACAGTCTCTCAAGTCTATACAGTGGGTGGGTTGCCCACTGTTCCATCCTGGGGAGTGCAAAGCCACAGTCTCTCAAGTCTCTACAGAGGGTGGTTTGCCCACTGTTCAATCCTGGGAAGCGCAAAGCCACAGTCTCACAAGTCTCTACAGTGGGTGGTTTGCCCACTGTTCAATCCTGGGGAGTGCAAAGCCACAGTCTCTCAAGTCTCTACAGTGGGTGGGTTGCCCACTGTTCCATCCTGGGGAGTGCAAAGCCACAGTCTCTCAAGTGGATAACAGTCACCACTGGTTCTGGAGGGGGCATGGTGCCTAGAGTGCTTCATCCTGCTAAGGACAGAGGTAGTGGATGACAGTCTCCACTGGTTCTGGAGGGGGCATGGTGCCCACAGTGCTTCATCCTGCTAAGGACAGAGGTAGTGGATGACAGTCTCCACTGGTTCTGGAGGGGGCATGGTGCCCAGAGTGCTTCATCCTGCTAAGGACAGAGGTAGTGGATGACAGTCTCCACTGGTTCTGGAGGGGGCATGGTGCCCAGAGTGCTTCATCCTGCTAAGGACAGAGGTAGTGGATGAAAGTCTCCACTGGTTCTGGAGGGGGCTCTGTGCCCAGAGTGCTTCATCCTGCCTGTGACGGACTCAGTAGCGTCAGTGCTCTTGCCGCTCATGGGCTAGTGGTGCTTGTGGCGGCGGTGCCCTGTTCAGCGGTGCTTGTAGCGGCGGTGCCCTGTTCAGAGGTGCTTGTGCCGGCGGTGCCCTGTTCAGCGGTGCTTGAGGAGGCGGTGCCCTGTTCAGCGGTGCTTGTGGCGGCGGTGCCCTGTTCAGCGGTGCTTGAGGCGGCGGTGCCCTGTTCAGCGGTGCTTGAGGCGGTGGGTAGGCTCCTTTGCAGTGACTCAGCTGCTGGCGGTCCTCTCTAGCCCATCTGGGCTTGTGCTGGCAGTCCTCTCTGGCCCAGCGGGGCTTGTGCTGGCGGTCCTCTCTAGCCCAGCGGGGCTTGTGCTGGCGGTCCTCTCTAGCCCAGCGGGGCTTGTGCTGGCGGTCCTCTCTAGCCCAGCGGGGCATGTGCTGGCGGTGGCCTCCTGGGCAGCGGGGATGATGGCGGTGGCCTCTTGGGCAGCAGGGTAGCTGCTGGCAGTGGCCTCCTGGGCAGCGGAGATGATGGCGGTGGCCTCTTGGGCAGCAGGGCAGGTGCTGGCGTTAGCCTCCTGGGCAGCGGGGATGAAGGCGGTGGCCTCCTGGACAGCAGGGCAGGTGCTGGCAGTGGCCTCCTATGCAGCGGGGATGATGGCGGTCTTCTCCGCCGTGCTGCTCTTCCCAGCGTTTCCGGGACCCCTGGGAGCGGCTTTGGTGGCTGGAGTCTTCCCCCTCTCCCGCCGGGCACTGGCCAACTTTTGATGCTTGACAGGTGGGGGACTGTCCGTGCTGTGGCTCCGTGCCACACTGGCTGCCCTGGTGGCCGGTGCACTCCAGATTCCGATGACTACAGGCACCACTGGTCCCGGAGATGTTGTGGCTGAGGTGCTAGGTTGGGACCTGGAGAGTCGGACCCTAGGAGACGGACGGGGTTGGGGAGGTGTGGGAAAGAGGTCAAGGTTGGACAGGAAAAGTTTTTGGGAGACACTGGGACTGGTAGCTGGAGGGGGTTTGGGAGTGGAGGTTTAGGTTGTGGTTGTAGGAGGTGTTCGTTTGGTGACTTTGGGTGAAGGTGCATGCGCTGGACGCTGTCGTGAGGTGGATTGCTGTTGGGTGGGTGTGTGCCTGCATTTGTGTATCTTGGGAGATGGCGTCACAGACACACTGGGAGAGGACACAGGGGACGTGTGAATGGTAGTGGGGGTGGTGACTGCACGTGAGCGGGGTGTGGTGGTGTGTGTGCTGGTGATGGTAGTAGTGGCTGTTGATGTAGTACATGCAGGTGTGAGTGTAGACGAGACTGGGAGGGAGGAGGGAGACGAGGAGGAGGGGGACACAGTGGAGGCAGTGGATGTTGGTGCGTCTGCATGTGTGTGATGTTTGCGTGAGTGCCTGTGGGATGTGTGGTGCTTATGTTTGCCTGAGCTTCCCTTGTGTGTTGACGTGTGTGGATGCTGGTCTGAAGGTGTGCTTGGGATAGGCTGGGGTACAGGGGATTGGGTCTGGGTGGAGGAAGTTAGAGGGGGGAGGCTAGAAACGGGTACAATGGCTGCCATCAGTGCTGAGGCCAGAGTCTGAAAAGCTCGCTGAAGGGCCGCCTGACCAGAATGAATGCCCTCCAGGAATGCATTTGTTTTTTGCAACTGCCTTTCTACACCCTGGATGGCATTCAAAATGGTAGACTGCCCAACAGTGAGGGACCTGAGGAGGTCAATGGCCTCCTCACTGAGGGCAGCAGGGGTGACTGGGGCAGGGCCAGAGGTGCCTGGGGCGAAGGTGATGCCCACCCTCCTGGGTGAACGGGCACGGGGCAAAGGCTGAGGGGCTGCTGGGGAGGGCGGTGCTTGTGGGGGGGTTGGCGGCTGTACCTGTAGATGCGGGGGGCACAGATGTTGCCGCCACCACAAGGGAGCTCCCATCAGAGGACGAGTCTGTGTCACTGGTGTCAGCTCCTGTCCCCACCGTGGAGCTCCCCTCGCCCTCCGTCCCACTGGTGAACTCCGAGTCCGTAGTGTCGCCCTCCAGGGCCATGTGGGATGCAGCTCCCTCGTGCTCCGGTGCCACTGCTTCTCCGCCTGATGATGCTAATGCACACAAGAACAGGGAGACCACAAAAAGGGGGGGACGACAGAAGAAAGACATGTTGAGTGCATGCATTACCGCTACCGTTGACGGACATGACAGACACAGAAGCCCCCTGCACTACGCCGCGCTCTTGGGCTGCACTGTTCAATCTCTGGGAAATGGCCTACAAGGCTATGGACGTCATATGCACACATGGATTACACAGGGGCATGACTAGGTGTACTTGGCACTCTACAGAGGTGGGGTGGGGTGCCAAATGGCCTGCCTTACCGAGGGTCCTTGCCTACTAAACTCGCCCTGGCCTAGAGACACCCACAGCCCACCTCCCCCACCCAGACACCTCCACTGCGCGCAAAATCAGCAGGATGAGAGTGTACCCCCTTGTGGCTGCTGTGATGTCCTCAAGCGCCCATCCAACTCCGGGTACGCCACCGCCAGGATCCTGAACATCAGGGGGGTCATGGTTGCACGGGCACCCCTCCCATGTTGGGAGGCCATCCGCAGCTGATCCTCCGCCGTCTTCTTGCTCCAGCGGCGAATGTCCTCCCATCTTTTCCGGCAGTGGGTGCTCCGTCTGTGGTAGACCCCCAGGGTCCGGACGTCCTTGGTGATGACACAACAAATATATTTTTTCTGGTGGGCACTGACCTACATGATTTGTGCAGGGGGAAGAGAAACTTTATTACCAACTGCACCGTCACAGTCATTGGCCCCCATCCCTACCCTTGCCATGTAGCACATGCATTCATCGTCGTTTCAAGCACGCCTCAATCTCCCCCCCCATGTTTCATCCACCCCACTCCACTCAGACATAGCCCATACAGCATGCTCCCAGTGTACTTACCTGTTTGTCTGGAGGACCATAGGGTAGCGTGGACTGGGGGAGGACCCCATCCACGAGTTTCTCCAACTCCTCCGATGTGATGGCAGGGGCCCTTTCCCCAGACACTTGAGCCATTGACTCTTCCAGACCGAGGTCACAGCAGCACTTGCAGTCTAGGTCCTCTCCTGTCGCAGATCAGGTATCGAGTGATTGAACAGATAGAAAACGGTGGTCACGTCCGCGGCGGCGCGTACTGTCACCCCCGGCGTACATCGTCATTGGCTCCTGGGACCCATAGGGTCCAATGTTAACCAATGCAGCATTGCGCCGCGGTCTTCGACCGCCTATCGCGATGGGGTACAATGCCAGCGCAGTTACCTCACATCCCATTGTCCCACTTTAGAGGTCAGGCAGCCGCCATTTCAGGGGCCCACATGGCTTAATTTTTAACTGCGTCACACATACCTAGGCCTAGACTCAACACACATACAGGCCACTTTTCGGATTAGGATCCGTGTTCTGTGTAAGCTGTGGGTACGTACCTCTGAGTTGGTTGACTCTGTGCTCGCTTTTGTCCTTCATAGGCACCGTCCGCTGGGACATGTGAGGAGATCCAGGAACTGTGTACCCAGCTGGTGCCAGACCTGATGTCAGCTATCCGCCATCTCACAGGAATCCCCTCTCAAGTGCAGGTGCTGTCAGTGCACCATTTCCTTGCCAGTGGGTCATTTCAAACAACAGTGGCCATAGCATCAGGGATGTCCCAACCTATGTTTTCCAACGTGTTGTCCAGAGTGTTGTCTGCCCTGCTGAAACACATGCGGAGCTACATCGTTTTCCCTCATGTGGCTGATTTGCCTACAGTGAAAGGTGATTTCTATGCCCTGGGACATATCCCCAACATCATAGGTGCCATTGATGGCACACATGTGGCTTTGGTCCCCCCCGCAGGAGTGAACAGGTGTACAGAAACCGGAAGAGTTATAATTCCATGAATGTGCAGATGGGTGTTTGGCAGACCAGTACATCTCCCATGTGAATACCAAGTTCCCTGGCTCAGTGCATGATGCCTACATCCTGCAGAATAGCAGCATCCCTTATGTAATGGGGCAACTCCAGAGGCACCGTGTGTAGCTATTAGGTGAGCACCGGGAAGCAAGACAGTGGGAATGGTTGTCTGGGTCTGGGGATATCCCTACAGGTTAGTGTGTGTCTAACAGTTGTCCCTCGCCATTTGCAGGTGACTCTGGTTATCCCAACCTGTCATGGCTACTGACACCAGTAAGGAATCCCAGGACAAGAGCAGAGGAACGCTACAATGAGGCCCATGGGCGAACTCTGCGGATTATCGAACGGACCTTCGGCCTCCTGAAGGCCAGGTTCAGGTGCCTCCATATGACAGGTGGATCCCTATTCTACTCACCAAAGAAGGTGTGCCAGATCATCGTGGCCTACTGTATGCTTCACAACTTAGCTTTGCGACAACAGGTGCCTTTTCTGCAGGAGGATGGTCCAGATGGCGGAGATGTTGCAGCTGTGGAGCCTGTTGACAGTGAAGACGAGGAAGCAGAAGAAGAGGACATTCACAACAGGAACTCAGTGATCCTGCAATATTTCCATTGAGACACAGGTAAGGGTACAGGCCTGCCTACTACATGTACTTTAACACTACTACCTCTCTACTGTCTGTCGTTTTCACCCAGTGTATGGTCACTGAGTTGTCACTTTCCCTTACGATTTCACAGATGTGGGTCCCACTGTGTGACATCTGCTTCCTTTCTTCATGGACTAGAGCTATGTGACATAGGTATGTTGACATTACAATTGTAAGAGCATTTTGTCACTGTAATTGCTAATACACTATTTCGAAATCACAGACGGACTCCAGATTGTTTTGTGCTTCAAGGGTGTTTATTTAAGTGCTAAATATTGGAGGGGGTTGTAAAATGGTTAGGGGTGATGGTGGAGGAATGTCCATGGCAGAGTCCAGGCTATTAGTCTCACAGGTGCATTGCCCAAATGCGCATAGGAAGTGGAGTTGGGGCAGTTTGTGGATGGACAGGGTAACAAAGTGGGACAGAAAGATGACAAAAGATGACATTCAGGGTGGTCTCATTTCTTGGCGGGGTCTTGGCATCGTTCCTGTCTTTGTCCTGGATCTCAGGGACCGTTTGCGGGGTGGTTCTCCCTCTGCAGGGGGTGGAGTGCTGGTGTGGTGGTCCTGTGGCGGGGCATCCTGTCCACTAGTGCCAGCGGAGGTGGTGGGCAGTTCATCGTCCATGCTAGTGTCAGCGGCCCCTTGTTGTGCCTCAGTGTCCCTCCTGGTGTTGAGTACTTCCTTCAGCACCCCTACGATGGTGCCCAGGGTGGAATTGATGGTTCTGAGTTCCTCCCTGAAGCCCAAATACTGTTCCTCCTGCAGGCGCTGGGTCTCCTGAAACTTGGCCAGTACCTTTTGCATCGTCTCCTGGGAGTGGTGGTAGGCTCCCATGAAGGAGGAGAGGGCCTTGTGGAGAGTGGGTTCCCTTGGCCTGTCCTCCCCCTGTCGCACAGCAGCTCTCCCAGTTCCCCTGTGTTCCTGGGCCTCCGTCCCCTGGACCATGTGCCCACTACCACTGCCCCCAGGTCCCTGTTGTTGTTGGTGTGGTGGGTTAGCCTAGATTCCCTGTAGTGGTGGACACACTGCTGCTTAACGTGTCCTGGCGACGGAGGTATGGGCCCGCTGGGTGGGTGCTGTGCTGGTGTTTCCAGAGGGTGGAAGCTCTGTAGTGGCCTGTGACTGTGTGATGGGAACCGACTGTCCCGAGGTCCCCGATGGGCCGGGCTGGTAATCTAGATCCAGTTGGACAGAGCTGCTGTCATCACTGTGGGCCTCTTCTGTTGGTGGTGTGGACATGTGTGGACCCTCCTGTCCGGTGACGTTGGGTAGGGGTCCTGCAGGGGTATAAAAGGATATTTATTACATCTGTGTGTGCCATGGTGTACCCCAGTGCTTGCATTCCTGTGTGGGACCTTGTGTGATGATGGTTTAGGGGGGTGTATGGGATGTGCAGTGGGCATGCTTTGGTGATGGGTGTCCATGCTTTGTTGCTGCATGCAGGGCTTGGTGTTGGGATGGGTGGTTTGTGAAATTGGGACATTTGTGAGGACTTGGAGTGATGGGGTTGAGGGTGAGGGTGGGGGTATGTGATGACATGCAGGTAGGGTGGGGGATCTAATAGTTAAGATTTGACTTACCAGAGTCCATTCCTCCATCTACTCCTGCGAGGCCCTCAGGATGCAGAATCGCCAAGACCTGCTCCTCCCATGTTGTTAGTTGTGGGGGAGGAGGTGGGGGTCCGCCGCCAGTCCGCTGAACCAAAAGGTGGTGTCTTGAAACCACGGAACGCACCTTCCCCCGTAGGTCATTCCACCTCTTCCTGATGTCATCCCGATTTCTTGGGTGCTGTCCCACTGCGTTGACCCTGTCCACTATTCTTCACCATAGCTCCATCTTCCTAGCTATGGAGGTGTGCTGCACCTGTGCTCCGAATAGCTGTGGCTCTACCCGGACGATTTCCTCCACCATGACCCAGAGCTCCTCCTCCGAGAACCTGGGGTGTCTTTGCCATGCCATGGAGTGGTGTGGGTGATGTGTGGGGTGGTGTGTGTTGATAAGTGTGCTGATATGTAGTGGTGTGTTGTGTGAGGTGCGTGGAAGTTATGTGGGTGATGGTCTGGTGTGCCTGTGGATGCTTGTTAGTAGTTTGTAGTGTCTCTCTCTGGCCTTCTCTCGGTAATTGTGGTCATAGGGGTTTGTGGGTGATGTGTGTGTGTGTTTTATATTGTATTGGGTGTGTGGGAGTGGTCTGTGTATGTGTATCAGGTGTGTGTATTTTGAATTGTCCAATGTGGCTGTGTTTTGTATATGTGTGTGTATTTTGAGCGAGGCGGTGTGTACCGCCAATGGAATACCGCGGTTGAAAGAGCGCCTCGTGGATTCATGTGTCGTGATAGTGTGGGCATATTTCTGTTGGCGTGATGGTGGAGGATTTGTTTTCGCCAGTCTATCACTGACCTTTGGTGTGGCGGACTTGTGTGGGTGTCTGAATTTTGGCAGATTCCGTGCTGTGGGTCATAATAGCTGTGGCGGATTTCCGCGGCCGCGGCGGTGTGTTGACGGTCTTCTGCACAGCGGTAAGCAGCTTTTACCGCCAATGTTGTAATGAGGGCCTATGTGTGGCATGGAGTTGGGCAGTTATAGGGAGTTGGCTGCAGGCCCTGCATTCAATCTGTCCAATGCGCCCACCATAAACGGCCATAGGTCTAGCATGGCATATGGTTGGGTGTTTATAGGGGTTTGGCTGCAGGACCTGGCTGCAGGACCTGACAGCAGCCAACCTCCACTGTGCAGGGCCAATGGTCATGCATGGCGCAGAACTGGGTGGTTATAGGGGGTTGGCTGCAGGGCCTGGCACACATGACTACTTCTGCAACGTCATAAAAATATAAATGAAACATCAGCAGTCAAATTCTTAAAGAAAAACTGTGCATGGTGGGGTCGCTAGTTATAGTTACCTTATATGTGTGATAAAGGCATATGCATGTTTAAGACCTGTGTGGTAAAGGCAATGCATGGTATTTAATTACATGGTACTGGATGAGTGGTAAAGGCACTGCATTGCATTGTCATGTTGTGAAGGCTGTTTTCCATTTTTTCCTCTTTCCACATGTGTATTAGATATGGCGCATTCCTGCCCTTTCCCTTTCATGCAGCGCAGTGCAGCAAGGTGTCATGCTATGTTGCGTTGTGTGAAATGTTGATAAATGTGGCCCTGAGTTTCTAGTTAGTGGTCACATTGTTGAAAAACTAGTGGCTTACTTAAAAAGCCCCTTAAGCTGCTGGTGCATAATTTTTTATGATGCTCCAGCAGCACAGAGTGCAGGCCCATATCTACAAGGCCAGGCAAAGCCACTTGCATGGTATTTCAAGGCCTCATAGATATGGTATAAGGCAACGCAGCACAAGTCTCTGCGTTGCCTTCCACTGCGTCAAGGGAGCATTCCATGGGCATTGTAGTGGGTTTTTGCCATGCAACACCCATCGGTTTTGATGCATTCCCAGATTTACAAGGATCAGTAAACCTGAGAATGTGTCAAAACTGTACTCCTCCCCAGGGAAGGCGTAACGAGGAAACACATCTTTATTTCACCTCATTTTATCTCTTTCTATGTGTGTTGTATTCTGCAGCACACATAGAAAGAGCAAAAAGCCTCCATGGATTGTTTTTGTACAGGAGGGTGTCTCTTCCTACACAAAAACAATCCTGCCAACAACGCAGACACCCTTGCACAATGGTGCCCTTGCACCATTGTGCAAGGGTGCCTGTGTTGGCATTATGCATCATATTGTGCACTGGCATGGGCTGAAAGGACAGGAATGTACCTTTTGTAAATTACCCTTTCTGCAGGGTCATACCTTGATGTTTGTCCTTCCTCCTTCTCTTTTACTGACCCTGTTTTTGTTGGCTTTAGGACTCTGGGCATGTTTCCACTGCTATTCAGTGCTGAAGTGCATGTGCTCTGTGTCTAAAACATGGTAACACTGGTGTCTCGATGAGTGGCATATTTGATTTACCAGTAAGTCCCTTGTAAAGTGAACTATGTATGCACAGAGCAATGTGTGGGAAGGGACTGCCCAAACGTGGGTCCCATGCTCACACGCCACTGGATTCAAGCTACCCTGGCTGGTGAGGGGTGATACCCCAAAACCAGTCCCAGGATCATTGATTCTGGTCCAGGGAGGACCTGGCCTGGCAGTTCAGGTTGGGCTGTTACCATGGGGAACAGGGTCAAGACTGATTTGCATTTGGCTGGGTCCAAACTCGGGTGGTGTGGTGGGCAAATAAATGATGGATTAAACCCAGATCTTTGCGACTGGGGGTGAATGTTTGCATTGTTCAGCATTCCGCCCATCATCATTTCTTCGTTGCTTTTGTCGCACTAGGTGTTAGGATATGCCCAGCTGTGGGTACCATGCTCACTGCACCCAGGATGCTTGATTCTGGACCAGGGAGAACCTGGCCTGTCAGTTTGGGCTGGACTGTTACCATAGGGAAGAGCGTCAACACTGATTTGCATATGGGTGGGTCCAAACTGGGGTAGTGTGGTGGGCAAAAAAAGAGAAGATGAAACCCAGATCTTTGTGACTGGGGGGTGAATGTTTGCATTGTTCAGCGTTCCGTACATCATCTGTTCTTTTTGCTTTTGTCACCCCAAGTAGAAGGGTATGCCCAGGTGTGGGTCCCATGCTCACTGCATCACTGGATTCAACCTGGCATGGCTAATGATGGGTGATACAGCATTCCATCCATCATCTGTTCTTTTTTACTAGTGGGCCTGCAGCAATGATTGACCAACCACTACCTGGTCTTTCAAACATGTATGAGGTCTGCCAGTGCTAAGCCTGTGTGCGTAGTTTAAACTACCATTTCAACCTGGCAGGTGTACCCTCTTGCCAGGGCCAAACTGTCCTTTTCATTACATGTAAGTCACCGCTAAGGAAGACCCTAGATAGCCCCAAGGGCAGGTAGTAGTGTATTGAAAAATTTGGATGTGTTCTTTTTAGTTTCCCATGTCCAGATTGTGAAAAACTCTTACATTCTTAAATTTGTTTTTCACTATTGCAAGGGCTATTTCTCCCATAGACTAGCATTGTGGTTGCTTTAAAACATCTCATAAGTGTAATTTCCTATTGGTATAAGATAGAAAAATGGAGTTTGTTGTCTCTGAACTCACAATTTAAAAATACATCTTTTGGTGAAGGTGAGTTTTAAATTGTAAGTCTGAAAATGCCACTTTGGAAAGTTTGCATGTTGTTACTTAACCTCTCTGTGCCTTATCCAGTGTGTGAATACATGTCTGGGTTTAGGTGACAGCTACAATTGTGCATACTCCCCAGACCGCCACAAATAGGAAGATACATCTGCATTCATCTGCATACTGATAGGTGTTCTGGGCAGGGGCAGGTAGAGGCAGTTCACACTTACATCTTAATAGGGTTTATCCTGCCTTCACACAAAGGGCTGATTTCACCCTACTGGTAGTCTGGAGCTAGGATTTGTTGAAAAGGGAACTTTCTGCACTTCTGAGAATTCTTTTGAAAGTACCTCTACATCAAAGGTAATTTTGGGTATAAGTACTGGGCCTCCGACACCTTATACTCAGAGCACTTCTGGACTGAGGACAATCTACCAGGAAGACGGACCGCTGTGCTGTCAGGAGGGACTGCCACTTTGCTGTTTGCTTTTTTGTGTTGGTGTGCTGTCTGATACTTCTTGCCTGTTCTGGATCTAAGTCTCTACATCCTGCAATCTAACATTTCTCCAAGGGCCTGACTGAGCTTGCCTCCTGTTTCTGAAGTCTCAGGGATATCAATGACTTCACCTGCATCTTACTACCAGGACCTGGGCTCGTCTGCTGTTAGTCTTTCTCTGCCACATGGTTCCAAATCTAGTCCTGGGCACTTGGAGGTGAGTGCAGTGCTGCAACACATGAACTGACACAATGACAATGATGTGTCAGTTGGAACCAACCCATCCTGCTGTAGAAATGCCTCTTTGCTGCTGCCTGCACCAAAGTTGCAGACACCGCTCGCCGAATGTGTGATGCAATGACCCCCGACTTACAGTGAAGCACCAATGGATTGGAACTAGTACTCATTGCTTCTGGACACTGAAGCATCAACAACATTGTCAGGAAATGATGTATCGCCAGCAAGTACGATGCATCCCCTCCTCTGGATCAATGCATTGTAACTGAGAATCAATGCAACAAAGGTACTGGCCTCCATCCATCATGGTCAGACCGTACTCCAGTATGACCAGATAGCTCCAGTTGAAGCTATTGTCTTGTAAGCACTGCATTTTGAGTTAACCTTTAAAAATTCCTAACTTGACTTGTGTATGTAGGATTTTTGTCATTTGGGTCTTGTTTGACCCAGATAAATATTGGCTATTCTTCTAAACAGGAGTAGAGTCCTTTTGAGGTGTTTTCATTGTGTTTGTGCCCAAATACTTTACACATTGCTTCTTTGGTTAAGTCTGACTGCTTTTTGCCAATCTACCAGAGAGTGAGCACAGGTAAAGTTTTAGTGTGCATCTTACTTGCCATGACTAGGATTGTGGTCCCTACTTGGACAGAGTGCAAACCTCTGCGAACTAGAGACCCAGGGCCTCATTTACAAGAATTAGACGCATTGGCTTCGATGTGTCCGAATGCTTACGCTGCCCTTCGACCCCCCTAACAGTGCCATGGATGCTCTGTATTCACAATACAGAGCTCCATGGAGGCCGTTTTCGCAGATGCGTCAGAAACTCTGACGCATCTGTGGTGCTAAAGTCACGGGTTGCTGGACTAGCATAAAAAAATGACACTACTTCAGCAATGCCAGGAGACCCCTAATGAGAAAAGCCCTGCATCAGTTTTACGTCTGCTCTGAGCAGGCAGTAAAATTCTGATGCAGTGAAATCACAGAATGATGCAGTGAAATATTGTAAATTTCACTGCGTCAGTTCTGCGTGGGTTTTCCCATGAGAACGCCTACCTTGCATACATTATATCTGGCGTGAGTATAATGTGATGCAAGTCTTTACAAACTGATTCATTGGGACCAATGTGTCAGTTTATAGATGTGGAACAGTGTAGTGCACTGCTTGACATTGTAAATGAGCCCCCCAATTTCTAATAGCACTGTATCTTTTAAATATGGTGCATTCCTGCCCTTTCAAGTTGGCGTAGGGCAGCACAGCAAAAATATGCCAATTCATTGTAAATATGCCCCCTAGTATGTGGATGGCATCTTTAATATTGAGCAAAAATTCACAACTTGACACCTTCAGAAATTAGTAGTATCCCCAAGGATCAACTGAAACTACATTCAGAACTGGAAATAACCTTTTTTTCAACAGGGCAGGGGGTTGCGTTGAAACAAATCTACACAGAAGTTTCCTTTTCAATGAAACAATAACATTGGAAATCTAAATCCTGATCATGGTGCACACAAACATTACAAACACTCACACACATGTTGTCATGTAGCACATCAGTGATACAAATAATTAATCTGGATTATCGTTGAGAATTCTTTTCCGTTCAATCTTAAGGAAATAAGCTATTTAGATTTCCTTTGACAGTTCCATTAATTGATTTAAAATTCATTTCATGTAAAAATATTCCATTTCGGTCCAGGAGTCTAATTTACTTTCATGGCTAAGAAATAAATGTTTTTAAGAAATTGGAACTAATTAACTGTTCTCTTATTAAACTGGAATCTTGAGTAGTCAGGACTGGATTAAAATAATTTTCAATCTTTCTCCTCATTGTTCATTGTGGAATTTAAACGATTTGGCAGAGGAATACATGGTTTTGTATATTTCGCTGATTTAATTTCACTGAAAGCCTTCTGTGCGATACTTATGGATGTTTGAAGTGGAAAATACATGACTTGGGTAAAGCAGCCTGTATTCTGGATGTTAAAAGCAAAAGAGCAATGTATATTTTATTCAGAAATTACAAAGAAACGTTGGGCCACATTTACTAGCATACATGCTAGTAGAGATTTACAAAGCCACACAAGAGGTGATTTGTGCTTCCCTGTGTGGCTTTATAAAGAAACATAATTCCACATTACATTTTGTCCTATGAGGTGTTTCATGGATGGAGCATGGGTGGTCCAGTGCATCTCCCATAGATTTCACACAATCTCAGATTTACTAAGGTTTGTAAATTTAGGATTGCATGGAATTGATATGCCTCCCAGAGAATGGTGTACTGAGAACAAAAAAAAAAATCTCCTTGTTAAGAGGTAAATGTCACGAAGGATTGTTTCTGTATAGGAAGACATTCCTTTTTGCACTCAAATGATTCTTCTTTTAATGCAGGCACACTTGCACCATGGTGCAACGCTACACGTCCCAGAGCTAGGCTGTCTGAAGTGCACGAGCACTACAAGGTAGCAGAAGTGTGCCATATCTTTGTATGTATGAAACATTTCTGCTCTCTTCCTTTCATGCAATGCCTTGCTGTATGGTGTTGTGTGAAAGGTTAACAAATAGGCTCATGTTTTGCCGACTATTTTTCATTAAGATTACATGCTGAAGGATTCTGCACTGTTCTTGACCGCTATTCAAAAGGGGAGAGCAATATATTGTTTGGAACTATTTATAAAGATTTTCCAAAACTTTCCAGAAAAAACTATAGCATTTTTTTGATTGTTTTCTGAGCCATAGGTGTGGCTTGCCGACCATTGCCATCCATAGCACTATAGGACACGTACTAGCAAATGATTTGCAAACCAACCTATTTACTGATAGGTCATTTTGCAAAATCACGTTTTGGAGTTAATAGCTATTGGACTTATCTTACCAAAACTCAAGAGGTAAGTCACAAATAGTGACTCACTTTGATTGGATGCCATCAGCAGCCTACCATCTTTGTGATTGATTTAAATAAGGTACATTTTTGAATGGCCCCACTTTTCCTTAAATGAGAATTGTGGATTTGGTAACCTATCATTGTGGTTGCAAATTATGGATACATAGCATTCCAAATCACTATTTGGAAGGGATATCCTAAACACACCCCTTCCACATTGAGTTTCAGAAAGCACTTCCAAAGCTTTTTTGAGATTTGGAACCTGTCACAGAATTGAAAAATTGATTTAGTACTTTTTTTTAAAACTAGTTTGCGGTTCCAAACCCTATGCTTTAGAGTAACACAGACTTTGGGACCACTAAGGCCCATATTTATACTTTTTTAGTGCCGTATTTGTTCAGCTTTTTGATGCAAAAGCGATGCAAACGTACAAAATACAGTTGTATTTTGCAAGTTTGCGCTGCTGTTGCATAAAAAAATGACGCAAATGCGGCGCTAAAAAAGCATAAATATGGGCCTTAATGACTTTGCACATCTGGGACCATAGTTCTTATTGCTGTAAATGCCACTTTGCAGTTAGGTCAGCTGTAAAGCAGATTTGTTTCTTTCAAATATCTCTTTACCCCACACCAGTGCAGAATTGTTTGTGAAAGAGGGACATGTACGTTTTGCAGGGCATCCTGAAAAAAGGATCTTCCAGGTGAATATGCAAATAATTTCCACTCTCCAGGGAGTCGTACATGCCTTTGGAAACACCATATCCTGGCTACTTGAGACCCTTGCACTGCTATCATCCCGGGGTACATTCTATCTTTCATATTCCCTATTGATGCAGAAGACAATTACCATCATACCCAATAGGTAATGCTGTTAAATGTGATGACCCGGACACCCAGCTAGGTACTGGTTTCACTCATTTATTATAAATAAACCAATGAGGTTATAAAAGTGATATGAGTGATCAAATTTCACCATCTTTGCATGATAACAAGGTCCTTGTCATGCTCAAATGGTTCCACTAAGCTTTCCCGCTCTGAACAGAAAAATACTACCTTCATTCACACCGTTAACATAATTTCCAAAGACCTTGATAAACCTTTATATATCAATTCACTATAGTGGCTTAGATATACAATGCATTCTTTTCTTTGTTCAAAACCCTGGAGTCTGATCTAGGGGTGCTCTTTCAAGACAAAGATCTGAGGGTTTTCTGGAAACCCATGAAATGATTCTCCACCTCTTCATTTCTGATGTTCACACCTGTCATAGATTCCCCTTTACCAATCAAGATGATCAGCATGAAGGATCGAGAAGGTGAGAAGACTTAGAACAACCTAAAGTGTCTATGTTGAATCTTTTCAATTCCATTGCCATGAACAATCCAAGTAAAAAGTGCTAATTTCCAGCCTTTGTTTCACAGGAACAGTGGTGGAACTCTATTTGCCTGCTCCCAAAATATGTTGGAACATATCTAGAAATCACACTATGTTTATATAGATACTTGATTACTCCCCGTGCGATTTACTCCCTTGTATAGCTAGGTAAGAAGGGGGCATTACTTGCAGCATGGTTGTGGTCTCCTAGCTATTTTGGTGCTGCCCATTTAAAGATATTTTTTGCAAGAAGACATGCTTTTCATTTGAAATGTGTGACTTTTAAAAATATACAAGTACAGAACTTAAAACTTAAACTGGAGAAAATAGATGGTTACATAAAACACCAGTGTTATTTATCAGCAGTGGCTGCTTGGCATATAAGAACAACAGTAAAGTAAACAAGTTTGTATTTTGAAAATACGCTGCATGTTGAAGTGGCAATTTTATACAGGAATTAACTTAGCTTCCCGACCTCCTCAAAGACAAGGCTACCACCTGCTAGATGTCACACAAATTAAATTAAATAAACCTGCCCTCAGTCCCAGGAAACGTGACACCAAGCAGTCAGACTTAAATCAAAAGCAATATTTGAATTATTTAAGGAGTGCGTAAACAGTACAAAAAGTCACTCACAACACAATAAAACTCCACAACAAATTTGAAAAGAAAAAGAGAATTCGGTAAGTGAAATAAGCCCAAAAAGGCCTTTGTACTCTCGGATAACTCTGCACGATTGGATGCAATATGCACTTGAGACAGTTCTGTCATTCAACAAAACGCTAGTGCAGTCATGACAACACCATGGTATGATGGTACACTTCCCTCTGCCAAATTGGAATGTAAAAACTTGGAAAAACTATGGCAAGGCAAATATGTCTGAATTAAAATTGAAAAATGCTTTGAAGGCATTAAAGAAATATGATTGCCACAGCTAAATACATCTACTATGGCAAATAAATTATTAAAGCTCCTAATGCTTTTAAACAGGTCTTTGGCATTATTCATACTTGAGCTAATCCTTCCTGCCTTTCCCAAACAATAGATCCATCACCTACATTATGCAATATCTGAGCCTAGTTTTTGAGGAGTAAGAAAGCAGCTTGGGACAAAAGGGTGAGAATTCAAATAGCCATCCTTTATTTCAAATAGGTCCCAGTGAGGCTATCCATAAACACCTGAGGCAATGAAGGCCGAGGACTGGAGAATTTGTGTCAAATGACCCCTGATGCCTTCTCAGAGATTGCCAATTCAATTCGTTTGGATTCACTATTGGATCCTTTAGCCCCAGGGATCTGGAAGAACGTGTTGCCATCACTTTCTAGGCCACTGTGTGATATATGCAATCTTTCCTTAGAAATCGGCTCAGTTCCATCCGAGTTGTAAAATGGTCATCATGATACCTCTGTGAGAGAGCCTTTTTCAGTTCATGTGGCTTGCCTCTGAATGGGCTCCCTCTTTTTCAGCTTTTGGCGGACGATCTTTTGACTTTGGGGAAAGGTCTGAAAACCTGGCTATGTACAATATAAGATTCTTTATTTCACTTTTTTCAGTTTTTTTTCTATTCTCTCATCAAACAGAGCCTCTCAGTGCCAGGAACCTGTAGGAACCCCTGGCCATTCAGTAACCAATGTGGTAAAAGTTACCAGGGTGACCCTGCCCACATTTGCAGCACTTTTTCGGCCAGATGTATGGAAAAGTGGTGGTGCAGCGCAGTGCTGCGTCACTTTAGAAATGAAGGGATGCACCGTATTTAAGGGAATACGACGCACCCTTGTGTTGTCCCCTGCGCTGGTGCTAAATTCAGCTGCCAGTGCCAATGCAGGCATTCTTGCACCATGATGCAAGGATCTCTGCATTGAGGGGTGTGGTTGTTTATGTGCTGGTGGGTGTCCCTTCCTGCACATAAACAATCACTAATGGCTCTTTGGCACCTCTGTGTCTGCTGCACAATGCAGCACACACAAAAGTGCCAAAGCATAATTTTGAAATAATTGTTTAGGTGCAGGAAGGGACACCTTCCCACACATAAACAATTATTTCTGGCATTTTGCTTTTTCTATACCTGCTGCAAAATGCAGCATGCATAGAAAAAGCGGAAAAAATTAGAAATAAAAGTTTTCCTCCTCATTGCACCCTCCTAATGCAACCCCTGTGGGTGGTGTTAGATTTTGGAGCTGCCTCAGTTTTACAAAATTTCATAAATCTGAGGCAGCAAATGCAATGGGTGTTGCTGTGGAGCGCCCAAAGCAACACCCATTACATGCCCCTTCCACGCACAGTGCTGCGTGGGAAGAGGCCGTATTTACAAGGTGACGTTAAGCCAAAAATAGTGGCTTAACACCACCTTGTAAATACGGCGCAGTGCTTAGTACCATAGGAGCGTCACAAAAAGTGATATACCTGTGGTGCTAGGGGCTTATAAATATGCCCCTTTGTGTGCAGTAATGTCAGCTATCCCACAGTGCCCCTCTGTACCTAAAACTAACATGCCAGAACCTTTCTTCCTCTGTGCAGAGCTCCCTCTGTCCACTCAGAAGTGTGGCAATGATAATGTGCAAATCCTGCCTTGTGGTTACTCCAAACCAGTTTTCAGGTAGCTCAACCTCCCACCTGATTTGGAGGAAAGTTGGCTATGAACAAAAAAGGGAGAGAGGTCTAGTTGCGGGCTACATCAGTCAGTGACAGAGTAGGTATCCTTTGAAGTTATTTAAGTTCCTGGACACAGCCTAGATGGCCATAACGTCAGGGGAAGGACAACAACATCTTCCTCTGTCTCAGCACTGGGAGCAACTTCACACCTAATCAAAGAGCCATTCAGCTCCTAGGTGACAGTGAATGAATGAAATTGAGATTTATAAAGTGTAACTGTCACTCCACAGAGAGCATCCTGGTGCTAAGCAGAAATACTTTGAAGCAGGTTAGGGAAACCATTACTGAATCAGCGATTGGCACAGATCTTCTGGGGCATTGAAAATCCATGTCTTGAGTAGCTTTCTGTAGGAAGTTTCAGACTCTACCAATTGCAAAGTCAGCCGTAGATGATTACAAGCCTGTAAGCCCAGGACTCTCTTCGAAAATGGAAGCCAGTGTAACGATTTGAGAGCAGAGGATACTGAAGCACTGTGCCTAAGTTTAAGAACCGTCCTTGCGGCCCTGGTAAGGATTTCCTGCAATCTCTGAATAGATTGTTTGGCAGCCCCAGCATATAAGGCGTTACAATAGTCCAATCTGGATAATATCATCACTGCTGTCAAAGCTTTACTTGCTATCAGGGGCAAGAAATTAAAAAGTTTTTTCAAAGATTTTATCAGTCCAAAACATTTAAATGCTACTGTGAATGCTTGAAAATGAAAGGATAGAGGAGAATCATACAAGACACCCAGATTTTTTACTACATTAATCGTAGCAGATGGAGTACGTGCAGATGAGGGCCACCACAACTGAGGGTCAAAGGAGTTGTTATTCCCAAGGAGCATGATCTCTGTTTTGTCCATATCACACTTGAGATGATCCTGTTGCATCCAGAGAATGACTTTAGTTAGGCATCATTTAAAGATGGTTTCAGAGCTGGTAGAATTTTATCCAGAACCAAAACCAGCTCAGTATTGTCAGTGTAGGATATGATTTTAATCCCAAATGATGAAATCAAAGAGATTAGAGGAGTCAAATAGATATTAAAAAGAGTGAGGCTCAATGATGATTCCTGGGGGTCTTCTGACGTCACAGCCTTCTCAGCTTAGGAAAAGGGCTTAAAACCACTGTTCGGCTACGTTCTAAAAGAAAGGATATGAGCCATGATAATTCTCGGTGGGGAATACCATAGTTCTTGATACATTGGAGTAGGATATCATGAGATACTATTTCAAACGCAGCTGATAAATCTAAAGGAATCAGCACGGCATTCCTTCCAGTGTCCAAGCTAAATTTGAGGCTGTCAGACACCTCTAAAAGGGCTGATTCTGTACAGTAACCAGATTGGTAACCAGAGAGACAGGGATGAAGAATACTGGCTTCTTCCAGAAAGGCTGTCAACTGAGGTTTAACAAGTTTTTTCAAGAATCTTACAAAAACCAGGAAGAAGCAAAATGGAGTGCAAATTAAACAGTGTGGCAGGGTCTGCAACCTGTTTTTCTGCAGGGATTTAACCACTGCAGCTTTCCATATGCTGGGAACTCACCTGTAGATAGGATCTCATTGACAAATGGGTTAAAAATATCTACCAATTCATGAAGAAAGAAAGCTTGAGAAGGATTGTGAGGTGAGCCTATCTTGCAAGATAGAATAGCCTGGCATGACTGACTAAGATTGATTTTTGAAAATGTCTGCAAAGAGATCGTTCTCTGAAAAGTCAAGTTATGTGCTTCTATCTGTAACGAGGCACTGGGACTGATCTGCTTTATGTTAAGTCATTTTTCCTTAAAATAAGGGTAATTTGATCACATAGCAACTGGGAAGGAGGGATTTCTTTGTCGAGTGCCTTAGGTTGCAGAAAAGATCTGGCAATCATAAACATAGTCTTAGGATCAGCCTTAGTGTCCTCGATCTGCTTAGAACAGAAGGCCATTTTTGTTGCTTTATTCAATTTATGAAAGTATTTTAGAGCACCTTTAAACTGCTGTTGGTCCACAGGGGAGTATGCCTGGCGCAAACTGTGCTCAAGCTTTTTACAGAGGAGATGTTGTTCCCTCAGTTATTGGGAAAACAATGGGGCAGAAGGAACCATCCTGGTCTTGCGCTTACATTTCGACGGTACTTCAAGAGCAATCCTATCCGCCGCCTGACAAATCCAATTATTAAAACTAAAAGCATCTTTTGTAATATTCCCTGATAATGTCAGAATAGTAATATACAATTGTTTTGCAAGATTTGGATTAGATAGTAATTTCCGCTAGTTCCAAAAGCTATGGGAAGAGGACAATGCACTGGAAAAAGTAACACAAAAAAGGTATCAAATAATGCTCTGACCAGAATTGTTGCAGCAGGGCTTTTACTGTAAGGGAAGCATTGTTAGTAAAGATGCCCTCAAGGATATGACCTGTACGATGAATAGGGAGGGTGACTAATTGTTGCAATCCTAGCAGGTTTAAGGTGTCCATGAAATTAACTACTACAGAATCATTGTTACAGTCCAGGTGCAGGTTACAATCACCAAGAAGGGAGAAATCCGCAAAAAGCAAAATAAGGGGGGCTAAAATAAGGCTTCTCCCCAAAGAGGCAAGAAACTTGGCTCTAGAGCCTGGGGGATGGTAGATTAGACCTCCCACCAAAGACTAAGATGAACTGAGAATAGCTTAGAAACCCAGGCTTTCTGTCCCTTCTATGGGGTCAAAGTCGTAAAGTTTACATTGATAACAGTTTTTATAGATAATGGCCAGACCACCCCTTGCAATTCTGGACAGTCTTTTTTGACAATATTTTAATCTGGCAGTAATGCCTGGACGAGGTCAGGATTTGACCATTCCTTAATCCAGGACTCCGTAATGATCAAGAAATAAAATTGATAATCTGTAAGCAGGTAAAAAATATTCTGGGCATGTTTCTTAACAGATTGAGCATTGAGTAGCTCACAATATAGAGAGTTCTCTACTTTTGACCTTAGGGGGTTATCAGACTCCTCACAGGTAGAATTAAGAATAGCTCTACAATTAAGACACAATAATGGCCCTTTAAGCTTACTGGGGAAGAGGGTACCTTTACAATCATTATGAAGATTCAAAGCTTTTAAAAAGGTTGGTGACAGGGGGTTACCTGAATGAAGATGTGCAGCATGGCTGGGGCTGGTTGTGGCCAGTCGCAGGCAGCCTTGCCTTTTGTATGCCTTCAGTGCTCTGGCATGCACAACCGCTGTGCGTGTCCGTGCCATATGCGGCCTTAAATAACAGAGCTAGGACCACTAGAGGGCCAACTACCAAAAATGGGCACTCGTAATGGGACTCCTGAAAAACAGAAACACTAGCAGAAAGGCACATGTGTCCCAGGCTAGACAATTATGTCTTAAATCAATGTTTTTAGTTACTCCCAAACTGAAGTTAAGCATAATAAGGTATTGTAAGGTCACCCCATGCTTTCCTATGGGAGAGCCAGCCTCGCCACAGTGAAAAATGATTTGGGAGTTTTTCACTGCCAAGACATGGAAAACATAAAATGTACATGTCCTACTCTTTAAATATGATGCAGCCTTCCCAATGAGCATTTAGGGTCCACCTTAAGTGTGCAAGTACATTTTAAAAAGGAAGGTTTAGACCTGGCAAAATGTTTATTTTGCCAGGTCAAACTGACAGTTTTAAAACTGCATACACAGGCTGCAAGGGCAGGCCTGGAGACTTAATTGGCATTGTCACTTTAGTATTTTCCCAACCTGTGCAGCAGCCCACTAGGAGCATTTAACTTATATGTCATGGGTATATTTTTGTAATATGTACTACTGTATTATAGGTAAATTAACTACGAGCACATACACTGGTCACTGGACAGCAGTGTCCTAGTGTGCACAGTCAAAACACCAACAACAAAATCTAGCAAAAAGGTAGGTGTTACAACACTAATCTGGGAATTTTTCTACAGAGTTATAGTTTAAAATTAAAATCACACAACACCGTGATTCCATATTTAGAAAGTTGTTTTATGTTCAGCAGAGCAAATTTGATGAAGTAACATTGCCATTTAAAGAGTATTTGTTTCACATGCAGCAAGATTATCACCAGAAATATGACAATGTACTCCAGGACTAATGGTTGCAATACACAACACACAAGAAAATGTCTGACCATCAAGATATGAGAACAGGCCCACGGTAGACCTCCTGAGTCAAGTGTTTTGATCTATTATGACCACGTTCATCCGCTTATGTCCACCACCTCAGTAGGGTGTAGAGCAGCCTCTGGCTTTTAAGGATTCTCTTATCCAATGGCCTCCTTGGACAGAAAAGATCATCTTCTCAATAGATAAGGTTTTAAATGTTGAAGTGCATCTCTGGTCTGTGACTTGCATCTTACCTCCCTTTGATTAAGAGGAATGGCTCAATTGGGGAAAAGTTGCATTTTCATCTCATATGCTATCAGTGTCTTTTCAGGGTGAGCATTGGAGCGCGCAAGCACTGCTTTTCCGATGTCTTGTTGTCTGTTTGAGCTTTTAACCGCGCCCACCTCACGCCCATCACTATCACTCGCTGATGGGCTTGCCCTTCAAAAATCCTTTGTTATCATTGGTAAATGCATTACATGTGTCCCTCCTTGGGGCAGTTAGGTTACTTCCTTGGCCATTGACCCTGTTACATGGCTAATTGCACTTTTGCTGATATGTTTGACTACGAGCAAACTTTTTCCTTTTGTGTGTCTCCTTCATGCTCATGCCGTGGCCCTTGGCTCGCTTATGTGAAACTGTTTTACTTTTCATTTCCAATTTATGTGGCAAGAAAAGTCCGGTTAGGAGTTTACAACGCTAATAGCTCTAACTCGAGCAAATGCGACATCCATTGGATTAGAAATGCTTGTAGTAGAATGTCAAGTTCCATTCTCAAACCTTCTAGTCATTTCTTGCCGGCCCTTCATGCTCTTGATCACAGGTGTTGATACAGATATGCTAATTAGAAATTATTAAAAATGCGTATATGTTATGATTTATAAGAGTTCATAGAGAAATTATTTGTTGAGAAACTAATGTGCGTGTTTTGAAAATGTGCCCACGGGATATGTCAGCCACTTATACGAACTTGTACTAAAAGAACAAAAAATTTGTGAGATAATGATAATGTGTAAGAACAATGTAATAATGTGTCATAATTAAACATGTAACCTATGTTTGCATTAATTTGTAGAATTAATTTAAGCTGAAGTCGTGGCCTAGTCTTTTCCAGGTCTCACAAAAGAAGCTGAATTTCTATCACACTGCAGAGAAGCTGATGCATTAACCTGACCTTGAACCACCCAATGTCAAAGTTGCTTAGCTATAATTTTCTGCAATGTACCGACGGACAAGAGATGATGAAGTCAAATTAATACAATTATGTGTAGAGTAGGCTAAATGTACTTTCCCAGGACTTGAACAATGAGAGCACTGACTGAGGAGGAACATGCAACATTTTCGATATCTGATGAGCTGGATGATGAGGGCATCGCACAGCGGACCAATCAACTAATTGGGGATGGAGAAACATTAGAATTCATAGATTTGTAAAATTAATAATAATATATACATAGATATATAAAGGTTAGAGTCATATCTGCTGATTGAGTGACCAATTAGAAATTAGGGGGATGGACTGAAAAACTTTAATAAAAAGTCATGACAAGGGGCTAAAACTTCAGAATTTAGGCAGATGCGAGAGAATCTAGGCAGATGCAGGAGAACTTAGGGAGATGCAAGGGGTGAATGCTGATGACGTCAGGAGAAGCGGTTCGAGATTCTGTCATTGGGCTCATACTCTTGAGAGCCTGATACGTTGCTGATCTATTGATGACCTGAAGACGAAGACTGACTTTGTTGCTGATCCATTCTGTTTATAGGTAGCAATGAAATGTGGCTGACTATCTTTGTGCCTTTTCTTCTAGGTACCAACTGCGCTGTTTTATAGTTTTCCCTTCTAGCTAGATGTTTTCCAAATTTATATTTTCTAAATTGTTTTCGCATGAAATCCCACATGCTGACGCTAATCTGAGTTAGGTAGTTTTCTTCTTGGGTGACGTTGACAGTGACAAATGATTGACAAATTGATTGCTGAACTCTGCTATTAATGTTGTTATATTCACCTTTGTTGGTTTATGCTAAGGCTTTTGATCATATGTTTTCTCAAGTTCTGATTATATTGTGTTATTAGTGGTCGCTAATAAACTAATTCTGAGTTGATTGAATAAAGTTTGAATTAATTAGGGAAATCAAATTTGTTAAACTCTTTATTGAGTTGTGGTTATTCATGAAATGTTGGCTGTAATTGTTTATTGACTAATGATTTTCTTAGTGGTTATTGATTGATTACATTGATTACTGATGTCACTGATCATTACATGACTAGGATACTCCATGCGATCCAAAAGGATCATCGGCCTATACGCGTCTCCTTGTAAGTTGACTTATTAAGTACCAGGCGCGTTTGCACAGGTGTTACGTGAGCAGGTCCTAAAAAAGAGTGAGTCTTAGAAACCTGCCTTATGTCATCACTTAGATCAGCATGAATGGAAGAGATGTTTGTCCCAAAAAGAGAAGACATATTATTGTTGTGCTAGGATGCAGGAGATCTTGAAAAACATACAGCCCAGTGTTCTGTCCTAGAGCCTGGAACTTCAATCAGAGCCATGAAGGGGAGGCCAGGGAAGACAGACAATGAGTAACCAAAACTGTGTCCCTGTGTGCACTCTTCTTGTCTGAGTACTAAACAGCAAAACCTTTATTAGCTTATGGTGCAATATTAAGGCCCGAATTTTAGAAAAGTGGAGCTGCATCCAATGCAGTGCCACTTTACTTGCACCCCCTAGAGTCCCCCCCCCCACTGCCACCATGTGTGCGCCCTATTTAATATACAACACACCATGGTGCAGGGTTGGGGCAATAGCATCAAAATTTGTGACGCTATTGATGTACTGTGAGGGTTAGCACCACATTTTTGGTGCTAATCCTGCAGAGCACATAGGGGACCATTGAAAACAATATGCCCCCTTTTAATGCCTGCTCTGTGCAGACGTTAAAAATAGCTGCTAAAAATGGTGCAGTGGAATCTCTTAGATCCCACTGCACCAATTTTTCCAGTCCCCCTAATGGGTAAATGCCCCCCCTTGTACACATTATGCCTGGCGAAGGTATATTGTGGTGCAATGGGGTTACAAAGTGACACAATGCATGCACTGTGGCACTTTGTAAGTATGGCACAGTGAATTTAGCCTCATTAGGGCACATTATCGTCATAAAAAATGATGCTAATGTGGCGCAAGGAGGCGCTAGGCACTCTTAAATCTGGGCTTGTGCGTGTGTGTGCGTGTATGTGGGCACGGGTGCTCACATGCGCAGTGTAAAAACCCAGCTAAAAGAATTATAGTCAGAACACTTCGCTCACTACTGGCTGCTGCCACTGAAATGCACAACTGCATGGCTATTGCAAGAAGCTTGAACAATTAAGCTGAGCACACAGTTTGAAAAACGTTTGCCTTGATTATATTTCAGGCTTTGTGGAAAGGAGGGCATTCTGCGGTTGTAACTGCAGTGGCACAGTTTGCTCCAGATGAACCAGAATTGCCTCTCTTATTTGCTTTCTGTGGCTCTTCTACTTCAAATTAATCCCTTTATTGCAGTCCCTATGGTTCCATTAAAGCATTAGCATTCATAATCCCTGCTCCAAACAATCTGTTTTGCAGGCCTCATTTTGCTGCCACGTTCACGCTCCCCTACCCCTTCTCAACGATCTGCTTTGCAGCAGGCACGCTTCCTGTCTGCATCAGTTTCACTTAGCCCTCCTGCGTCTCACCCTGGGCAGAAGTGTCTCCCAGACCATGTTCAACAGACGCACCCGCGCTCGCCCTTCCACTGCAGATGTTGTACAGCGGCTCCGTTCACCCTCCTTTCCTACGGGGACAAAAGGCGTGCAGTGTTACATTGCTAATTCCTTTGTAATAGTAATGCAGCAGCAAAATGTTAATCAATTAGAGTAGCAGAACTAATTAAAAGGCATGCATTAAACATCGTCTAGACGCATTCTTTATTACCATAGTTCTTTTGTATTAGAAATTCACGTCATAGAGAATTAAAGAATAAAACAACTTTTAAATGGCTGTTTGCTTGTGTCAGGCACCGAGTATATAAGGCAAGGAGAGAGGACATGGTAGCTTTGAGAATAAAACAATGACTCTAATGGAGAGTTTGCATACAGTCAGTCAATCAGTTTCAACCTTATTCGAAAGCAGGTGACCATCATAAAAGTACATAAATGAAAACATAAAAAAACAAATAAGCACAGCTTTCACGTAGAAACAGTTTAAAAAGCATATGCTTATAACGGTGAACAGCTAATTTTGAGAAACATCCCAACCTAAACACATATGCTCTTTAGACAGCAGTTGCATAAAACGAAGTGGTACTCTGCACTGAGTAAATGTGTTTGCCCTTAAAAATGGTAGCAAAATAGGACTCTAAAAACTCAATGAAAGTTATAAGAAAGTATAAAGTGAAAAGTCGTTTGGATGGAAATACTGTCACAGGGACGCGTACGTACACTGAATGTACTGAATTGTTCCAAAGGGAAAACCAAAAATGGCTAATAGTGCCGATTCTAAAGCATAGTAACAAGACCCTCTCCCAGCTTTTGCGCTTGAGGGTCAGATGTGGCTCCGTGTCACAACTGGTTTTTAAAACTACATTTTGCTTCATCTGGGATTTATACATTTCATCACTTTCCCTTAATAGACACTTTGGGGCATATTTATACTCTGTTTTCGCCGGATTTGCGTCGTTTTTTTTTACGCAAATCCGACACAAAGCTAACTCCATATTTATACTTTGACGTTAGACCCGTCTAGCGCCAAAGATCTTGGAGTTTGCGTCATTTTTTAGCGTGGACACCTACCTTGCGTTAATGAGATGCAGGGTAGGCGTTTCCACACCAAAAATGACTCTAAGGCATGTGCGCCTTATTTAAACTCCTGTGCAAAAATGACGCACGGGAGTGGGCGGGCCTTAAAAAATGACGTCCAGCCGCATTTGCATAATTTTTTAACGCCTGGTCAGGGCAGGCGTTAAGGGACCTGTGGGCTCGGAAGGAGCCCAGAGGTGCCCTCCCATGCCCCCAGGGACACCCCCTGCCACCCTTGCCCACCCCAGGAGGACACCCAAGGATGGAGGGACCCATCCCAGGGAACTTAAGGTAAGTTCAGGTAAGTATTTTTTTCGTATTTTTTTGTGGCATAGGGGGGCCTGATTTGTGCCCCCCTACATGCCACTATGCCCATTGACCATGCCCAGGGGACATAAGTCCCCTGGGCATGGCCATTGGGCAAGGGGGCATGACTCCTGTCTTTGCTAAGACAGGAGTCATTTCAATGGGGGTCGGGCGTAAAAAAAAATGGCGCAAATCGGGTTGAGGCCAAAATTTTGCCTCAGACCTGACTTGCCCCATTTTTTGACGCCCAAGCTCCATTTTCCCCTACCCCGATGCTGCCTGGTGTGAGTCATTTTTTTTGACGCACACCAGTCAGCTGCGCCGGCTAACGTCATTCAATCAATAAGGCGCCCGCATGGCGCTTTGGAATGGCGTTAGCCGGCGTTAAAATTTTTGACGCACAACTGCGTTGGCGCAGTTGTGCGTCAAAAAGTATAAATATGGCCCTTTAATTCTAAAATCCTGCGCAATTCTCGAAGGCTCTGCTTGACATATGCAAGGATGTTTTCGTCCTATGTTTGCATAGCAAGCAGTCCCTAGTTATCGTATGATTAAAAATGGCATAGGGATTATTCCAAATGGAAAGTCACAACAATGAGACAAGCTTAATGTGGTCCTAAATGTATTTTAGATCTAGTTCTTCATCGCAAATTAAATGTAAATTGAAAAGAGGCATTTAGAGAAGGCGTCTGCAAAATCGACTCTCCTTAACTTGAAGTGTATCCCAACAAGGGTACCCCCAAATATCATTCCCGTAGCCTCGCAATCGATACGCTCTGAATTTTACATATCTCTAGAAAAGCAAGGATGGTTTTACTGCCCAGAGAATGGCTAAGATTAAAAATAGAACTAACTGCTTGGGAACAGTTTAAACTGTGCCTACAGATGTTACTGGCCTAAGACACATTAGACTCTAAGAACATCATAAGAAAGAATATCTAAAGAAATTCGGGGCCAGATTTACAAGGCCCTAGCGCCACTGGAGTGTCACTTTTTGTGATGCACTGGTGGGGCTGTGTAGTGCGCTACATTTACAAGGTGGCGCTAAACCACTTTTTGTGGCTTAATGCCACATTGTAAATATGGGCCCCTCCTAAGCAGTTTTCTGCATCAAAGGGGCATGCAATGGGTGTTGCTGTAGGCATTTCACCGCAACACCCATTGCTTTTGATGCTGCCCCAGATTTATAAGAAGGCCGAAATCTGTGGCAGCACCAAAAACTGACGCCACCCCATGCACAATGAGGAGTAATACTTTTATTCCTCCTCGTTTTTGCTTTTTCCATGTGTGATGCATTCTGCAGCACACATAGAAAGAGCAATATGCCATGAATGAATGTATATGTGCAGGAAGGTGCCCCTTCCTGCACATAAACAATCATTCAAAAATGACAATTTTCTACTTTTATGTGTGTTGTATTCTGCAGCACACAAAGAAGTGCCAAGTCACCATTGTAGATTGTTTATGTGCAGATATGTCCTGTATATAAACAATAAATGCCTTCAACGCAGACACCCTCGCACTCTGGTGCAAGGATGCCTGCGTTGATGCTGCCAGCTACATTTTGCGCCGACCCAGGGGGAAATATAGAGTGCACCGTATTTTAGTAAATATGGCACATCCCTGCATTTCTAAAGTGACACAGAGCGGCACTGAAAATTTTGGCACCACTTTTAGTAAATCTAGCCCTCGGAGTGCGTGCAAGAACAGCTTTGTCTAAATACAGGAGCAAATGTTTAGGGACAGAGTTAACGAGTGGTACATCTGTAGACACTAATTTCAAATTATTATTGAGTTTATTAATATATAAAATGAACAAAGGGAGCCACTAATTTCAAATTATTATTGAGTTTATTAATATATAAAATGAACAAAGGGAAGCAAGGATACAGCCTGCTGAACACCTCATCGCAACTTAAAAGAACTCGAAAACTCCATTTTGGATCTGAATCTGACCCTAGTAGATAGACACTGATGCAATTTTTAAAAACGAATACTCTACAGGTGCACCCAGCTACAAAAAAAGCAGAAGCAGTTGTAATTTGGTAAGGTTAATCTTGTCAAAGCAAATGATAAGTTCATGAAAGCTAGGTACAGTGGGAAGCGCTTCACTATGGTGTACTTTCCTATAAGCAAATGTAAATTTAAGCACTGCTCCATTGTACCCAGCCACTACCTAAAGCCCTAATGGCAAAGGGTCAAAATATTGTGCTCCCAGACCCAAACCGGGCCCTTTTTGCAGGGTGTTAGAAATGGGGTCTTTGCTTGGCAGCCCCTGTCCAAGCAAGGACCCTCACTCTAGTCAGGGTAAGTCACACACAATCCAAACTATCCTGTGCCCACCCTCTGGTAGCTTGGCACTGAGCAGTCAGGCTTAACTTAGAAGGCAATGTGTAAAGTATTTGTGCACTAAATCATACAATAACAAAATACAGCACCACAAAAATACACCACACATTGTTTAGAAAAATATATAATATCTATCTTGTAAGATGCAGGTCAAAACGATTAAAATGCAATAAGTATATGTTGAGATGTCACTGAAAAGTCATATAAAGGTGGTCATTACAACATTGGAGGTAAAAGCCGCTTACCGCCGTGCAGAAGACCGCCAACATACCGCTGCGGCCGCGGAATTCCGATACAGCTATTATTACCCACATCTCGAAATCCGACAAAATTCAGACACCCACACAAGTCCGCCACACCAAAGGTCAGTGATAAACTGGTGAAAACAAAACCTCCACCGTCACGCCAACAGAAATACGCCCACGCTATCACGACCCACGAATCCACGTGGCAGTCTTTCAACCGCGGTATTCCATTGGCGGTACACCGCCGCGCTCAAAATACACACACTTCTACAAAACTCCAACACATTGGACAATTCCAAATATACACACCTGATACACATACACACACCACTCCCACACACCCATTACAATATAAAACACACACCCACATCTCCCACAAACTCCTACAACCATAATTACCGAGATAAGGCCAGAGAGTGACACCACCATCCACAAACTAACATCCACAGGCACTCAACACCCAAGCACAAAAGACCACACACCACTACATATCACCACACTTATCACCACACACACCACCCCACACATCACCTACACCACCCCATGGCACGGCAAAGACACCCCAGGTTCTCGGATTAGGAGCTCAGGGTCATGGTGGACGAAATCGTCCGGGTAGAGCCACAGCTATTTGGAGCACAGGTGCAGCACACCTCCATTGCAAGGAAGATGGAGCTATGGCGAAGAATAGTCGACAGGGTCAACGCAGTGGGACAACACTCAAGAAATTGGGATGACATCAGGAAAAGGTGGAACGACCTACGGGGAAGGTGCGTTCCGTGGTCTCCAGACACCACCTGGCGGTTCAGCAGACCGGCGGCGGACCCCTACCTCCTCCCCCACAACTAACAACATGGGAGGAGCAGATCTTGGCGATTCTGCATCCTGAGGGCCTCGCAGGAGTAGCTGGAGGAATGGACTCTGGTAAGTCAAACCTTTAACTACCATATCCCCCACCCTACCTGCATGCTATCACATACCCCAACCCTCGCCCCCTCCCCTATCACTCCAACTCCTCACAAATGTACCAATATCACAAACCACACATCCCAACACTAAGCCCTGCATGCAACACCAACACATGGACACCCATTACTAAAGCATGCCCACTGCACATACCCATACACCCCTCTTAACCAGCATCACACAAGTCCCCACATAGGAATTCAAGCACTGGGGTACACGGTCATCCACCCATTGCACACCATGACACACACAGATGCAATAATTATGCTTTTACACCCCTGCAGGACCACTGCCCAGTGTCACCAGACAGGAGGGTCCAGACATGTCCACCCCACCCACAGAAGAGGCCCACAGTGATGACAGCAGCTCTGTCCAACTGGATCTGGATGACCAGCCCGGACCATCGTGGGCCTCGGGACAGTCGGTTCCCCTCACACAGGCACAGGCCACCACAGACCTTCCACCCTCTGGTAACAACAGCACAGCACCCACCTAGCAGGCCCATACCTCCGTCCCCAGGACACGTCAATCAGCTGTGTGTCCACCACTACAGGGAACCCAGGATAACCCACCACCTGAACAACAACAGGGACCTGGGGGCAGTGGTAGTGGGCACACAGTCCAGGGGACGGAGGCCCAGGAACACAGGAGAACTGGGAGGGCTGCTGTGCGACAGGGGGCAGACAGGCCAAGGGAAACCACTCTCCACGAGGCCCTCTCCTGCATCATGGGAGCATACCACCACTCGAGGAGACAATGGCAACGGTCCTGGCCAAGTTTCATGAGACCCAGCACATGCAGGAGGAACAGTATTTGGGGTTCAGGGAGGAACTCAGAACCATCAGCTCCGCCCTGGGCACCATCGTAGGAGTACTGAAGGAAATACTCAACACCAGGCCGGACACTGTGGCACTCCAAGGGGCCCCTGACACTAGCATGGACGATGAACTGCCCACCACCTCCGCCGGTGCTAGTGGACAGGAGGCACTGCCACAGGACCACCACACCAGCCCCCCCCCTGCAGATGGAGAACCGCCCTGCAAGCGGTCCCTGAGATCCAGGAACAAGACAGAGCATGATGCCAAGACCCCAGCCAAGAAATGAGACCACCCTGATTGTCAACCCACTGTCCCACTTTGTCACCCTGCCCATTCTTAAACTGCCCCAGCTCCACTTCCTATGCCCATATGGGCAATTCACCAATGAGATAAATAGACTGGACTCTGCCATGGACACTCCTCCGCCATCACCCCTCACCATTTAACTTCCCCCTCCAATATTTTGTATGTAAATAAACACACCTAAAGCACCAAAAGATCTGGAGTCGGTCTGTGATTTTGAAATAGTGTATTTTCAATTACAGTGACAAAATTTCCAGGAAATACTAATGTCAACATACCTATGTCACACAGCTCTAGTCCATGAGGAATCTAAGCAGATGACACACGTTGGAACCCACACCTGTGAAACTGTAAGGGAAAGTGACAACTCAGTGACCATACACTGGGTGAAATCGACAGACAGGATAGAGGTAGAAGTGTAAAAGTACTTGTAGTAGGCAGGAATGTATTCTCACCTGTGTTTCACTGGAAATATTTCTGGATGACTGAGTCCCTGTTGTCAATGTCTTCTTCCTCTGCTTCTCCTGATCACTGTCCACAGGCTCCACAGCTGCCACAACACCGCCATCTGGACCATCCTCCTGCAGAAAAGGCACCTGTCGTCGCAAAGCCAAGTTATGAAGCATACAGCAGGCCACGATGATCTGACACACCTTCTCTGGTGAGTAGAATAGGGATCCACCCGTCATGTGGAGGCACCTGAACCTGGCCTTCAGGAGGCCGAAGGTGCGTTAGATCACCCTCCTAGTCCGCCCATGGGCCTCATTGTAGCGTTCCTCTGCCGTGGTCCTGGGATTCCTCACTGGGGTCAGTAGCCATGACAGGTTGGGGTAACCAGAGTCACCTAATAGCCACACCCGTGCCTCTGTAGTTGACCCATCACATAAGGGATGCTGCTATGCCGCATGATGTAGGCGTCATGCACTGAGCCAGGGAACATGACATTCACATGGGAGATGTACTGGTCTGCCAAACATACCATCTGTACATTCATCGAATGATAACTCTTCCGGTTCCTGTACACCCGTTCAATCCTGTGGGGGGGACCAAAGCCACATGTGTCCCATCAACGGCACCTATGATGTTGGGGATATGTCCAATGGCATAGAAGTCACCATTCACTGTAGGCAAGTCCTCCACCTGAGGGAAAACGATGTAGCTCCACATGTGTTTCAGCAGGGCAGACAACACTCTGGACAACACGTTGGAAAACATAGGCTGGGACATCCCCGATGCCATGGCCACAGTTGTTTGAAAAGACCCACTTGCAAGGAAATGGAGCACTGATAGCACATGCACTTGAGGGGGGATTCCAGTGGGATGGCGGATTGCTGACATCAGGTCTGGCTTCAACTGGGTACACAGTTCCTGGATTGTGGCAGGGTCAAACCTGTAGGTGATGATCAAATTTCTTTCCTTCATTGTCGACAGGTCGGTACACCGGAGGATTCCACCATCTCCTTGCATGTCCCAGCAGACGGTGCCTATGAAGGACAACAGCGAGCACAGAGTCAAACAACTCAGAGGTATGTACCCACAGTCTACACAGAACACCAATCATACACAAAATCTGGCCTGTATGTGTGTTGAGAGTAGGCCTAGGTATGTGTGACGCAGTTGGTAATTAGGCCATGTGGGCCCCTGAAATGGCGGCTGCCTGACCTCTAAAGCGGGACAATGGGATGTGAGGTAACTGCGCTGGCGTTGTACACCATCGCGGTAGGCGGTCGAAGACCGTGGCGCAATGCTGCATTGGTTAACATTGGACCCTATGGGTCCCAGGAGCCAATGACTATATACGCCTGCGGTGATGGTATGCACCGCCGCGGACGTGACTGTCGCGGACGTAACCGCCATTTTTTAACTGTTGATTCACTCAATACCTGATCTTCGACAGGAGAGGACCTACACTGCAAGTGCTGCTGTGACCTCGGTCTGGATGAGACAATGGCTCGTGCGTCTGGGAAAAAGGGCCTCTGCCTTCACTGCAGAGGAGTTGGAGAAGCTCGTCGACGGGGTCCTCTCCCAGCACACGCTACTCTACGGTCCTCCAGACCATAAGGTAAGTACATAGGGAGCATGTTGTATGGGCTATGCCTGTGTGGAGAGGGCTGGTTGTAAGAAGGAAGGGGGCAGAGTTCTGCGTGCATGAAAGACGGTGGGGGCATGTGCCACATGGCAAGGGTAGGGATGGGGGCCGCTCACTTTGACGGTGCAGTTGGTAATCACTTCTCTTCTTCCCCTGTACATTTCATGTAGGTCAGCGCCCACCAGAAGAAGGATATTTGGCGTGCCATCGCCAAGGACGTCCGGACCCTGAGGGTCCACCACAGATGGAGCACCCACTGCCGGAAGAGATGGGAGGACATTCGTCGCTGGAGCAAGAAGATGGCGGAGACTCATCTGGGGATGGCCTCCCAATGTGGGAGGGGTGCCCGTCGAACCATGACCCCCCTGATGTTCCGGATCCTAGCGGTGGCCTACCCTGAGTTGGATGGGCGCTTGAGGGCATCACAGCAGACACAAGGGGGTGAGTACACTCTCATTTTGCTGACTTTGCACGCAGTGGAGGTGTCTGGGTGGGGGAGGAGGGCTGTGGGTTTCCCTAGGCCAGGGTGAGTTCCGTAGGGTAGGCCCCTTTGTAAGGCATGGCCCTGTGGCCCCCACCCCACCTCTGTAGAGTGCTAAGTACAGCTATTCATGCCCCTGTGTCATCTATGTGTGCAGATGTCGTCCATAGCCTTGTAGGCCATTTCCCAGGAAATGCACTGTAGAGCCCAACAACGCGACGTAGTGTAGGGGGCTGCTGTGTCTGTCTTGTCCGCCAACTGTAGCGGTAAGCAATGCACTCAACCTGTCTTTCTTCTGTTCCCCCCCCCTTTTTTTGTGGTCTCCCTGTTCCTGTGTGCATTAGCATCATCAGGCGGAGGTGCAGTGGCACCGGAGCACGATGGAGCTGCATCCCACATGGGCATGGAGGCCCACACTAGGGACTCTGAATACACCAGTGGGACGGAGGGCGAGGGGAGCACCACGGCGGTCACAGGATCTGCAACCAGCGACACGGACTCGTCCGCCGATGGGAGCTCCCCTGTGGTGGCGGCACCATCTGTGTGCCCCACTTCTACAGGTACAGCCACCACCTCCCCTACCAGCACCGCCCTCCCAGCAGCCCCTCACCGTGTGTCCTGTGCCCGCTCACCCAGGAGGGTCGGCATCACCTTTGCCCCAGGCACCTCAGGCCCTGCCCCAGTCACCCCTGCTGCCCTCAGTGAGGAGGCCATTGACCTCCTCAGGTCACTCACTGCTGGGCAGTCTACCATTGTGAATGCCATCCAGGGTGTAGAACGAGAGTTGAAACACGTTAATGCATTCCTGGAAGGCATTCATTCTGGTCAGGCTGTCCTTCAGCGAACCCTGCAATCTCTGGCTTCAGCACTGATGGCAGCCATTGTCCCTGTGTCCAGCATCCCCCCTCCAACCTCCTCCACCCGGACCCAATCCCCTGTACCCCAGCCCATCCCAAGCACACCTACAGACCAGCAGGCACACAAGTCAACACCCAAAAGTAGCTCAAGCAAACATAGGCACCACACACACCACAGGCACTCACACAAGCATCACACCCATATAGACACAGCAACATCCACTGTCTCCACTGTGTCCCCCTCCTCCTCTTCTCCCTCCTCCCTCCCAGTCTCGTCTACACACACACCTGCATGCACCACATCTACAGGCAGTAGGACTCGCACCAGAACACCCAGCACTACAAGCCGCTCACCTGCGCTCACCACCTCCACTGCCATTTACACGTCCCCTGTGTCCTCTCCCAGTGGGTCTGTGATGCCCCCTCCCAAAGTACACAAACGCCGGCAATCACTCACCCAACATCCATCCACCTCACGACAGCCTCCAGTACCTGCACCTGTACCAAAAACACCTAAAGTGACACCTCCTACAACCACCTCCTCTACCTCCACTCCCAGAACCCCTCCAATTACACATCCAAGTGTCCGTCAGAAACTGTCCCTCTGTCAAATTGACCTGTTTGCCCCCACATCCCCCTCCAGTTCATCAGTCCCGTCGTAGCGCCTCAGCCAAAAAGCCTCCAGTACCAGTGGTGCGTGTTCCAGGTTTTTGGAGTGCACCGTCCACCAGGGCAGGCAGTAGGACCCGGAGCCAAGGCACTGTCAGCCCACCCCATGTAAAGGCACCGAAATTGGAGAGTGGACGATGGGACCGTGTCAAGACTCCTGGTGGGACAACAAGTGAAATGGGATCGAAGGCGATTGGTGAGTCAGCTGTAACTCCAAAGAAGGTGGGGAAGGTTCCAAGGAAGTCTGCCCATCCTGTTGTGAGTGTCACAGCGGAGAAGTGCGCCATCATTTCCGGCGGTCCAGACACAACCGCCAGCACCGTCGTTACTGGTCCAGAGACCACCGCCAGAGTCATTGCCCAGGAGGGCCCAAGTATCGTCACAGGTCAGGAGACCACCGCCAGAGTCATTGCCCAGGAGGGCCCGAGTATCGTCACTGGTCAGGAGACCACCGCCAGAGTCAGTGCCCAGGAGGGCCTGAGTATCGTCACTGGTCAGGAGACCACCGCCAGAGTCAGTGCCCAGGAGGGCCCGAGTATCGTCGCTGGTCAGGAGACCACTGCCAGAGTCAGTGCCCAGGAGGGACCAGGATCCCACAGCCCCGCTGGGCGATGATGGAACATCATGCCACACCCCAATGTCCAGTGTGGAGTTCGTCATGCCACATCCCAATGTCCAGTGTGGAGTTCGTCATGCCACACACCAATGTCAGTATCTGAACCGCCATCTCAGGCTACCGCTGAACAGTCCATGTCCAGCCATGGCAAAGCACCGCTGAACAAGTCCAAGACCGCCATGGCATAGCAACGCTGAACAGTCCATAGCCAGCCATGGCAAAGCACCGCTGAACAAGGCCAAGACCGCCATGACAAAGCACCGCTGAACAGTCCATAGCCAGCCATGGCAAAGCACCGCTGAACAAGGCCAAGACCGCCATGGCAAAGCACCGCTGAACAGTCCATAGCCAGCCATGGCAAAGCACCGCTGAACAAGGCCAAGACCGCCATGGCAAAGCACCGCTGAACAAGGCCAAGACCGCCATGGCAAAGCACCGCTGAACAGTCCATAGCCAGCCATGGCAAAGCACCGCTGAACAAGGCCAAGACCGCCATGGCAAAGCACCACTGAACAGTCCATAGCCAGCCATGGCAAAGCACCGCTGAACAAGGCCAAGACCGCCATGGCAAAGCACCGCTGAACAGTCCATAGCCAGCCATGGCAAAGCACCGCTGAACAGTCCATAGCCAGCCATGGCAAAGCACCGCTGAACAAGGCCAAGATCGCCATGGTGAAGACCGCTGATCAGGGCAAAGACCGTGTGGGTATGAATAGGCCGCCACATCAGACATCCTTCTCCCATGTGCAGCTGGGACAGTGACAGGACAGGAACTTTTACGGGGAGACTCATCCAGTCTGGCTACCAGTCCCACCCAGTACCAGTTGAGAACTGCATCTACTTGCGTCAATGTGGCTTTGCACTCCCCAGGATGGTCCAGTGGGCAACCCACCCACTGTAAAGACTTGAGAGGCTGTGGCTTTGCACTCCCCAGGATGGCACAGTGGGCAAGCCACCCACTGTAGAGACTTGAGAGACTGTGGCTTTGCACTCCCCAGGATGGCACAGTGGGCAAGCAACCCACTGTAAAGACTTGAGAGACTGTGGCTTTGCACTCCCCAGGATGGCACAGTGGGCAAGCCACCCACTGTAGAGACTTGAGAGACTGTGGCTTTGCACTCCCCAGGATACATCAATGGGCATGGAGCCCGTCGTGGATCTGGCTTTGCAGTCATGTGGCTGAGGTGCCCCCCCTTCTCTTCCCCCTGAGGTGCCTGCAGTGTTTCAATCTGATGCCCTGGCAGTGTTCTCTCGGATTTTGGTCAGGTATCTATTGTGGGCCTCGCCCATGCATTTTTGGACTGTTGGTGCACGGACATTGTTGTGTACATATCTGCACTACTTCTTGTATTGTATGTATAAATATGACAGATTTCGAGATATGATTCAGTATATTTTTATATGACATGTATATTGGCACATTACAATATTTGAACGGATCTCGCTTTGTCTTTGCATTCTTCCGGGGGGATTGTGGGTTGTTAATGTGATATTTTTGACTGCATTGGTGTGTCTGTTGTAATATGTGAGGGTGGGGGTGTTTGGTGGGTGTCCCCCTAACTTTTGCCTCCCCCTCCCCCGTGTCTTAGATGCAGTACTAACCGGTATGTTCTGCGCCGACGTCGCTGTTGTTCGTACAGGAGCAGAAAGACAAGGGCAGGTAGTATTTGGAGTTCCGGCTCCATGGAGTCGTCGTTCCTCGTGGAGTGTGTTGAGGTGAGCGTTTTCCCATAGCAAAGGCTGTTTCCGCCGTGTTTTTATCCACGGTGAATCCGCCCCGGAAAAGGTGGCGGATTGGTGTGTTGTAATAGTGTGGGCGGTACTTTGTCTCCCTCCTGTCTGTTGGCGGTGACCGTCACGCTGTTTGTCTGTACCGCTGTGGCGGGCGTAGTGTTAAAGTGGCTGTCTTTGTTGGCGGTTACCGCCAGGGTCGTAATTCCCTTTTTTTGTCCGCCGGCCTGTTTGCGGTATTTCCGCAGCTTTAACACCGTCCGCCAGGGTCATAATGACCACCTAAGTCTTTTTGGTCCTGAGACTTCAGGGAACACGAGGCAAGCTCTATCCAAGCCCTTAGAGAGCACTTCTTCACCACAGATAGAGAGCAGCAAGGCCGCAGGGCAACAGCAAGGCAGCAGTCCTTCGCAGAAAGCAGACAGGTGAGTCTTTTGAGCAGCCAGGCAGGTCTTCTTGGCAGGATCCAGGTTCTGATTCAGGTTCTCTTCTCCAGGAAGTGTCTGAGTTGGCAGGGGCAGAGGCCCTGTTTAAATACGCAACGGTGCCTTTGAAGTGGGGGAGACTTCAAAGAGTGGCTTAGAAGTGCACAAGGTCCCCTTTCAGTTCAATCCTGTCTGCCAGGGTCCCAGTAGGGGGTGTGGCAGTCCTTTGTGTGAGGGCATGCTATTGTCCTTTGACATGCAAGTGTCAGACCCTCCAGCCTCCCAGCCCAGGAAGATGCATTCAAAATGCAGATGTATGCAAGGGAAGCTGAGTATCCTGTGTTTGGGGAGTGTCTGAGTAAATGAACAAGGGAGCTGTCAACTAAGCCCAGCCAAACATGGATTGTAAGGCACAGAAGGATTTAAGTGTAGAGAAAGCTCACTTTCTAAAAGTGGCATTTCTAAAATAGTAATATTAAATCCAACTTCACCAGTCAGCAGGATTGTGTATCACCATTCTGGCCATACTAAATATGACCTTCCTACTCCTTTCAGATCAGCAGCTACCACTCAAACAATGTATAAGTTCAGCCCCAATGTTAGCCTATGAAGGGAGCAGGCCTCACAGTAGTTTAAAAACGAATTTAGGAGTTTTACACTACCAGGACATGTAAACTACACATGTACATGTCCTGCCTTTTGTCTACACAGCACTCTGCCCTATGGGTTACCTAGGGCATACCTTAGGGGTGTCTTATGTGTTGAAAAAAGGTTTTTTTAGGCTTGGTAAGTACTTTTAAATGCCAAGTCCAAGTGGCAGTGTAACTGCACACACAGGCCTTGCAATTGCAGGCCTAAAGCATGGTTAAGGGACTACTTATGTGGGTGGCATAATCAGTGCTGCTGGCCCACTAGTAGCATTTAATCTACAGGCCCTGGCACATGTAGTGCACTTTACTGGGGACTTAAAAGTAGATTAATAAGTCAATTGGGTGTGAACCAATGTTACCATGTTTGAAGGGAGAGAGCATATGCAGTTTAGCACTGGATAGCAGTGGTAAAGTGTGCGGAGTCCTAAAACCAGCAAAAACAGTGTCCAAAAAGTGGAGAGAGGCAGGCAAAAAGTTAGGGGTGACCACCCTAAGGCTGTCAGGTCTAACACAGGGTTATCCCCAAACATTTTGCCTTCTTCCTCAATTTTTTCTAACCTTTTCTTGTTGGCTTTAGGACTCTGGGTACTTTACCACTGATAACCAGTGCTAAAGTGCATATGCAATCTGTTTAAAATGTATTAGTGATTGGTCTCTCCATGATTGGCATATTTGGTTTACTCGTAAGTCCCTAGTACAGTGCACAGTGTGTGCCAGGGCCTGTAAATAACTGCTTGTACGTCAACAATAAAGTACGCCCATGGCAGCCCCATGGACAGGATGCAGTGTATTTAAAAGGTAAGACATGTATTGGTGTGTTTTACATGTCCAGATAGTGCAATAATACTAGGTTTGGTTTTCACAATTGCAAGGACTATCTCTTTAATAGAGTAACTTGGAAATTACCTTGAAATATCTTTTAAGTGTAATTTCCCACTGGGAACAGATAGAGATCTGGTGTTTGGGGTCTCCGAACTCACAATTTAAAAAACATATTTTGTTGAAGTTGGTATTTGAATTGGGAGTTTGAAATGCCACTTTTAGAAAGTGGACATTTTCTTGCTTAGCCATTCTGTTCCTCTGCCTGTCTCCTGAATACACTTCTGGGTCAGGATAACAGTTGAACTGTTTGTGCATTCACTCTAGACAGTCACACAAAGGGAGCTGAGGTGTGCCTTGCATATCCTGAGCATCTCCTGAGCTAGAGTGGGGGGAGGAGCTGACACTTGCACCTGAATAGGGCCTTGCCTGTCCTCACACAAAGTAGACTCCAACCCCTGAAGTGTGTCTGGAGACAGTGTAGGGAAAGGCAGGGTCTTGTGCACTACAAAGACTTCTGTTTGAAATGTGCCTACTTCAAAGAAAGAAATGGGTATTAGTACTGGACCTCTGACTCCATTGACAGAGGAAATTCTGCCAGAGAGAAGAGCTGGATGCTGGAGAAGGGTCTGCCACTCTGCCTGCTGATTTGTTGTGCTGGCATGTTGCTTGCTGCTTCTGTCCTGGGAGTGAAAGGACTGGACTTGATTTTCTACATCCTGCTTCTGAAGGTTCTTCAAGGGCTTGGGCTGAGCTTGCCTCCTATTAAGAAGTCTCTGAGACATCAAAGACTTAATCTTCCAGTGCCTGGGCTACTCTGCTGAGAGTCATAATTTGCCAAGTGCTGCTAACTCCAGTCTCTGGGCCCTTGGAAGTGCAGGCTGGTGATCTGAGGGAGAAAATCCACGCACCTGAAGAATTGATGCAGTGTCTGGCTCATGGCTGAAAAACTCAAAGCAGCACCTGTCTCGTGGCTGCACAATTGAAGCAGCGCCTTTTCACCACGGTCCCATCAACACGGTGTGTCTGGATTTCCCACACAACGTCTATTTTTCATCGACCACGCACCTCAATAAGGAACTGATGCTAATGGTCTGGAAACGGACACAGTGCTTTTCCTACAAGGAAAGAATTGATGCATCACCTTCCCTGCCAGTAAGGAACTGACACATTGTCTTAGCTGCCATGAAAGAATTAACTCATCACCTCCCTTGCACAGTAAGGAACCCATGCATCACTTTGCTTTTTCAGCACCTCACCTCCCTTGTGGCCCTCATCATCTTTGTTTTTGATGCATCCTAGGTACTTTGGCTCTGATATATACTTTGTTCAGCAAATCTGCACAAATTCAGTTTTGCAGCAAAAAGTACAGCGCCGGCTTACGTCATTCCAAAGCGTCAGCCGGGCACAAAATATATGGAATGCTGCAAGCCTGCGCCAAGCATGGGCTACCGTCAGTAAAAACTACTTTAGCCGGGTGGGGGTGGTGGTAGGAGTGAAGGGGGTTTTGCCTTAAAAAATGACGCTCGGCTTGTTAGAGGCAAAAAAATGCCGTTAACCTGCCTAGCGTCATTTCCTGACGCACAACCATATTAACACATGACTCCTGTCTTAGAAAAGACTGGAGTCATGCCCACCACCCCAATGGCCATCACAGGGAACCAGGTTTCCCCGGGCAGAGCCATTGCACCCAGTGCCATGCAGAGCACCCCAAGATAGGGCCCCTAATGGCACTTAAAAAAAATATTAATATACTTACCTCTGGTGCCCCCTGATGTGGATTGGGGTGTTCTTGGGGCTTGGGGAGGGCACCTGTGACCCATTCCATGGAAATGGGTCCACTGGCCGCCTAACACCTGGTCTGACCCAGGTGTTAAAATATGGTGCAAAGCAAGCTTTGCACCACTATTTAGCCCCTCCTCCCACCCTTGTGTCATTTTAGCATGGGGGGATAAATATGGGACTATGGTGTAAGCACCATTTTTTAGATGGGAACGCCTACCTTGCATTTTATTGACGCAAGGTAGGTTCACATATCCAAATAAATGGTGCTAACTCCAATGTTGATGTTAGACGGGTCTAGAGTAAAAATATAAATATGGAGTTAAGATTGCGCCAAATGTGCCTAAAAAAAATGCAAATTGGGCGCAAGCATAGTATAAATATGCCCCTTTATGCTAAAGAGATACATCCATTGATTCCATTAGATTAAGTCTTGCTTAAACATTTAAAAATAGATAATTCGACTTGTGTATGTTGTAATTTTTATCTTGTTTTACTCAGATAAATATTGGCTATATTTCTAAACTGGTGTGGAGTCCAATTGTAGTGTTTTCACTGTTACTGTGTGTGTGCACAAATACTTTACACATTGCTTCTGAGATAGGCCTAAGGGCTTGAGACAAGCTACCAAGATGTGATCAGTGGTTATCTTAGCTGTGTGCCTCTCCTGTCAGACCTCTCTCTCAGATGACAGCTGTATGTATTAGGGTGGGGAGAGAGATTACTTCTCCTTTCAGACCTCTCTCTCAGATGAAGAGTGTGTGTGGTAGGGTGTGTGGCGAGGGACTAGCCTCTCTGATGAGACTTCTCTCTCAGATTACGGCTGTATGTAGTAGGGTATGAGGAGGGACTGACCTCTCCTTTCATACCTGTCTCAGATGACAGATGTGCATAGTAGTGTGTGGAGGATTAAAGGCCTGTCCTTTCAGACCTCTTTCTCAGATTACGGGTGTGCAGTGTAGTAGGAGGGACTGACCTCTCCTGTCAGACCTCTCTTTCAGATGATGGGTGTAAGTAGTAGGGTGTGTGGATGAACTGGCCTCTCTTTTCACACCGCTCTCTCTCACGTGACAGGTGCTCATAGTAGTTAGTGCGTGGGGATGGACTGGCCTCCCCTATCAGACTTCTCTCTCTCAGATGACAGTTGCACATAGTAGTGTGCGTGGAGGCACTGACCTTTCCTGTCAGACCTCTCTTTCAGATGATGGGTCTGCACAGTAGGGTGTGTTGTGTAGCCATTTTAGTTATAGCTTCATGCACGTTATTTTAACATACTAGGACTGCCACTGTGCATTTTAACCTAGATACGTTTTATTCAGGTTCAGTTTATTATTGTTATAATAGCAACTTGGTCTTGTTTTATTTATCACTAGCTAACTGTTTTTGCCTAGGCCAGCACTCTGTTCTCAAACAAGACATTCTTGCTCACTCTGAGCTTCTTCCAAGACTGCAGCAAGATAGGTTGCTGGTGAACGTGATATAAGTTTAGTCTCTGACATTCATAGAAAACACACATCCTTACGGAGGGACATTTTCTCAGAACATCAGCTGTTCTTATTATAAAAACAATTCCCTGTCCCTTACACGTTAGAGGGAGATTCCAGCCAGAGAACCACAACTGTATGCTGATTGCTGAATGCTTCGCTACAGTTGACTTTACAGACTTCAGGCCTTTGCTCAGGTATGGAGGATGATGTCTTCCCTGGGGAACCTGAAGGGCAGAATTAGAGCTTAACATGCTATCATAGTTGAGGTTGGAATTAGTCTGCTGACTCTAGTGACAATATGGTAGCATTATTTTTATGTTTTACTCTCCTTGTCACAATCTTAATCCCTGTATCGTCCTGGTTATTGCAGTCCACACTTTGCTATCTAAGATGCAGTCGCTTTATTGAAGCATCATCAAAATATAAACAGCCTCTGTTTGTCATTGTGTATGTGAGACTAATGTACCTGACAGAAACGGATGAGACCTGAGTAACCACGGCTTCCCTGTGAAACCAGTTATGTCATGCGCTCGGCTGCCCAATCACCCCTGCCCTAGGGTAGAGGTGAGGCACTGCTAGTTAGCCGGAGCAGCACCCGGATTGGAGTGACAGGTGACACCTGTAGTGGGTCAGACTCAGTCTCCCACACCGCAGGCGATTCTGCCACTCAAAATCCAGTATTCTAATTAGAATAATGAGAGCCTACGCAACAGGTGTGTTGAGAGAGACTGATTTCTCTACTGACACCTCCCTCTCAGATGACGGGAGTGTATTGTAGTGAGTGGAAAGGGACAGTGCTCCCTGCTAACACCGTTCTCTCCCTGATAATGGGTGTGCATAGCAGGATGAGGGAAGAGACTGTACTTTACTCACAACTCTTACCAAACTGAAGGGCATAAATAGAAGACTTTAATAAACACAATCTCCAGTAATATTCCTTCCTACAGCAGCAGGTCTATATACAACAGTATGTGAGAGTCTTGAGAGATTGTAACATTTTTTTAAAGGAAGGTATTCACCTTCTACTCTTTGCAGTACTTTCCTCTTACACACTTCCTCTCACTAACATGGACCACAATATGAATTTCCACGAGCAGAGTGTATTGACAACTCAAATACTACTTTTTACTATTCACAATCTTCCATGGGTCCCGCAAGATCAGAAAAATTGTTTAAAAAATATGCATTTTTAATCTTCACTTTTGGTTTTCCCTTAGACAGCTCTTCTCTAAATCTACGGGGAAAGCATGGCCTACTGCTTCCCCTTTTTATAGCTTTTTTATTTCATTTCCACAATACCTCCTATTTTTCACAGTAAGCAGTAATGGCCACCATTTAATTTCTAACGCTGCAACAGCCAGCCAATCAGAGTGCTTGCTCTTGCAGGACTCACTGGAGCCTCTTGCTCTAGCTTCCTGATGAATTTGGTGTAATTCCGTTCAGCAGTTTTTGCTAAAACTTGTCTTTAGCAAGTCTGTGGAAAATGCATGAAGATTTTATATTTTGGGACCCCCTTTTTTCTCAGACCCCGCTAGACAGATCACCATGAAACATTCCAGGAAGGAGCTGAGGTGGCTGAACGTTAACTTGAAATGTTTTGTGAAGGTTCATCAAGCAGATCAAAAGTTATGAGCAAATCAAAATCTCTCTTGTCTATGGAAAAGCAGACCTAACTATAACTACCTATTGGAGACTGTCAGTATTATATAGCGCAAACTTGACCCAAAGGTATTGGAGTAGGTTTTTTTAGACACAGGGAGATTGCATGACATGCCTAGAATCACAGGATGTTGAGCCAATGCTGAGACTTGAAACTGGTTCCCCAGTTCCAAATCCAAAGTTGGCAGCTTTTGTTAGTGTAAGGTAACATCTTCTCCATATATATAAATATATACATAAATACATATTAACAAACTGGCAACTCATTACACAACCAAGGCAGACATATTGGACTCCCATTTAAAACAGAAGAAAACAATCAGCACCAATCCCTTTCCTAAATTCCCCTCTAAGAATAACCAACCTAGCCTCTACAGTCCTTCAAACAAATATCAGAAGGTGAATTTATGGATTTGGTCAAAGCAAGCAGCCCTTCCGGTTGCCCTTGTGATCCTTGTCCACCATACATCTTCAAGAACATTGTTTTATCTACTTCTGCTGCCACACCTGTAAAAAGAATAATCAACAACTATTTAACTACAGGAACTTTTCTTGAAGACCTGAAAAAGGCATACATATGTCCATTATTAAAGAAAACAAATCTAGACCTGAAGGACCGCAACGACTAAAGACAAATCACAAATGGACCTTTCCTGGGCAAACTGATAGAAAGAGCAACATTTGCCCAGATGTCACAATTCATTGAAGACAACTCCATACTTTCAGACTACCAGACTGGATTCCGTCCAGGAAGAGGCACTGAATCGGCACTCATAGCAGTCTGGGGTGATCTTAACTACACAGTTGACTGCAATGGAGTTGCTACACTACTTCTCTTGGACCTCTCGGCTGCCTTTGATACGGTGGACCATGACACCCTAATTCAAAGACTCCACGAAGCCGGCATAGAAGGGAGTGCTCTTGACTGGATTACATCCTACCTTCAAAACAGAACTAATATTATCTATTCTCCCCCATTCTTATCCAAACCATACCTCACAAAAGCAGGAGTCCCACAAGGATCAATCATCTCATCTTTGCTATTCAACATCTACGTGATATCATTACCAGAACTGATCAATGATTTTCAACACACACGTCACAACTACGCAGATGACACACAAATACTACTTAAATTGAGTGCCCCAAAGACATTGAAAACACACAAATCTTCAGTTGCCTCAGAGCCATTGATCAGTGGGTGACTTGGAGCCACCTCAAACTAAATGCCTCCAAAATGGAAATACTCATATGTGGTGACTGGAAAAATGATGACCCACTGTGCACCTGGCCTGACGATCTCAGACCACCCCCTCAATTATCCGAGGAAGTTAAAAACCTTGGAACTACTGAGGACTCCATCTTACCAATGAATGCCCAAGTGGGCAAATTAGCACAAACAAGCTTCATCACCTTGAAGACTCTGTGACGCATCTCCCCCCACCTCGGATTTCCACACAAGGTGCAGGCTACTATCTCTCTTGTACTATCCAAACTGGATTATGCCAATGGCCTACACCATGGATCATCTCTATCTATTATGAACAAACTACAAGGTATCCAGAACTCCGCTGCCAGGCTACTATTACATGCAAAGCTACAGGCCCACATCTCCTCTGCCTTAAAAGCACTACACTGGTTACCTGTTGCCAGAAGATCCTCCTTCAAGCTGCTTTTATCACCCTCAAAACAATATATGGAACAGGACCGCTTTTTATCAGAAACAAAATAACCAAATACACTCAACAAAGAAACCTCTGCTCAAGATTGGCACCCCGTCTTACAACACCCTCATACAAGAAAAAGACTATAGATGGTACATCCTTCTCCGTTCAAGCAGCCAAACTATGGAATTCATTGCCCCAAACTATAAGAGCCACAGATAACTTTCTTGTCTTCAGAACACTACTCAAGAGCTGGCTCTTTCCTTCATAACCACCATATTCAAACAGCAATGGACTGCATATGCCTGTGTTGATAAATATTTGTAATCTGATTATGTGTATATTCTAGATATGTATAGTTCTTTAGGAAATATGTATTGCTACTATGTCATAACAATAAATTGCACATATAGGGGGTTATTCTAACTTTGGAGGAGGTGTTAATCCGTCCCAAAAGTGACGGAAAAGTGACGGATTTACCACCAGCCGTATTACGAGTCCATTATATCCTATGGAACTCGTAATACGGCTGGTGGTATATCCGTCACTTTACCGTCACTTTTGGGACGGATTAACACTCCTCCAAAGTTAGAATAACCCCCATACTCTTTAAACCTGTTTAACAAATGAATTTTTACTCACGATTAAATATGTACATGTATATGAATGTATATATATATATATATATATATATATGTGTGTATATGTGTGTGTATGCATGTGTTTATTTAGGTGTGTGTGTGTATATACATATATATGTGTATGTTATTCTATGCTTAACATGTTCATAAGTCATTGCATAGCTCCTAGATAAGTTGGTATCTTAGATACTTATGAATCCCTGCTCTCATTTCATATCACACCAGTTAAATGTTTTATTATCATAAGCATTTCAGTATTCAAAAATTGAGGAAAGAAATAAATGTTAGAAAAGTACACTTATTAATTAACTTCAAATATTACAAATCTTGAAAGTCTGTGTTTATACAATACTACTTTTCTTCTCATATCATTATACCCATTATTATATTCCTTGAACATATGTTACCTTAGACACGTACACCCACATTCACACATTCACGCACACATCCATACAGACAGACACGCACACATTTCCGAAACACGCATCACCTCTGCAAGCATACACGCACTCACACCCCCCTACATACACAGACCCACACCCCCATGCATCCACACAACACACAACACCCCCCACCCCCCTCCCCTAATGGATGATCGAATTACCTGGTCCGTCGATCCTCCGGGAGGTGACGGGAGCCATGGGGGCAGCTCCGCCAACACCACACCGCCAACAGAACACCGCCACGCAGAATCACAGGACGTGATTAGCTTGGCGGTGTTCTGTTGGCGTGGAGGTGGAGCAACCTCCACTTCCCCGCCGCCCGCAAGTATGGTTGTTGGCGGCTCTCTGTCGGAAAAACGACGGAGGGCAACCAATGGTCATAATACGCCGCGCGGCAAACCGCCACTACTGGCGGTCTTCCGCACGGCGGTCCCTCGGCGGTCTTCTTAAAAGACCGCCGAGGTTGTAATGACCACCTATGTATTTACATATCTATTTATTTTTAACTCTAGTCCTACTGTACTACAGAAAAATTAAATACAAATAAATACAATCAAATCTATAAATAAAATTCACATTATAGATAAGTAAGTTAAAGTAAAACAAGAAAATAATAATAATAATGAATAAATAAATTAAATAATTATTAAATATATATATATATACATATATATATATATATATATATATATAAATAAATAAATGTTAAAAATAAATACAAATATAATAAATGTACTCTCTTGTAAGCTGTACTTTGTCTACCCATCACCATATGTCATGTCTCTATTAATCTATCCTTCATCCTCACTCCGACTCATCCTAAACTTATTCTACTTCTTTCATCTCCAAAATAACCTTGCCGAAGCTCTTCCCTCTGCTTCCACATCTAGCTCACCCAAACCTCAGTTTACTATCATGATCTCCCAAACAACCCTACTAAATTCTCATTCATTTATCTCACCTTTGACTCATCCAAAGCCCCTCCTGCTACTATGATCTCCCTAACCCTTTCCACGGACTGTTCCCTCCTCCATCTCTCCTTTACTCATCCCAAGCCTCATCCTATTACTATAAACTCCCAATTAACACTTCTGGATTCTTCCCTCCTCTGTCCCTCCATTACTCTAGTCAATCCAACTAACAAACTCACATATCCTCTGCTCAAATTAACTCATAATAATACTAAAACTGTACTCATATTTACCTATCCTAATCCACCAATAATTCCTCTTGGGTTCCGGAGTAGCGTGCTACTTGCCAAAAAGCGATTCGGATCCTTGTCAGGGGTAGTAAGCGCTATATAAATACTATTACAATAGTATTACAATAATTGTGTTGAAGCTCATGTACCACAAACATTACCGCCAAAAAGAAATACCATTTCCAGGCAAAAATACTTATGTGATCCGGCTGATAATTCCCATAAAGTAATATACAGCCGGCATAAACCTGTTTACCTTATTCATGTCCGAAAAAGGAAACAATGTTTCCTTTAAAACATTTTAGCGCAGAGGTTAATACGTCTGCTGCAAAGAATGTACCATGCAGATTAAGTGCATATAATGCAAATAGGTCAGTGGGTTGCTACTTTTGTGAGAGAGGTACTTTTGTTACTTGCAGTTTATAAGTTAAAATCCTAATATAGAACAGTGAGCTATTAACTGTCATCAAAGAAATGCATGCATACTGAAAGGTATAGATTAGAGTGCTGCAATATTTCCCCCGTCTTTCATTATCCTAATGTTGCAAAAAGCTTTCATTTTTGGTAGAAATCAATTCTTATTATTAAAGAGAACCTCCTACCATGGTGTTACATTTTAAATTCTAAATTTGTGCTTCTCCAGATCAAGTACTCAAACTATATAGCCTACCAGTAGGGAGGACATGTGACTCCTACATCTTGTAGTCCTCTGTCTTAGATAACATTTCTTATACACTGATTTACATACCTATGATTGGTTTTCCTGTGTAATATGTGTGCAATACAAAGTGTTGTGTTGTGACACCCTACACTAGTATGAGAGGTGCTATACAACTAATTAAATGTATCTGAGAGAGAGTGGTTATGGAGACTTGAGAGGTACTGTTAAAAGATTGTAGAGAGGAAATCTGTACCGGACGTGGTCTTTTGGGGGGATGCCAACAAACATTGTCCCACATGCGCCACCAGTGCTAAGGCCGGCCCTGACTGACCCCCATAGGCCAAATTAATCAGGGTTTTCTGCCTGAGGATCCTGGTAGTGTTCTCCATCCCCAGGAGTGCTCTTGTGGTGCTTTGTGACCCCCAAAATGTACTTAGAAGTTCTGAATATCTTTCCATTGCCTCCTGGTTCCACTGCTTCCTTCTCCTAAGCAGGAGATGGATGTAGATCTTGTACCTGCCCTACTTTCCAGACATGTTGGTTTCCTGACCTGATTTTCATCCTAGCAGCTGCACCCCAATGACCCTCTACTAGGGAAAACTCAATTTGTTTTTGGTGGTACTGTTCTTTTATGGGAGATCTTTTATATGTCACCTCTGAAGGAGAATAATAAACTTTCCAGACAGGATAGCTCAAAACATTAAGGCTGGCTAAGGGAAACATGGCAATATATAGCCTCTGATTCATAAAGGTCTCTTACACATTTGAGTAATTTACACTTTAAAATAAGTTTACTGTTGTTTTCTTAGTCATAAAATCTAAGTGTGAGTTACAATTAACAAACAACAGCAGTAAGTCCAGCATCACACATGGCCAACCAGTGGTACTGCAGCACCCATCATAGAAAATAATGGCAGTAGGAATTAAAATAAAATTATAAATAAATAAAACCCGATAGGAAAAACATTTGAATTACCCTAAAATTTTAAAAATAATTAAAGATATAAGTACATACAATATAATGTTAAAAGGTTTAAAAAGGACATTTTAAGGACAATTTAAGGACAATTATAAAATATGTTAATACCAATATTTTTTGTGTAAATTTGTAATTAGCAATATTTGTATTACATATAACTAACATGATTTAAATTAATTCAATATGTTTTTAATAATTATCAATGCACATTAAACATATGTTTTTCTTTACATAGAAATGTATTTGTTCTACATTAAACTTGCAAAAACTAACTTTAATTTAATTTATTGCATTTTCATCTATTGAAGTTTTAATTAAAAATTGTGTTAATGGTGTTGTAGGACGTTATATTCCATTCTAGATTTAAAATAAATATACAAAATGTTTGAACATTAATGTTTAACATAAAAATATTTCTCATATATTTTTTTAATTAAATAAACCTGTTTACAGTGGGGCAATACGTTGACCTGGAACTCCTTTGCTTCAGCTTTATGACCTCACCAATTACATCACTCATGCCATGTTCTATAACATCACAGTGATAAAATCTCTGAAACATCTGAAATACTGTCTTGGATGACAACACTGGGCATGGTGGAGATGTGAGTTATAGTTACTTTAGGACATGAGTTATAGTCACTAGATATTACTATAACTGTTACATTTCAGTGTTTAAAAAAAAATGAAATGGTATGTTTACTGACATTTTCAAAAAGAACAGATGAAGGACAGAATGCTGAACAATGCAGACATTCACCCCCAGTCACAAAGATCTGGGTTTAATCCATCGTTTTTTTGCTCACCACGTCACTCCATTTTCGACCCAGCCATATGCAAATCAGTCTTGACCCTGTTCCCCAGGGGAACAGTCCAGCCAACAGCCAAGCCAGGTCCTCCCTGGACCAGAAACAAGCATCCTAGGACCGGTTTCAGGGTATCACCCTTCATCAGCCAGGCTAGCTTAAATCCAGTGGTGCGGTGAGCACAGGACCCTCGTCTGGGCATACCGTTCCCACTTGGGGTGACAAACACAAAAAAACAGATGGTGGTTGGAATGCTGAACAATGCAGACATTAACCCCCAGTCACCTTTGTTTTACTGTGAATAGATAGATAGATAGATAGATAGATAGATAGATAGATAGATAGATAGATAGATAGATCACACTGTTATTTAAATGTACTCCTACTCAGTTTCTATTTTGCACATGTACACATGTACGTATACTTAACCTATGCTTTATAGGTCGGTGAGCTCTTTAATACCTACATAACTTTTTAAAAACAGTCTAGTGATGTATAGGATGATTTGAGTAGCTGCAGGAAGTATGGTGTCATCAGAGATGTAATCAGTTATGTTATTTAACATGCCATAAGTTATGTAATAGGTCATAAGCAGTGCATGGCGTTAAGGCAAGTTATTTTTGGCTCAGTAAATCATAACTGATGAATTTCAGGGTTTTTCTGGTTTTTAAACTTTACTTTTAGTGTTATTTCAACGCCTAACTGTAATGTCACGCTTTTTAATTATTACCTACGATCTTATTACCATACCTAGCTAAAAACTCTCTTTAAACATATATTTTTGTTTTTTTCAGTGAACTTCGAAGGTCTTTTTCAACACAAGCTAAGATCTTCTTACCATACCTAAATATAACTTCACTTTAACATTTGGTTATTTCAGTAAATTTCAGTTTTTTTTATCATTTTCAGCCAATTCACTTGCTGTAGACGACTTTTAGCCAGGACTGCTGCAGGTGGTCAAACTTCAGCTATTCACAACCATTGGCCTTGTTCAGTGAGGGGTTCCTCCAGGGTGCTGCGCCTGGCTACACCCTGCAGCCAACCCACAGTTCACAAGCGTTTAGGTCTTGCACAGTGGGTGGTTTTCCAGCCAGGCCTTTTGTCCTCATTCTGAAGACTCCCACCTATGGACCCACAACCCACATTTTATTTTTATTTGTTTATTTGTGGTACAATGACACTCCTGTGGTACCACCTCTCAATGTTCAGCACTACTGCGCTCATGAGCAGCTGCCACTGCTTCACACACAAATGGGCCACGTACAGTGGTGGGGCATTGGCCACATGGCCTGACCTCTGCAGAGGTCCTGCTACAAACCACCTGTCGGAGGCCACCCCCCACTGCACACAGCTGTAGGCCAGGGCCTGCACCCAATCCTCACTGAATGTGGTCCATTCCTTAGTGCATAGCCAAGCCCCTGCGGCATGCGGCCAACTCCCAGATGGACCCATATTACATCACTTATGCCACGTTCTATGACATCACATCATGACAAAATCACTGAAACATCTAACATACTATATATTTGATGACAACAATATGCATGGTGGGGACGTGAGTTATAGCTCCCTTAGGACATGAGTTATAGTCACTAGGGATAACTATAACTGCTAAACTACAGTGGTTTGGCTAGCTTAAACAGTATGTATCCCAACTCCACATTTACTTATTTATTTATTTATTTGTTTTACATTTTTACTGTACCACGGTTCTGCCACTCAAGCCTGACCTTCTTAGAGTATGCAAGCATCACTGAATAAAGCTTGTGCAGTTTTACAGCACCATGGGGGTGAAGACTGAGTAGTGGTGCCACAGGACCCAGACACCAGTACTAACATCTCAGATGCTTGTTGTTCATGTGCTTGTGCAGCCTGTGTGGTACCTACATGTTGTGTACGAGTAAACCAGAGTAATGGAAGCATGGTGGTTCTGCTTTAGGAGCCACTGATTTGTTCATGTGCAAAAGATGGAGGTGAGGTTGTTTTCTCAGACAGTTGAAGTATTTTTCTGACATTCCTGAAGTCTTTGTTGTTCAGAGCATTATGAACAAGGTTCAGTGTGATGATTCATGAACAGGCTCTGAAAGCTCACATCTTTTTCTGACTCTGTGGGCACTCAAAGGTTGTGACTATCCTGCTCTGAGGAGCAGCACTCTGGAGAACAGCCTGGAGAGCACACTTGAAAGAAAAACCACCCCAAACTGGTTCTGGGACTGACAGCAGAGAATCCACATCCTCTCTCTGCCTTCATTTTATAAAAGCAGGTGCCACTTATCAAATTGGTTTAGTTCCAAATTCTTTTTGACCAGTGAAGGGAGAGCTGAGTAGAGTACTCAGAAAAATGCTGTACAAACAGAGCTTGTGTCTGCCTGACAGCCAGCTTCCCAGGTGAAAGGAGATATCATCTCTTATCTAACAGTGCAGAAAGAAGCTTTCCTTTTATCATGAAGCACCTTTAGGCCAATCTGTCTGCTGAGAAAGGGTTGAACCGTACCAACTCAGCAGGAGATGTGATTGTTCAAGGCGAGACAGAGGCAGACAACCCCAGACTTGAGGATGAGTCCACCCAGGAAGATAAAGAGTGTGATCGGTGTGCTCTAAGGACCAGAGCCCAGTCTATCCCCGAGGAGTTGCCATCACTGCACCAATGTCATGAAGTTGTGCCTGAGCAGATCGTACAGATGTGGCATCTTAAAGTTGTGTGGAGGGTTCACGGGTGACATTGTCATGAGTGAGTGAACTTTGCCACTGTAACTGTGCCAAGTAGACTAGCTGCAGTGACTTTGAACTGTATCTGTGCTAACCCAGCAAGGTGAGTGCCTTAAAATGGGCATGTGACCCTTTCTACTAAGGCCCACCACACCAACACCCCAATTCATATGAAGCCCAACAGTGGGGTTTTAATGAGCTGGAGACCTGCAGCCCTGCTGGAGCCTGCACACCTGCACAGACTCACTGCTGCCTTCAGTAGACTTTACCTGAGCGTTGGAGCACTCAGCAAGTGTGTCTTCTATCAGAAAAGCATGCTGTAAGTCTCTGTCACAGCCACAGAACCTATGAACCTCTGTAGTGGTGTGATAAGGATGATTGGGACTAATTAGAGTAACTGAGTTCACAAGCTCACTAAAGAGTGGAACACTGCACATGATGCCTCTCCAAGACAGATTTCTAACCCCGCAGAGGGAAGAATGAGGGGAGGAGGGAACAGGTGATTACTAACCCCGAGTTAAGTTGCTTTGCACAAGTATCTACAACTTGTAGCGTGTAGTATTATGTTTTCTGTGTTTATTAAAGTACTTTCTTTTCAGAAAAACAAGCACTTGGACAATCTGTTTTTTGTGCTGCTGGGTGATTATTGTGGTCTGATCTTAAAGCACCCCTACACTCCTTTCCTGAGATGCCTGTGACTGTTTATTATCGCAATCACTGAGTGTCAAGTGTTGAAGGGATCCGTGGCCCAGTTTGTAGAGCCACAGAACACAGCATATCACAGGCAAACAACCACAGTCCCATATTTAATGCCCAATAGTCCCTAATTGCCCCTTGCCTCTTCCCCCCAAACTGGGTCAGACAGGTCATTTGTGATCACGCACATATGTACACAAATCTACACATGTATACGCACAAAAACGCTACATCTACTTACCCGCATAGTAATGCCCTCAGGTGTTGCAGTGACTCCTGTGATAAATGTATATATGCATGGTAGTGGATGAATTTTAATGGATCTATACTGTAATATATACACGTGTTGCTCACAAGGGTATGAAATCAGTACCGAGGTGTGTGGTTTGCATTTAATTGTATTCATTGTTACCAAAACACTATCATGATAATTAATTATGCACCCTCTGGTGCAAACTTTAACAGGGGCCCATGGGAAAAACATAAACAACCAGAACATGGGCAACTGTTGGTTATAGCACTTATGTGTTTTGAGATATTTTAAACTTGAAATGCAACCCTTCTCTAAAATGGTATTAAGGACAGGTTTAGCTCTAACATATAGGTGGTCATTACAACCCTGGCGGACGGTGTTAAAGTGGCGGTAAAACCGGCAACAGGCCGGCGGTAAAAAAATTGCAATTACGACCGTGGCGGAAACCGCCAACATAGACAGCCACTTTAACACTCCTACCGCCATGGTGGTACAAAAAAACAGCGCGACGGTCACCGCCAACAAACAGGCGGAAGACAATGTGCCGCCCACACTATTATGACAGGCCAATCTGCCACCTTTTTTGGGGAGGATTCACCACGGATAAAAACACGGCAGATACAGGAATTTCGAAGGGAAAACACTCACCTCTGCACACTCCACGAGGAACGAGGACACCATGGAACCAGAACTCCAAATTCTACCTGCGATATTCTTCCTGCTCCTCTACCAGGAGCACGAACGCCGGCGGCGAAGACCACGGTGAGTACTGCACCTACGACACAGGGGAGGGGGGGAGGCAAAAAACAGGGACACATACACGCAACACCCCCACCCTCACCCACTACAACACACACAAATGCATATCAATACATCACAGTTACACCCCCCAAACCCCCTGGAAGAATGCAAAGACAATTAGTGTAACCATTGTAATATATTAAAAACAAGTAGGCAGAAATAAATATATACACCATGTACAAAATAAATACCAAGCATAGGAGTCCAGGTAGTGCACTAAGAAAGTCCGTGGAACACTGGGACCACACGGTATGGGTGAGGCCCACACAAGATCCCCAACCATGACGGAGAGAACACTGCAGGGGCATCAGATACCAATAAAACAGGAGGGAAAGGGTGGGCACCTCAGCCGCTTGAGTGCACGACGCCAAATCCATGAGGGGGCCGCATGCCCACTGTTACATCCTGGGGAGTGCAAAGCCACAGTCTATTGAGTCTCTACAGTGGATGGTTTGCCCACTGTTCAATCCTGGGGAGTGCAAAGCCACAGTCTCTCAAGTCTCTACAGTGGGTGGTTTGCCCACTGTTCAATCCTGGGGAGTGAAAAGCCACAGTCTCACAAGTGGATGACAGTCTCCACTGGTTCTGGAGGGGGCATGGTGCCCAGACTGCTTCATCCTGTTAAGGACAGAGGTAGTGGATGACAGTCTCCACTGGTTCTGGAGGGGGCATGGTGCCCAGAGTGCTTCATTTACCCGGTGATGGACTCAGTTGCGTCAGTGCCCCTGCCGCTCATGGGCTAGCGGTGCTTCAGATGGCGGTGCCCTGTTCAGCGGTGCTTGAGATGGCGGTGCCTTGTTCAGCGGTGCTTGAGATGGCGGTGCCCTGTTCAGCGGTGCTTCAGACGGCGGTGCCCGGTTCAGCGGTGCTTCAGATGGCGGCGCCTTGTTCAGCGGTGCTTGAGATGGCGGTGCCGTGTTCAGCGGTGCTTGAGATGGCGGTGCCTTGTTTAGCAGTGCTTGAGATGGCGGTGCCCTGTTCAGCGGTGCTTGAGATGGCGGTGCCTTGTTCAGCGGTGCTTCAGATGGCAGTGCCCTGTTCAGCGGTGCTTCAGATGGCAGTGCCCTGTTCAGCGGTGCTTCAGATGGCGGTGCCCTGTTCAGCGGTGCTTGAGATGGCGGTGCCTTGTTTAGCAGTGCTTGAGATGGAGGTGCCCTGTTCAGCGGTGCTTGAGATGGCGGTGCCCTGTTCAGCGGTGCTTGAGATGGTGGTCTACCTTGCAGGGTCTCAGCTGCTGATGGTCCTTCATGGCCCAGAGGGGCTGGAAGTCCTTCATGGCCCAACTGGCCTTTTGCTGGCGGTCCTTCATGGCCTAGCTGGGCTTGTGCTGGCGGTGGCCTCCTGGGCAGCTGGGCTTGTGCTGGCGGTGGCCTCCTGGGCAGCAGGGCTTGTGCTGGTGGTGGTCTCCTGGGCAGCTGGGATTGTGCTGGTGGTGGCCTCCTGGGCAGCTGGGCTTGTGCTGGTGGTGGCCTCCTGGGCAGCTGGGCTGGTGCTGGCGGTGGCCTCCTGGGCAGCGGGGATGATGGCCGTCTTCTCCGCCGTGCTGCTCTTCCCAGACTTGCCGGTTTTCTTGTGGCCCTTCCCCACCTTGGAAGGTGTCACAGCTGACTCCACACTCCCACCGGGACCCCTGGTAGCGGCTTTGGTGGCTGTAGTCTTCCCCCTCTCCCGCCGGGCACTGGCCAACTTCTGATGCTTCACAGGTGGGGGACTGTCTGTGCTGTGGCTCCTTGCCACACTGGCTGCCCTGGTGGCCAGTGCACTCCACATTCCGGTGACTACAGGCACCACTGGTCCCGGAGATGTTGTGGCTGAGGTGCTAGTTTGGGACCTAGGAGACAGACGGGGTGGGGGAGGTGTGGGAAAGAGGTCAAGGGTGGACAGGAAAAGTTTTTTGGACACACTGGGACGGGTAGCTGGAGGGGGTTTGGGAGTGGAGGAAGAGGTGGTGGCTGTAGGAGGTGTACGTTTGGTGACTTTGGGTGAAGGTGCATGCGCTGGAGGCTGTCGTGAGGTGGATGGCTGTTGGGTGGGTGTATGCCTGCGTTTGTGTATCTTCGGAGGGGGCGTCACAGACACACTGGGAGAGGACACAGGGGACGTGTGAATGGTAGTGAGTTGGTGACTGCACATGAGTGGGGTGTGGTGGTGGGTGTGCTGGAGAGGGACGTAGTGGCTGTAGAGGTAGTGCATGCAGGTGTGAGTGTAGACGAGACTGGGAGGTAGGAGGGAGATGAGGAGGAGAGGGACACAGTGGAGGCAGTGGATGTTGGTGTGTCTGCATGTGTGTGATGCTTGCGTGAGTGCCTGTGGGATGTGTGGTGCTTATGTTTGCCTGAGCTTCCCTTGGGTGTTGAGGTGTGTGCATGTTGGTCTGTAGGTGTGCTTGGGATAGGCTGAGGTACAGGGATTGGGTCTGGGTGGAGGAAGTTGGAGGGGGGAGGCTAGAAACGGGGACAATGGCTGCCATCAGTGCTGAGGCCAGAGTCTGAAAAGCTTGGTGAAGGGCCGCCTGACCAGAATGAATGCCCTCCATGAATGCATTGGTTTGTTGCAACTGCCTTTCTCCACCCTGGATGGCATTCAAAATGGTAGACTGCCCAACAGTGAGGGACCTGAGGAGGTAAATGGCCTCCTCACTAAGGGCAGCAGGGGTGACTGGGGCAGGGCCAGAGGTGCCTGGGGCGAAGGTGATGCCCACCCTCCTGGGTGAGCGGGCACGGGGCAAAGCCTGAGGGGCTGCTGGGAGGGCGGTGCTGGTAGTGGGGGTGGCAGCTGTACCTGTAGATGTGGGGGACACAGATGTTGCCACCACCACAAGGGAGCTCCCATCAGAGGACGAGTCCGTGTCGCTGGTGTCAGCTCCTGTCCCGCTGTGGTGCTCCCCTCGCCCTCCATCCCACTGGTGATTTCAGACTCTGTAGTGTCGCCCTCCAGGGCCATGTGGGATGCAGCGCCCTCGTGCTCCGGTGCTACTGCTCCTCCACCTGATGATGCTAATGCACACAAGAACAGGGAGACCAAAAAAAGGGGGGGGGAAGACAGAAGAAAGACATGTTGAGTGCATGCATTACCGCTACTGTTGGCGGACACGACAGACACAGAAGCCCACTGCACTACGCCGCGCTTTTGGGCTCCACTGTTCTATTTCTGGGAAAGGACCTACAAGGCTATGTACAACATCTGCACACATAGATGACACAGGGGCATGACTAGCTGTACTTGTCACTCTACAGAGGTGGGGTGGGGTGCCACATGGCCTGCCTTACAGAGGGGTCTTGCCTACGGAACTCGCCCTGGCCTAGGGGAACCCACAGCCCACCTCCCCCACCCAGACACCTTGTAATGCGCGCAAAGTCAGCAGAATGAGAGTGTACTCACCCCCTTGTGTCTGCTGTGATGCCCTCAAGCGCCCATCCAACTCCGGGTAGGCCACCTCCAGGATCCTGAACATCAGAGGGGTCATGGTGCGACGGGAACCCCTCCCACGTTGGTAGGCCATCCCCAGCTGAGCCTCTGCCGTCTTCCTGCTCCAGCGGCGAATGTCCTCCCATCTTTTCTGGCAGTGGGTGCTCCGTCGGTGGTAGACCCCCAGGGTCCGGACGTCCTTAGCGATGGCACGCCTAATCTTTTTTCTGGTGGGCGCTGACCTTCATGGAATGTGCAGGGCAAAAAGAGAAGTTATTACCAACTGCACCGTCAAACTGATTGGCCCCCATCCCTACCCTTGCCACGTGGCACATGCATTCACCGTCTTTCATGCACGCTGCACTCTCCCCCCTTCCTTCTTACATCCAGCCCTCTCCACACAGGCATAGCCCATACAACATGCTCCCTGTGTACTTACCTGTTTGTCTGGAGGACCGTAGAGTAGCGTGTACTGGGGGAGGACCCCATCCACGAGTTTCTCCAACTCCTCCGATGTGAAGGCAGGGGCCCTTTCCCCAGACACTCGAGCCATTGTATCTTCCAGACCGACGTCACAGCAGCACATGCAGTGTAGGTCCTCTCCTGTCGAAGATCAGGTATCGAGTGATTGAACAGATAGAAAATGGCGGTCACGTTCGCGGCGGTGCGTACCGTCACCGCCGGCGTACATCGTAATTGCCTCCTGGGAGCAATAGGGTCCAATGTTAACCAATGCAGGATAGCGCCGCGGTCTTTGCCGCCTACCGCAACGGTGTACAACGCAGCGCAGTTACCTCACATCCCATTGTCCCACTCTACAGGTCAGGCAGCCGCCATTTCAGGGGCCCACATGGCTTAATTTTCAACTGCGTCACACATACCTAGGCCTAGATTCAACACACATACAGGCCACCTTTTGTGTATGAATGGTGTTCTGTGTAAAACTGTGGGTACGTTCCTCTGAGTTGTTTGATTCTGTGCTCGCTGTTGTCCTTCATAGGCACCGTCTGCTGGGACATGTGAGGAGATGGCGGCATCCTCCGGTGTACCGACCGTTGGTGGACCTGTCGACAATGGAGGAGCGACATTTGATTTTCACATACAGGCTTGACCGTGCCACAATCCAAGAACTGTGTACCCAGTTGGAGCCAGACCTGATGTCAGCAATCCGCCATCCCACAGGAATCCCTCCTCAAGCGCAGGTGCTGTCTGTGCTCCATTTCCTTGCAAGTGGGCAATTTCAAACTACAGTGGCCATGGCATCAGGGATGTCCCAGCCTATGTTTTCCAACGTATTGTCCAGAGTGTTGTCTGCCCTTCTGAAACACATGCAGAGCTACATCGTTTTCCCTCAGGTGGAGGATTTGCCTACAGTGAAAGGGGATTTCTATTCCCTGGGACATATCCCCAACATCATAGGTGCCATTGATGGGACACATGTGGCTTTGGTACCCCCCCCCCACAGGAGTGAACAGGTGTACAGAAACCGGAAGAGTTATCATTCTATGAATGTACAGATGGTACGTCTGGCAGACCAGTACATCTCCCATGTTAATGCCATGTTCCCTGGCTCAGTGCATGACGCTTACATCCTGCGGAACAGCAGCATCCCTTATGTGACGGGTCAACTCCAGAGGCACCGTGTGTGGCTATTAGGTGAGCAAGTAATTGGGAATGGTTGTCTGGGTCTGGGGATATCCCTCCAGGTTAGTGCATGTCTAACAGTTGTCCCTCACCATTTGCAGGTGACTCTGGTTACCCCAACCTGTCATGGCTACTGAGCCCAGTGAGGAATCCCAGGACAAGGGCAGAGGAACGCTACAATGAGGCCCATGGGCGAAATAGGAGGGTGATCGACGGACCTTCGGCCTCATAAAGGCCAGGTTCAGGGGCCTCCATATGACAGGTGGATCCCTATTCTACTCACAAAAGAAGGTGTGCCAGATCATCGTGGCCTGCTGTATGCTTCATAACTTGGCTTTGCGACGACAGGTGCCTTTTCTGCAGGAGGATGGTCCAGATGGCAGTGTTGTTGCAGCTGTGGAGCCTGTGGACAGTGAAGATGAGGAAGCAGAGGAAGAAGACATGCAGAACAGGGACTCAGTGATCTAGCAATATTTCCAGTGAGACACAGGTAAGAATACAAACCTGCCTACTACATGTACTTTAACACTACTACCTCTCTACTGTATGTCGTTTTCACCCAGTGTATGGTCACTGAGTTGTCACCTTTCCTTACGATTTCACAGAAGTGGGTCCCACTGTGTGACATCTGCTTAGATTCCTCATGGACTAGAGCTGTGTGACATAGATATGTTGACATTACAATTGAAAGAACATTTTGTCACTGTAATTGCTAAAACACTATTTAATCACAGACAGACTCCAGATTGTTTTGTGCTTTAAGGGTGTTTATTTAAGTGCTCAATATTGGAGGGGGTTGTAAAATGGTGAGGGGTGATGATGGAGGAATGTCCATGGCAGAGTCCAGTCTATTAGTCTCACACGTTCATTGCCCAAATAGGCATAGGAAGTGGAGCTGGGGCAGTTTAATGATGGATAAGGTGACAAAGTGGGACATTAGAATGACAATCAGGGTGGTGTCATTTCTTGGCGGGGGTCTTGGCATTGTGCTCTCTGTCTTTGTCCTGGATCTCAGGGACCGCTTGCGGGGTGGTTCTCCCTCTGCAGGGGTTGGGGTGCTGGTGTGGTGGGGTGCTGGTGTGGTGGTCCTGTGGCGGGGCGTCCTGACCACTAGCGCTGTCGGAGGTGGTGGGTAGTCATCGTCCATGCTAGTGTCAGGGGCCCCTTGTAGTGCCACAGTGTCTCTCCTGGTGTTCACAAGTTCCTTCAGCAATCCTACGATGGTGCCCAGGGTGGAGCTGATGGTTCTGATTTCCTCCCTGAAGCCCATATACTGTTCCTCCTGCAGGCGCTGGGTCTCCTGAAACTTCGCCAGTACCGTTGCCATCGTCTCCTGGGAGTTTTGGTATGCTCCCATGATGGAGGAGAGGGCCTCGTGGAGAGTGGGTTCCCTTGGCCTGTCCGCCCCCTGTTGCACAGCAGCCCTCCCATTTCCACTGTGTTCCTGGGCCTCTGTCCCCTGGACTGTGTGCCCACTACCACTGCCCCCAGGTCCCTGTTGTTGTTGGGGTGGTGGGTTATCCTGGGTTCCCTGTAGTGGTGGACACACAGCTGATTGACGTGTCCTGGGGACGGAGGTATGGGCACGCTGGGTGGGTGCTGTGCTGGTGTTTCCAGAGGGGGTAAGGTCTGTGGTGGCCTGTGACTGGGTGAGGGGAACCGACTGTCCCGAGGTCCCCGATGGGCCGGGCTGGTCATCTAGATCCAGTTGGACAGAGCTGCTGTCATCACTATGGGTCTCTTCTGTTGGTGGTGTGGACCCTCCTGTCCGGTGACATTGGGTAGGGGTCCTGCAGGGGTATAAAAGGATGGTTATTACATCTGTGTGTGTCATGGTGTGCAATGGGTGGGTGACCGTGTACCCCAGTGCTTGCATTCCTGTGTGGGACCTTGTGTGATGATGGTTTAGGGGGTTGTATGGGTATGTGCAGAGGGCATGTTTTAGTGATGTGTGTCCATGCTTTGTTGTTGCATGCAGGGCTTGGTGTTGGGATGGGTGGTTTGTGATGTTGGGACATATGTGAGGAGTTGGGGTTGTGGGGGTGAGGGTGAGGGTGGGGGTATGTGATAGCATGCAGGTACGGTGGGGGTTGTAATAGTTAAATAGTTAAGATTTGACTTACCAGAGTCCATTCCTCCACCTACTCCTGCGAGGCCCTCAGGATGCAGAATCGCCAAGACCTGCTCCTCCTATGTTGTTAGTTGTGGGGGAGGAGGTGGGGGTCCGCCGCCAGTACGCTGAACCGCCAGGTGGTGTCTGGAGACCACGGAATGCACCTTCCCCCGTAGGTCGTTCCACCTCTTCCTGATGTCCTCCTGATTTCTTGGGTGCTGTCCCACTGCGTGACCCTGTCCACTATTCTTCACCATAGCTATATCTTCCTTGCAATGGAGGTGTACTGCACGTGTGCTCCGAATAGCTGTGGCTCTACCGGGACGATTTCCTCCACCATGACCCTGAGCTCCTCCTCCGAGAACCTGGGGTGTCTTTGCTCTGCCATGGGGTGGTGTAGGTGATGTGTGGGGTGGAGTGTGTGGTGATATGTGTGCTGATATGTAGTGGGGTGTTGTGTGAGGTGCGTGGAAGTTATGTGGGTGGTGGTGTTGTGTGCCTGTGGATGCTAGAATTGTTGATAGTGGTGTCTCTTTCTGTGCTTCTTTCTCAATTGTTGTCATAGGGGTTTGTGGGTGATGCGGGTGTGTGTTTTATATTGTATTGGGTGTGTGGGAGAGGTGTGTGTATGTGTATCAGGTGAATGTATTTTGAAATGTCCAATGTGGCTGTGTTTTGTATGTGTGTGTGTATTTTGAGCGCGGCGGTGTGTACCGCCAATGGAATACTGCGGTTGAAAGACCGCCGCGTGGATTCGTGTTTCGTGATAGTGTGGGCGTATTTCTGTTGGCGTGACGGTGGAGGTTTTGTTTTCGCCAGTTTATCACTGACCTTTGGAGTGGCGGACTTGTGTGGGTGTCTGAATTTTGGCGGATTCCGAAATGTGGGTCATAATAGCTGTGGTGGATTTCCGTGGCCTAGGCAGTGTGTTGGCGGTCTTCAGCGTGGCGGTAAGCAGCTTTTATCGCCAATGTTGTAATGAGGGCCATAGTGCCAAATGTCAGTGTGGCATTCGACATAATTATGTATTATTCTGTATAATTTTCCTGTACTTTAGCATAATTGCACAACTGCAAAATATGCAAATGTTACACACCCTAATTACTAGCCATTTTATGGGTTTAGTACAACATACATCTTAATATGGTGAAAGGTGTTCCATAAATTCCAACACTGCATTATTGGACATTCAGTAATATCTTGGATTGTACAGCTGTGGACTACACATACTGCATTCTAACGTGTACTTAGCTGGTGGTTTGTATGCAAAAAATGTTATGGACACAGGTTGTACTGTAGCCTATGCCGGCCGTAGTGGGCTATTCCGGCTATTAAGGCCCGCTCCAGGGAGGGCCTTTAACAAGGGACCAGGACTGTAACTGCTGGTATTGCTGAGCTATGAAGGGCTATAAGGCCATAGAACATTCTGCCACTAGAGGGCAGAGTGTACTAATAAATTCAAACAAAGTCCTCACGGTGCCGAGGGGATTAAAATCCCCTCGGGTTCCTTGAGGCCTTTGTTCACAGCTGTTGCTGTGAACAAAGAACATTGGAATGTTAGCGCTCGGGGCTTTTACCAACCAGTAAAAGCCCTGAGCACTGCTTTGTCTCCAATGGGGCTCGCAACATTCCTGTGTTTTAATATAGAAGAATGGTCAGTGGTCATCTGTCTAAGTTTTAAGACTGACTGGTCTAAGAGACAGCAATGCCACTTGGAGAACTTCAGCAGGCACAAATACATCACAATCAATGCCAAGTAAATGGCTAATGCCACTGTAGACTCACTTGGCATCACCCCATTCAGACAATATAACCTGTAAATGCACACATCTACTGGCCACTCTTCATGTCTGGCTTCCGTCTAGCCAACTACTAATCAGCAGGTTTTCTGGATATGTACTTCATGACAAATTCAGTTAAAGGGTGGTTTCACCTAGGGCTGTTAAAGCTGTTTTGATCAATACTGGTGGAAAGAACACTGCAAACATATAATTTATGGCACAACACACTGAATGGCAGGATTAAATGTGTAGTCAACATAACAGTAGGCTCATGGTCACTGAATTGGGCAGGATTAAATATGTAGTCAACATAACAGTAGGCTCATGGTCACTGAATTGGGAGATAGGGATATGAAACTATATCCGAAAACCTGGATAACACTCACCGCGCCCTCTCATGTGGACTCCGGTGCTCTAAAAACAGTTTAAAGGCGGGTTTTGTGCCCCTTAATTATGAGCTATAATGCTACGATTATACTAGTCATAAAATACGGGTGCTATGCCTGGTTTTTATTCTGCAGAAGGAATTAGCTTTAATAGGAGGGAATGCCTGACTGTTTGTTAGGTCTAAGATCAAAAACATCTGACTAGCTAATTTGCCAAATTTAAAGTTGGTGTCAAAATGGGAAAGAGCATATATGTATGACTTTTGATGGGCAGAGAGACAAGATGGCAGGTGCAGAGGACACAGAACTGGGGAGATTTCACCTGTGATTTTCCTTGCTTTCCATATTTGTGTTGTTTGGATCAAAAATATCTGACAAGGACACCTACCTGGCTCAGTGACCGGGAAAGGCTGCCTGGTTATTACATATAAAGACCTTACAACAACAAGGATGTTGGCTGGTATTTTGGTTTGCTGAGTTGCTCACAATGATTTTTGGAAAATGAAATGGCACAATTGTGGAGCTATATATGTTCTGCTTGTGCGTGTTGACATAATGCTTCACATAATTACCTTTGGTTCTTTGTGCTAGTTGAGGGCTTGAGTGGCACTTCGTCCTAGGGTTTGATTGACAGGGATGGAAAAAATGACATACTAGCAACGGCAGGCATATTTTTGTATTTGTTTTGATAGCTGATCTTAGCTAGCATACTTACTGGAACCTCGTGAATAATCAAGCCACGAGGCTGGAAGTCAAGATTGCTCTGCTTCAAAGGGGTGAGTCAGAGACATGCTTGAGCCTGCTACCAAGCACTACACCTTACATGTTGTACGAGTATAGTGTGTGTGTGTTCGCGTGTGTTCGAGAAAGAAAGAGAGATTTTTCCCAGGTGTTGGAAATTATTTAATTACTTTAAAATGTAATAATAATATCAATGAAAAATATGTTTTAAAATGTTGTTTAAACCTTTAAACAAAATAATTCAGCATATCATTTTTAACAAAATTGGATACACATTAAAGTAAAATAAAAATGTTAATGTGGGTAGGTTTTTGAAATATTATTATTTAAGATGCATTCAATAAGTATTGAATATTTAATATTCAAACCACATTATAGTTAATTGGATAGTGTGCTGTAATATTTTATTATAGTTCTTTTAGCTTACTTAATTATTGCACATTTATTTCATAAAAAACTATGGGCTTGATTACAACTTTGGCAGAGGGGGTTAATCCGTCCCAAATGTGACAGATATCCCTCACACTGTATTACGAATTCCATAGGATATTATGAACTCGTAATACGGCGGGCAGGATAGCCATCACATTTGGGACGGATTACCCCCTCCTCCAAAGTTGTAATCAGGCCCTATGGCTAATGTTTTTTAAAGATGAATAAAATGTAATATTGTCACCTATACTTTCCCAAGGTGGCGAGATCTCCACTTTTGTGTGAAAAATTACTAGCAGCAACTTTATGCTTGAAAGTCCTTTTGTTGGAGGGTCCCCAGGGGGGAGGAGGGGGGGAGGTATTATTAAGGGCCTTTTTTAGATTTCGGCGGATGGGTTACTCTGTTGCTATGGTGACAGATATCCCTCCTGCCGAAATATAAATCCCATAGGAAATAATGTTATTCTACATTTAGGTGTAACTTTACACTCTGAAATGGTAAATAGCAAAAGTGTACATTTACATCTAGTTGTATTACTAAATACACACAATAATTAATCTGCACATGTATAATTACGCTTTGTGGACAAGGCCCTAATTTTGGAGCATTACGTTTGTGAACCTGGCCTTTTATCATTTGATAGACGTGAATGTTTGGTCCATCCATCATGCCGGTCAAATGTATTCAATTTGCACAAAAACTCTTAACTCAGAAAGGTTGTTAAAATCAGGAGTATGCTTTTTCCTATTGACATAGCATGACTGTGCCAAAAATATTGCTTGATAACATTTTGATTTGCTAGTCACCAAAGGAAAGGTGACAATATAAGATAAAAGTCACATTGAATAGTCTGGAATTTCAATATAGACACCAAATAGCTCCGATGTTGCCTTTTTACAAAATGAATCTTATCTCAGTATTGTACAGACAATTTAAAGTTTAATATTTTTCCTAAGGCTTCGTGGCTCTGCATGCTTCAAACTGCCAACTGGGCTCATCAATTTTCCTGTCAAAATAAAGCAGACAATGTCATGAGGCATCGGTTCTATAATTTGGTAGGCAGAAGCTGCCCCTAAGCAGAATGATTTTATGGCAAACCAATATATTTTCAAAGTCTTCACAGCAAGAGCAATTCACACTTTGCTAACCTACACACTACCTGAAAATTGTCTTTAAAGACACAACTCTCCAAATCACAGACTTAATTGTAATACTGATATCAGCACATTCATTTTTGTAGGTGAACTTTTCTGCTGCTTTTTACAAGCATTTATTTTCAGAGGGTATTTATTTATTTAAAGTTTGTTTATGAAACAGTTTTTCGGTTTTAACTAACCATCTACACTTTTATAAATGTACACATTTCACGTATGTACAAACATGTACATCCTTTACAATCATCATAGTTGCAGTTAATTAAATCACAAATCTAGTCCGTCTTACAATTATTTATGTTTTATACAAAAGTGCCCATTGCTACTTGCTACTAACTTAGCCCATATTCATACTTTTTTTGCGCCGCATTTGTGTCATTTGTTGACGCAAAAGCGGCACAAATTTACTAAATATAATAGTATTTTGTAAGTTTGCACTGCTTTTGTGTCAAAAAGTGACTCAAATGCGGCCCAAAAAAAGTATAAATATTGGCCTTATAACGAACTGCGGTAGGGAAGGGGCGCCCTTTCCTCATTGCACATTGCAATTAAGTGTCTCAATGATTTCTGACCACAATTACAGTCAAAATGTATGGATAAGACACATTCCTCCCAAAAGAGAGTTAACCCATTCGGAAAAGGAATAGTGCCCCATGGCATCCGTGGAAGTGGGAATTGGTTAATGGGATTGCTGAATACTCCCCTGATATCTTTCAAAATTATATTTATTTTTTTAAAGAAGCACTGTTTTTATTTATTGAACACCGGTTGCTTTAAGAAAATCCCATTTGTGAATGAAAATGTAAGGATGGTCTCTGCTGTTCCGTGCAGACCATCAACCCTATGTTTGTAGTTAATCACTGGACAGGCATGATTAGTTGCCTACCAAATTAATATTCACTAAACCGGTGTGACAAAGTGCTTCTTTTTGCCTGGCACCCCTATTTTTTTCAGACTATTTTTGTTGGTGCCTGAACTCTGCACACCATGGCACTGCTGTCCAGTCCCCAGTGTACTGTATATGTTCTGACCCCTAAAACAAGGCAAAATTGGCTAACTCCGAACTGGCATAAACAGCTTCCCAGTAAGGGCATAGCACATGGTGCAGGAAATACATCAATGGCACGGAAAAGTTAAATGTCACCTGTGCACGGCAGCACATGTTGTGCTTAACACTAGGCTGACAAAGAAGACATGACTACAGGCCTACCTGTGCAGTGAGAATCCTGCAGCTTCTAAACATGCAAGCAAGCCTTTAAAAATATCAGTTTTAGACATGAATGAATACTACCTTTAAATATTAAATAAGACAATCTCAATAAGCCTTGTAGCCCACAAGGTAGGGTGACCAGTATTTAAAAGTGGTACAAGCGAGGGTTTAATATTGGCATGCACCTACAGTGACTAGATTGCAAAACGACTTTCACTCTGAAGGGAGATAGCTGTCCTAAGAAAAGAGCAAAGTTTGAATAAAATCATAATTCTGCTCTGTATGGTTTTAGACAAGCTACTAGAATGATGCACACACTAACTGTAAGGCTTATTAAATCTCACATTCAGTAATGTTTGAGTTGTAATACATATGTAGGAAAAGTGACTTTTAAAATGTTAGATGTTTTCTACCTGAACTATGGGCTAATTAGAATTAGCCTGTCAGCAGCTGACCTGTCACTGCTTCCCCTTAATGAGGTGTGAAAACCGCTTGCAGAGCAGAAGCAATGGTTTAGGCCTTTTTGGCAGAAAAACCTGATTGTGACATATGTTACACATATCAGCTTAGAAAGGACAGCAAGGGGAGGTTCAGGGTGAGACCTACCTAGTCATTGTTAAGTGTAAAGGGAGGCCAGGAGAATTGAAGCCTTGTATCTTGCAAACTCTCTGTAGCTAAATTCACAACAGACTGGGGGAAAACAAATCATGGAAGCTGATCCTAAAACCATTTTGGAGAAGCTGAGGAGGAGGGGATGTTCATTTCCTTAAACACCCTCCTTACCTAGAATAGTGCATTGTGGGATAGTTTTCAATAAGGCAAACAGGATGTGTTATAAAAGTGAGAAAGTTTGTCCTTGGGAACATTTTCCTCATTGTTGAGGGTGTGTCCAGGAGTCACTCCAGCCAACATCTAGTAAGTGTCCAAGAGTCACCCACACCAACTGACTAGTAAAGCCTACAAAAGTGGCACCTCATCCACCATTCAACAGATCACTTCTGTTTTTCTATATCCATAAAGGACAAGGAGTCTTCATACACAGTGGTCTGTAACTGGCATGAGGAGCTTAACCTGCTTGGCAGAACAGACTGAGAAAGCTGCCCTTTGTCTTCGACTGACCTAATGTAATTCTGGGTTATATTGGATCCTTCCACATGAGCTTTAGCCACATTAACAACAGTGAATAAGGTTTCCTGTGAGGTGCTTGAAGTGATGGTAAGGGACCATCTAAGGCCCCCTAAGCCTTCCCTTTTTATATAAAGGGAGGGGGATTGCATGACCATGATTACATCCTTGATTTTCTCCTGCAATTCCAAAGTTTCAAATGGCTCAATTCCAAAGTTTCAAATGGCTTCACATATGAAGCTTACCTTGTTAAAAATGATAACCCCTGAATAAGAGAGTATGCATCATGTAGGATAACAGGGAATATGTGGGGAGGCAAAATCAGCCATAGGGCAATGCAGACGCTGGTCAGTACACCTGCACCATAAATGTCCACCTTCTATTGTCCATGCAAGTACAGCTGCATCCAGTTCGAGTTGGCTTACTCGATGGTGTATTGCGAGCACTGGCGGAGCCCTGACAGACACTGCGTTCATCCCCTGAATCACATTTAACCATCCAGCTGCGATTGTCACCTAATCAGATCACTTTATAAATTCACTAGGCAGCATGCACTGCATTCATTTTATTACTTTAAGCACATTAAGCACTTTCTAGGCTCTCTAATTGATGGGAGGAAAAGTATGGAAATGCAATTGAATATGTTATTTATGACTGAGGTTTCTTTTTCACATAAAGTCAAGATTATTTATCTGATGGATGAAAATCCTTGTTTGCATTTCAGCATCCCTGTTGTAGTTTTTTATATGCAGAAAAAGCAGCAAGCAATATTATATCAGAAGACGCATTTGCTGCAAAGTTACTTTCGTAATCCTCATGACTGATAGGTCAACGATTCTTTGTTTTAATGCTAACAAGTTTCGTAACGCTAGAAAAGCGCTGGCCGTTGATTAATGGAAATGGACACATCACCCCTCAGTGAGTTTACTGCAGAAAAAACATATTCACCAAAACTAAATAAATCTAAGGTGTCTAAAACTTGGAAGGGTCTCTTCAGCGGGGTTGCCCTTAGAGGTGTTGTAATCTTTATTGCAAACAGTCTCACTACACAGATTCATACTCGGCAACATGATGATGAGGGTCGGTGGTGCTGGGCTAGTTGCACTATCAATTCCACCTGTCTTATCGTAGTAGGCTTCTGTTAGACCTGGCATCCTTGGTGTGGTTTCCTCCAAGCTTTTTGCCTTCAGGCCTCCTGTTTATGTTGACTTCGTTTTTGCTGGCCCCAGGACTCTGCACACTTTACAACTGATAACCAGTGCTAAAGTACACAATATGTGCCAGGGGCCTGTACACCAAATGGTACTAGCAGGGCTCCAGCACTGATTGTGCAACCCACTTAAGTACCCCTTTAAACATGTCTCAGGTGGCGTGCCATTTCATCCTGCGTGTGCAGTTTTTAAACTGCCATTTCAACCTAGCAAAACAACATTTTTCCAGGTCCAAACCTTTTTTTTTAATACATATGAGTCACCCCTAGTGTAGGCCATAGGACAGGGTGCATTGTATTCAAAAGGTAGAACATATACTTCTAGGTTTTACATGTTCTGGTGGCCAAAAAGTCCTAAAGTCATTTTTCACCACTTAAAGACTAAGGCCATGATTCTGACCTTGGCGGACGTGGGTACCGCCGTCAAATGACCGCACCACGGTCAAAAGACCGCGGCGGCCATTTAAACATTTCCGCTGGGCCGGCGGGCGCTCTCCAAAAGAGCGTCCGCCGGCCCAGCGGAAATGCCCCTGCAACGAGGACGCCGGCTCAGAATTGAGCCGGCGGAATTGCAGGGGTGCGACGGGTGCAGTTGCACCCGTCGCGTATTTCAGTGTCTGCTAAGCAGACACTGAAATACTTTGTGGGGCCCTCTTACAGGGGCCCCTGCAGTGCCCATGCCATTGGCATGGGCACTGCAGGGGCCCCCATTGGCCCCGCGGCACCCCCTACCGCCATCCTGTTCCTGGCGGGAGGAACGCAGGTGCCCCCCCACCCTGCAAAAATAGGTAGTTTTCTATTTGATAATTTTGATGTGTCCAGATAGTGTTTGGGGCATTTCCTGTCACGGGCACTAGGCCTACCCACACAAGTGAGGTACCATTTTTATCGAGAGACTTGGTGGAACGCTGGGTGGAAGGAAATTTGTGGCTCCTCTCAGATTCCAGAACTTTCTGTCACCAAAATTTAAGGAAAAAGTGTTTTTTTAGCCAAATTTTGAGGTTTGCAAAGACTTCTGGGTAGCAGAACCTGGTGGGAGCCCCACAAGTCACCCCATCTTGGATTACCCTAGGTCTCTAGTTTTCAAAAATGCACAGGTTTGGTAGGTTTCCCTAGGTGCTGGCTGAGCTAGAGGCCAAAATCCACAGGTAGGCACTTTGCAAAAAAACACCTCTGTTTTCTTTGAGATAATGTGATGTGTCCACTTTGTGGTTTTGGACATTTCCTGTCGCGGGCACTAGGCCTACCCACACAACTGAGGTACCATTTTTATCGGGAAACTTGAGGGAACGCTGGGTGGAAGGAAATTTGTGGCTCCTTTCAGATTCCAGAACTTTCTGCCACCGAAATGTGAGGAAAAGGTGTTTTTTTTTTGCCAAATTTTGAGGTTTGCAAAGGATTCTGGGTAACAGAATCAGGTGAGAGCCCCACAAGTCACCCCGACTTGGATTCCCCTAGGTCTCTAGTTTTTAAAAAATGCACAGGTTTGGTCGGTTTCCTTAGGTGCCGGCTGAGCAAGAGGCCAAAATCCACAGGTAGGCACTTTGCAAAAAACACCTCTGTTTTCAATGGAAAAATGTGATGTGTCCACGTTGTGTTTTGGGGCATTTCCTGTTGTGGATACTAGGCCTACCCACACAAGTGAGGTATCATTTGTATCGGGAGACTTGGGGAAACACTGGGTGGAAGAAATTTGTGGCTCCTCTCAGATTCCAGAACTTTCTGTCACCGAAATGTGAGGAAAATGTTTTTTTTAGCCAGATTTTGAGGGTTGCAAAGGATTCTGGGTAACAGAACCTGGTGAGAGCCCCACAGGTCACCCCATCTTGGATTCCCCTAGGTCTCTAGTTTTAAAAAATGCACAGGTTTGGTAGGTTTACCTAGGTCCCGGCGTAGCTACAGGCCAAAATTCACAGGTGTGTACTTTGCAAAAAACACCTCTGTTTTCTGTAAAAAAATGGGATGTGTCCACGTTGTGTTTTGGGGCATTTCCTGTCGCTGGCGCTAGGCCTACCCACACAAGTGAGGTATCATTGTTATTGGGAGACCTGGGGAAATGCTGGGTGGAAAGAAATTTGTGGCTCCTCTCAGATTCCAGAAATTTCTGTCACCCAAATGTGAGGAACAGGTGTTTTTTTAGCCACATTTTGAGGTTTTCAAAGGATTCTGGGTAACAGAACCTGGTGAGAGCCCCACAAGTCACCCCATCTTGGATTCACCTAGGTCTTCAGGTTTAAAAAATGCACAGGTTTGGTAGGTTTCCATTGGGGCCGGCTGAGCAGGAGGCCAAAATCCACAGGTAGGCACTTTGCAAAAAACACCTCTGTTTTCTGTGGAAAAATGTGATGTGTCCACGTTCTGTTTTAGGGCATTTCCTGTCGAGGGCAGGAGGCCTACCCACACAAGTGAGGTATCATTGTTATCGGGAGACTTGGGGAAACGCTGGGTGGAAGGAAATTTGTGGCTCCTCTCAGATTCCAGAAATATCTGTCACCCAAATGTGAGGAACAGGTGTTTTTTTAGCCACATTTCGAGGTTTGCAAAGGATTCTGGGTAAGAGAACCTGGTGAGTCCCACAAGTCACCCCATCTTGGATTCCCCTAGGTCTCTAGTTTTTATAAATGCATGGGTTTGGTAGGTTTCCCTAGGTGCCGGCTGAGCTAAACGCCAAAATCCACAGGTAGGGACTTTGCAAAAAACACCTCTGTTTTCTGTGGAAAAATGTGATGTGTCCACGTTGTGTTTTTGGGCATTTCCTGTTGCGGATACTAGGCCTACCCACACAAGTGAGGTACCATTTGTATCAGGAGACTTGAGGGAACGCTGGGTGGAAGAAATGTGTGGCTCCTCTCAGATTCCAGAACTTTCTGTCAACGAAATGTGAGGAAAATGTTTTTTTAGCCAGATTTTGAGGGTTGCAAAGGATTCTGGGTAACAGAACCTGGTGAGAGCCCCACAGGTCACCCCATCTTGGATTCCCCTAGGTCTCTAGTTTTAAAAAATGCACAGGTTTGGTAGGTTTACCTAGGTCCCGGCTGAGCTACAGGCCAAAATCCACAGGTGTGTACTTTGCAAAAAACACCTCTGTTTTCTGTCAAAAAATGGGATGTGTCCACGTTGTGTTTTGGGGCATTTCCTGTCGCTGGCGCTAGGCCTACCCACACAAGTGAGGTATCATTGTTATCGGGAGACCTGGGGAAATGCTGGGTGGAAAGAAATTTGTGGCTCCTCTCAGATTCCAGAAATTTCTGTCACCCAAATGTGAGGAACAGGTGTTTTTTTAGCCACATTTTGAGGTTTTCAAAGGATTCTGGGTAACAGAACCTGGTGAGAGCCCCACAAGTCACCCCATCTTGGATTCACCTAGGTCTTCAGGTTTAAAAAATGCACAGGTTTGGTAGGTTTCCATTGGGGCCGGCTGAGCAGGAGGCCAAAATCCACAGGTAGGCACTTTGCAAAAAACACCTCTGTTTTCTGTGGAAAAATGTGATGTGTCCACGTTCTGTTTTAGGGCATTTCCTGTCGAGGGCAGGAGGCCTACCCACACAAGTGAGGTATCATTGTTATCGGGAGACTTGGGGAAACGCTGGGTGGAAGGAAATTTGTGGCTCCTCTCAGATTCCAGAAATATCTGTCCCCCAAATGTGAGGAACAGGTGTTTCTTTAGCCACATTTTGAGGTTTGCAAAGGATTCTGGGTAAGAGAACCTGGTGAGAGTCCCACAAGTCACCCCATCTTGGATTCCCCTAGGTCTCTAGTTTTTATAAATGCCTGGGTTTGGTAGGTTTCCCTAGGTGCCGGCTGAGCTAAACGCCAAAATCCACAGGTAGGGACTTTGCAAAAAACACCTCTGTTTTCTGTGGAAAAATGTGATGTGTCCACGTTGTGTTTTTGGGCATTTCCTGTTGCAGATACTAGGCCTACCCACACAAGTGAGGTACCATTTTTATCAGGAGACTTGAGGGAACGCTGGGTGGAAAGAAATTTGTGGCTCCTCTCAGATTCCAGAACTTTCTGTCAACGAAATGAGAGGAAAATGTTTTTTTTAGCCAGATTTTGAGGGTTGCAAAGGATTCTGGGTAACAGAACCTGGTGAGAGCCCCACAGGTCACCCCATCTTGGATTCCCCTAGGTCTCTAGTTTTAAAAAATGCACAGGTTTGGTAGGTTTACCTAGGTGCCGGCTGAGCTACAGGCCAAAATCCACAGGTGTGTACTTTGCAAAAAACACCTCGGTTTTCTGTGGAAAACTGTGATGCGTCCACGTTGTGTTTTGGGGCATTTCCTGTCGCTGGCAGGAGGCCTACCCACACAAGTGAGGTTTCATTGTTATCGGGGGACTTGGTGAAACACTGGGTGGAAGGAAATTTGTGGCTCCTCTCAGATTCCAGAAATTTCTGTCACCCAAATGTGAGGACCAGGTGTTTTTTTAGCCAAATTTTGAGGTTTGCAAAGGATTCTGGGTAACAGAACCTGGTGGGAGCCCCACAAGTCAACCCATCTTGTATTACCCAAGATATCTAGTTTTCAAAAATGCACAGATTTGGTAGGTTTACATAGGTGCCAGCTGAGCTACAGGCCAAAATCCACAGGTATGCACTTTGCAAAAAACACCTCTGTTTTCTGTGAAAAAATGTGATGTGTCCAAGTTGTGTTTTGTGGCATTTCCTGTCGCAGGCACTAGACCTACCCACAAAACTGAGGTATCATTTTTATTGGGAGACTTAGGGGGACGCTGGGTGGAAGGAAATTTGTGGCTCCTATCAGATTCCAGAACTTTCTGTCACAGAAATGTGAGGAAAAAGTGTTTTTAGCCAAATTTTGAGGTTAGCAAAAGATTCTGGGTAACAGAACCTGGTGAGAGCCCCACAAATCACCCCATCTTGAATTCCCCAAGGTCTCTAGTTTTCAAAAATGCACAGGTTTGGTAGGTTTCCCTAGGTCCCGGCTGAGCTAGAGGCCAAAATCCACAGGTAGGGACTTTGCAAAAAATGCCTCTGTTTTCTATGGAAAAATGTGATGTGTCCACGTTGTGTTTTGGGGCATTTCCAGTCACGGGCACTAGGCCTACCCACACAAGTGAGGTACCATTTTTATCGGGAGACTTGGGGGAACCTAGAATAGCAAAACAAGTGTTAATGCTCCTTGTCTCTCTCTACATTTATTCCTTCCAGATATAAAACAGTGTGTAAAAAGATGTCTATTTGAGAAATGCCATGTAATTCACATGCTACTAAGGACACCCTAGAATTCAGAGATGTGCAAATAACCACTGCCTGTCAACACCTTATCTTGTGCCTATTTTGGAAATAGAAAGGTTTTCTTGATACCTATTTTTCACTCTTTATATTTCAGCAAATTAATTGATGTATACCCTGTATATAATGAAAACCCACTGCAAGGTGCAGTTCATTTATTGGCTCTGGGTACCTAGGGTTCTTGATGAACCTAAAGCCCTATATATCCCGCAACCATAAGAGTCCAGCAGACATAACAGTATATTGCTTTAAAAAATCTGACATTGCAGGAAAAAGTTACAGAGTCAAATGTAGAGAAAAAATGGCTGCTTTTTTCACATAAATTTCAATATTTTATTAGTTCAGTTGTTATTTTCTGTAGGACGCCCTTGTAAGATCTACACAAATTACCCATTGCTGAATTCAGAATTTTGTCTACTTTTCAGAAATGTTTAGGTTTCTGGGATCCAGCATTGGTTTCATACCCATTTCTGTCACTGACTGGAAGGAGGCTGACAGCACAAAAAATCCAGTAAAATGCCAAAATTGTGTTGAAAATGTGTTTGTTTTTTAGTCTGCCTGTTCCTGAAAGCTGGGAAGCTGGTGATTTTGGCACTGAAACCCTTTGTTGATGCCAATTTCAGGGAAAAAAACACAGTCCTTCATCTGCAGCCCTTTTTCCCATTTTTTGTTTTAAACAAACATTTCACTGTATTTTGGCTAATTTCTTGGTCTCCTTCAGGGGAACCCACAAAGTCTGTGTACCTCTAGAATCCCTAGGATGTTGGAAAAAAAGGACGCAATTTTGGCATGGGTAGCTTATGTGGACAAAAAGTTATGAGGGCCTAAGAGATCCCTGCCCTAAATAGCCCAAAAAAGGCCTGGCACCTGAGGGGGAAAAGGCCTGGCAGCGAAGGCGTTAAAGTCATAACTTATGGTGAAGTCAGATTTTAAATTACAATTTTGAAAATGCCATGTTTAGAAAATTGGCCATTTTGTGCCTTCCATCTATACCTGGGTCACATGAGTTGGTGTGGCTGACAGTTGCCAGATTGCTCTGTGCCAAGCTACCAGGAGGTTGAGCACAGATTAATTTGGGGTTGCTTGTGCCTTACCCTGGCAAGGATTGTGGTTGCAGCTTGCCCAGGGCTCACATTCCAGTCAACCAGTAAACCAATTTCTTATATTGGTGGCATCGTTGGTATCAGGACTTGTGTCTGTGCAGTGCCATACAGTGATTTGGTGCACACTACCATCCCATATCTGAGACCAATTTGAATTGCAATTCTGCCTTGATTGGCTTTTAAGCTTTTTCTAAATTTTCTCCCTGACTTTTGTGATTGAGACTGCGCCTACAAGAATGGAGTTTGAGCTGGCCAACATTGATGCCTACACTGTAGCCCTGTTCAAGGAGTTCTGCAAGGAGAGGGGATTTCCAGCTAGGAGCACCACCAGAAAGATGACGCTCCAAAATGTGCTAAGGGCCGGGGCAGGAGCCCATCAGTCAATGGTTGAAGCTGCAGGAGAAGATAATGAGATGGAAGGGCCTGAGGAGGACTGTCCTGTATTGCCACCTGCAATTGAGAGGGATGGCTTGACCCCTGAAGTGGAGTCCCCTGCCAGGGCATGGAACAGTGTGTCTTCATGCAGCCTGGCCCCAGGGGAGCTGATGGCCCAGTTGCGAATGGAGGAAAAGAAACTGGCCATGGAGGAAATGGAGCTGGCCCTGAAGGAAAGAGTTACTTTGGAGTGTTTTGCCCATGAGTGGAGCATTAAGGAGCTGGACCTCAAGACCAGAGAAGCAGAGTCCAGCAGGTGTGGCAGCATATCTGGAGTGACCTCTGGAGACAAGAGCTTCATTATCCCTGAAGATCTGGTGTCCTACTTTATTGTGAGGGGGCTGCATTGATGCGTGGTTTGAGGCTTATGAGTTTGCTTCACAGATGCCCAGGATCCCTGAGGAGGATTGCGGGGGCTAGTCTGTGGAATCATATCCCTAGCAAAGGGAAGGATATTGACATAGCCTTAGAGAAGGGGAACAGGTTGAGGTATACCTACATGAAGGAAGTCTTGTCAGGAAATATTGCCTTATCCAAGAAAAGTATAGTCAAAAGTTTAGGAACTGTCAAAAACTGCCCCAACATACCTGGGTGGATTTTGTGGATTCCCTCTGCAAGGCACTGGATGTTTGGGTGAAGAGCAGTGACGTTAAAAATTATCAGGGGCCGTACAATTTGATTGCAAAGGAGCTTATGTTCAGTTTTTGTTTTGCAAATCAGTGCCAGCTCTTGATTGACAGTAAGCAGAATCACCACAGGGAGCTTGCTAAGAAGGCAGACCGCTGGGTCAGCACCAAAGTCCACAAGAATGTACCTGGGGGAGATCACCACAACGGTGGGCAGGGTTCCCATCAGAAGAAGGAGGGGGATATAAACATAAAACAGGGAGTTCTCTAAAGGTCCCCAAACTAGCTCTTAGGGTCAGGACTCCCAATCCCAACCTGAGCAACAGAATAAGAAATTGTTCCCTGACATTAAGTCATCAGGGAAGGATCTCCATAAGTGTTATAAGTGCCAGCAAGAAGGGCACTTCAATGAGGATGCCAAGTGTCCTAAGGGAAAAGAGTTAATGTTGTATGGTCAGTGCAAGGGGGAAGTAATCCTGGACTTCCACAGTAAGATATCTATTTGGCAATTAAATATATCCAATCTTTATTATATTAACTAATATGTATTTTATTTCTTTATCATACCTTTTTTCAAACATTTACAACATATATTGCACATTTTTAAAGATTTATAAAGTTACTTATGATTCTAGGTGCTCCTAATTCTTAAAACACAGTGAAGGTGAATATTGCGAAGGGAAGTGATAGTGTTATAGACAACATATACAGAAGGTGGTTAAGAACAATGTAGACTTCCAAAGGCTCCTTCAATCCTGAAGACTCTGAAGTCACTTAGAATTTTTACAATTTCAATCCACATTCAATTTCATGTCGACGTTTCGACCCCATGTATAGACATAAATCAATAGTGGGTCATCATGAGGGCTGGGGATATTTTTTATTCAGTAGCACCTAAAAATTCGAGTTAATAATTATGGTCTTCTGGTCAAAGTCCTCTTCATGATTAATGGTTCAGTCTAAATCGCAAATCGGAACGAAGCCTGGACTATGGCTATCATTCGAGGGTATAATATCCTCCATTAGATTCTGTCAATGTTGTTACAATAATGGTGGCTGGGAAGTGGCTCACGGTATTTTTTTATATTCCTTTTACTGTGTCTGCTTGTGTAGCCTGAAGTGTCCTAAGTGGGCATAGCCCCTCACTGGTGAGCAGTCATTGGGGTTGGCTAGTGTAGCTCTAGGGGAGAAGATTGCCCCAGCAACTAGGGGAACAGAGTAGGCTACCCTACTGCCACTGGGTGACAAATAGATGGTGAAGACAATTCACATGCCTAATAGTACTAGGAGGTATGGGCAGTGGGTCACCATTAATGGGCAGAGGGTTGGGTCTATAAAAGACACTGGAGCCAGTATGACAACCAACAGATGTCATCTGGTGATCTCAGAGCACGTAGTCCCTAATGTATTCCACCAAGTGGTTGCTGCTGGCAACCATGAAAGTCACTATCTAGTGACCCTAGTTGTCTGGTAGGCCGGGGTGAAAGAATTAATTCCACCTATGGAGCTGGCAAAATTCATATAATTCCGTTCTATACATGTAACAGGGAGTTCCTGTGTAATTCTGCAGTCTGACAGAATTATTTTTCCATTGGCACGTGCAAGGCTTTGTTGGCACAAGGGAGGCTCTGTTATTGCATGCATGTGAGTGAACGAGATCTCCCCACCCACTAGTGCGGCTTCTGGTCATCACTGAGCCATCTGGTGCTGTTTTGTGACTCTGGTGACCGTGAGTGGTCATGTCTCTGCTTCTCTAGTAGATTTTCAACTCGAGAAGCAGGTAAAGGAACTGAACAAATACCTTTTCAAAATTAAAATTCTACTCCAATGGAAAAAGCATTTTTTTATTTTACTTTTTTTTACAACAGGAAGGAAGTGCCCCAGAGACTGGAAATTGCTCTTCCTGTCCTGAAGGTTCCTCACAGTGCTTTGTCCATCTCCTGGTCACTTTTCATTTGGATTTCAAGTTGAAAGGATCACTCTCTTTGTCTGCTTCATGTACTGTTGGATTTTAAGGACTTTATTTGTGTGACATCACAATAAGTAAGCAAGCACCGGTATTTATTGTACTTTTATTCAATTTTTAAATGTGATTATGGTTGTGTTGAGTGACCTGAAGTTCCAGTAGGGGCCTAGTATTTTTTTGGTTTTATTTTGTTATCTTATTTCTTGTTTTATAAAGAAAAAAGTTGCACAGTTAAGTAAATTTTCTCCATGTTTGTTAAATTTGCACTATTCTTTATTTTACCATGTGGCCTAATGTGCACACGAGCCATCCAGCCAGTACTGGTCATTGGGTATATGAAACCACTTTTTCTTGGTATATGTTGTATCTGTGATTATTTAGTCTAGTGATGGCATTGGATTAAATGCTACTTTTTTATACTTAACTTTTGTTCTCCAAAAAGTGTATTTTGGTGAGATTATTTGCTATCATGCCTTGGGACAATGTTTGATGTTTGAAGATTTTCATAGCTCACTTTTTGTTAATTGTTTACCATGTCTCCCTTGTCTGGCTAGTGTGTGTGTGTGTGTGTGTGTGAGTGTTTGCCACAGGTCACCATTTTGTCTTTGTTCTCCATGCCTTGTGGCCAGCTCCCATTTTGTGTCATCAGTACCCATCCATTGGCCTGCATGTGTTCGTTGTTGTCCATGTATCCTTGCTTGTTGTTATTGTTTGACCATGTTGCAGCAGCCATTTTGTGTAGCCAATCAGTGTGCTTTTGCCACTAGCTTACATGTGTTCTTTGTTCTCCATGTCTCCTTGCTTGCTGTTGTTGTTTGACTATGTGGTGGAAACAAAAAGAAGACAAAACAATAAGAAGACATAGGGCCTCATTATGAGTGTGGTGGTCCGAGGACTGCCCCACTCATGTTGACGGACGGACCGCCATACTCCAGACATTCTGACCTCCTAATTACAACTTTGGCAGGTGGACCTGCCTCAGACCGCCATCCCCACCATCCCCACCATCCCCGCCATCCCCGCCAGGATTATAGATCCCAACAGGGTGACAGCGGTCTGGCTTGCAACCAGACATGGTGGAGCTCAACTCAGTGCCGCCTAGCTGATTACAAACCCACTTTCCACCAGCCTTTTCATGGCGGGGACTCTGCCATGTAAAGTCTAATGGAAAGCCAGTGACAGGGGCCACAGAGGGCCCCCTGCGCTCCCCATACCCATGGCATGGGGAGTACAGGGGCCTCCTGCCCAGCACTGTCTAAATGTGCACTGTCTGCTTTGCAGACAGTGTGCATTCCGAGGGTGCTGGTCGGCCCCCTCTGTGCCACGGTGTAGGACTCAGCTACCCTAAGAGAGCTGAGTCCTATATAGTAGCACTGTTACCGCCGTCAGCCCGGCAGTAACATTGAAATAGGGCGGGTATGACACAGGTATGACGGTGGCACCCTCCCTATAGCACCCAACCGCCAATGTCGTAATGGGGCCCAAAGTCAGCAATATACTTACCACATGCAGAAGAGTTTGCACTCGTTTCAGTCATTCTTTTAAAGCCCTGAAACAGTTGAGGATTATTCAGTGTGCTAATATAGTACCAGTTAAAGCTCTCATACAGGAGGCGCTCACACAATGGAACTCTACTTACTACATGTTGCAACATCTGTTTGAGCAGTATAGATCGGCCACTGACTATGTCCTTGGAAGACGAGGGGATGCAATTGGGAAAAGCATGACCATTTAGGTAGACAAATGGACCCTAGTCAAATGCCTGACACAAATGCTGCTTCCTTTTCAGGTTTTCACACAGGAAGTCAGCAAGGAGACCAGCAAGAAGAGCCAAGCTATCCCGTTGTTGCATTTGCTACAGGACCAGTTAAAAAAAGTGTTGGAAAGGTTCACCAGTGAGAACAGCAACAGAGTAGTGCATGAGTTTAATCTTTGCGCAGCTGTTAATCCAAGGCTGCAAAGAATGATGGTGTCCTGAGAAGAGTGCATATGTGCTACAATACTTGATCCTGCTACAATACTATCCACTTCCATTCCTTTTTCAGAAGGGGGTGTTTCACTATACAAGATGTGGATAGTCCAGCAAGTGAGAGACCTGGAAGTGGAATGGCTGAAAGTTAGAGTCCTGGGCAGATGTTCTGATTCAGTGCAGCTGGTGCAGTTGTCACAGTTAGAAGGACCAGCTTCTCTCCTCAAAACATGGAGAGATTGAGCATGATTTAAACACACCAACACTTCATACCACATGATTACACTGATCCTGAAGTACCACAGGAGGCAGATGAGGGTAATTGGCCAGAGTCAAGTGCTTTGGCTCACTAACTTCTGGGCGAACCCCTAACTCTACTTCCCTGACTGAGCAGGCCACCATAGAACTTTCAGATTGACTTGTTGAACTGCTTTGCCAAAAAATAAAATGGTTATAGTTAGAGGAACATTATTATTTTGTGTCTGACTTATGCAGCCCCACCATTTATTCACAGGTGTGGCCAGATTGGAGTTAGACCAGTATGCAGTGAAGAAGCCATCCCACTCCCTTCAAGGACATTGGAGACAATTCTTGCCTCCATCCCATGCCTACCCTTCTTTTTTTTTAATTTCCCAGCAGGGCTGCCCAGTTAAGTTCATTTAATTTACATGACTGCCAATGTGTTGCATCCATGGCAAACGAGAAGATACAATACAGCAATTGTGGATTGGAACAGATAACTAACCATTGCACTAATGAGTGAAATATTATTGAGTGAGTGTGAGTGAGGATGATTGGTGATTCATGTGGTGGCACACAGTGACGGACGGTGTTCAACTAATTTATAAACTTGATTTTGATGATTTGAAATGTTTGCGGGCTGATGTTTGTGTCTGAAGGTGATAGGCCCTTTCACATTTAGCTAGATTTACTTGCATGGTCTGCTCCTTGCTGTACTGATCAGTCAGTTTAAGTAACAAACAGAAATCTACACAGAATGCTCAAATTCTTTTTCTCTTCTCGTTCATCAACAGATGTGTATTACATGTATATCTCTCTTAATCTCATTTGGGTTGGGAGTCAGACTGATTCAATACTCAGAGTCAGGACTCAGGGTGGAACTACCTCATCAGCCAGATAAAGGAAATTATAAACTTCAAAGGAAATCCAACATGATGACAATGACTCTAAGAGCCATGTAGACTGGAGGGAGGTGCGTTGATTTGGGAAATGCTGCTGTATACTGTGTGCTAGCTCAAATATGAAACTCCTCTATTATGTGGTTGTTGTTCGGGGGGCTGTAACTCGAGAAAAGCAAATCCTATCACGTCATGGACGCACTTGACCAAATGTTATGATAATTGTGAGATTGATCGGCGAAGTACGTGCAGCTACTTATCTGGGATTGGTTGTAGAATGGCTCTTGCATTTAATTTAATCGCTCATGAGTCATAATGAATGATTGCAGCAGCCTTGGCTCTTGGTCCACTCCTCCTGAAGCTTACCTTCTGTCTTTCTCCTTGAGTCTACAATATCATTTCTGATTTACAATCCACAGATGTTCCCTTCTCCTGTACAAAAGGTTAAAACTCCATCCAAAACACTCCTCCTTACCTTGCCGGACAAGTTCAGCCATGCATCCAAGATGGACATTTCAAGAAGAATGCATATGCACACCATTTTCTGTTAACAATCATAATTTATAGAACTGTGTTGGTTCACTCCTCCTTAATATGTATTTTTCAAACCTTGATGACAGAACATTTAGATATAAATAGGGTATCTTGGACAGTAGGGCTTTTTGCAATGCATTTAGCTGAACTGTGTCATTACTTAATTTCCTTCCACAACAGATTTGAAGATGATATGCTACTCATTGCCATGATGAATATTGTTGTTGTGTAGTATTTGTCTTTGTCACACCATTCCTTAACTCCCAGTTCCCATTCATTCATTAAACTACTAACCCTCTTCCCCCAGGCCTTGCAATATATTGAGGTGTGACTTATGAACTTACATCATAAATTAATCACACGGTTGTTGCGGCTGATGAAATGAAAGCAACACCAACTCACTGCGGGATCTTCTCCTATCTGAGCAATGCCAGCCCCACTTACCCACCTACACATAATAGATAATTATATATAACAGCATTCGTCAACATCATCATTCAGGCCTTACACATTTAACCTTTTCCTGTTCTAAATCCATTCCTTCTGAAACAAGGATTTCATAAGTTTAGTTTTAATTGCTTTCATAAATTAATTAAATAGCTCCCCGTTGCTCAGAAGTTTATTCTGCTAGCTTTTCAACAGGTCTTCTTTGTGTCATGGTGGTAGTCTGGTCTCATTCTTTGATAAGGTATGATATATATAACTCACTAGCTCTGTGTTTTCTTTCAATCTAGTTGCCTGTGATGGATAATCCTTCTAATTAATCCTATAGATGGCGTTCACCTAGGTGTGAGGGGGACCTCACTTGTGATGACTTATCTTCCCTGGTAGTGCAGTAGCCTGCTACTACTACCACCACCATTATGAAGGCACATAGGGAAACCCTGCAAAGGTTTTGGAAGTTTTTAGAGAGGTAGCAACCATTGATTTATCCATTCAGATAAGAGAACTAAGGAGTGAAGTGTTCTTGTTTTAGTTAGTAAATGGTAACTTCTGCTGAAGATTACTTTTTTATGTATGTAACTTGCCAGAAGGCAGTACAGGTACCCTAGTGGTCAATATAGTTACAGAGAATAGTTGAACAGGGGTATAGCTAAATGGTAAACAGAATTTGATAAGTGGCTTTGTGCTGCAAAAGTGGCAAAAGCTCATATCTTCAAGCATTGATGCAGACCTAGTCTGTGTTGTTCCCACTGTTAGCCGGGTATTGTTTGGGTATAAGTAAAGCATGTAACTTAGCAAATAAATAATTATTTATGTGGCAAGAGACTTCCAAATCAGCTAGGTAAAGTCTATTGGGGGAAGTGGATGTACAGGTATATGACTGTTCAAAGCTAGAGGGAAGCTTTTTGTCAATTAAGGCTGTGCTAAAAGCAGTAGAAAGACAAAATACATGAAAAAAAATCTCATTAATTTTGTTTAACAAATGAAGAACACCCTCTCAACCCACAACAGGCCCACCCATTGATCCAAACAAATACCACCCCAACCAATGCCCAACAGAGTCCAAAATTGCCACAACTGCCCTTCCTAATTCCCACCGTCTCCACCCACAACAAACATCCCTCCCACCATAGAAAATATATTAAAAAGCGGTCTAGCGGGCATCGATGCAGGTGTGGCTGTATGCCACCTCACAGCAAAGCAGCGCCAGCTTCCATGGGATTTGGCAGAGAAGGCGGTCACTGAATGATGAAGAGGGGGCTGCAGTGGTGGATCCTGACTGCTGGTGGCGCTTCCGATGGTGTGGCTGGGATGGGGCGGCTGGCTGGAGGTACTAGGGGCAGCGGCATTTGCCTCTGCCTCCTCCTTCTCCAGGGCCACTGTTAGACTTGGCATCCTTGGCGTGATCTCTCCTAACCTTTTGCCTCTGTTTCCCAGGTTGTTGATGTGTGCTAGACTCTGTTTTTGCCGCTTTTGATACTCTGGGCACCTTACCACTGCTATCCAATGCTAGAGTGCAAGTGCTCCTATGTAAAATGTATGTGTAATTAGATTTCCATGATTGGCATATTTGATTTACTAGTAAGTCCCTAGTACAGTGCACTAGAGGTACCCAGGTCCTGTAAATCAAATGCTACTAGTGGGCCTGCAGCTGCACTGGTTGTGCCACCCACATTAGTAGCCCTGTATACATGTCTCAGAACTGCCCCTGTATGTACAGTTTTAAACTGCCAATTCGACTTGGCGGACTTGCCACTTGACAGGCCTAAACCTTCCCTTTTCTTACATGTGAGGCACCCCTAAGGTAGGCCCTAAGTAGCCCCATGGGCAGGGTGCTGTGTATGTTTAACATAGGACATATACTAATGTGTTTTGTGTGTCCTGACAGTGAAATACTGCCGAATTCGGTTTTCACGGTTCTCACAGGTTAACATGGGGGCTGCCTTTTAATATTATTAAAGCGCAGATTCCCTTTGAGAGTAGAGGGAACTATGGAGTCTAGGGTCTCTGAGCTCACAATTTAAAAATACATTTTTTAGTAAAGTTTGTTTTTAGATTGTGTGTTTAAAAATCCCACTTTTAGAAAGTATGCGTTTTCTTGCTTAAACCATTCTGTGACTCTGCCTGTTTGTGGATTCCCTGTCTGGGTCAGTTTGACAGTTGGCCTGTTTGCACCTCTCTCTAGACAGTGACACAAAGGGAGCTGGGGTGTAGCCTGCATATCCCGATGAGCCATCTGTACTTGGAGGGAGGGGATGAGTGGTTACTCACAACTGAATGGGCTATGCCTGCCCCCACACAATGTAGTCTCCAACCCCCTGGTGTGTGTCTGGGCATGGTCTTGACAAGGCAGGATCTTACAAACAGGAGAGAATTTCCAGAGAGGAGCATAGGTAGTGGACACAAAACCCCTGAAAATTAGATCACTTCTGGAATTAAGAGGAACCTCTGCTAAGGAGAAGAGTTGAAGAGCTGAGGAGAAGTGCTACCCCTGCCTGTGACTGTGCTTTGTTGGGCTATCCTGCAGTTGCTGCTTCTGCCTGTGAAAGGGGACAAAGACTGGACTTTGTTGTGCATTCCTGCTTGAGAAGAATCTCCGAGGGCTTGAACTGAGCTTGCCTCCTTTTGTTGAAGTCTCAGGGCCATCAAAGACTTCCTGTGCCAGCAACTGGACTCTCTGCTGAGACTCCTGTCCTGCCAAGTGGTGCCCTTTCCAGTAGGGCCCTGGGCCCTTGAAAGGTGAAGTTGGCAGACAAGAACTCAAAATCCACACACAGACTTCTGTGCGGGGAAATTTTCGACACACCTTCCGTGACGCGGCTGATAAACAATGCGCCGCTGGCTTCCCGGCTGAAATCAATGCCTCACCTGGATCGCGGCAGAAAGATCGACACAACGTGGCTGAACTAACGATGTGCAACACCCGCTGACGGAGGCTGAAAACTATGCAAACCCCAAGCAGCGTGGTTTTCTGATACCGTGCAACCAGATTTTCCACACAGCATCCCTCGGCATCAAAGTTAACTGGACTTTGCGTGGATCTGAGGTGCCCAACCCAGAAATCGACACATTGCTCTTTTGCAAGGGAGAAAAATGATGCATCGACGAGCTGATCGAAGAAGGAAACGATGCAGCCTCACTTGCGAGTAAAGAATCAACGCATTGCTGAGTTTTCCGACACATGCTCGCCTGTGTGGCTTTATTTCTAACACTAACCAGGTACTTTGCGTAACAACAGCATTCTCACTGTTTTCTAAGCATCAAGACTAATTATTTTGCAAATTGGCATCCTGACTTGTGTATGTTGGATTTTTGACGTTTTGGTCTTGTTTTGTTTAGATAAATATTACCTATTTTTCTAAACCTGTGTTGTGTCATTGCTTCTGAAGTTAAGTCTGCCTGCTCATGCCAAGCTACCAAGGGAGTGAGCGGGGGTTAACTGAGGGTGATTTTCCTTTACCCTGACTAGAGTGAGGGTACTTGCTTGGACAGAGGGTAACCCGACAGCCAACCAAAGACCTAATTTCTAGAACTGGTGAGGAGGATTGGACTGGTATTTGTACTTGACGTACAGTGATTAAGTGTACACTACTGTTGTCAGTGCAGACCATTACATGACCACATACAACTGGTTTTTGCTTTTTCTCTTTTTGGATTTTCCCTACCTCTATATTTTTGCTGATCCTTTATTGACTTTTGAACTTCATTGGGAACTCTTCTTTCTGCCTACGTAACTTGCACTTTTGTTGATTTTTCAGCAGGTCCTAATCTAAAGATACATCAGCTGGAGCTGCTTTTGATTTGGAAACTGGAGAGCTATTCAGTTGCTCATTTGTGCAAAAATCTTGCCAGTCCTGTTAAGTGCTCCAACATGGAGCTGCCGAAGGCACTGAGGGCCTGGCTGACAGCCAAGGAAGGGTGCTCATTCCTAAAGACCTTGTGAAGGATTACAAAAGGGAGTATGACATAGTCTTGTCATTCAAGGGGTATGAATCTCCTTTCCATATGAATCTGGTCCCTGAAGCTCTTTGGGGGGTGGATCTGTGGAAACACTTTGAGGTAGAGGGGAGGGATCTTGACATCCTTAGGGGATCCTTAGGGACTCATCACAAAGGATGCCCTACTCACAAGGTATGGTCTCACCCCTGAGCAGAATAAGGACAAGTTTAGGTCCTATAAGAAGAAGGAATCCTGAACATGGTTGGAATGTGTTGACTCTTTTTGCAGGTCAATGGATGGTTGGGTGAATGACAGTAAGGTGACAATGTATGATGGGCTTTACAATTTATTTGCTTGGGAGCACTTGTACAGTTTATGTTTTCCAGCGCTGCACCAGCATCTAATTAACATCAAGTTGACTGACCCCAGGAAGCTTGTGCAGGAGGGTGCTGAAGAAGTATGTGGTAGACCAGGCCAAGGGTGGACCGGGTCCCTCTCAGAAGAAACAGGGGTAAGGGTAAACAGGGGGAGTTCTCTCAAGGATCCCCACCTAGTTCCCAGGTTAATGATTACCAGCCCCCAGTAAAAAGAAACCATGGTTCTCCAAAGGGAAACCTGTGGAGGGGGGTCCCCCTTTTAAGTGTTATGCATGTGACCAGGTGGGTCATGTGAGGGGGACCCCTAATGTCCCAAGAGTACACCAGCACCCACTGGTGCTCAGTCCCATGGTTTGGCTAGTGTAGCGCTTGGGGAGGAGTTGGTTCCAGGTGGGTGGGAGCCAGCTGAGATGACCCTTGTCTCACTAGGAGAGAGTGAGATGGTCCAGAGATCCCTAGTGCCTGAGAACACAAAAAAGTACAGGCTGTGGGTGGCCAATAATGGACAGAGGGTGGAGGCTCTGAGAGACACAGGAGCCAGTGTGACTACAGTGAGGAGTCACCTGGTGTCTGAAGAGCAGAGAGATCCCATGTACTTCACCAAGTAGTTGCAGTGGACAACTCAGAGCACCTGTGCAGAGTGGCGCAGGTTCCCTTTGAATGGGGGGCGGTGTCAGGTTCCTTGAAGGTAGCTGTGAGTCCAGCCATGCCTGTTGATTGTTTGCTTGGCAATGACCTGGAGGAGTCCCCGTGGAAGGAGGTGGAACACAGGTCACTCTTGGAGATGTTGGGTCTGCCTGGGAGGGTATGCATATCCACCAGGTCAATGGCAGCCCATCAGGGTGGTCAGAAGCCCCTGGAGCCTGAAACAGTGGCCCTCAGGACTGCCAAAAAGAGGAAGGGCAAGAGGTGCAGGAAACGGGCCCCAGAAGTTCCCACGGTGCGGGAGAAGATTGGAGCCTGAGGGTGACACCCCGGAGCCTACAGGGGAATATGTGGCTGAGCTGGGGGAGGTCCCTGAGCTGTCACAGTGGCAGCAAGAAGGGGGACCCACCAGGGAGGCATTCTGTGAGGCACAGAGGACATGCCCTGCTCTAGTGTGTTTGTGGAAGCAGGCTGCAGACCAGGCAGCTGGCAAGGAGCCAAGATCAAACCTGATTTATTGGGAGGACGGCCTCCTAGTGAGCCTAAGGTTGCTAAGCCTGGGTCAGCCTGTGTGCTGGTGGTACTCCAGTGATTCAGAGCCTTCCTACTGGGTCTGACTCCTGATATGCCGTTAGCTGGACATTTGGGGCAGGACAAGATCTTTGAACTGCTTGTCACCCACTTTTACTGGCCCCTAATGCGCAGACACTCAGATGCTCATTGCAGTTCTTGCCAGACTTGTCAGGCAAGTGGCAAGAGTGGGGGGAAATGTAAGGCTCCCCTCCAACCTTTTCCAGTGATCAGTATCCCCTTTGAAATGGTCAGAATTGACTTTGTGGGGCCTCTGGATCCCAAGACAGCCATGGGCAACAGGTTTATCCTGGTATTGGTGGACCATGCCATCCGGTACCCATAAGCCATTCCCCTGAGATCAATCACTTCCCCTGTGGTAGCCTGTGCTTTGATGGGGGGGGTTTACCTTCCTGGGGTTCCCCAAGGAAGTGGTATCTGATAGGGGTACCAACTTCATATCTACTTATATGAAGTCTCTGTGGCAGGAGTATGGGGTAACATATAAGTTCACCATTCCTTACCACCCCAAAGCAGTGGTCTGGTTGAAAGATTCAACCACACCTTAAAAGGCATGATCATGGGCCTGTTAGAGCCCTTGAGGCAGAAGTGGGACGTCCTCTTGCCATGCCTTCTGTTCGCCTACAGGGAGGTGCCTCAAAAATGGCTTCGATTTAGTCCTTTTGAGTTACTGAATGGTCACCCTGTCAGGGGACCTTAGAGTCTGGTGAAGGAGGGCTTAAGGAAAGACCCTAGTAAACCTCCCCAGGATGTATTTAGCTACATGCTCACCTTCAGAAACCAGACTGCCCGTTTCAGAACTCTCGCACAAGAGAACCTAGAAGCAAGCCAGGCAGACACGAAACAGTGGTATGACCAGAATGCCACTATGCTTAAGTTTCAACCTGGGCAAAAAGTGTGGGTAATGGCGCCAGTGGAGCCTAGGGCACTCCAAGAAAAGTGGACTGGGCCATTTGAGGTAGTGGAGGGCAAGAGTGAAGTCACATACCTAGTGGACTTGCAGTCTCCCAGGAACCCCTTGAGGGTCCTGCATGTGAACCGGCTCAAACCATACTTTGAGCAGACTGAATTGTCCATGCTCATAGCAACAGATGATGGGGTGGAGGAAGAGAGTGAGCCTCTTCCTGACTTCCTGTCTGCCGTAGAGAAAGATGGGTCTGTGGAGGGAGTGAACCTCTCCCCCTCCCTGACCTCAGAAGAACAGAGGAACTGTCACCAGGTATTGGGTCAGTTTGCCCCTCTGTTCTCCCTGATCCCCGGGTCACACACTTGTGCACACATGATGTGGATGCTGGGGACAGTTCACCCATTAAACAGAAGGTTTACTGGGTGACTGATAAGGTCAGGGCTCGCATCAAATATGAGGTGTCTAAGATGTTATCCCTAGGGATCATGGAGTTTTCTAGCAGTCCTTGGGCCAGCCCTGTGTCTTGATCCCAAAGGCTGCTGCTCCTGCTGCCACCCCAGAACTCCAGTTCTGTGTGGACTACCAGCGGTCTCAATGCAGTCACTAAAACTGACCCGCACCCCATCCCCGAGATGACCAGCTCATCGCTCATCGATCGGTTGGGAGCTTCCCAATAACTCAGCACACTTGATTTGACGTATGGTTATTGGCAGATTGCCCTAAGTGAGGGGGCTAAGGAGAGGTCAGCCCTTTCTACCCCAGATCGACACTTCCAGTTCAAAGTGATGCAGTTTGGGATGAAAAATGCCCCTGCCACATTCCAAAGATTGGTCAACCAGGTGTTGACTGGGCTGGATGACTTCAGCGCAGCATACCTGGATGACATTGCAGTGTTCAGTTCCCTGTAAGGGGGTAAAATAAATGGGGCAGGGAATAACGTTACATATCCTAGGACCTATTTTTATACCACTTTGAAGTCCATGTAAGAGTAGGCGTAAAAAGGGGGGCATACCTTTGTGTATGATGGTCCCTTATATACTCTGCAGGAGTAGTGCTAACATTTTGGTACCACTCCTGCTGAGTACATATTTTGCATCTATATGTAATGATGCTATTGCTTTCTACCCTCTAGAAAGAAGGATGCGCCCTATATCACATATGGCACACACATGGTGTGGTAAAGGGGGACACCAAGGGGCGCAAGGAGAGTTGCAAGGCACTACATGCAGCACCACTCTCCTTCAATCAGTCTCTTTGTGTCTTTGTCTTACTGCATTTACGGGAGCTTAGCCAGGCACTGAGTCCAGACTACTAGCACATTCCTCTTTCTGAACATCCTGTATCACATACACCCCACACTGTTATTAAATCTGACTCAGATGTGAAGATTTTGTACCACAGGCCTGCCTCATTTTACAGACCGTATGGGAAAGGCCTGCATCTGCAGCAGCACTAGCACATAACTCAGTAGCCAGCACCAATGCAGGCATCCTTGGACCACAGTGCAAGTGTGTCTGTGATTAGGGGAGTGTATATGCACAGGTTGGTAGCCCTTCCTAGACACATATGGTCTACTATGGTTACAATGGCTGCCCACTTAGTATTGGCAAGGCATCCGTAATGTTATTCAGTTTATGTTCAGGAAGGGACAACTACATGAACATGAGGAAACTACCATGCCATTTTAGCTCCAGTGTGTGTGCCTTGACATGGTACACACATTTTAGTGCCAAGAACCAAGGATGTACGAATGTATTCCTCAACAATTTGCTAAGCTCACTCCACCCCTGGGCAGTTGTTAGATATGACTAAAATGTTTTCAACATCTGGGGAAGGGTTACAAACAATTGGTGTTACAATGGAATGGTCACTGCAACAACTATTGCATGCCCCTTTGATGCAGAATACTGTGTCATGCTGCCCGATATGAAAATGGAGGTGTAATGCCATTAAGAAGTTGCATGACAAATCCATGTGCATATGGTGAAGTTAAATGCACAACAGGAGCATCAGGGAAACTGATGCTTTGGCGGTGCCAGGGTCTCCATTATCTGGCCCTTCATGTCACAGACATATTATAAATGTTTGCCAGTTGATCTGACCTATCACTAAGTTGACTTGCTTACTCAGCTTAACAAGTTGATTGTGAAACTGTTGCCCATGCAAAGAATTGTCCACAAATGCACTAAGCCATGTTTTCCTGTCATATATTGCAGGTGGGCATCCACCATACACCACTGGAGAAGTGTTTGAAATAGGAAAGTATGCCCACATATACCTTGATGTCAATTGTGATATGTGTCTGAGCTGCTGTTTCTTTGATTAGCATGCCTGTTGCCAATATATATGTCACTGGACTTTTGACAGCACTGTGTGCCAGACATAGCTTTCAGTTACTTAGGAAACGGTACAGATGATGTACCTGTTTAGAGGTCTCTAAGGGGCTTATGTAGTAGACACTTGCAAAACCTGTGCCTCACTACTCTTCAGATTTTGAGTGAGGCAGCGGTAGTGAAAGGAGCCTTATTGTGCTGGCCAAGAGTCAGTTGAGTGCACAATTAGAATACAACTCTGCTCAAGTAGGTTATGGGACATGTCTATGGTCTATAGCAGGTTAGACGTGTGCAGAGATACCATCATGGTCTACCCATCATATTTGTAAGTGATCTTGGTCACACCACATGTGCATAGAATGTAACTGCTGAGTGTGTACCTGGTACATAGGAGATGTCTGGCATGCATGTGCACATGTAGTTCAACATTTAGGAATACTGTAGCTGCACCCAGTGCACTGTGAATCTTACTGTGCCCCTTAGGGCACCCATACAGCCACTATGTGTGTGTCGTATTACCCAATTTGCACAACATAGCACGGGGTAGTGGGCAAGAGGTACCAATTCTGTATACAACATAGATGTACTGTTGATGCTTTAGCCAAACTATATGTGCACCAAGCCTAAACTGTACATGTGGGCCCATTGTGAGCAATGGTGTGCCCCCTTGTAATGCGTGCTCTGAGCAGATGTTAATCCAAGAACACATGAATGATGCTTTACCAAACCTGAGAATTGCCAGTGGGAAGTTTTCTCTCCCCCTTTCAGATGATCCCCACCTTGCATACATGATACCTAGCCAAGGCTTGAAGTAGCACCAGGGATGTCAAAGTGGTGGACTGCATCCATTGCGCCACATATTGACTATAGCACAGGGATTCTAAAATTGTAGGGCCACTTTATCCTCACTAGTCTGATAACACAAATGTTGAGCAAGGACGCAGTAGTCCACTTATCTCTGGGCTCTGATGGTCAACAATGGATAGCACTTACCCAGGTGACATGTACATGATACCATAGATGGCTGGTCTGAAGTTTCTATCGATTTGGAGTTTGTCAGTGTTGGGAATGTGTGGTGGACGGCATGTGTAAATTGAGGATGCTTAATACATTTCACGTCTGTTCTACCTCCAACCAATGCTGTATTTAAAGCCATGTTCTCCTCATGTTTCAGCAGCCAATATGACCCCAGCAGAAAAACACGCCTTTGAGAAGAGGGCTGACAGGTACCGGCACATAATGGCTGTACAGGCCGGGTACCAAAAGATGGAGAAGAGAAATTGGAGGGAGAAATCGACAGGGGCTTGGCATGCATTTTCAAATGGGGGACCTCTGCTACAAGCCACAACTGGTCAGGCCACATTGGGGAAGACATCTGGGACCAAGGGGGCCTCTGATGACCATACTTCCTCCACTTCAAGAGCACCGATCCAAAGCCAGGCACCCCAACAGCCACCTGCTCCAGCCACAAGCTTGCCATTCGAATCAGACATGAGATGGGAGATGGCAGCCATGAATGCAAGGCTAGAAAAGTTGGAGAGAGACAATGCCTGTAGTTGCAAACTTCTGAAGTACTGCAAGAAAAAACTGAAGAAGTTGTAAAATAATGTGTGCCACATCCTCCCAGGTCTTCCCACTCCCTTTTACTGTTGTTAAATTAATAAGTGGGTTTTAGGTGAGATGCGTTAGGATGGTGAAATAGTGTAGTTTAGGTATACGTTAGTGTAAGTATAGTTGGGGTGGTGGGTTTTAGTACTTTTTTTATTTTGGGGGGGTTGGGCGGGGGTCATCTGGGGGTTTCTATGTTTATAAACAATAAATAAAAAAAATATACTTGTTTAGGTAAGAGTTTAGGTTAGTACATGTGTAGCCTTAGTTTATGTTGTCCTACTCATTGCTTGTCACTTTAGGGGTGGAGTGGGGGGGCAATGTTTAGAGTGTGGCATTACATGTGTAAGATTAGTTTAAAATAGGATAGATAGGTGTTGGTGTAAGTTAAGTTAAGTTATTTTAGGTTAGGTTAGTTTAGTGTAGGGTAGTGTAGTGTATAGAATAGGTTTAGATATGATTTTTTAAACATGTTTTAATACATTCTGTTAATAATAGGCAATTATCTCCCCATGTTGATTGAGTGTCTAGGTGTTCTCATGTGTGCATTGGCCAAGTAGGAGGAATGGCTTAGGGTATGCTTTCTATCTTTATTTCCAAGGGTGACCATGTGCATCCTCTATGACCAAGGAGCTGTCAGATTGGCTGCTAAGTGACATCACGTAGTCCAAATATTTGGGCCCCCAATTACATTCTGTATGTATACGGTATCTTGGACAGGTAAGTATGGAACTTCAACTGTCATTGCTGGAGTCTGGCAGTATTATTGGTGGAAAGTGTGGCACATATGACATTAGCCATGTTTAGATCTGTATCCTGACACAGTGACAGCTGCAGTATTAGTTGTACTGGTGCTCTCATCTTGGTAAATTACCATACACTTGCTTCAGACCCAATCATGCCATATGTCAACTTTCAAGGATATCTGTTCAATACATGTATTTTAGTCTGTAAGTTGGTTGCTGCCCGCAACACTATCATTCACCTCTTTCATGTTAGGGTCCTAGTGTGTGGCTTGTGTCTAACAGTAATGCACACATGTAATTATGTTCTGTTCTCATTGACATAGCTTCACACATTGCATGAATTTAGCTGAGTTGATGGATCACAGTAAAAGTTGAAATGTTACATATGAACAAGGGGATTTATCTATAGGTGCAAGTGTATTTGCCAGTGCTATACAATGTCCAGTTCACAGACCCCATGAGAGATTCTGAGCCATTTGTTGTACAATCCAGGGTTGAGGAACATTTCATGAGTCATGCTTAGGAGAAGTGTGCATTAGTGAGTAGGTGTCCAAATTGCCAATAGGTAAAATTTGAAACAATGACAGTACATAGCAGGCAAGTCAACAGTGGTTGAGTGAAGAGGGGACATTGCCTCTTGTCACAACACTGGCATGATCTTAAGCAGAGAACTAAGGAGATACTGTCCATGTGGCACAGAGTGGTGCTGCTGGGTGGTATTCCTTGTGAATGTTGTTTCTTCCACATCTTTAGCTTCTGATGTGTGTGGTGCCTCCTGTGCCATGGGTGGTGCTGTTATTGAGGTTGAGGGACACACACACACACACATAGCAGGGAATAGAGATGTGGAGTCAAGTATCCCGGCAGCTGCCATTTGTGGTACCACATAAGACATCACTGCAGCAAGGAGGAACTGCTGATTTCTCAACACTGCAGCAACATCACGGTGGTAGGCAGCTATGTTTTCCCTGAGGATGGCCACTTCCCGCTCTATGGACTCCAGGGTACTCTAGCCCCCAGCCTGTTGTCTATCATGCTGCTGCCACTTTGGGAGGGCAAGTGTTGAAGTCTCTGCATCATGACCACAGCTATGTCGGGCAGGGACTGCTGGGGTCTATGTTGTGGGGATTGGGTACCTCTGATGGCAGCTGAGTTGTATTTAATTGGATGGAGGCACCCCTGCACTCCCTCTATGCTGCCTGCCATGGTCTCCATCCCCACCCACACCTGCTTGACCAGCTCCCACTCTACTCCTACCACTGTCCTCTATAAAGTGATGTCTGGCTGGTACTTAGGTCACTGGGGTCTCCCTTGGGTCTCTCCTGGCCTTCATTCTCCATCTTACATTCCCACATAATTTTGTAGGCATACCCTGATTTTTTTTCTGGCTTGTGCATTTTTTTTATGCTAGTGCCGTTACAGATGGCGATAACCCATTTTGAGTCAAAAATATGTGCCGTAAAATGGTCTAGCACCACTTTTGCAGCATTACAATAATTTTTTCTTATGACTTGTTGCAATGGTTATCATAATTTTCTGAACGCTAACCATTCCTTAGCCCCATTGTGCGTCAGTTTATAAATATGGCACACTGTTGGCACTAGGGAATGACGCTACCTCGCATTATCTAGCGCAGTTGTGCATAATTTTTCATAAATCTTCCCCTTGTTTGTAAAAAGAAAAAAAATACCCCTCATTAATGAGTAAGGCATATACGCAGCACAATTAATAGCATTCTAGTCTTGTTGTGCAACATTAATGGAGGCATGCTGCTACTCTCTTCGGTCTGCAGCTGTAATGGACAATTTCTCACTTTAATTCCAATGACCCTGCTCTACTGCAATGTAAGTTAGAGGGATTAAGCTAGGTAGAGGTTTTGCTATAGAATATTGAGGTGTCACTAATCATAATGTGCCAACCTTTTGCTTAGTTAGTCACTGTAGTTGACGAATGGTAAAAGTGAAACATTTGAACATGCGTCAATCCATCATGGAAGCTATGAAAGATATACATAAATCAGTTGGTCAGAAAATGTGGCACATGCCAAGAATGGATTTTTCAATTTTTTGGTAGGCTGGGACAGAACCTAGGAAATAAATTAATAATGGAGTGAAGTACTAGTAGGAGGTGACTTGGTGGGCACCTGGAAACACACCTTATGTTAAGTTTGTAAATGCATTGAAAATGTTGCAATGCTGCATTAGCTGAAGCAAACACACATTGCACAACCAACACTGCAGTGCCTAATTAAACCATGCTGCAGTTAGGTCATGGGTGGTGAAATGCTATGGGCAGGGAGGTGATGATGATGGTTGGGATTATCTACCTCAATAAACAAATACAGTATGTAGGAGGCTGGCCTGGTTTGTAGTGAGTACCAAGGGGTACTGACACTCTGCACCAGGTCCAGGTATCCCTTATTAGTGTAGAAGAGGTGTCTAGCAGCTTTGGCTGATAGAAAAGGGTAGCTTAGCAGAGCAGCTTAGGCTGAACTAGGAGACATGCAAAGCTCCCACTATACCACTAGTGTCATATGCACAATATCATAAGAAAACACAATACACAGATATACTAAAAATAAAGGTACTTTATTTTTATGACAATATGCCAAAAGTATCTCAGTGAGTACCCTCAGTATGAGGATAGCAAATATACACAAGATATATGTACACAATACCAAAAATATGCAGTAATAGCAATAAAAAGCAATGCAAGCAATGTACAGTCACAATAGATTGCAATGAGAGCACATAGGTATAGGGGCAACACAAACCATATACTCTAGAAGTGGAATGCAAACCACGAATGGACCCCAAACCTATGTGAGCTTGTAGAGGGTCGCTGGGACTGTAGGAAAACAGTGAGGGTTAGAAAAATAGCCCACCCCAAGACCCTGAAAAGCAGGTGTAAAGTGCACCTAAGTTCCCCAGAGAGCACAGAAGTCGTGATAGGGGAATTCTGCAAGGAAGACCAACACTAGAAATGCAACAATGATGGATTTCCAGACGAGAGTACCTGTGGAACAAGGGGACCACGTCCAAGAGTCACACTCAAGTCGGGAGTGGGCAGATGCCCAGGAAATGCCAGCTGTAGGTACAAATAAGCTGCCACTGGATGGTAGAAGCTGTGGATTCTGCAAGAACGAAGAGGACTAGGAACTTCCCCTTTGGAGAATGGATGTCCCACGTCGTGAAGAAGCTTGCGGAGGTGTTCCCGTGCAGAAAGACCGCAAACAAGCCTTGCTAGCTGCAAGGGTTGCGGTTAGGGTTTTGGGATGCTGATGTGGCCCAGGAGGGACCAGGATGTCGCCAATTGCATGAGGAGATAGAGGGGGCATCCAGCAAGACAAAGAGCCCACTCAGAAGCAAGCAGCACCCGCAGAAGTGCCGGAACAGGCACTACAAAAAGAGTGAACTGGAGCTCACCCGAAGTCACAAAAGAAGGTCCCACGACACAGGAGGACAACTCAGGAGGTCGTGCACTGCAGGTTAGAGTGTCAGGGACCCAGGCTTGGCTGTGCACAAAGGAAATTCTGGAAGAGTGCACAGGAGCTGGAGCAGCTGCAAATCACGCGGTACCCAGCAATGCAGTCTAGCGTGGGGAGGCAAGAACTTACCTCCACCAAACTTGGACTGAAGAGTCACTGGACTGTGGGAGTCACTTGGACAGAGTTGCTGAGTTCCAGGGACCACGCTCGTTGTGCTGAGAGGGGACCCAGGGGACCGGTGATGCAGTCTTTTGGTGCCTGCGGTTGCAGGGGGAAGATTCCATCGACCCACGGGAGATTTCTTCGGAGCTTCTAGTGCAGAGAGGAGGCAGACTACCCCCACAGCATGCACCACCAGGAAAACAGTCGAGAAGGCCGCAGGATCAGCGATACAAGGTTGCAGTAGTCATCTTTGCTACTTTGTTGCAGTTTTGCAGGCGTCCAGAGCAGTCAGCGGTCAATTCCTTGGCAGAAGGTGAAGAGAGAGATGCAGAAGAACTCTGATGAGCTTTTGCATTCGTTATCTAAAGAGTTCCCCAAAGCAGAGACCCTAAATAGCCAGAAAAGGAGGTTTGGCTACCTAGGAAGGAGGATAGGCTAGCAACAGAGGTAAGAGCCTATCAGAAGGAGTCTCTGACGTCACCTGCTGGCACTGGCCACTCAAAGCAGTCCAGTGTGCCAGCAGCACCTCTGTTTCCAAGATGGCAGAGGTCTGGAGCACACTGGAGGAGCTCTGTGCACCTCCCAGGGGAGGTGCCGGTCAGGGGATTGGTCACTCCCCTTTCCTTTGTCCAGTTTCGCGCCAGAGCAGGGCTGGGGGATTCCTGAACCGGTGTAGACTGGCTTATGCAGAAATGGGCACCATCTGTGCCCATGAAAGCATTTCCAGAGGCTGGGGGAGGCTACTCCTCCCCAGCCCTGACACCTTTTTCCAAAGGGAGAGGGTGTAACACCCTCTCTCTGAGAAAGTCCTTTGTTCTGCCTTCCTGGGCGAAGCCTGGCTGGATCCCAGGAGGGCAGAAACCTGTCTGAGGGGTTGGTATCAGCAGCAGCTGCAGTGAAACCCCGGAAAAGGTAGTTTGGCAGTACCCGGGTCTATGCTAGAGACTCGGAGGATCACGGAATTGTCTCCCCAATGCCAGAATGGCATTGGGGAGACAATTCCATGATCTTAGGCATGTTACATGGCCGTGTTCGGAGTTACCATTGTGACGCTATACATATGTAGTGACATATGTATAGTGCACGCGTGTAATGGTGTCCCCGCACTCACAAAGTCCGGGGAATTTGCCTTGAACAATGTGGGGGCACCTTGGCTAGTGCCAGGGTGCCCACACACTAAGTAACTTTGCACCCAACCTTTATCAGGTAAAGGTTAGACATATAGGTGACTTATAAGTTACTTAAGTGCAGTGGTAATGTCTGTGAAATAACGTGGACGTTATTTCACTCAGGCTGCAATGACAGGCCTGTGTAAGAATTGTCAGAGCTCCCTATGGGTGGCAAAAGAAATGCTGCAGCCCATAGGGATCTCCTGGAACCCCAATACCCTGGGTACCTCAGTACCATATACTAGGGAATTATAAGGGTGTTCCAGTATGCCAATGTAAATTGGTGAAATTGGTCACTAGCCTGTTAGTGACAATTTGGAAAGAAATGAGAGAGCATAACCACTGAGGTTCTGGTTAGCAGAGCCTCAGTGAGACAGTTAGTCATAACACAGGTAACACATACAGTGCACACTTATGAGCACTGGGACCTGGCTGGCAGGGTCCCTTTGACACATACAACTAAAACAACAGATATACAGTGAAATATGGGGGTAACATGCCAGGCAAGATGGTACTTTCCTACACAGTATACTTTATTTGTCAATAAGCGAGCAATGTGATTTACCACCACCACTTATCCCTGCCACCACTGAGCCACCTCCCCCTCCAACATTCTGGGCCTCCTCCACCACACTGGTGCTGCTGCTGCCAGCCCTGGCACTGGTGGTCTGTGTGACTAGCAAAAGAATTAGACATTTTAGATACCATATTCACCTCCTAAGTAATTGTTATAATTGTTTAACTATCTACAACAGCAATACCACTGTACAGTTTGGTTAGCGTTCTTCTACATTTTAGATACCATATTCGCCTCCTAAGTAATTGTTATAATTTTTTAACTATGTACAACAGCAATACCACTGTACAGTTTGGTTAGCGTTCTTCTATTGAAACTATCACATTGGGAGGTTTGTTGGTTGACATGTTAGAAAAGCCAGGAAGCCAAGCCAACTAAAAACGTTTCATAATGGAGTTACACAGTTATGAGTCGCTGAAGCTCAATGAAGGAGTGTACTGTCAATGAAAGAAATATGGTGTTGGTTGGCAGATGCAGAGGGATCTTATAATTTACTATCCTGCCATGATGCACTGTCATGGAAACTGCTGTTATACTGTATAAATGAACAATAAGACAACATTGGTGGGGTCCATGACCATGGCCATTCTCGTTTTGACTGTTTGAGCATGAGCAAGAAAGCCTTCTCAACGAACATATGTGGTGAATAATAGCTTACTTGGACCTGCAATCTTCACAGTACCAAAATAATCTGTTCTCTTGGTTTTACAGTGCCACAAGACATATATATAGAGAGAGAAAGTTTACTAAAAAAGCAGAAAAATGTTGTAGACATGATGAAGTCAGCTACAGAAGTATGAAATATCGAAAAAAGGATAATGCAGGCATAACAAGAATTTAACAAACATTAGATAGAGGAATTGAAAGAAGGAGATAGAATAAAAAAATAAACAAGGCAAAATGATTCTTATAGTGGGGACGGGTAAATGTTAGGGAAGTAATAATTAGGGCTCTCAGTTTTCTGTTTTTACTGATTTTTACAGATACATACGAACATAATACTATGAATTCTCCTATCTGTATTTATTTTTAAATACAGAAAAATCTCGAAAATAGGCCTTCCTTGGATGATGTTTTTTACACTTTCAGTCATGAGTGCCAGGTCTGTAGATGTACAGATTGAGAGCTGGGGGATGAATAAAAGAAGATTTTCTAATTAAGTTTAATTAAGTTCAGATCTAGAGTTGTTTATGCTATTCAACAATGTAAGTGTTTTCAGTTAACGCTATTGCACTGTATATTGCTGAAACTTTTTGCACATTCAAATGTGAGTATACATTTATTAGTTAAATAAATGCAGAAAATGCTTATTGCAGCTTCTTTTATACAGTAAACACAAAATAAAAAAAGGATAAATACAGAAAAAAAGAGCAAAACATAAATATGGATAAATACAGATGGAAATGTAAAAAAATAAATACCATAAAACAGGAAGCCCTAATAATAATCACAGGACTTACTGGGCCAGCAGAACCATCGACCTCGACTGCAGTGCTGGTTGTGGTTCCACCTGCCGTGCCACTGGTGGTGACAGCTCCTTGGCCCTGTTGTAATGCCTTCTTGCCCTTGGGTGCTGATGTAAAAAGTAGAGAATTTAAAAAAATAGGGCCCGTATTTATACTTTTTGACGCTAAACTGCACTAACGCAGTTTAGCGTCAAAAAAGTTAGCGCCGGCTAACGCCATTCTGAAGCACCATGCGGGCGCCGTATTTATTGAATGGCGTTAGCCGGCGCTAGCAAACCGGCGCTGCCTGGTGTGCGCGAAAAAAAAACACGTACACCAGGCAGCGCCGGCGTAGGGGAAAATGGCGTTAGGGCGTCTTAAAATGGGGCAAGTCAGGTTGAGGCAAAAAAATCGCCTCAACCCGATTTGCGCCATTTTTTTACGACGCCCAGGCGCCATTAACATGACTCCTGTCTTAGTAAAGACAGGAGTCATGCCCCCTTGCCCAATGGCCATGCCCAGGGGACTTATGTCCCCTGGGCATGGTCATTGGGTATAGTGGCATGTAGGGGGGCACAAATCAGGCCCCCCTATGCCCCCCCCCAAAAAAAAAAATACTTACCTGAACTTACCTTAATGTCCCTGGGGTGGCTTCCTCCATCCTTGGGGGTCCTCCTGGGGTGGGCAAGGGTGGCAAGGGGTGTCCCTGGGGGGCATGGGAGGGCACCTCTGGGCTCATTCTGAGCCCACAGGTCCCTTAACGCCTGCCCTGACCCAGGCGTTAAAATCCGGCGCAAATGCGGGTTTTTTTGACCCGCCCACTCCCGGGCGTGATTTTTGTCCGGGAGTATAAATACGACGCATTTGCGTCGGAGTCATTTTTTAAGACGGGAACGCCTACCTTGCATCTCATTAACGCAAGGAAGGCGTTCACGCCAAAAAATGACGCAAACTCCAAGAACTTTGGCGCTAGACGCGTCTAACGCCAAAGTATAAATATGGCGTTAGTTTTGCGTCGAATTTGCGTCGAAAAAAACGACGCAAATTCGGCGCAAACGGTGTATAAATACGGGCCTAGATTTGTTGTATAGTTAATCTCCAGAAAATAGTTTGACAAGCAGACGTAGTACCATTGTACTTTTCTAAATCAAATCGTCTATTGCCCTATTCATAATTTCCTAAACCTAAGACCTATTCCTAATTTCCTCAACCTAAACTAATTCTGAACTACTAATGCATTGCAAAGAATGATCTTTGCTTCTCCACTCCCTTTGATGGGCCATCTCAGTATCCATTTTCAATGTATACTACACAACACTTGGAGATTGGGAAAGTATGAACTACCTAAAGAATGGCAAGTACAATTCTAACTCCCTGATATATGACTATCAGTATCTTAGTGACAGGACAGAGTATGCATCAGTTTGTTAAATAATCAGCCTGAGTGGCTAGCTCAAGCAGGATCAGATATTATTCATAACGTAAACTTAACTTACCACTGAGTGTGAGCAGCATGCTATTTTGGAAAAAATAATAGCATACTTATAAAACAAAGAATAAAAATTACTCACCGAGCTCCGCAACCTCAACACCCAGCAGGTCAAGCAGGTCTTGTTCCTGTGTTATTAGGTCTGCCCAGCAGTGTATAAGCCGATGTGTAGTGCCCTGCCCTCCTGTGCTAGATGAACGCACCAGCGCACTCCTACCCGCAGCTTCTGATGCTCCAGCAGGGTGTACCCTTTACTAGGCCTGCTGTCTGCTGCCAGCATGGAGGGAAGGTGGTGCTGCACAAAAAAAGCAGGGCCACCTGAGGCGAAGCTGCACCCCTGCATGGCGCCGGTGACAACAAGGTGTGTGACTTGCACCAACAGTTAGTGGTGCACCGGCACCACCACTTGCTCCCTTTTCTGCCCTGGCACCAAGTTAAAAAAAAAAAAAATAGAAGTAGAACAAAGGCAAAGCAGAAAGGAAGAACGAAAAAAGGAAGAAAGGAAAAACAAAAGAAGTACAAATTGTCAAGAAAGAGTAAAAAAAAGACAGAAATTTAAAATACACACAAAGAAAGATACACCCTGACTAAAACAAAAGTAAATGAGGACACACACTAATAAAAAAATTAAATGAGGGATTGGCTGACGATTGGCACAGATTAAGAGAAAGGCCCAGCACCATGCACAGAAAATTGAATGCAGGTAAAACAAAAGCAAAATGGCCGTGCCTGTGCACACTGCATGGTGCCGTTCAGGCTGAAGTTCTTCAGAATCTCAGGAAGTTGTTTTGGAACTGCGCAGAATTCCACGGAGCAAAACCTCTGTGAAATCCACCCAGGCCTATTGTCAGAATTCTGCCATTGTGCCACTAGATATCCACCAAAGCACCACAATAGCATCAACATTTTTGGCACTATTGGCCTAACGTATGCCATTGTGCACTGTATTGTAAATATGGTGCACACATGGTGTCATTAGGGGGGTGCAATTGGGTGCAAGTAAAGTGGTGCATCATCTATGACGCACCAATGTCTTGTAAATATGCCCCACCAATGTCTTGTAAATATGCCCCCCAGGTTTTGCTTTCTTGGTTGAAATTGTTCCCGGCCCTTGCCGCTGCGTCCCCGTGGCCCTGCCCCCTCCCTCCCTCCACTTCAGTTTCTTTAGCCGTTTTTCCGGCCCTGCGACCCTGCGGCCCGCCCCCTCCCTCCCTCCACTTCAGTTTCTTTAGCTGTTTTCCTGCTGCTGCCTCCCTGCGGCCCACCCCCCTGCTCTCCCATTCGCTGCCTCCCCTCCCTCCTCCCTGTTGCCAATGCCTCCCACCTCACCTCATATGGCAGGTGCGGACGCGCCGCTGGCTCGCCGAAGGCGCGCCTAAGGCAAGCCCGTCTGCGCATGTCCGCGCCCAGACCGTGCCCAGCGCCAGTCCCCCTGGCCCTCGCACCCTCCGCACCACCAATCACCGCTACACAGCCAATGACCTCCATGCCCTCAATCCTGGATGCTCCTCCACCTGCTTCCAGTTCACTCCGAAGCACACCAAAGAACCCTTCTCCTGCAGAGCCTGCAACTTCACCTGCACCCTAACCACCAAGCTCCGACACAGAGCCGCAGACAACCACCTCAGCTGCATTCTGCTCAACCCCCGCTCCGTCCACAAGCACACAATCGAACTATGGGACCTACTGACCTCATCATCACCCTACGTCGCATTCCTCACCAAAACCTGGATGAATTCAGCCTCGGAACCAGACATAAGCCATAGCCATACCAGAAGGCTACAAGATCACTAAAAGGGACCGCACCAACAAACCAGGAGGAGGAATTGCCATAGTCCACAAAAGCATCATCAGAGTCTCCACCAACTCCCAAGACGCCATCAACTCCGCCGAGCACCTCCATTTCAAAATCCATGTCAACGCCAACACCACCCTGAGAGGACCGCTGGTCCGCAGACCGCCGGGCCCCCGACCCCACTTCTGCGACGACATCGCAGACATCATCAGCGCCCAAGCCCTCAACTCAACTGACTACATCCTCCTCGGAGACCTGAACTTCCACCTAGAAAACAACAATGATATCAACACCACCAACCTACTCGACAACCTCGCCAACCTCGGCCTCAAGCAACTCGTCACGTCGCCCACCCACACCGCAGGACACACACTCGACTCCATCTTCTCAGCCAGCAACCACGTCTCCTTCAGCCACACCACCGAACTCCACTGATCTGAGCATCGCTGCATCCATTTCTCCTTTCAGAAGCCGATCACTCACCACCTCACCACTCAACACCCCTCCTCTATTGGAACAGAATCTCAACAGAACAGCTGATCTCCTAGGACCTGGGACCCCAACTCAGCTGCCACCAATCTGCACCAATGGATAGACAACTGCGCCAACACCCTTGGGCCACTCAAAAACCCTCGGACATCCACATCAGATCCAAGGCCAGTTGGTTCACTCTGACCTACAGGCCTCCAAACGGGAATGCTGAAAAATGGAGAAGTCCTGGCGCCTTGCACCTACCAAATCCAACCACATCACCCTCAAGATTGCCATCCGCACTCATCAATAGCTGATCCGCACCACCAAAAGAACCTACTACAAAAGCCGCATGGACACCAACGCTGACAACAACAGAGAGCTCTTCGGCATCATCAAAGAACTCTCCAACCCCAGGCCTTGCTCCTACGATCCCCGCCTTCACAGGAGCTATGCAACTCCCTTGCCACTTACTTCCACCAGAAGATCAAAGACATCCACAACAGCTTCAACCCCCAGACCCACCAGCCAACCACAGACACCCACAAACCCAATGCAATAAGCAGCGTTAACCCTCTATGAGCCTGGACCCATGTCAACAATGAAGACACCATCAACACCATGGCCTCCATCCACTCCGGCTCCCCCTCAGACTCCTGCCCACACCAGATCTTCAACAAAGCCACAATATCATCGCCCCCCATCTCCGCGCCATCATCAACAGCTCCTTCGAGACAGCCACTTTCCCGGTGAGTTGGAAACACGCCAACTTTAATGCCCTGTTGAAGAACCCCAAGGCGGACCCAGAGGACCCCAAAAACTTCCGGCCCATCTCCCTCCTCCCCTTCCCAGCAAAGGTCATTGAGAAAATCGTGAACAGCCAACTATCCCACTTCCTGGAAGACAGCAAAGCGCTCAATACCTCCCAATCCGGGTTTCGCAAGAACCACAGCACTGAGATTGCTCTCATTGCTGCTACAGATGACATCAGGACCATGCTCGACAAAGGCGAAACCGCAGCGATCATTCTCCTGGACCTCTCCGCAACCTTCAACACTGTTTGTCACCACACCCTCCGAACACGCCTCCACAATGCCGGGATCTGCGGCAAGGCCCTCGAATGGATCTCCTCTTTCCTCTCCAAAGAGTCCGCCTTTCGCCACACCTGTCAGAATCCTCCAAAACCATCTGTGGCGTCCCCCGGGATCCTCCCTCAGCCCAACACTCTTCAACATTTACATGGCTCCTCTCGCCAACATCGCAAGATCCCACCACATCAACATAGTATCCTATGCAGACGACACCCAGCTAAACATCTCCCTCACGAAAGACCCCACAACAGAAAGAAACAACCTCCACAATGGACTACACACCATCGCCAATTGGGTGGAATCAAGCCGCCTCAAGTTAAACTCAGACAAAAAAGAGATCCTTATCTTCGGCAGCAAACCCTCCGCTTGGAACGAGTCCTGGTGGCCTACCTCCCTAGGAGCCGCACCCACACCCACCACCCAAGTACGAAACCTAGGAATCATCTAAGACTCAGCAATCAGCATGACTCAGCAGGTCAACTCATTCTCCTCCTCCTGCTACAACACTCTTCGCATGGTCCGCAAGATTTTAAAGTGGATTCCCATCAAAAGCAGAAAGGCTGTCACCCACGTCCTGGTTAGCAGCCGACTGGACTACGGCAACACACTCTATGCAAGAACCACGGCCAAACTACAAACGAAATTGCAACGCATCCAAAACACCTCCGCCTGACTCATCCTCGACGTCCCACGCTGCGACCACATCTCTGCCCACCTCAGAGACCTACACTGGCTACTAGTATCGAAGAGGATTACCTTCAGACTACTCACCCACGCACACAAAGCCCTCCAAAACACAGGCCTGGCCTACCTCAACGACAGGCTCACCTTCCACACTCCCGTCTACCATCTCCACTCCGCCAGTCTCGCCCTCGCCTCAGTCCCCTGCATCCGCCTCACCACCGCTGGAGGAAAATCCTTCTCTTACATTGCTGCCAAGACCTGGAACTCGTTAGTGCTCCACCTGTGCGAGACCCAGGACCTCCTGACTTTCAGGAAACGCCTCAAAATGTGGCTGTTCGACCCGTTGCTCCCCCCAAGTGCCTTGAGACTCTAACGAGTGAGTAGCATGCTTTATAAATTTGGTGATTGATTGATTGATTGTTTTAAAACCCCAAAAGCCTTCTTCTGTAGGTAGAAATCCTTTGCTTAAGCGGCACAGTTCTCCAGACAGGTAGAAAGCCATTTCAGTGAAAGATCATCGCATTAAAGAAAATGGACATTTACGGGCTGAATATCATTCCCTATGGTTGACTCACTCTTCCATGTTAGATTTTCACTCCATTGGTGACCCTGCCGCTGAGCTGGTGTCAGTTGAAGCACTGTAAGATGAAATGAACTTCTACAAACTTTGTAAAAGCAGAATGGAAGAATGGTCATTCACACTATGGTGCAGTAAAAGGGACTTTTTCTTCAATCGGTAACCCCAGAAATCGGGGCCAAGAGCTTAAAACCCATGAAGACAATTGCCAGCCATTGCTTTTTGGGGTATGTCATCACTCTGTAGTTTAAACCCCCCTGTCTGTACTGCTGTTACTATTTCTTTGTTACATACCAATGATTCCAGTAACCTGTCACCTGATCAAACTTGTCATTCTGGCAAAATAGAGTTAGTTGGGTTCTTTGGTCCTCAGGCCTATCCATTCCACAACTCCTATGAACCAGGCCATGAAATTAAAGAAAATATCTCATGGATCCAAAGGGGTTATGGGGCTAGGTCTGGTGTACAACTAAAAGAGGATTCTGTCTCCAAAGAGTCTGCTAATGCCTCTTTGACTATAACTGAACTGTTTGCTCTTAAGAGAGAGATCATTTATTTGTTTGATAATCATGTCAGTCTACATTGTAAAAATGTTTCTAAGGGATACATTACCTCTCCGGCTAATCCCTGTTGTTTTTAACCAGAGATCCTTTTTTTGGACATTAGTGCCATTAATACTCCCGTTGAGGCATTTAAGTTTAAGCAAGAATGCATAAACCAGAGAGAGGAGCTTGAAAAATAGATACAGATAAATTGACACACTCTCCTCTCCCTGCTCCAAAGACCAAGCAAGCTGTTTTTGAAACAAGTTCCAGCAAAAAGCATCAAGACCATCAAACACTCAATACTTGTGAATTTGAGAGATCACAGCAACACAGGGTCTCCCATAATCTCTGCAGCAAGGCTAAAACTGGATTTTAGTGAAAAAGGCAGTGTCAGAGGATCATCACCGGTCTACTCCAGCTGTTCCTATTGACATTGGCCTCAGCATCTTGCTGCTTGACATTGCGGGTCAACGTAAAAGCATTCAGGAGGAAGTAATTAAAGAAGTGCCAAAGATGTCAACTGAAACTAAGAAGTTGCCCACAGTTTCACTGAGATCTCCTTACAAGACATCAGTACATATCTTCAATACCTCTTGCCATGGAAGGCTCCCCATTGCTGATTAACAAAATTACTGAGTACACAGATACTGTTTCCATGAGACAACTGTGCATTCCAGTGGCAAATATAAAAGAGTCTCTGAGTAATAAAGAAGTGGTCACTTAGGATTGTGAGATTTATATGCCTTTACTGGTGAAAAAATGGCGCTCCCATCACTGAAACTAATCCTGCATCATCTTTTAATACAGACCTTCCAGCTCAGAAGCAGGTACTTGTACCACTGCCTGTCGCCATTCCTAAGAACTACCTAATCACCAAGAAAGTGCTTGCTGAGATGCTTGTGACTTCATCAAAAGACTGTCCCAGCTCAAACAACATGCTCAGTGTTACTTTTGTGTCCTCTTCACTAGACTGCATGGGTATTAAGGACCTCACAGCAAGTGTCTAAAGAGAACCTAGCAGTATGAAACTATCCCTTAGAACACTGGTAACCACTCAAGACTACAGTCTTGTCTATATGAAGGCTCCAGCAATCTATTCTGTATAGAATCCTCTTGACAATCTTCTGCTTTCTCTAGATTCAGTCCATCATCCTTTCAATAAGCATTCCAAGAAACAGCTTCCTAAATACATCTGGAAATCTACCAATATCCAATAACATAGAAAGAATAGAATCCAAATCAGCCAAACCTATTCTCCAAGTTCCTGCATCAGAACAACTTTGCAGCATTCTACAGAATCTTTCTGGCTTGTGAATAGTTATCTACTATATTTCTTGCTGAGACTTGCCTTTGCATTTGGCCATCTTGGGACAAGCTATTAGAGGTGATACTGTCAGGATTCTGCCATTCTGCCACTAAATGTCACTCATGAGGGCCCTTTAGGAACCTACTTCTACATCTGTGTAGGAAAACATGCACATCAATACTTACCATACTTAGTTTTGCTTCACTTTTTTACCCAGATTTCTGTTCTATGTCCATGATGCATTTTGGTCCGTGTAGCTCCATCAGTCGTTAGACTCTACCTAGATCACATCCTTTTGGTAGTTTCCTGTTCACTAACTTGGTTCTTGGATCCTACTGTTATTCCAACCCCTTTATATTTGCATTCTGGACCCTTCTCTATGTTTGCTCTGTTCAATACCCCATTCCAGGTTTTCCTATTCCCTTTCTTGCGTCTACTGGTTCCCTGGTCCTCCCAATTGCAGGTGCCAGTTCAGCTTCACCTTCATTAGTGGTTCTCTCTCCCTGTATCTGGTTAATTCCTTACAAATGGCTATTTCCATGCATGTGTTCCTCCCATGATCCTCCAGCTATCTCAGCCCCGTGAGTCCAGAATGCAGAGGCTTGCAACTGACTGCGGTTGAGTCGCCTTGTGCTCTGTTGTGTTCTAGCTGCTTTCATTAGAGACTTTTCTTTGGTTCTATTTCCCTTATTCCTTGAACTCATTTTCCTATTTCTGTCCCTTGTTTTCCTGCATTAGCGATAGATCATAACCTCCTGTCTGCACTCTTCTTGTGCTGCATGTAGACTAATTTACTTGGGTTCTGTGTTTATTTTTGTCTACTTATTTTTGCCTTGCCTTATTTGATTGTGGATCTTTCCGAGTCTTGTTTTCAGTAGCTTAGTCTTGTTCCTGACCCTGATCCCAGTTCTGCTTTTGCCTGAGCACATTTTCTGCTTTGTTGTTCTTTGTTCTGCCTTTTATTGTTATCCTGAAATACATTTCTTCCAACGGTGCCAGTTGGATTCCAAGGCTTGTGCATTTGGCACAAAGAACCACCCAATGCACCTTCTCAAGAGGAACTGCTGGGTGTCTCCCAGAACACTGCAAGATTAATCTGCCCCTTGCTTTCATATAAGATCATCCTTTTTGAGGAGCAGACAAACTATCATTTATAATAGTTTGTCTATTCTTTCCCTGATTTCTGTGACGCGTCACGTTTGTCACCCCCTACTCCCTCCTAACGCTACCATGTGTGTGCCGTATTTAAGACACGGCACACCATGGCGGTATTAGGAACAATAGCATCAACATTTTTGCTCCACTAGAGTCAAAAATTCGGACGCTAGTGGAGCAAAGTGCAAGAAGGCCCATTGATTACCATGATTCCAAAAATGGCGCAATGAAATCTTGCAGATCTCAATGCACCATTTTTGCTGGCCTCCTTGAGCCAGAACGCCCCCTTTGCATACATTATGCATGGCTGATGCATAATGTGGAGCAAAGAGTCGCAAAGTGACGCAATGCATGCATTGCGCCACTCTGTATATCTGGCGTGCCGTTTTTGGCAATCTAACACCACATTAGCATCGAAAAACTACTCTAATGTGGCATTAGATGGCACAAGGTCATCCTTAAATTTTGGCCCTAGTTTCCTATTCCCTGCCTGTTCAATCTGCTGTAGTCTTCATCTTCCTGCCCGTTATAGTAACAAGACAGCTGGATTTTGGACAGCAGCACCACCGACTATGGGGACTGAGTCTGATCCTACACAGTGTGTTGGAAATGACCCATTCTTTTCAGGGTTATCCCAAGATTTTTTGCTTTTGAACTCCTGTTTTTGATCCTATGCTTCATTTTTTGGCTGGCTTTAGTACTCTGGGCACTTTACCACTGCTGACCAGTGCTAAAGTGCAAGTGCTCCCTGTCTAAATGGTCTTGGTGATTGGTTTATCCATTATTGGCATATTTGATTTACCAGTATATCCCTAGTATAGTGCACCAGGTGTACCCAGGGCCTGTAAATCAAATGCTACTAGTGGGCGTGCAGCACTCATTGTGCACCCACTTGAGTAGCCCAACAAACATCTCTCAGGACTGCCATTGCCGTGCCTGTGTGTGCAGTTTTAAACTGCCATTTCGATCTGGCAAATGCATCCACTTGCCAGGCCAAAACCTTCCCTTTTACTACATGTAAGTCACCCCTAAGGTAGGCTCAAGGCATCCCCATTGGCAGACTGCAGTGCATTTAAAAGGTAGGACATGTACTGGTGTTTTTTACATGTCCTGTTGGTGAAATACTACTAAATTAGTTTTTCACTATTGCAAGGACTTTCTCTCCCTTAGGGGATTGCCTTGAAATATCTTTTAAGTGTAATTTACCATTGGGAGCACGTAGAGATGTGGAGTTTGGGGTCTCTGAATTCACAATTTAAAAATACATCTTTTAATGAAGTTGGTTTTTAAGTTGTAACTTTGAAAATGTCACTTGTAGAAAGTGTGTATTTTCTGGCTTAACCATTCTGTGCCTCTGTCTGTCTGTGGAATACACGTCTGGCCAGGATGACAGTTGGGTTGTTTGTGAATTCTCTCTAGACAGTCACACAAAGGGAGCGGAGGCGTGCCCTGCATATCCTGATAGGTCTTCCTGAGCTAGAGTGGTGGGAGGAGCTGACACTTGCACCTGAATAGGGCTGTGCCTGTTCTTACATAAAGCAGTCTCCAACCCCCGGAGTGTGTCTGTGGCAAAGCTAGGAAAGGCAGGGTCTTCTGTACTTCAAATACTTTTGTTTGAAATTGCCCACTTCAAAGGCAGAAATGGATTCAAGTACTGGACCTCTGACCCGAAAAGTAATGCACTTTTACTAGGGACTTCTAAGTTAATTAAATAAGCCAATTGGGTATGAGCCAAAGTCACCATGTTTTAAGGGAGCGAGCATATGCACCTTAGCACTGGTTACCAGTGGTAAAGTGTGAAGGAGTCCTAAAACCAGAAAAAACTGTGTCAAAATGTGGAGGGAGGCAGGCAGGCAGGCAAAAGGTTGAGTGTGACCACCCTAAGGCTGTCAGGTCTAACAATACGCCACTGATGCCTCGCCCTGACACCTCATCACCTCCTCTGCAACTGTAAGGAACCAAATGCCTCACCTCCCCTGTCTATCAGTAGGGAACCCGACGCCCCACCTCCCCGGTATCAGTAGGGAACTGACACCGCACCAGCTCCAGTGACTCCTCACCACCCCAACTCTGTGAAACATCTTTGTTTCCTCATTTTTCAAGACACTGTACCTGGGATCCGTGCAACTCCCTGACCTGCCTGCATCCCTCGGGAGTGGCATCAGACTATTGGGAATGACTCTGTCAAAACGTTGTGATAGCCCCAGTTGGATTACTGTGTTTCTAAGAGCTTTATTAAGATTGAATCTTTGTATCTATAATTGTGTATGTTGGATTTTTGTTGTTTTGGCCTTGTTTTACCCTGATAAATATTGGCTATTTTTCTAAAATGGTGTGGACTACTTTTGTGGTGTTTTACTGGGTTACTGTGTGTGTGTGCACCAATACTTTACACATTATCGCTGAGATATGCCTGACTGCTTGAGCCAAGCTACCAAGGGAGTGAGCAGGGATTATCTTAGCTGTGTGAGTCCTTTACCCTGACTAGAGTGAGGGGCCCTACTTGGACAGGTGCCAACCGTTGCCAAGAGACCCCATTTCTAACACCATGTGACAGCTGTGGGCCTAATCCTTCCGGCTAGCTAGCAGCACCTCACCAATACCAATAGGAAGAGTGATTTGTATCAGCATGCCACTCAGACTCCTCAGGGAAGTCGTGATGGAACAGATTGTCGCCCCTCTCTCTCAGTGATACATATTTCGTACATGCATAGAAAACAGAAGCAGGATCTTGGTCCAATATATATTTTGTTGAAGCAACTGTGTTCTATGTAAAAGGCATGAATTGAGGATAATGAAACACAGCGTAATCACAGCAGTGACCAGGAAAGTGAAACATGAGAAGAGTCCCACCATATTGCCAAAATAATGTCCCCAATGTCCATACCTACACTACTAAGTTTCTATATGAGAGCAAGTAGCAGTGGTAGCCCTAACCCACCCTTCTGGTCCCTTGAAGGAAACCCAGCCCCATACCTGAGTTCAGAGGTGAAGAAGAGGTCTGTTAGTCTGCTGGGAGTCCTTCCCTGTAGACGAAAAGGAACAAAAAGGTTTCGGCAGAAACTGCAATGACATGCAGCGTGAGATGGCAAGCTGGCTGGAATGCCCTCTCTACACTGGCGTGAGCAGTGTGAGGTTTTATAATAACATATCTGTTATTCTTAGAGCTGCCCTAATGTGACAACACACATTTTTCTGTGTAGGGTAAACAATGTACTCTTTGGACTAGCAATACCTGGTAAATATTGCTTACAGTCTTGGGTTGAGCACAGGATGAAAATGTCATGAAAAGAAATGAACAACACATTCTTTGTGGAAGGGCAACTGATATTAAAATAATAAAAGGAATAAAAGTAAAATGTAACTTGGTGAGAGGGCACAGGCCTCAGGTCCAGTACTAAATAATGTGCCCTTGTAAATGCTAACATAACCTCATGCCATTCTTAGGTACTCTCTAGTTTATAGTACACTCCCTGTATCCATTCTTGTCCCAGTCTCCCCTGCTACCCTGCTAGCCCCTGTTAGTTGCCTGACATTGGTTCCCTTTGAGTAGGGAGGGTGGGGGTCCCAGGTTCCTTGAGGGTAGCTGTGTGTCTGTTCATGCATGTGGATTGTCTTCTTGACAATACCCTGGCACACACCATCTGGAAGAAGATGGAGCTCAGGTTGCACTTGGAGATTTTATAGTTGCCTGACTGGGTGTGCCTCACCATACGGTCCATGGCAACCCAAGAGAGTAGTTAGAAAGCCCTGGAGGCTGGAAGAATGGCCCAGGTACCTGCCAAAAAGAAGAACAGCAAGAGGCACTAGAAACCAACAACTGAAACTCCTAAGGTCTATCGGGAGGCAGAACCTGACAGTAGTGCCCCAGAGCCTACAGGGCAAGATGTTGCCACCCCAGAGAACCTACATGAGCTGGCCAACTGGCAGCAGAAAGGGGGGTCCCACCAGCGAGGAGTTTGGCAAGGTGCAGATGGAGTGTCCTTCTCTTGTAGGCCTATGACAGCAGGCTGAGGCCCAGGCACCAGGGTACACCTCTGGTGATCACTTGAAATACTGGGAGAATGCTCTCTCGTATAACAAACCTAAGGTTCCTGAGCCCGGGGCAACACATGTGTTGGTGGTCCCCCTGTGCTAGAGGGCCTTTCTACTGAAGATGGCTCATGATGTACCCATGGCAGGTCATTTGGGGCAAGACAAGACCATTGACAGGCATGTCACCCACTTATGTTGGTCTCAAATGAGAAGGGCCCCAAATTCTTTCTGCAGGTCCTGTCCTACCTGCCAGGAGAGTGGCAAGTCAGGAGGGAAGCTCAAGGCTCCCCTGCAACTATTTCCGGTTGTTGGTACCCCCTTTGAAAGGATGGGCATCAACATTGTTGGGACTCTGGACCCCAAAACAGCCATGGGCAACAGGTTGATCCTGGTTTTTGTGGATAATTCCACCATGGAACCCAAGGCTATCCCTCTAAGAACTTGACTGCACCTGGAGTGGTCAGGGCATTGATGGGGATATTTACCTGTGTGGGATTCTCCATAGATGTGGTGTTAAACTGTGGTACCAACTTTATGTAGGTTAACATTAAGGCCATGTATAAGGAGTGCGGGGTAACCTACACATTTTCACTCTTTACCACCCTCAAACCAATGACCTTGTTGTTGAGAGGTTTAACAAGACCCTCAAAGGCATGATCATGGGCCTGTGTGAGCCCTTGAGGCAGAAGTGGGACGTCCTCTTGCCATGCCTGTTGTTTGTGTACTGGGAGGTGCTTCTGAAGGGGGTGGCTTCAGCCCCTTTGAGCTCCTGTATGGACACTGAGTACAAGTGTGGAATCGCGTTTCCCTGGGACCCAATATTGGGCCTGTTGGGCCCTGTGATACCCAATGACAACGAGGCCTGTTTCTGTTCAACAACTCAGAGCCAACATGAACTGTGCTCATTGATATATTTTAATGTCACTCGGAACGCATTATTTTGTAAGGCTTGCTATTAGAAAACCCACCATGAAATATCAGTGCCTGCTAGCTGAAGCAATCTTTCTTGAGAAATGTACTATCCTGCGTATGTGCTGTTCTCAGTGCTGAAGAAAATGTATCATGCAATATTAGACATGTAGGACATGTTATGTAATGTCCTTCTCTATGCTTTACTTTACTATATGTGGTGCGTCATGAAGAATTAACGGTAACACCTTTAGCAATGTTGAAGAAATGATCATACGTCAATGTCAAGAACCAATGAAATGTACAAATTTGTTTGTGGTCAGATAGTAGAAAATATCATGTATTACTTCCTTCTTTAGACTGTTCGGGCTTGATCTCCCATGCTGTTCAGTCTCCGTGTACACGTAATAAATTACTTTACTTTATCTAAGGAGCAGGCTGGTCTTTGGTTTCTGACATAAACTGAACTGAGCAGATTTGGCTTCTACACAGGGACCTCTCAATCTAGTCAAGGAGGGGTGGGAGCAGGCTCCCAGGAAGGCCCCCAGAATATGGGTAACTACATGCTGGCATTCCAGACCCAGATGAAGAACTTCTGGAAGCAAGCTAAGGCAAATCTAGAAGCCAGCTGGGAAGCTATGGAACAGTGGTATGATCAGGCTGCCCAAAAAGCGTGGGTGATGGAGCATGTATTGCCCAGGGCCCTGCTAGACCATTGATCTAAGCCCTATGAGGTGAACGAGCTCAAGAGTGTGGTCACTTAACTGGTGCACCTAAAGACTCCCAGAAACCCTTTAAGGGTTTTGCACAGCAATTGCCTAAAGGCCCACTTTAAGAGGTTTGAGTTAACCATGCTCCTGGTCACAGATGAGTGGAGGAGGTGAGTGAACCTCTCCTGAACTTCCTTTCTTCCAAGGATCAGAATGGGTCAGTGGAAGATGTCAGTCTCTCCCTTACACTGTTCCTAGAACAACAGAGAATCTTTCATCTGTTGTTGGAGCAGTGTGCTTCTTTGTTTTTCCTTACCCCAGGACTCAATGGTGTGCCATGATACTGATACTGGGGAGTGCACATCGAAGAAGAGTATAATTTACCAGTTGCCTCATAAGGTGGGAGCCAGCATTAAGGAAGAGGTCTTCAAGATGCTGGAGTTAGGGGCTATTAATCACTCAAATAGCCCTTGGTCCTGCCCAGTGTTGTTGATCCCAAAGGGTTCCTCTCCAGGTGCCACCCCAGAACTTAGGTTTTGTGTGGAATACCTGAGACTCAATGCATTCACCAACATTGACACACTCACTATACCCAGAGCTGATGAGATCATAGATTGGTTGGGAGCTGCCAAGTTCCTCAGCACGCTTGACTTAACGTCTAGGGACTGGCAGACCACCTTAACCGAAGGGACCAAAGAGAGGTCTGCATCCTCAGCCCCACAAGGGCATTTCTAGTTTTGGGTAATGCCCTTTGGATTGCGAAATGTGCTTTGCCACCATATATTGGTCAAACAAGTTATGGCTGGGTTGGAAAACTTTAGTGCTGCCTATCTAGACCACATGGTAGTCTTTAGTTATAGCTGGGAGGAACATTTGTGGCATTTCAGAGTAGTGCTTCAGGCTCTGCAGAGGGCAAGCCTGAATTTCAGTAAACGTCAGATAGGGCAGGGATCAGTGGTCTGCTTGGGTCACCATGTGGGAGGAGGCAAAGTGCAGCCCCTCCTTGGACAAGATTGGAACCATCCTGGCTTGAGAACCTCCCCAAGATCCAGACATAAGTGAGATCCTTCTTAGGTCTCGCTGGCTATGACAGGAGCTTTGTCTAGGGCTATGGCACCATTGATTCACCCTTGACAGGAAAAACTTCAAAAAGCAGCCACATCAGGTGATCTAGACAGAGGAATGCCAGAATGCTTTTGATACACTGAAGGAGGCCATGTGCATCGCAACCATGCTAAATTACATTTACGTCTCCCAAGAATTCATTGTGCAGACAGACACCTCAGAGCATGGCTTAGAGGGCGTGCTCTCACAGCTAAACAAAAAGGGCCTGGATCAACAGGTAGCCCTTATCAGTAGAAGGCTACTTCCCCGAAAACAGAGGTGAAGTTCAATAGAAAGGGGAGCCTTTGCAATGGCATGGGCATTAAAGAAGCTGAAACCATACCTGGTTGGTGCTCACTTCTGGGTTTAGAGAGACCAATGACCCCTCGGAGGGTTAATGCAGATGAGGTGTGAGAATCCAAAAATGTTGAGGTAGTCCACCTCCCTGCAGAGAATAGATTTATGGTGGGCCAACGTAATGGAACAGACCATTTAAATGTTGGTGGTCTCTGCAGGTTCTTCAGCCTTTGTGAGGAGAACTCCCAGTGGATTGGGTAGTTCTTCCTACTTACAGCTGGGGGACATGTGTTAAACCTGGCATCATTGGTGTAAGGTTGAAAAAGTGAATTAGTAGTGCAGACTTTATTTGAGAGGTGATGAGCCTTATAAATTTCATGTAAAATAATACACTTGGGCCTAGATTTTCTAAGCATTTGTGTCAGTTTTTGGGCACAGCCCTGTTGCAAAATATATTTTGGGATTTACAAAGCCACGCACAGCTGTATTTTCGCATCCTTGTGCTACCACCTTGCATCAGGTAGGCGTTACATGTGTGGAGCATGGGCATTCCCTTGTATCCATCAATGTATTTTGATGCAAACACATATTTCTAAAGATTTGTAAATGTGGAATTGCGCCAGAATGGTGCACCTACCTGAGGCTGATGTAATGAGTAGAAATAACTATTTCTTCTTGTGTTTTCCTCTTTGCATGTATGCTGCATTTTCACAGGAGGCATGTAAAGAGGAGATAGCCTCACAAAAACTATCCCAACCAAAACACAAGCACCATTATGATATGACGCAAGAGTATCTATATTGGCTACAGGTAGCCACAAGTGTCACAGCACTAGGAGATTTCCCTTGCTGTGCTGCGTTGCCTGAAATCGTTGTGAATCTGAGCTTAGATCATTTTGGAAAAAGAAAGTTGTGTTTGGCATCAAGAATACAGTATTTCTCAACATCATTTTGATATACCACTCAACTTTTGGGAAAAATGTTCTCTTCTCACCTTCCCTTTCTCTCTTTGCACAGCATGTAGCTAAATTCACTTATTGTGAATGTGTCTGGTGTTTTCACAATTTTCAACACCTGTGTATTTAAAACCATGCTGACTGATTACAAGAATATTTGTTTCCTAATAATATACCATGTTGATCTGGCAACCAATGATGTATATGCTGTCGTTTTCCCTTGGAAAGTGTGAAAAATTATTGAATCATTCTATACTTTGGAAGCACAGAATGTGCAGCTACATTCTCTGACAAGAGGTACATTTTATCTATGGTCATTGGGCAATCCTTTTCCTACAATATAGTATTTATTGCAGCCCATCCACCTTGCAGGGCAAACCCCTTTTTTATACATATGCATACTTAGCAGCATCATGTGAGCTAAGACTGGATCCACTAAAACATGCACAAGTAAAATCCATCGAGATGATGGTTTTTGTAGTAGGAAAAAACTAATTATTGTTCCTGGTCATTCAGTATTCTAGCCTTAATCATTGACACTATCTCATGGGTAATAAGACGTACACATGGAGGGTTGTCGTTGACCAGGATTCATGTTTCTGCTTTGGAGAAGTGTAGATTCTTTCATTTTCAAACCATCAGAAAACAGTGGCTGTATCTGGCCTAGTGAAAAATAGCAGCTGCCTAGACAGCTCTTGTGCTGTCAAAGATTAACCATTCCCACTGCCTGTTTCATAGTCTCCCACAGCACCTTAAGCACTGCCTTGAGATATTTTTAGATATTTTTAATTCTTAAATGAGTCTGCATGACTGTTTATCAGATGCCTGCTGCTGGAACAATTTCAAACCCGTCCTTCAATCACTCCAATTTTATTTCAATTCAGGATTCATCGTGTTCATGACTCTCTGCACTGTACGTTACGATTTCTTGCGACAAAGTCCTTTGTCCAGTGGAAACATATCAATATGCTCCAAACACGGCCATATGTTCTTTTATGCTTCTTCTGAAGGTCCCAGTGCCAACGCAGAGCATTCCGACAGCTGATGCTTTGTTACATTGACCCCCACTTTGTGGAATGCTCTGTCACTTGCTGAAAACCACATTGAATAATATCATATTTAATAAAAATCTCAAACCCTTCCTCTTCCGAAAGTAGTGACCAGACAGCTTTCTCATCTCATCAGTTATGTTAGTTTTCTTAATACAAAGAAGCCTCTGGGTGAATGAGAGCTAAAGAAAAAAAAAGATAGCATAACGACGTACCACGGCATAATATATCGCCTGGCATAACATAATAACATAACATGTCATGACATGATGGGACACATCTTGATATCACGTATTGACTTTTAAGCACATAAAGATAACAAAATCTTGTTATGCTTTGCTATAATTGAATGAACTATGGTCCAAATAGACACTATACAATAAGAAGAATGTTTGACTGACTGACATAACATAACATGACATAAGATTTGCCCTTCCCTTTGCTCCTATGTGCAGCGATGGAAAGGCACTCATAGCTAAGACGAATTAGATGAAATACAATTGATGAATTTGCAAATATTGTCATTCCCAAGTAAAATGCAATTACAAGAATAGGAATGCAGAGGTGCTGTGTGCTACACATTGTAGTTTCCTCTTACAGAGCAAATGGTTCAAATATATGCAAAGGTAGGAGTGAGATAAACAGAAAAGTTGGAAACGTATTTTTCCTCATATGCTATTATTATTCACCGGCTGTCTAAAAGTGAAGTAGGAAAGTAATTCAGAATATCTCTCCACTACATATGGATGTGTTGACAGCAGGAATGAAATGAGGTAATGCTTTTGACATATAAATTAAGATAACGGCCAGCAAAATGCTTTACGACGAAGAAGAATGCAACTCCTAGATACAACATGTGCATTTATTTGCAAGAATAGAAACCAGTTTGTATACACAAAGAATAGTACCAACATCAATTAGCCTAAATATTACTCAGGAATGTGAAATTGGACTATGCATGAAAAGACAGGGTAATAGTATGATTCCACATCAGTGTGGTATGAACAGAAACTTATTGTAGCTTTTTAAACCATTAGCAGGAATGAAGGTAAAAGGACATGTAACAAAAATATAATAAATGTACCACTTCCTATCCTTGCAGTGACCTGCTGCAGTGAAAAACATGTTATTTCCTAAGATATGCCTGATGTCATTAATGAACTCCTCTCTCCTCTGTAAATACTCCTAGACACATATAGGCCCTCATTAAGACTTTGGTGGACAGAAAAGCCCATCCGCTGAGGTTACGACGGGGAAGTTGCCGCCAATGCGGCTGCCTCCCCGCTGGGGCCATTATGAATTTCCTGCTGGGTCAGTGGGCAGAAACTCAGCTCAGGAAACGGCCTACAGCATTGTGCCTGAAGTGGATCACAATTTGTGCCAACTGTACTTATACATCCATTGTGCTAATATGTAATTACCATACATAAATTCAGATCTGTGCTGTGCCTGTGTGTGCTTTGGGGTCGGGGAAGGGTGGGAAGCTTTCAGGGAAGGCGAGTGCTCCTTTTTTAAATCCATGACCTCAGAATGTGTTCTATTTTACTGAGATTGGTTCCTAGTTTTTCACTGAAGGATTTACTAATACAAAATGTCACAATCCAATTAGAAAACATAATGTGCATGGTATTCAATATAACATGCATTATTGGAACCCTGATTTTCTTAAATTGCAGATTTGTGCCCTTAGATAATGAAAATTTTGGCATTTTCTAATGAGTAGAGATTAATAAACATGCTTTTAGTCCTTAATGGCCACTTTACAAAGACTGTATGGAGGCTTACTGTACATCTCACCATACCAATAATAGGAGCACTAATAGGGATATAAACCATTTCAAAGGTTGTGGACAACCAAGGCACATATTTGTCACTTGCCAATTAATATATATTTTCATGTTAATGACTGAGTCTATGGCTAGTCTGTGGCTATTTATTTTAACTAATCACAATAAACTTAAAAGACTATACAAAATATAATTGTAGCAACATTTTGAAAGGTTCTTTAGCTAGTTGAGTTAGTACAGCATTTTTGCTCTCTGTTCTAGAACCTTTAGGAGGAAGTACACATTTCCTTTAAAGTCCGGAGCAAGTGCACTGAATTTGACAGTATAATTGCAGAGTAATAGCCTCAATGTTCCTTTCTCACCTTTATACAATTAACACACATTCTTTATTTACATCTATGCCTTCAATTTCAAAACTGAATAAACTAGTTATCATCTGAATGCTGGAGATGGAGTATTCAAACAATCACAGACAAATCCTTTCAAAATTATAACTTTCAATCTTTCAAATTCATCTAAGATGTGATAATGGAAGGTAGTCGGCTGTCCTAGTGTACTTTTATAATTGTAAACAAGTCTGAGGGCTCCAATATTTCTCCCCATCTATACCTTAAAGTCTTTGCAACCAAATACCTAAATATATACACACTTTAACAACCCTAAATTTAGTTTAACAAATGCACAGTCACAACTCAAGTAAATTTTGATAATTGTCATCAAAGTCATTACTTTAGGCTTTTAACTGCATATTCTCTTTTAATTTCAGTACTAAGATTTCTTAAAGTGTTAAGAAATTGCAGAATCCAAATGGTAATTTGTTCTGCCAGAATTAGTTCATTGGTTGCAACTATTTGGTGCAACTATACACGGATCCCGATTTTAAAAAAACATAAATTATCATCATGTTACAATGTTTTCCACTATTCTGCTTTCTGACCAGTATTATTGTCACTCTCTTGTTCAGTTTTAGGGTTGAGCGCACAAGCGCTCCGTCCCTGTTGTCATCTCTGTTTGGACTTTTAACCACACCCATCGTCTGTCACTTTCATTGGTTCGTAAGCTTGCCTTTTAAAATCCGCTTGATTTCATTCGTGAAAGGCATGCATTCAGCATGCCTTTTCCTGTGTTTAGACCTCCTCAAGCGCACCGGGCAACTGCTGAAAACAATTGAGGCTCCATGTTTTCAGCCTGGTTACTGCACTATTTTAACTTTTTATTTTCCACACAGCGCTATCGTGCTGGGTTTTACATAGCGCAATTGTGATTGTTTTTTTTCTTTCCATTTATGTGGCAAGAAAAGTTCAGTTAGGAGTTTGCCATGCTAATAGCTCTAACTCGAGCAAATGCGAGACCTGTTGCATTGCAAATGCTTGTTCTAATAGTTGCTATTCATATTGCATGCACCAGAATAGGCTTTTGATTTTAATAAATCTTAAATATATAATCCTACCTTAGTACTGTTCATAATGTGCCTGTTCATGATGAAAGAGGTTTGTGTTACTAACTATACCAGTGAAGTTTTACAGAGCTGATTGTTAACTAAAGTGCACCTCATTCAAGTAATGCTCGCTGGGTTGCGAGGTAGTTGCAGTCCACAAGGTTCTCTACTTCAAGCTGGTATTTTGACAAAGTCCTTACTGTTCCAGAAAACACAATTCTGGGATGTATTCTGGAGAAACATTCTAGAAATGTATTAAGGTAAAGCTGCCTGTTTTGACTACCTGTAGACGTATTCAATTCTCCCTTAAGCAGCAAGTTGCTAAACAGGTGGAATTCTTCAGTTTTTCAGCTTTTCCATTGGTGACCTACATCTACCAATTCTAAGGCACTTTAGTGATTGGTTCATGCCACCTAAAGAGAAGACTTCCAACCACTCATATGATTCAGTTCAAGGCTTCAGATTATGTAACATGTGTGCATTCATGGTGTATTTGCTAGCAAAACTGCATGGCTATAGAGGTAAAATATAAAGCTGTTATACCCACTCATGAAAAAGGGTCTGGAATATATATGACAAAGATCCTATGAGACAAATGTAAATGGATCATAAGCCATAACTTAATGGATCACGTCCTTGGCCTTGATTAGAGCTGAGGATCCTAATACTGTACCTCCATGTTTTGCACCTCATTTGCAGTTGATGCATACATTAAACATCTTTTTTTATATTTTGGCTCTAGATCTTTACTTATTAGAAGTCTGTCATTTACAATTCTTAGGTGAAATAATATGACCATCCAAGAAGATGTTTACCAAACGGATGGAGGTTCTTCTCAAAACCAAATGTAGAAGTGTGGATGGAGATTTACATCTCTGGCTGAACACACTTCTAAGGATTTTTAACATACACAAACATTCCCAGGACTACACTTGGACAGCTGCACCATGTGCACGCTTCAAGGCATCCTTCTGGGAATGGCATGTGCCTCATCTTCTGGACTTGTTTCCCCACCTGTGCTACAAAGTGTAGTTTTCCCACATGGGAAATGCAGCCGCTTTGTAAATGCACCGTAGAGAAAACCATTTTCCATCTGAAAAGCCACCATCTCCTTCACCCCAGCAAATTTGAGGGTAGTCTGATTCCTTTCCCACCCTGGAAGGGGAGTTACTGCAGACTTCGTCTTGAGTAACTTTCTGACCATTACCATGGCAAGAAAAGGTGAGATTTCAGTTTGTGAATCCTCACAAAGGTTGTCCTCACTCATTCTTTGACTCTCCGTTTTATACCTGCTGTATTTCCCTCAAGAATTCTATTTCAAATAGCATGTGCAACTTTTACAGAGGTAGCAGCAAGGGACCTTATTGGCATGCTACTCTCTGGAAACTGTTTTCTTCAGGCTTTCGCACAGTTCTTCTAAAGCGAGGGGCCTAGGGGAATTTTCTACTTTTTTGTCTTTGGACCAGATTCCTACAAAGTTCCTGTTATAAAACTGCCCCTAACAGCAGTGTCTAATTTGAGCCAGTGATCGCTGATAGGGCCCACAGGGACTCATTTTTGGGGACGGCACTTATGTTTCCTCATCAGATATTGACTCAAACTAAGAGATCTAACTCATGCAAACCGGGAAGAAGGAGAAAGAGAAAGGTGGAAAATCAGTCACAAAAGGAAAAAAGTGGGCACCAGAAAGAGTGAGATAAAATGGCAGACAGTTTTTGGTAGTGGGTTAAAAAGCCCTAATTGAATTCAAGACTATGAGGCAAACCAACATTTAATAGTACAGCCACTGGCTTCTGATCAGAGCTTTGGGCATCAGCACTCATTGTTTCAGAAATTAAGCACTGCCTAATAGCCTTGGGCAGTGTACTCAAGAACAGCTTATCCATGCTGGCCTACAAACCTGGGCCTATTGCATTCCATCAGGCATACCTTTTCACTCATCTAATTCATCTTTTGTTAAGAAGAGCAGTGACAAACCAGAGCTGTAGACAAACTGAAGAAATGAATTGACATTGCTGGGGCCTTCACTAGAGCAACTCCTTTAGGTGGCTTGGCAATGACGTATTATTATTGTTATTATTGTTATTATTATTATTGTTATTATTATTATTTTGATAAAATGGTTTAATATTTTTCTAAGTGCCGTAACGAACAAATGTTAGCATTATCCAGTTTGATTGTGAGGAATTTTTTAACTTTAATCAATGGGTGACAGTAAAATCGAAAGCTGTGTTGGCCTTGCCAGGTTTTGAAATCATCAAATCTCTGTAGATGTCAGTAGCGAACATTAACTCACTGAGCCATCTTGCCAACCTAGTCAATGGTAGTTACCCATTGTTTACACATTCTTTCTCAAACAATAATCACAGAAAAGTAGAGTCCTCTCTATTAACAGGATAGTGGGTGGGAAGAGTTTAGTGCTTATGCTATAGGCTGATGGCCTCCCCTGTCCCTGTTCAAAATTTTATAGAGGAGATAATCCTGCTGGTATTTTAGTGGCCCATTGGGTGCCCACTCCAGGGAATGGATGGGAACCATGCTCTTACCACGCAATACCATTTGATATTTGTCATTTTCTACCACAACATAAGAAATATTCCTGCATGGATGAAGGTCCAGGCTCTGTGCAAACATCTGTGATCCAGCTCTTTTGTTAGACATTCCAGCTGAAGTTCTTGTTTTCCCCCAGTTGACTGGGGATCTACAAGCACTGGCAGTGGTTTACATGCCTTAGGGCCTGATCTAGGGTTTAGCAGACAGATTACTCCTTCACAAATGAAGATGAAGTATCCTGTTTGCCAAACCTTAGGCTCATCTGCCTTATTTAGAGTCACACAGGCCATAAATATTCCATCAACAGAGCACCAATTGGCTCCGCTGTCAGAATACTTTCTCTGATGGCCCGACTGAGTAGGGGTCCTCAGAGGAAGGACTGTATACCATCTGCCCTATTTAGAGTGGATGGTGCAAAGGCTTTTTTTCCTGTCTGTCACTGCCAGGAAAAACCTTGTGGTAAGGCATAGTAAAAAACAATAATTACCCTCACCCCCTGCCTTCAAGAAAACTACCAGGGTGTGAGGGCCATTAGGTTTCAATCAATCAATAATTTCTTAAGCACGCTACTCACCCGGTAGGGTCTCAAGGCACTGGGGGTTGGGGGGGGTGTTACTGCTCGGCGAGCCATGTTTTTAGGTGCTTTCTGAAGGCTAGGAAGTCCTGGGTCTTGTGTAGGTTGGTGGGGAGTGAGTTCCAGGTTTGTTGGCAAGGTGGGAGAAGGATCTGCTGCCGGAGGTGGTGCGTTGGATGCGGGGGACTGTTGCGAGGGCGAGGTCGGCAGATCTGAGCTGGCGGTCGGGATGTGGAAGTTAAGTTGTTCGTTGAGGTAGGCTGGTCCGGTGTCATGGAGGGCTTTGTGAGAGTGGATTAGGATTTTGAAGACGATCCTTTTGTTGATGGGCAGCCAGTGTAGGAATCTGAGGTGGGCGGAGATGTGCTCGTGGCGAGGGAGGTTGAGGATGAGAAGTGCGGCGGCGTTCTGGATGCACTGGAGTTTTCTCTGAAGCTTGGCTGTGGCCCCTGCGTAGAGGGCATTGCCGTAGTCCAGTCTGCTGCTGATGAGGACATAGGTGACCGTTCTTCTGGTTTCTATTGGAATCAACTTGAAGGTCTTGCCTAGCATGCGGAGGGTGCTGAAGCAAGAGGATGATATGGCGTTGACTTGCTGAGTCATGGAGAGAGACAAGTCTAGTATGAAGCCGAGATTGCGTGCGTGGGTGGTGGGTGTCGGGGTGGTCCTACAGAAGCAGGCCACCATGAGTCGTTCCATGCTGTTTTGTTGGGTCCGAAGATGATCATCTCGGTTTTTCCTGACTTCAGTTTGAGGTGGCTTGCAGTCATCCAATTAGCGATGGTGAGGAGTCTGGCGTGGAGGTTGTTCTTGGCGGTAGATGGGTTCCTCGTGAGGGAGAGGATGAAGTGGGTGTCCTCGGTGTAGGAAATGATGTTGAGGCCATGTGGGCGTACAATGCTGGCGAGCGGAGCCTTGTAGATATTGAAGAGGGTGGGGGTGAGTGAGGATCCTTGGGGGACTCCACATATGTTCTTGGTGGCTTTAGACTGGAATAGAGGGAGGTGAACTCTTTGGGTTCTTTCGGAGAGGAAGGAGGTGAGCCAGTACAGGGCTTTTTGGCGAATTCTGGTGTCGAAGAGGCGTGTGCGAAGGGTTTGGTGGCATACGGTGTTGAAGGCTGCGGAGAGGTCTAGAAGGATGAGGGCAACTGTTTCACCCTTGTCAAGTCTGGTTCTGATGTCGTCAGTGCAGGCGATGAGGGCGGTCTCGTGCTGTGGTTTTTGCGGAATCCAGACTGGGTGACGTCCAGTATGTTGTTGTCCTTCAGGAAGCGGGAGAGTTGTTTGTTGACTACCTTCTCTATGACCTTTGCGGGGAAGGGGAGTAGAGAGATAGGTCAGTAGTTTGTGAGGTCTTCGGGGTCTGCTTTGTGTTTTTTTAGCAGGGCGTTGACTTCGGCTTGTTTCCAAATATCTGGGAAGGTGGCGGTCTTGAAGGAGCTGTTGATGACGGACCGGAGCTGAGGAACGATGATATGGTTGGCCTTGTTGAAGACGTGGTGGGGGCAACGGTCTGTTGGGGAGCCTGAGTGGATGGAGCTCATGGTTTTGCTGGTTTCCTCATCGTTGGTGGGGGTCCAGGTGCCCAGTACGTTGGTGCGGAAGGGTGCTGTGGGGTTCGCTGCGTCAGTGGTGGTGATGGTGGGTGGCGACGTTTCAAAAACAAACTCCACCTTTAGGAGTTTGTTTTTGAAAAACAAAACTTTTAAAAAGATTGATGGCTGGCCATTTTGTCTGATAGTACATTCTGATAAACATTTCCTACATTGACAGCAACCACCATGTCAATGAGGAGAGTTGTCCTTGTGGCCGACCGAGAACTCTTAAATTTGGCAGGTCGAAATTCCTCATGATGGCAGAGGTATTGTCCTCCACCATGCTGACTGAGTAAACTCTGTCAGGCAAACTCTAAATCAGGCCGTTAGTGCTCTCTCCAAAAATACCCTGAGGGTACCCTGGTTCTGACAAGATAGATAAAGACAGATAAAAGATAAAGAACAAAAAATATGAATACATGGAAAAGGGAAAAAAGCAGGGAATGGCTCAAGAGCTAGAGAAAGTAAGAAAAACAGGCAGGGAATCTTTAGGGTGATGCTGAATCATGACAAGGCAACCATGATTTTCGATAAACCCAATATTCTTCAGTGCCAGTAAAAGGTTTCTAACAAAAACTTTGTACACCTGCATCTATTTAAATTTACCAATTACGTTGACTCAAGATTTCTGGTAACCTTCAGTGCTCCTGCCCAGGTGTCACTGATAGTTCATCCTCAAAACGATTCAACTGAAAACAGCTGTTACACTGGGGAGTTGCTGAGTTCCTTGCACTAATAACTTTTAATTGTACTAATAAGTACACTCATGTTCTGTGTATACTGAGGGTAGCTTATAGTTGGTTGCTGCTATATAATCATAATAGCAACAAATGTATCCCTTCTTCTTGCCAATCTCCTGGTAGAAAAATATTTTATGCTGTTGTAACTTTAAATAGCGACTGTTCACCTGGGAGGATGCTGTAGGGGATGTTTACCATTCTACAAGTTAAGTAAAGTCACATGTTTTTCTGCCAGATCAGCATTCTATCCACTTTGGTAAACTGGATGTGAATCTGCATATGAAATAGCATAAATGTCATTGTTTGTGATACTTGTCATCACATGTCATGTACACTGCTGTTTCTGCTGGTCATGGCTGTTTGCTGATGATTCTTTTCCAACTTACCTGCATCCAAAACCACCGGCTCTCAGGCAGCCATTAGAGGTGAGACAGGCAGTTGTTAGTAGGGAGGGCCTAGGAGCACTAGAGAGAAAAAGCAATGGGCTAGTGAAGTTGAATCTTTAAATCCACCGTGAGAGTTGTTTCACACCTCAGCAGTAAATAATATTGATATACAAGAAGATATTGTTAGGTAATTGAGTTGGGATGTTAAAATCATATATACACCAAGAGATATGAATAGTGACACAAACTTCAGGACCACTGTCCAGAAATATAGGCTGAAGAAAAGTTAAGTTATGGTGACCTTAAAAAGGCAAACAAAATGGACAGGAAATGTTTCACTCCGTCTCCTAGCATAGCCCCTCAAGTGACCCAAACATTACAAAAATAGGGACATTCTGTGTTGTGCCACAAGACACACAAGGAAATGTGGGGGAACTGTTGTTTTAGAGGCAAGAAGATGTACACCAATGTGAAAAATCCTAGAAGTGGCTCTGAAAATTGATGAACAGGTAAAATAACTGGAGGTTATCTGTTGAATACAATCCAACTAAAGAAGGAGCTTGAGAAAGAGTTGGGAGTGGGGAAGACAGGAAATTGAAGAAGGGTCTCTGCGAACCCTTTGCAAGAATGTTAAACAAAGTCTCATCTAGGTTCAATTAGAGTACATCCAAAAAAGCCTTTGCAAAGATAGAGGCAAAGATTGTCTGCAAATTACTCTTGTGTACTCTGTGGTAAAATTTCATCAAACCCAGCACTTCCACAACTTTTTGATACTACTTCCATTACATTACACTACTTGGAATTCCTGTGAGCTCTGTTAGGAACACCCCCAATTACAAATGCAAAAGGAACTGCTCAACCAAACACACCTATATTTGCATGGGAGAGTGAATTCCGGCTCCAGGCTGATGAACTTTGCCTTCAGCATGACATTTACTGAAGTGTCAGCGCATGGGAGTGGGCAGAATATTAAAATACTGCCCCCCCACACTTGGAACCAACTCTCTAGTGGCACCAAGCCAGTGACCCTCAACCTCTTTAGAAGGACTCATTTTTCTCTTCCATTCAAGCATTACCATTCATCCTTACACCCTTCCATCTACCTGTTGAAATCAACCATTTCACCTTTACAACATGAAATACATTCTTTATTTTACCTATCACTTCATATTTCACCATTCAGTCCATCCAATGGCCATTTCATCCATCCATTCTTTCATACATACATCCTCTATGTATGCGCCCATCCATCCACTCACTCATCCATCCATCAATAAAGCATTTTCTCCATCAATTGATCGTTTTGTCCATCCATTCATCCATCCATCCATTCTCTCAGGTTTCTGTTTGCCATCCATCCATGCTCTCAGATTTCCATTTACTATGCCATCTATCCATCAATCTACCCTCCTTAATTTCCATTTACTGTGCCATCCTTTCACCCACCCATTCAGCCATCTTCTCAGATTTCCAACACTGTTGTTCTTTCACCCAACCACCCACCCATCCATCCATTCTCTCAGACATTCATTTGTGGTACTACCCTTTCACCCTTTAATCCATCCTCTCCAATTGTCATTTACTTTGCCATCCTCTCACCCACCCAACCATCCATCCACTGTCTCATATTTCTATTTCCTCTGCTGTGCTTCCATCCATCCATCCTCTGTGTTTTCGATTTACTCTACAATCCTAAACCCCACCCATCTATCCACCCTCTTAGATTTCCATTTTCTCTACTATCACCCAACAACCAATCCATCCAACTATCCTCTCAAATGTCCTTTTACTTATCCATCCTTTCACCCATACCCATTCGTTCATCTACCCATCCATCCATGTATCCTCTCAGATTTCCATTTACTCTTCCATCTATTCATACTCTTAGATGTCCATGTACAATACCATTCATCCATCAATTCATCCATTCTCCGTCTTAGATTTTCATTTACTCTGCCATCCTTTCACCCCCCATCTACCTATCCTCACAGATTTCCATGTACTCTGCCGTCCTTCCACCCACCCATCCATGCATCCTCTCATGTTTCCATTTACTCTGCTATCCTTTCACCCTCTGATCCATTTATCCATCCTCTATTACTTTCATTAATTTTGCCATCCGCTCAGCCACCCATCCATCCATTCATCATCTCATATTTCTATTTACTCTGCTGTAGTTTCATCCATCCTCACAGATTTCCACATACTTTGCCATCCATCTTCTCTGATTTCCAGTTAATCTGCCACCCTTCTAACCATCCATCCATTCACTTAGTTTTCCTCTCACACTACCATTCATTCACCAACCCATCCATCCTTTTAGATTTCCATTTACTCTGTCACCTTTTCACTCAACCACCCATCCATCCTCTCTATGTTTCTTCCACTCTGCAATCTTTCACCCATACGTATTCATCCATCTATCCATCCATCCTCTCAGATTCCCATTCACTCTGCTATGCTTTCATACACCAATCTGCCCATCCCCTCACCCACTCATCCTTTTGCCCACCCATTCTCTTACCCACTCATCCACCTATCTTTACACCCATTTATCGCCTATCCTTTAACCCACTCCTCTTTTCACCAACTCATCCATCCTTTTACCCACCCACCCATTCCTTCACCCACCCATCCACCCATTTAGCGACCCATCCTTTCACCCACCCACACTGTCCCTCACTCATCTTTAATTCACCCACCCATCCTTTCATCCCATCCTTTCACCCGCTCATCCATCCATCCTTTCACCAGCCCATTCTTTCGCCCACTCGTCCATCCTTTCACCCACCCATCCTTTCACTAACTCACCATCCATCCTCTCATTCCCCATCCTTTCAACCACTCATCCATCCATACTTTCGCCCACTCATTCATCCTTCTTTTCCTTTTCTATAAGTCCATTCTACTTGCGTTAATTATGAGCATTTGAAAACCAAGTTGCAGGTAAAAGAGGCCCATAAAAGCCCAGCTGTAGCTGTAGGGTTTCACGACGGCCCTGTGTCAGCCTCCATCAAAGCTCATACTGTCTGGGGCTGAAAATGGATACAGAACTATCATTCCAAGCACAGGTTCAAGCAACTGTGGCAGTATGCTTCACTTTATTAAAGGCTCTAAGAAAGAAGTTAAACTTCTTGCCATTTGCCACAAGGAAGGATATGGTACACGCTTTACACCTCTAGGTTAGATTATGCAAAAGTTCTGCATTTGAGAATACCAATTAGATTGTTAAGTATACTTCAAAGAGTACAAAATGTGGCAGCAAGACTGGTTTCACATATTCCTTAAAGGGAGTCTGTTCGAAAAAGTCAAAATCAACATCATTGGCTACCAGTTAAATAGAGAATAAATTTGAAGCCTTAACGATTACTTATAGAGCTCATAGATAATTTCTTGGGAAGCCTTCTTCCTCCAGAATACTTACAAGGACTGAGCAGTCAACATAATCAAATGCTATTTTTAGGTCTATAAGTACCAAGAAGAGTGAGGACCTGGCATCAATATTGAATAGAATATGGGTCTCTTCCATCCAGGTCTCAGGTTGCAACACTAACAATTTCCCAAAGATTTTCCCAACACTGTCAAATAGAGAAATCGGCCGATAATTTGGGGGATCATCTCTCCTCCCTCTCTTGTCAATCAGCACGATTATGGAAGATTACCACGAATCTGGAACCAGGCCAACAGTCGTTACGTTGTTGAAGAATGCTGTCAAGGGTCCTATCCGTAGTTACTGATTATTTATGAACACATCAACTGGAATTTTGTTGGGGCCTGGTGCTTTGCCAGATTTCTGACTCTGAATGGCTTTAGCTATTTTCATCTGGTTAAAGACACCACCTGTATGTTGCAACTGTGGAGTACTGATTTTGATGAATACCTGCTCTTTTTGCTCCTTCAACCAATCCTTCCTCGTGTCACTTAAATCAATAGACTTTTGGTACTACGAGGAGAAGTGCTCAAGCCCCCTTTCAGGGCTTATGTTATCTTCAAGGTTCTTGGTGGGCCCTTCACACCCCCAGCATATAATTTCTCAGTACCTTTTTGAGTTTTGGGGGTCAATTGCTACCTGGAAAGCTTGCTATATCTTGAAGTACTGGTTTCTCTTTTGGTACCTGATAAGGTGTTTGTAAGATCTTCTTGCTTCCTGTAGCTTACATTCACTCCCCCTGGTCTTATTCTTATATCTCAATATCTTTATGAGGGGTTTCGTCAGCTTGTAACAGTCCTCATCATACTATTCATAATAAGATGGTGCATGCGCTGCTTTTCCATGGATTCCTTAATGGGCCCTCAACATATTGTTGGTAAATACAATCAGCTGATTAAACTAGTCAAGCAAGAAAGCGATTAGGTGGTTCTTTCTTATCATTCAGGACATTACAGGGAGCATTCCATTGAGGATTTACAGAATAATCTGCTAATGCCCCTTAGTTGATAGTTTTGGATATGTTTTTTCTTTTTACATTGAGAGACATTTCACAGTGTCATAGTGACTGAGGTTGTTGCCATATTTGGGTGGAGACCTTAGGTCGAGAGCAAGATGGAGAGATCACTTTCTATTCTCTCTTCCATCCTCATGTCAGCAATCAGGTGCCAAGCCTCCATATTCATTATCACATAATCAATAATGCTGGGTCTTTTTCCTGCTCAAATACTGACTTTGGTTGGATCATCTGATATTGTATGTTTAATGGTCTCAGACCTGCATTCAGGATCAATAAGCACAGTTGTTCCCATTTTTTGGTCAATATATACTGTATTGATTGTGCTTGGGGGAACCCCTAAGCGAGATCCTCATCAATAACTGCTAGCTTCTGCAATATTGGGTGGATTCTAGTATTTAAATGTACGCAAATCAGTATAATTTTACTTGGCTTCCCTGGCCACTTGTCCTTCCTACTATGGTGAAATATATTTAATCCTCTGAATTGCCTCAAAGATGCAAGTAAGGTTTTGAGAATTGTTAACACCTTGTGGTGATAGATATATAGTAGTAGGATTAATTATCTCTTGGACTTTTTCCACTTTTAAATGCCAGATATTATTGTTTTTTGCAGTAAATGTTATCTTCAACATATTGGTAAATCCAACCTTTATGCAGATAAGGAGACCACCCTTTGCTCTGCCTTTTGGCTGACTTATGGCAGGCATATTAAAGGAGAGGTTAACCCTGTTGATCTAAATTTTCCAACTTCCATGTCTCCTTGTTGCAAAAGATATCTTGCTTTTCATAAAGGCCACTCAGATCTTATCTTCCACCTTTTTGCTCACTCCTGCTATATTCCAACTTATCATATGTGGAGATTTAACTTCATGATGAGGGGTTAACCAATTTTCCTAGGAATGTTGGCTTGGCAAGCCAGTGGTGACAGACCATGGGGCTGTTGTGACATTGTTGGACTAAAATTGTTGGCTATGGTTATAGGCTGTCTAATCATTGTTTGTGGTTCTGCAGCAGTAGAGGAGTTTGCTACCACATAGAACCTCAGTTTTTTTTAGATCTTCTTTGATGGTAGGGACACTGAAGGGCAACAGGCTCTTCCCAGGACTGGGTCCCGGTGATTCTTTGGAATTTATGGTTACATGTTGATTCACCAATAAACATAGAAGGATAGGGCTTTATGAATGGCTTTTCCACTATTACACCCCAGGCGGCAACGTTTTTGGGGTAATTTAATATATAAGAAATGTATTACGCCATTTTGTAATTGTTTTCTCCCTCTCATGGGGAACCGATGATAGAACAAACCTTATGCTACTGAGATCATTGGAAGTGATCTGGTGCAGACCAGAGAAAGAACTGAGCATTTTAAGGATACTTCCCCTATTTAAAAACATGGTTCCCTCTGGATTGGTATAGTTGGGTGAAAACTAATACCACCTCTTCTCTAGAGTTCCCCGAAGGATAAGCTTGCAATATGGTCTCCCCAGGGTGGCCTGTAGACCTGGACATATCTATTTTACCAGTCTAGTGTAGTGAATTAGGATAGATAGTGTCATTATGAGGCATTGCTTCCCCAGAGCAGCTGATTTTGCTGGCGACAGTCAGCATAATTTGGACACATGATATCAATTAGATCATTGCAGATTCCTTATGAGATATTGAAGTGGCCCAGAAACTGTAAACAATAAACATTATTTGAAGCTACATCGAATGCGCCACCTAAGTCATGTAAAATCGAGGCACCATTGCTGTCTGATGTCTTAGGTTGAACACTTAATTCAAAATCATCCTTCAAAGAAATGCTGTCATGGACTCTAGCTCCTGAAATGTCTGTTACTGTTAGCAACTGCAACTGAACTTGCTACTGCTCAGAGTAATAGGTCAAAAAAATTCTCAAATCATCCCCTAGGACCATATTGAAAATGGCTGCTTCCGGCTGGCTTGCTTGAGTTACTGATTCCCCTCCTGCGCCTTGCAGGAGTATTAGACCCTCACAACTATTCGATGCAGTGACTGAACTGCTAAAGGCTATCTTTACTTCTCTTTCGTTTGCCTCCAACCTGCTGGATATTGGTGATCACTGGCCTGTAGGGAATCAATTGATATGAATGTGGATTTTACACTTTGTAACACAATAAACCTGCATTAGTAGAATTAGACAATAGGTGAGGAGAATGATAGTTATAGACAGTTCCCAATGGATCTGGGGTTTCCTCATTCAAGCTGTCAACTACTGCTTTGCCCTGGCAGTTTACTTGTGATGTTTCTGCATTGGTATTAGATGGACTGGTGGCCAGCTCCTGGCAACCCTAACCCACAGTGGCCTCTTTAGGCACTTCTATAGCAGCTTTCATCCATATCTTTTTTTCAGTTGGTAAATTTTTATCTTGATGTTATGTTAAGCTTTTTGCCTTCTAAGCCCCACTTACTTTTGTCTTGTTTCCCTTTGGAATGTTTGCAATGTTGCTTCCCATTTGATTAGTCTGTGAAATGTCTAAAGTATTTAGGTCACTTTCTGCCTGTTTCGATGAGGTCTGCCCCAGTGACGTACTCTTAGAATCCTCTGTTGTTGCCCTGGGTAGTTTAAGTTTGGAATTCTCAAGTATTGAGCTAATAACAGGTGGCACCTCAAGCACGTTTTTCAGAATTGGAGAACATAAACATGTTTCGCTTTCAGGTGTTACTTGACTACATTTATTTCTGAATGCTTCTTCTATTGCAGCCATTCTGTGATATATCTGTACAATTGAAGGTAGTGATTCTCGCAGGTCCTGTGTTTACACATCTATTTTAGACGACTGTGTTGCCTGGGCTCCAGCTATAATATCTAACATCCTCACATAACTTTCATTAAGCCTTAAATTGGTTGGGCAGGCGGCGCCTCAGATTTCCTATCTTCCCCTTTTGTTGAAGTTGCCATTTTTGTGATTAGAAGCTAACTCTACTGCATCTCTTTGGATGCATTCAAACTGATGGTAATCTAGCAGCAGAAACTCTGCACCATTGTCGCACTTCGTAACGTTGAAATTGTCTTCATCTAAGGGAAAAGAATCCATTGAGGATCTTGGGGGCAAACATCCGTGGTCAGGATAAACTTGAGATTTTCCTTGATTTGACAAACTAATTTAGATGTTTGCTGAGGTCCCGGTACCTGCGGTATGGGCACTAGGGAAGAGATTTACAAACATCTTCTCGCTGGGTTAGCCTAATGCATCGATTACTTATGATAATGGCATTACTCCTAGTCCTACTCCCTCGCCTTCCTTTGAACAATGAGGCTTCCTGCCTCCCCCTAGACCCTCCCTTCCCCTTTTAAACCCCACCCCCACCCCCACCACCTCCTGTACAAAAACAAGCCCAAGCAGCAACTCAGGCGGTCCGTACCGGTGGGGCGGGTGGGAACGGAAAGGAAGGAGAGGGAGTAGGACTAGGAGTAATGCCATTATCGTAAGTAATGGATGCATTACCTTCCGTCCCTCCCTCGCCTTCCTTTGACCAATGAGACATAGCAAGAGAAAATAGGAGACGGACACTGAGTTACAATAAGTTTTAATTACAATCCATAAAGACCATTGAGACCCTACCCCCCTATTACATCATAGATGATAAGACTCGGTGACCCAATACCGACTCCAAACTACCCAAGTCTGCCAGCCTATAATGTCGAACAAATGTAGAAGGAGAGGCCCAAGTGGCGGCCCTCCAAATCTCCATCACTGAAGCCCCCTGAAGCTCAGCCACCGTAGCCGCCATACCCCTGGTAGAACGGCCCTGAATCCCCTGGGGAGGAACCACCTCCTTCACTGAATACGCCAACAGAATCAAGGAGCGCACCCACCGACTTAACGAAGCCGTGGAAGGCTTCTCACCCTTCCGGGCCGGACCGAAATTCACAAAAAGAGAATCCCCTTTACGGAAAGGAGCCACCACATGCAGATACTCCAACAATGCCCTGCGCACATCCAAAGAATGTAACCGAACCTCCTCATCTGAGGAAGGATTCAGACAAAATGACGGAAGTATGACCTCCTGGCGAGCATGAAAAGAAGGATTAACTTTTGGAATAAAAGAAGGAACCGGAACAAGCACCACCCGATCCGGAAAAACCCTACAAAAAGGAAAAGAACAGGCCAAGGCCCCCAATTCCCCTAAACGGCGGGCCGAAGTAATGGCCACCAAAAAGAACGTCTTCAAAGAAAGATGACGCAAGTCACAATCCCCCAGAGGTTCAAAAGGGGCAGCAGTCAATGCATCCAAAACTAAGGAAAGATCCCAGGAAGGAAAAGAACGTACTGGGCGAGGAAACAGGTTAAGAAGACCCTGAAAAAATCTAGGCATCAAATGACCCTCATCCGACAAATTACGTCAAGGACCCCTAATTGCCTGAATAGCCGCCCACTGCACCCGCAGAGAAGCCACCGACAAACCCAATTGTGCACCATCCTGTAAAAATTGCATCACATCAAATATAGAAGTGCATGTAGGATCCAATTTATGCCGGAAGCACCAAGAAGAAAAAACTTTCCACTGTCTACGATAAGAACTCAAAGTGGAACGCCACCTTGAAGCCAGTAACGTAGAACTCAAAGCTACGGGCACCCCCAGACCCGTCAAACCTCGTTGTTCAACTTCCAGGCCGTCAAGTGCAACCTCCTCAATGACCCCATCGAGAGGCAAGGAAACTCCAGGGGAGATGGACAAAGAGGAAGAGTCCACATCCGACCTGACGCCATCAACTGCAGCAATGGAAACCAATTCGCCCTCGGCCAATGGGGCGCAATCAAGACAACCCTGGCTCCCAAATGCTGAACTCTCAACAGAAAAGCCCGGAGCAGCTGAAACGGCAGGAAAGCATACAAAAGACCCCGAGGCCAAGGACACGACATCCCGTCCACCTCCCAAGCCTGAGGACAACGAAACCGGGAGCAGAAGCAACTGAGTTTCGCATTCTCTGGGGATGCAAACAAATCCATCACCAGAAGACCCCAGAGGCGAACAAGATGAAGAAACAGCGACCTTCAGAGGGAGAAAAGTTGTGAGGAAGGAATCTCCCTGCTTAGTAGATCCGCCCGAACATTGACCACCCCCCGAATGTAGGTAGCCCGGAGAGAAGGAACCCATTCCTGAGCCCACACAAAAATCTTTCTTGCCAGACTGAACAAAGTTCTCGACCTGGTCACCCCCTGCCGGTTTACATAAGCTTTGGTGACTGAGTTGTCTGTCCAAATAAGAACCGCAACCCCTTTCAGGGATACCTGGAAATGAATCAGAGCCAACAACACTGCCTTCAATTCGCATCAATTTGACGACCGATTGGGCTCTAGCGGAGACCAAAATCCCTGAATCTGCGCCGACCCCAACCAAGCACCCCAATCTGAGAGGCTGGCATCCGTCATTATCACAACTGGGATTAGAGGAGACAAAGACACCCCTACCTGAAGATGAGTGGTCCCCAACCACCATCTCAACTCCCTGCGTATCAACCCTGACCCCGGAATCCGAGTCAGCAGAGAACCAGACCCTGGAGCCCACCTCCTTAGGAACCAGTTCATCAAGCAAAGAAGATGGAATCCCAAGGAACCAGAAAAATCACTGACGCCAAATGTCCCTGCAGACGTAACCATAGAAGCGCTCGGGGGGCAGACTGCGACACGATCGTCCTCACCAGGGACTGGAGCGCACCTAACCTCCTTTCCGACACAGTCACCAAACCTTGATGAGTCAGAAACCGAGCCCCTAGAAAAACCAGATCTTGGGAAGGGACCAAATCTGACTTCCCCCAGTTGATCAAAAACCCGTGGTTTTGCAGGACCACCAGTACCCGGGCCACATGCCTCCGCAACTGGACCTGTGAGGGTGCATGTATTAGGATATCGTCCAGTTAAGGATGAATAAACACCCCTTCTGAACGCAGAAGAGCCACTAGAGGGGCCAGCACCTTGCTGAAAATCCAGGGAGATGACTGGAGGCCGAAAGGCAGCACATAAAACTGATAATGTTCCAGGCCTACTGCAAACCGTAGGAACCGCTGAGAAGCCTTTGCCACTGGCACATGTAGGTATGCATCCTGCAGATCCAGCGATGCCAGAAAATCCACCTGACTGAGCATCGGAAAAATAGTCTGAATTGACAGCATGCGGAAATGCACCGTCCTGATCCAAGCATTCACTCCTTTCAGATTGAGGACAGGCCGAAAACCCCCTGACTCCTTCTGAACTAGAAACAAGACGGAATAAGTGCCCGACCCCTTTCTTCTAGAGGAACGCAGGAAATGGCCCCTTTGAGAAGTAAGTCTCAGACCCCGTTCAACAACGCCTCTCTCCGTGCCCCGACCGCAGGCAGAGGAGTGGGATGCACCCCGGAATCTGGAGGTACCACATCAAAATCTATGACGTAACCATTGGTCACAATGTCCAGCACCCAATGATCGCTAACACTCTCCTGCCAAGCAGAAAGAAAGTGCCTCAGCCTTCCCCCAACCTGCCCTATGCCAGGCCCACAGTGATTGTCAGGACTCCTTCTTGAACCCACCCCGGTTCGAAGGAGCAGATTTCTTAGGGGAAAAACGGGGCTGAAAACGACGTTTCCTGAAAGAAAAAGATTTTGCATCCATCTTGGGAGAAGAACGAGAATGTTTCTTCCACCCTTTGCCAGAAGCCGAGCCACCTTTATAAGGCAAAGCATGCTTCCTCTCCTTAAATGCCTTGGAAAGCATGGAAGGCAACTGATCACCAAACAAACTATGTCCTTCAAAAGGCAATCTCAGGAGAGCAGACTTCTCCCCAGGATCCGCCTTCCACGATCTTAACCAGAGGGACCTACGGGCCCCAATCAAAGCCCCAGATGCCAGAGCCGAAGTACGGACCACATCCGAAGATACGTCCGCCCGCAACCTGGCCTGCTGCTCCATAACTGCTAGAAGTTCGGAGCACTCCGCACCATCCTGCACAGCAACCGCCAGCTTATCAAAGTCCTGCACCAACGACTGGGCCGCATAAGCAGAATACATACCTGCTCTCAGGGCCAGATTTTCTGCTGCGAAAGCCCTCTTGAGACCAGAATCCTCCTTGCGGTCTGTGGCATCAGTAGGCACACAATCCTCCGGATTGACTGCCGTCTTGCCAATCAGGGTTGCCAAAATGGAATCCAGACGAACAGAGGGAGGTAACACATCCTCCCCTTCCAGTAAATAAAGTTTCTGAAGGAATCGTGGAACTTGAGCTTTATCCACATCCTTCCATTCCCGAAACACCATATCCTTCACAGGTCCCTGAAAAGGCATGGCAAACTTAGAAGGCGTCTGATACTGAGGGAACAAGTTTGAGTCAGATCCCGCAGGCTGAAACACTGGAAAACCTAAATTGTCCCGCACATGTGACATCACCTCCCACATCTCTTCCCTGAAGACATATTTCCCCCCAGAGGAAGTAGATGGAGCATCCTCCTCCTCCTCATCACCTGAAGAGGATCTCTCCGCAGTCGCAGGAGGACGGGCAGCTTTAAACCGACTAGGCCTGGCCATCCCTGCCTGGAGAGCCCTAGAAACAGCCACCTCTATCATGTCCTGTACTTCCTCTCTTGACATGAGTGGTGCAGAAGAACTACCCGGAACCTGGCGACCCCCAGGTGTAGAAATGGCAGTATTACCCTTCTCCCCTGAGGAGGAGGAAGAAGAAACAATCCTGCGCCTTTTTGTAGGAACCTTCGGCATGGTGAATTCAAATAGTACTACCAACCCCTGAATCCAACCTCTAAATATACTAGGTACAGGTCCACCTCCAAAAAAGCAATCATCCAATAAAAGTACACCATAAATTAAAGAATATAGTAAAAATGCGGGCAGAACGCTCGTCCTACCATCTCTGACGCCAAAAAATGCTCACCGGCACCTCCGCGTGGCTCCGCGGGCCGAGGAACCGGAAACAGACGCCCCAGCCGTAAAGAGCCGACTGACCTCATCAGCCGACTCTCAGGACGCGTCTGCCAAGCAGCCCCGCCTGCTTGCATAGACGTGACCGGCCAGAGCACACCCCGAAGCGCCCCACGCCTCGAGGAGTGCAGGAACGATGACCCCCAGGCCCCGCCGTGGAGCAAAAAAGTGAAAGATAAGTCTAGCGTGGGCTAGACAGAAACAAACAGGAGGTGGTGGGGGTGGGGGGTGGTTTAAAAGGGGAAGGGAGGGTCTAGGGGGAGGCAGGAAGCCTCATTGGTCAAAGGAAGGCGAGGGAGGGACGGGAGGTAATAAAAGTGACTCTAACCAGCAAAAAATGTTTTTTTCCTAATTTACTTACCAGGGCAAAAGTTGTTTTGTGCTGGAAGGTACCCTAAAAGTAACTTGTGTTACTTAGCGCCAAGGGGGCAATACATGGGTGTTACCATGCAACCTTACATGCTTTTTGTCGCAAAACCCTATCTACAAACTATAGCAGGCAGGGTTTTGCACCAAACGTTTATGCCATTTGAAAGCAGGTTTTAAAAGGAGAAGGCTCAGATTCCCAAAGGTTTAGCGTTGGCTTAGTGTTGCTTTTGTAACGTGAAACTGGTGCTAAGCCTTTTTTGGGATTCACAAACCAACGAAAATTGGTATTTGTCATTGTTTATATGGCAAAGTAACGCAAAGCAGCGCAAAATGCTGCTTTGCTTTACTTTGCATCATGGGGGCATTAGATGGGCCTACCAGTGCTGCTACCCATGCTTTTTGTTGCCAAACCCATTCTCAAACATCAGTAGAAAGGGTTTAGTGCCAAAAACTAATGCCACTGAAAAGCAGGCATTAAACTGAGACATTTTTTCATTTCTCCGTGCTTTTCCGACTTTGCTTGTGTGCTGCAACGTACCGCACACATACAAAGGAGAAAAAGCTTTTTCAAGGGTCTAGGCATAGTATTTTGTACAGAAAGGATGGACTTCCTTTACAAAACCTATGCTAGAATCACACACAGACACCCTATCACTATAGCGCTAAGGTGTGTGTCTGGTCACGGCAGCTGAAATAAGCACTGGTGCTAGGGAGAGGGGATGAGAGTGCATTATCTATGTGAATATGCTCTCTCTCTGCCATGCAACTTAGTACAGCATTTTGGCTGCTGCACTGCGTCGGGTGACAGGTTTCAGAATCAGGGCCAAAATGTTTTTATTTCTCCTTTCTCTTCTGACTTTCCATGTGTGCTGCACTGTGTAGCACTCATACAAAGTAGGAAAAGTTTTTAAGTGTGTCTAAGCATAAGATTTTGTATAACTTATGCTAGACTCATGCATACACGCTTGTACTATGGTGCAAAGGTGTGTGCATGGCGCACGGCATCAGAAATCAGAGCGGCGCTAGAGAGAGGGGAGGAGAGTGCCATATCTTTGTAGATATGGCGCTCTCCTGCTCCATACCTGTCAAGCAGCTCAGCAGAGCATTTTTCATTGCTGCGCTGAGCTGGGTGACAGTTTTGTAAATCTGCCCCTTGGAGTGTCTATGACACTTGACGGCTTGCAATGGATCTCTGCTGGTATTATTTCACTTCAGCTGTTTATGAGTACATTTTCGTTAGCTTGCTGTCTCGGTAACTCTGAGCTTCTACATGCTCTTTTCTCATAGCCATTTGTCGGAAGAGATTGTATGCCTGCTGCAGTTGCTGCCTGAGTTTCTTTATCAGAATTGGACAATAAGGGCTGCATACACAGGGACTCCTGGAATACAAGAGAAGGATGTTGTAGTTGCTCGCATTTTGAGTCTTGAACATTATTAAATGCTTTCGTGCACGGATTGCTGAAGTAATTTGTAATTGTGTTTACTATTATTTGATTTGGATTGAGCTGGCATCCTTGGTGTGGACTCCCCTAACATTTTGTCTCTGCTTCCCAGGTTGTTGCTGTGTGCTGGACTCAATTGTTGCTGTTTTTGTTAATCTGTGCACTTTACCACTGTTGACCAGGGCTAAAGTGTAAGTGCTCCCTATATGAAATTGTATGTGTAATTGGCTTTTCCATAATTGGCATATTTGATTTACCAGTAAGTCCCTAGTAAAGTGAACTAAAGGTGCCTAGGGCCTGTAAATCAAATGCTACTAGTGGGCCTGCAGCACTGATTGTGCCTCCCACATGAGTAGCCCTGTAAACATGGCTCAGGCCTGCCACTGCAGTGTCTGTGTGTGCAGTTTTAAACTGCCAGTTCGACTTCGCAAGTGTACCCACGTGTCCTCCCCAAACCTTCCCTTTTTGTACATGTAAGGCACCCCTAAGTTAGGTCCTAGTTTGCCCCAGGGGCAGGATGCAGTGTATGTTAAAGGTGGGACATGTACTGATGTGTTTTACATATTCTAACAGTAAAATACTGCCAAAATTCAGTTTTCACTGATGCAAGGCCTATCTCTCTTCTAGGATAACATGGGGGCTGCCTTCAAGTATTCTTAAAATGTAGTTTCCCTTTGAGAGCATATAGAAATATCAAGTTTGAGGTCTCTGAATTCTCAATTTAAAAAAACATCTTTTAGTGAAGTCGGTTTTTGGATTGTTAGTTTGAAAATACCACTTTTAGAAAGTAGGCATTTTCTTGCTTAAACTATTCTGTGACTCTGCCTGTTTGTGGATTCCCAGTCTGAGTTAGACTGACAGTTGTGCTGTTTGTGCATCTCCTCTAGACAGTGACACAAAGGGGGCTGGGGTGTAGCCTGCATAACCTGATGAGCCATCTGGGCTTGAGTGGAGGGAGGAGTGGTCACTTACACCTGAATGGACTGTGCCTGCCCTAACACAATGCAGTCTCCAACCCCCTGGTGTGTATCTGGGGCCAGGCATGGGCAAGGCAGAATACTGTAAACAACAGAGACTTTTCTTTGAAGTTGGGTAACTTCACAGGCAGAAAGGGGTAGAAGTATTAGACCCAAAACCCAAGACTTTAGATTACTTCAAGATGACTTCAAGGATTCAAGAGGAACCCCTGCCAGAAGAAGAGCTGAAGAGCTGAGAAGTGCGGCCCATACCTGTGACTGTGCTTTGTTGGGCAATCCTGCAGTTGCTGCTTCTGCCTGAGAAAGGGGACAAAGACTGGACTTTGTGGTATATTCCTGCTTGAGAGGTATCTCCAAGGGCTTGGACTGAGCTTGCCCCTGTTAAGAAGTCTTAGGGCCATCAAAGACATCTTCTGCCAGCACCTGAACTCTCTGTTGAGACTCCTACCCTGCTAAGTGGTACCTAATCTAGTCCCAGGGCCCTTTGAGGGAGAAGCTGGTGTGTGTTGGATCTTTGTCGTTTTGGTCTTGTTTTGTCATTTTGTAGTGTTGTCACTGTATTACTGTGTTGGTACAAATACTTTGCACATTGTCTCTGGGTCAAGCCTTTCTGCTTGTGCCAAGCTACCAAGGGGGTGAGCAGGGGTCAACAAGGTGTGTTTCTCTTTTGCCCTGAATAGAGTGAAGCGTCTTGCTTGGACAGGGGATAACCTGACTGCCAACCTAAGACCCTATTTATAACAGTGAACTATTCCTGCATCACATTTAGCTCTTGCAATCCGTGTCTTTACCCTGGTGTTGTGCATGAAGCTGTTTGATGGCAAAAGCCAAGTACTGCCACCAGCCTTAGTTTTCGATGCTTTAAAGTGAGGGGGACGACAAAACAAACAAAAAAAATGTATTTAAATTTTTTTACTTGACTCCCCCTGCATCGCCAGTCCTCAGCCTGCACTGAAGGCAGAGGCTCACAGCCTGCCCTGCGGCCAATCCTAATGCTGCTCTTGTGCTACTTGCAGCATGAGAGCAGCATTGGGATTGGCCTGCGCGCTCTGGCTTTGTGCTCACAGGCAGATTGGGAGCATAGGACAGTGCTGGGTTGGAGAGAGCTCAGTGCGCATGTGTGTTTGGCTATCCTGAGATGGCCGGCCAAACACACATGTGCACTGAGGGGAGTGCACACCACTCTCCCTCAGACCCTGTGATCCACCTTGGCCTGCCCATTTAAAAACAAAATTATAATAAACATTGTTTATTATATTAAACTTTTGCTGCTGCTGCAGGCTGGAGAGGCGACGCACCTCCACCATAGCAGAGGAGCCCTCGCTGATTGCCACATGGATGTGAGACCCCAGGTCCAACCAATGGCTTTCAAGTGTTTAGATGGATTCATCTGATGGCGAATAACCCCTTTTAATGTCTATCCTCGGGCTACCACAGAAATATACTGCTAAGATGATGTGTACAGTGAGTGGGTAAAGTCTGACTCAGAACGATCAGCAAGGGAGGCAGTGAGGACAACCAAACCACGCCTACAGGCCGCACTGAGTCCCTAACCGACTGCTTCTGTGTTCTCTGGGTGGGTGCTAACGACACCGGCACCCAATCTCACAGTTGCAGCAGCCCATACGCTCATCACAACAGAGTTGTCTACTATGACACACGTGATGAGAGAGAGTTCTGGAGAATTCTGAAAAAAGTCTATAACATGAGGTCTGTACTTCACTGTGATTTATTATTCTTGCTGTTGTAGCCCAGGCCAGTGGTATCAGTTCCCGGTGAAATCTTGTTAAAATGCTTGTGGTTAAAGTTAGTTCTTGTTATCACAGAGCTGGGAGCCACAACATTTTTCTCCTCTCCTCTCTGCTTTTCCATGCAGCGTACACTTAGTGACAAAGGGTCCCTCCCTCTGCTGCAGTAAATGTGTCAATGCTCTCTGGGACATTAAGGGTGCAGACTATGGCCCTCATTCCAACCCTGGCGGTCTATGACCACCAGGGTGGAGGGCAACGGAAGCACCGCCAACAGGCTGGCGGTGCTTCTAGGGCCATTCTGACCACGGCGGTAAAGCCGCGGTCAGAAAAGGGGAACCGGCGGTTTCCCGCCGGTTTTCCCCTGGCCAAGGGAATCCTCGCCATGGGGATTCCGACCCCCTTCCCGCCAGCCTGTTTCTGGCGGTTTACACCGCCAGAACCAGGATGACGGGAACGGGTGTCGTGGGGCCCCTGGGGGCCCCTGCACTGCCCATGCCACTGGCATGGGCAGTGCAGGGGCCCCCTAACAGGGCCCCATGAAGATTTTCACTGTCCGCTTTGCAGACAGTGAAAATCGCGACGGGTGCTACTGCACCCGTCGCACCCCTGCAACACCGCCGGCTCCATTCGGAGCCGGCTTCTATGTTGCAGGGGCTTTCCCGCTGGGCCGGCGGGCGGCCTTTTGGCGGTCGCCCAGCGCGAAAGCCAGAATGGCATCCGCGGTCTCCTGACCACGGAGCGGCCATTTGGCGGTGACCGCATGGCGGGCGGCGACCGCCGCCCGCCGCGGTCAGAATGTCCGCCTATGTCTGTCATTGGATATCTGCTTAGCACTGAGGTGCTTCCTTTGGAAGCAACTCTATTGCATTTTTATAAAACGTTTTCATTCATTCCTTCATTCATTCACTTATACTTTTGTCCCCTGACCAGCATATTTGGATTAAGCTGGCTCCTCTGAGAGAAACTGTGGAAAAAAGTAACGTCATCCAATTTCTTTCACTGAATTCCATCTACTTCTTTTGAGACCAGATCTTCTTCATGGGAAACATATCACCTATAGATGAACTGCCCAGTACATTCTAGAGGATTGATTTGATGTCCCCACTTTTTAACTATGACAGACTTTGCACAAGGTAGCCCTCCTTTCACCTAAGATCACCACTTTTTATGCACCTATCCTTTACTGAGCCATTCTCCATGAAGGGACTGCACCTTCAAAGCAAGGTACACCATCTAGGCCTTTTTCGATTCTCCATAAATCCCCAGTGTGCACACATTGATAACAAATATATGTTATCGGACCTGTTGTTGCCTCAGTTGTTTCTGCCTGAGACATAAACTAATCATCAGGAGCATAGCTTGGTCAGTATGATTGGGAGGGTGTGAACTTAGGATTTTGCAAACCATCATGCTGGGTCTTCTTGTTAAAACACATTATATGAGAAGCAAAGCATAAGGGGGCTTAAGGGTCAGTGGAAAGATAGGGGAGGAAAGATTGTTAGGGGTACTTAAAACACAATATTTTTTCAAACTAATCAACATTTTTCAAGGCCTTCAAAATATAGATAAGAGAGAGTGAGTGGGTGTTTTGCCGAAGAACGCATGTAAAAATCCCGGGTGAAATCTGGCAGACACTTCACATATCCTGACTGAAAGCACATGTACCAACCTAATTAGTACAGAATACATTTTTAGAGGGGTGAAATAACCCAAACAGCACATCTGGGGCTATGTCCCTGCTAATCATTTACATGCACCATGCCCAGAAGATGCATCAGAAAAATATGTGGGTCCCTTATAATCAATTTCAATGAGAAAAAGAACTGCATATTAGAACCATTGTCTCATTGTCCAAATGACACAGATTGCATGTACTTGTCAAGTGACATAGTCGTACATGGAAGTAATCCATGAATTCACACGTCTTCTGCTTGACACAACACAGGTTAAATCAGTCAAACTCTGTGGCTGGTGCATGTCTTGCTTGTCTTGTTTAGATTGTATACACAATATTCACTCTAAATGTTTAGATGAAGTTCTGCATCAAAGGGACTCTAAATAAACCCCTCTGCAATTACACAATTCATACTCCTGTACAATTTTATTATGAGGTTAGCGGAAGCAGATGTTAAATCCAATCTGAGTCTCATCATATTGTGGTCTAAACCACCCCTACAAGAATCTGTGCTTGACCTCCTTTTCACAGGTTTGAAACCTGGCCAATTGACATTGATTTAGATGTTGGCAGTCACAGTCCAGTGACTTTTTCACTGAAAACCCGTCCACCCCTGTGACGGTCTGCCTGCCGTATTTAGATGTTGACTGTCCCATAGACAAAAGGCTGCATTTGAACCATTACCTACACCAAGAAACAATGCCTGCGTCAATGGCAGGAGAGGGAAAAGTGGATGCCAGGGGGACCCCATCCACCCTTCCTGCCTTGCAGATGTGGATGTGCCTTACCACCAAGAAAAAGGTGGTGGTCTGAACTCCACGTCTGAGTTGGCAGATTAGGAGGGAAAACAGGGTAAAACTCACATTTTTCAACATTCCACCTCTGTCTTCAACTGGATATGACTAGACAACACCTGCCATCACTGCTGCCACCAACTCACAGAAAAAACACTACCACCCGTCACTAGACAGAGGTAGTGACTCCACATTGCCAGGGTAGGTTGGGTGGCCACTGCACAGGAGTTTGGGACCACTGTAGGCGTGTACGTGTCACAGTAATTTTTGAAAATCACTGTGACATGCATATGTTGGGGAGACAATTGTTTCACACTTGGCTGGAGACATACAGGCACAGCGCGCATGTCTCACGCATACACAATGGCCATTGTGGTGTCATCATTCATTGCAAAATGAATGCTGGCTTCACAATGACAATACACACACACTGGATAGGGGTGTCAATGTGTACAGATTGCAAGGGGACCTGTACGGTAGGTTTGTGCTATCTGTTGTGTATGTGAATCAGTACATGTGTGTGTGTGTGTGTGGATTCGTTGTTTGAGGTGGAGGGAGGTAAATTGGGTGTTGTGTTTGTGCCTGTATATGCGTCATTTGAATGTGCTTGTTTGCTTGTGTGTCTGTGTAGCTGAGTATGTAGTTGTGGAGGTTGTTGTGCTTGTGTCATTTGTGAGTGCAATGTCAATGGCGTGTGTCTGTTGTGTCATGGATGTATGTCAATGTGTGTTTTCAGCATGTACGGGTTGTGTTGTGTTGGAATTGTAATGGATGATGGTGTGTATGTGGTGTGTTGCGTAGTGTGCAGTGCGTGTGTCACTTTCCTCTATTCTATAGCCACTGCCATTGTACGACATGCATTGGGTCCCACCACTGTCTCCTTCCGTCAGCAATCTGTCGCCAGTCCTCTGCTTCCAGAGCTGTAACATCTAAATATGGCGAGTGGAACACCGTCAACTTCAGGGTCTTCTCCAGCCTGCCACTGACGTAGCTTCATGGTAACACCACCAAGATCTAAATAAAGCCCTCAGTCTTTCATCCTTCTGAAGTTGATAAACCATTCAGGGTAACCCGGGATGACTTCCTGTTCAGGGGATCTGTGCCACAAGCCACCTGGTAGGTGCTCTAGAGGTTTTGTTTGGTATCGACAGCAGAGTTCTAGACTCTGTTGGATGACATGTGGTCCGCCAAGTGAGCTTGCTTCCCTCTAAGAATGACTGCATTACTTGTTAGAAGGACTACCTTGTTACCAGAGGTGGGTGAGTAACTCAAACCTCGAGCCAGGTTTGAGCCAAAGGCTTGGCTGTGGATCAGCTCGAGGTCCTCTTGGACCTTCGAGCCCAAAACAAGCTACACTTTAATGTGACTTCTGCCTTCCACCATCATTCGCCAAAAATTCAAAACAAAGTATAAACTTTTGGTGTTTAAAAGGAGAGAAAGAGTTAACCATCTAGTCAGGGACATAGCTTAGTGAGATTGGGGGGGGAGTGAATCTCATATTTCCCAAATAAAAAAGCAGTGGACCGCAAGGTGAATGGGTGAGATGGCCAGGGTCTGGGATGGGCTGTTTGCATGAGGAGCAGGGTCAGAACTGATATGAACTAGGTGGACCTCTACGGCTTATTTAGCGTTTGATGGACAGGGTACTCCTTAGCCGATAAGGTGGAGAACAATTTCCACTCAACTCATAGTCCTCAGGTCTGACTTTGAGCTGGACAGACTCCAGGTTTTACACAAATGGAATAAAATGTACTCCATCAGTGGAAACTTCCTCCAAGGGCTCGGCAGAGTACAGCCTCTCAGAGGTAAGTCATCCACTGCTCAACCAATTTAGATTGGATGTGGGATTACTTTTTTTTTTAACTATTACCACCCAGTAAGTATATCCAGAAGTTGAGGGACAGTAAAAATAAAAATACCCCCACATCATGGGAGCTTACACCCATGGTATGCGGATAATGCATTCTCTATTTGTCAAGCCCAAAGTCCTGTGAGTTTGTCTTTGACAAATGAAAAACGTTGCAAAAGTTTGACAGATGGCCATCATGTTAAACAGAGCTGTATGTCAAACTTTTCCTATAGTAACAGGAACTGCCATGACAGCGGTTACTGCCAATGTATTTAGATGTCCTCAGGGGCAGGCAAACATCTCTAAATTTTGCGGGTGGAGTAAAGCCAGGGTGGTTGACGTAAAGTCCTTCGCCACCCTGTCTGCCTTCACTCTGTCACCAGTCGCTAAATCGGGCCCTCTGTCTAGAGTGGCACAGTTGTAGAAAAATTATGATTTGGAATGCTAGTAAGAGCCATTGCCATATTTTCATTCATCCCATCACCTTATGGATGTTTGATTGCCAATAGTATGCCTAGAAACTGAGATTGGTATAGCTTTCCAGTCCTATTGCTGATAATGTTTGTGCACTCCAAAAAGTAATATATTTGCATCTATTCGAGGAATACTTATATGGGTGCAGACTTAGGCCCTCATTACAACCCTGGCGGTAGGTGTTAAAGCAGCGGTAACACCGCCAACAGGCCGGCAGTAAAAAAAATGGGATTACGACCACGGTGGAAACCGCCAACACAGACAGCCACTTTAACACTCCGACCACCAGGGCAGTAGCAACAAACACCGTGGCGGTCACCGCCAACAGACAGGCGGAAGACAATGTACTGCCCGCCCTATTACGAGAGGCCAATCCGCCAGCTTTTCTGGGGCGGTACCAACGACATCAAAAGCACGGCGGAAAAACTACACTGAAGGGGAACCACTCATCTTCCGACAATCCACGAAGAACCAGGATGCCATGGAGCCGAATTGCAGGTCCTCCCCATGTTGGTGTATCTACTAATACACCAGGAAGTAGAACGAAGGCGGCAGCGATGATGACGGTGAGTAATGCACCTAGCTCAGAGGGGGGGAGGTAAAAAAGAGAGTTACATACACAGGCAGCACGCAACCCCTCCGCCCCCCACCCTCACCCACAACACCATACACACTAACACATCCAACAACATGACAGATACACCCCGTCACCCCTTGGAAGAATGCAAGGACAAAAGGAAATGAGCTTATCCAGTGATATTTTGGAACATTCAGATATAGCAATCGATTAAAAATAATTCAACACTGTCCCTTGTAAATGTCCATGGACCAGTGGTCCCAAAAATCATGGGTGAAGCCCACACATGACACCTGCCTCAAAACGGAGAGAACACTGCAGGGGCATCAGGTCAAAAAAACACAGGCACCTCAGGGGAATGGGGAAGGGGAGGCACCTTAGTCGGAAGATGATACTACACCACTGTTCCTGGAGGAGGCACCATGCCCATTGCTTGGTCCTGGGGATTGCAAAGACACAGTCTCTCTAGTGGATGCCTTCTTCCACTGGTTCTGGAGGCGGCCTTGTACCCAGTCTGCTTCATCCTGCCAAGGAAGGGGTGAGTGCATGTATCTCTCCACTGGCTCTGGAGGGAGCCTTGTGCCCAGTCTGCTTCATCCTTCCAAGGAAGGGGTGAGTGGATGCATCTCTCCACTGGTTCTGGAGGGGGCCTTGTGCCCAGTATGCTTCATCCTGCCGAGAAAGGGGTGAGGGGATGCATCTCTCCACTGGTTCTGCAGGGGGCCTTGTGCGCAGTGATGCTGCACCTGCGGTGTGGCAGTTCCCATACCCTCACCTGGGTGTCTGAGCTACGAGATGTGCAGGGAACAGGTAGCATGATACTCCATGGAGGCAGAGCCGTACTGCATCCTGTGGCAACTTAGGCTGCAAACTGCTGGTAGTGCCAGTGCTGGTGCCTCATGTGGTGTGTGCAGGGTCCGGGACGTCTCCTACAGTCTCGGACGGCTGCCCACTGGGGATGCTGGGCATGTGGCGGTGCAGATGGCGGTGCAGGTGGCGGTGGCGATTGCTGCGACGGTGGATGTGGCGATGATGCTGCCGGTGCTGCCCGTGGGGCAGGTGTCTGTTGTAGTGGAGGGAGACACCAGACCGTCTCCGGCAGCCTTGGACGTCTGATCACTGTGGAGGATGCTGGTGACGCTGTGGCAGCGGCGGTGCGGGGGTTGTGCAGATGGCGGGGCAGGTGGTGGTGCAGGTGGCGGTGCAGCTGGCGGTCGGTGCGACAATGCTGACCATGGTACAGGTTGCTGGCCTGTCTGGGAAAATGGTGGTCACCAGCCCATCACCAGGAGGCTTTGTGTCCTTAGGTGATTTGCCCTTGCTTTTGTGGCCCTTCCCCATCTTGGTAGTCACTGCTGGGACCTTGGCACTGTCCTCTATGTGTTTGGATGAGGCCTTGCTGGGTAGGTGGTGCGAATTTTCCCTGCTGCATGCTGGCCCCTTCTTAACCTTGGCAGGTGGCGGAATCGGGTGGTCCTTACCATTCCTAGGTGCCACACTGGCAGCCCTGACGGGTGCCCCCTTCGATCCTCCCGGACTTGCAGGCACCACAGTGGACGCCAATTTGGTGGCAGAGGTGCTGGCCTGGGATCTAGACATCCTGGCCCTAGGGGAGGGACGGGGGGGAGGTATAGGGAAAGAGGTCAACGTTAGCTAGGAAAAGTTTTTTTGACACACTGCGACGGGAAGATGGAGGGGGTGTGGGAGTGGAGGAAGAGGTAGTGGTTGTAGGAGGTGTACGTCTGCTGAGTTTGGGCGACGGTGCATGGGCTGGAGGCTGTTGTGAGGTGGATGGCTGCGTTTGTGTACTTTGGGAGGAGGGCTCACAGACACGCTCGGAGAGGACACAGGGGACATGTGAAAGGTTGTAGGGGTGGTGACTGCTCGTGAGGGGTGTGTTATGATGTGCGTGCTGGTGATGGAGGCAGTGGCTGATGATGTACTGCATGCAGGTGTGAGTGGAGACGATACTGGGAGGGAAGCAGAGGAAGAGGAGGAGGGGGACACAGTGGAGGCAGTGGATGTTGGTCTGTGTACATGGGTATGGTGCTTGTGTGAGTGCCTGTGTGATGTGAGGTGTTTATGTTGTCCTGAGCCACTTTTGTGTGTTGATGTGTGTGCATGCTGGTCTGAAAGGTGTGCTTGGGATAGGCTGAGGTAGAGGGTATTGGGTCTGGGTAGTGGAAGTTGGAGGGGGAAGCTGGACACAGGGACAATGGCTGCCATCAGTGCTGAGGCCAGAGCCAGAAATGCTCTCTGTTGGGCCACCACACCAGAATGAGTGCCCTCCAGGTATCCATATGTTTGACACCCTGGATGGCATTCAGAATGGTTTACTGCCCAACAGTGAGGGATTTCAGGAGGTCAATAGCCTCCTTACTGAGGGCAGCGGGGCTGACTGGGGCAGGGCCTGAGGTGCCTGGGGCAAAGGAGATGCCCACCCTCCTGGGTGAGCGGGCACAGGAAACACGCTGAGGGGCTGCTGGGAGGGCGGTGCTGGTAGGTGGGTGGAGGCTGTACCTGTTGTTGGGGTGGGCACAGACGTGTCCGCCACCGCCATGGAGCTTCCATCAGAGGAGGAGTCACTGTCACTGGTCTCCCCTCCGGTCCCCGTCGTGGAGCTCCCCTCGCCCTCCATCCCACTGGTGTCTTCACCCTCTGTGGAATCACCCTCCTGGGCCACGTGGGATGCAGCTCCCTCCTTCGCCGGTGCCTCTGCTCCTCCGCCAGATGATGCTAATGCACACAAGGGTGACAAAACAAGAAGGGGGGGATAGGCAGAGAACACACATGGTCAATGCCAGTAACACCACTACTGTTGGCGTACACAACACACACTGAGCTGCCCTATGCACTAGGCCATGCCCAACCACTCACTAAGGTAGTCACCAGCCCATGGGGTACAATGCCTAACGCCAGCACCTGCACACCTCACACCCACAGGACCCTGCACACTAGTAGTTGGCCACTTGTACCATTGGGGTAGGGGTGCTTCAGAGCCTACAAACAAGGGACCTACCCTGGCATGATCGCCCTGGCCTGGGGCACCTACAGCCCACATCCCCCTGCCATCTAGTTCCTGAAGCGCGCAAAGTCAACTGTCTGAAACGGTACTCACCCCCTTGTAGCTGCTGTGATGCCCTAAAGCGCCCATCCAACTCCGGATAGGCCAAAGCCAGGATGCGGAACATCAGGATGGTCATGGTGCGATGGGCACCCCTTCCACGTTGGGAGGCCAGCCCCAGCTGGGCCTCCGCCATCTTGTTGCTCCAGCGGCACCGGTCCTCCCATCTTTTGCAGCAGTGGGTGCTCCACCTGTGATAGACCCCCAGGGTCCACACCTCCTTGGCGATGGCACGCCAAATACCCTTCTTCTGGTGGGCGCTGACCTAGAGGGTAAAGACAGAGGAAAATGTAATTACTCACCGATCCGGAGCATCATACTCATTGCCCACCAGTTCCCACCCATGCCCTGATGCACATACAGTGACCACCTCTCAAGCAGCAGTCAGGCCAGGATGCCTTAGCACCCCCCAACATTTGGCTTCCATGCACACCACTCCAAACAGGCATTGTCCACGCATCATGCTCACAGTGTACTCACATGTTTGTCTGGAGGACCATAGAGTAGCGTGTACTGGGGAGGGCCCCATCCACCAGTTTATCCAACTCCTACGCAGTGCAGGCAGGGGCCCTTTCCCCAGACACATGAGCCATTGACGCTTTCCGACTCAGGTCACAGCAGCACTTGCAGTGTAGGTCCTCTCCTGTTGATGGTCAGGTATCAAGTGAGTGAATGGGTAGAAAACGGCGGTGACGTCCATGGCGGTGCGTACCGTCACCACCGGCGTACATCGCCATTGGCTCCTGGAACCCATAGGGCCCAATGATAACCAATGGGGAGTTGGTGGCGGTCTTTGACCGCCTACTGCGAGGCTGCACAACGCCAGTGCCGTTACCTCATTTCCCCTTGTCCCTCCTCACAGGTCAGGCAGACACCATTTCAGGGGGGCACATGCCATGGCACCTAACTACGTCACAACACATATTGGCACATATACTGACTCTCGATTTCACACCCTGCTTCTGTAACATTGATTCAGACACAGTTGTGCTATCTATATGGTGAATTACCTTCTGCTCACCGTTCTCCTCCATAGGTTACAACCGCTGATGCAGATGATGAGATGGCGGCATCCTCCGGTGTACAGACCCCTAGTGGACCTGTCGATAATGGAGGACAGACACATTATAATCACATTCAGACTTGATTGTGCCACAATCCAAGAACTGTGTGCCCAATTGGAGCCAGACCTGATGTCAGCGATCCGGCAGCCCACAGGAATCCCCCCTCTAGTGCAGGTCCTGTTAGTGCTCCATTTCCTGGCAAGTGTCTCCTTCCAAACTACAGTGGCCATGGCATCAGGGATGTCTCAGCCAATGCTCTCAAACGTGTTGAGCATGGTGTTGTCTGCCCTGCTGAAACATATGAACAGCTACATCGTGTTCCCCCAGGTGGAGGATTTGGCCACAGTGAAAGCTGACTTCTATGCCCTGGGACATATCCCCAACATCATTGGTGCCATTGATGGTACACATGTGGCATTTGTCCCCCCCCACAGAACTGAACAGGTGTACAGGAATAGAAAAAGCTATCATTCGATGAATGTGCAAATGGTGTGTATGGCAGACCAGTGCATCTCCCATGTGAATGCCAAATGTCCTGGCTCTGCATGACGTCTATATTTTGCGAAATAGCAGCATCCCTTATGTGATGGGCCAACTCCAGAGGCACCGGGTGTGGCTAATATGTGAGCCCAAGGTCCCCACACAGTATGAGTAGGTGTCTGGGTATGGGGTTGTCCCTAAGGGTTAGTGTGTGTCCCACAATTGTCCCTCGATATTTTCAGGTGTCTCTGGTTACCGCAACCTCTCATGGCTACTGACCCCAGTGAGGAATCCAAGGACAAGTGCAGAGGAACGCTACAATGAGGCACATTGGTGAACTAGGAGGATTATTGAGAGGACATTTGGCCTCCTGAAAGCCAGATTCCGGTGCCTCCATCTAACAGGTGGCTCCCTGTACTACACACCCAAGAAGGTGTGCCAGATCATCGTGGCATGCTGTATGTTGCACAACCTGGCATTGAGATGCCAGGTGCCTTTTCTGCTGGAGGATGAGCCTGGTGATGGTCTTGTGGCAGCGGTGGAGCCTGTTGACAGTGAGGAAGGGGAGGCAGAAGAAGAGGATATCAACAACAGGAACAACATAAACATGCAATGGGCCCGCTGGGTGGGTGCTGTGGTGGTGTTTCCTGAGGGGGAGGCTCTGTGGTGTGTTGGGACTGTAACAGGGGAACCGACTGTCCAGAGGTCCCAGGTGGGCCAGGTTGGTCATCATGATCCAGGCGTGCAGAGCTGCTGTCATCACTGTGGGCCTCTTCTGTGGGGGGATTGGATGTAGCTGGCACCTCCTGTCCGGTGATGTTGGGTAGCGGTCCTATTGGGATGTAAATGCATTGTTATTGTATCTGTGTGTGCCATCTTGTGCAATGGGTGTGTTTCCCTTCTAGATTTGTGCTTTCCCTGTTGCCTTGGCCTTGTGTGATTGCTGGTTATGTGGGCTTGGTGGGTCTCTCTACTGGGCATGCTGAGGTGATGGGTGTCCATGCAGGTCTGTGATGGGTGTCCATGCATTGTTGCTGCATGCAGGGCTTGGGATTGGGATGTGTGGGTTGTGATGGTGGGGTGGGTGAGGTGATGGAGTGATGGGAGTGGGGGTATGGGTGGAGGTATGTGATAGCATGCAGGTAGGGTGGGAGGTATAAAGTAGTAAAGAGTTACCTTACCAGAGTCCAGTCCTCCTGTTACTCCTGCGAGGCCCTCAGGATGCATAATCGCCAAGACTTGCTCCTCCCATGTTATTAGTTGTTGGGGAGGAGGTGGGGGTTCACCGCCAGTCCTCTGTACTGCTATCTGGTGTCTTGATACCACGGAACGCACCTTCAATCGTAGGTCGCTTCACCTCTTCCTGATGTCATCCCTTGTTCTTGGATGCTGTCCCACGGCATTGACCCTGTCCATGACTCTCCGCCATAGTTCCATCTTCCTTGCAATGGACGTCTGCTGCACCTGTGATCTGAATAGCTGTGGCTCTTCCCGGATCATTTCCTCCACCATGACCCTTAGCTCCTCCTCAGAAACCCTGGGGTGTCTTTGAGGTGCCATGATGTGGTGTGAGTGATATGTGTGTGGTGATGTGTGGGGTGAGGTGTTGGGATGTATACTGTGATGTACGTGGATGGTGTATGGGTGATGGTGTTGTGTACCTCTGAGTGAGAGTGTGCTCTTTGCTTGTCTCTCTGTGCTTGGTCTCTTTTTTTTTGGTTGTAAGGGTTTGTGAGTATTGTGGGTATGTGTTTTATAGTGTTGTGGGTGTGTGGGTGTGGTGTGTGTATGTGTATCAGGTGTGTGTATTTTGAATTGTCCAATGTGGTTGTATTTTGTAAATGTGTGTGTATTTTGAGCGTGGCGGTGTGTACAGTCAATGGTTTTCCATGTTTGAAAGACCGCTGCGTTGATCCGTGGGTCATGATACTGTGGGTGTATTCCTGTTGCTGTGATGGTGTGGGTTTTGCTATCGCCAGTTTATCACTGACTTTTGGTGTGGCGGACTTGTGTGGGTGTCTGTATTGTGATGGTATGATACCCGTGGCGGATTAGCGCCGCGGTCACGGTATGTTGGTGGCCGTCAGCACGGCAGTAGGCGCCATTTAACGCCAGGGTTGTAATGAGGGCCTTAGTACTTTTTTTGTAAATCACTACCAATATATGTAAGTTGCTAAACCAAAATACAAACAAGTTAAAATCACTTAGTGGAAACAGTATGATTAGAAAAACCAACACAGGCATAGCAAACCTGACCTTGGACCCCCAGACTAACTGCTAAGCCAAAAAGGCATTTATTTGGGGTGTGTCACACCCGGAATACTCCCTGAAGCTACTACCCTGCATCTAATGGGTAAATTGACTAATGTGAAACCAGGGGACCTGTGACCATTCCTTGCTTTCCCTCTTGACCAAATTGTATAATCTGAGGCAAATATGCTATTTTACAGAGCCTCCCTTTTCTTCGTTATCACATATGAGAGCAACTTCCAATACACGAGTTCCTGGTGTGTACTGCAAAGAAATAACCTGATGTGTTAAGGTGAAACACTTCAGGATGTTAAACAAATACATGTTCAATTTTAAAAGACCTATCATATTTTACATGGTATTTGTTGCATCATTTAGACACCAACTATTTTCAGGACTAGGCTTTGCCTCGGCCACCTCTACTAGATACCTTTAATTTTATTAGGCCATGAAGAAGGGGCCTGGTAGTTGTGCAATGTAAGAGGAACCCACAAGAGATAGGAACTTATAGGGCATATTGTAAGTCTCTCACCAATAGAGACCTTTAGTTTGGCATTAAGCATACAAATTATTCTTCGAAATCACTGTACGTGTGTGTGTGTGTGTGTGCATTTGTTGTTTATCTTTTACATTGTATTATTATAAATGTATGAATATAGACAGAACTTTGGGAAAGCAAACGCATACAAGGTTTGATTGGCTTTAGTGCATGTTAAATTTTCACTCACTCATCATTTTAAAACGTACATTTAATGGATCATATATTAGAATTGTATGGACCATCAGGGCCTAATTTCAAGTATGGCATATGGAAAAGCCTGTCAAACTCCCAACAGGATGGCCACAGTCTACGCGGCGACCTTTCCAACAGAGTCATTACGTGTTTCCTGGTAGGTCAGGTTTCCACCCGCCGGCCTGGCAGGAAACAGGCTACAGCATTGTCTCCGGCTCCTAATCGAGCTGCCGCCAATGCAGTAGCCAGCAGGGTGCACAATCACCCTTGCAATGTGATGGTGCTTGGCAGTGAGGCCCCTGCACCTGTTCTCTGCCAGGGTTTTCATGGCAGTGTTACCGCCATGAAAAGACTGGTGGAGAACAAGGCCATAATCCACAGAGCGGTGCTGCATGCAGCGCTGCCCTGGCGGACTAGGATCTCTGCCACCGCCAGACTTCCGGGATCCAAGATCCTGGCAGAGCTGGCGGTTCCCTTGCGGTACGACCTCCAAGGTTGTTATATGGAGGTTGGACCGCCGCCTATGTGGAGGTCGGACCGCCAGATAGGTGGCGGTCCAGACTGCCACCTAGAGTGTGGCGGTCGTAAGACCACCACACTCATAATGAGGCCCTCTGCTGAAAATCCTGTGAAACGTTTTAGAGCAAATGTATAAATAGGTTTTTAATTTGTATTTCTCTGCCTAAGTGCAACTAATGCATGGGTAAATCTGTGTGTGATGAGTAGGCCGCAAATCACAAATGCAGAACTGTCTAATTTGCGTGTTTTTATCTTTCATAACTTCCTTATTCTTGATAGGAACATATCGGAACAATAAGAAGAAAAAAAAAGAAATGTATTAGAATACCATGCTAGTACGTTATTTAAGATACATTACAAACGTATATTCATATGCCACGTATTCCAGAACTCCAAACTTTCTTTGTTAATCTGGCCCAATACAGTTTATAATGAGGAGGGGCAACGTTCATTTTGCCCCTACATCAAGATGGATTAGGTGCTGGTAGAGTTCATACAGGGTAGCTTTCGGAGAGAAGTGATATGTTAACTTGAGTTTTGTCTGAATCCCAGTAAATGTAGGGTTAACCTACACATGGGAAGTGAACGCTTTGTTCAGCTAAAATGTGCCCGACCCAAGGAGTGAACATGGTCACGCTAACTTTAGGAACACAGGCTAAATCAATGAAGTAGATAGTTATGTATTCTCAAAGCATTCACATTATGTTTTATTTCAGTTCTGCGTCAGAGCTCAACATCTGCTCGAATGAATCCCTCTCACCTTCTGCAGTCTCATAAGTGCAGAAAACGATATGCCTTTCTCTTAATGTTTAAATGGCACATAGAAGGCCTCACTCGGGGTACTATAGCAATGTTAAGTAAAATTGAAAACATCAGTATGACAACAAGGATATTATTTGCAAGCCTGTAACTATGTGTTCTTATTTTTAAATAAACAATAATCTACGGAGGTATTTAAAGATGCGCGCGCCAGGCACCAGAGGCTCAATTTTCTTCAGATTCAAGGATCTGCGGCACAGTGGAAAAACCATTGGGCTCTACTCACAAAATGGCGAGAGAGGATGTTAAGAGGGCCTGTGCCGATGTCAGCAAGCTCACACGGCCTTAGCCAGGCCACCAGTGGGAGCACACGGACATTTATGGACCAAGGCGTAATGTAGAAACGTACATTTACATCCCAGTACTGGGGGCAGAAGTAATGGGAACCCTTGACAAAACTCCCCTCTTACTCTTTTCCCTATGACCTACAGCGAATGGAACTTGGGACACCCGGATGACAAGGATGGGAATATGGAGCTACTGTCCATTTGGTACCGGAGGGACAAACTAACCTCAAACTCTCATCCTTCCTCTTTGGTTGTCAATGTCTGAACTTAGCTGTAAGTAACACCAATATGTATTTACTGTGAGACATAAATGCATGTATCAGAGTGAAGAGAGGGATCCCCAGGGGCATGGAAGAAGAGCTGTTTGTCAATCATTTATGGGTAGATTCATTTCTCTGGTATGCTAGGGTGTCATAAAATGGCATAATGAACAAGTGTAAGAGTACTAGAGCATTGGTTCCAACATGTAATCAGGGGACCACTCGGAGTCCATGAAGCCTCCTCAAGGGGTCCCTGACTGCTTAGAAAATTAACTAATATTAACAGATTGATGAAGCCTATATAAATAAAGTGGCTAAATATACAAATTAACATTTTAAAATGCACTGTAAATGTCAAGGAATTTGAAACTGGAGGCTAAAAATTAAATTAGTATCCTTAAATTGATCCATGGGAGCAGGGCAGGTGCATCAAACAGAATTTGCTATTAATGATGTATGGCTTCAATTGAATTTAGAAAAGCTCCAACCTTTATATAAAATTAAAAAAATTTATTTTTATGTTATTTGTTTGCACATCAAATAAAATATGTTATCATTTGTGTATGTGTTTGATGAAATGCTTGTTTCTGTATTTTTTGTGTATTGTTTTGTCAAATCATTGACAAAATCCAGCTTCCATTAATGACTTAATTAATGAGTGGAGGGTGGGGGTCCCCAGATTCACCCAGGTCCCCAGATTCTAACAATGATTCAGAGGGAGTCCCCAGGATTCAGTATAGATAAAGTGGGGGTTCAATGAAGTCAGCAGGGTTGGGAACCACTGTACTAGAGGATTAGAGTTATGAGCCCATTGAAGTGCCAAATTATGTGACTCATCTCTGTCAAGGGGCTGGTAGCTTCCAAACACCGGAATTTATGCAGGAGGGAATGTTAAATCTTTCCCGTAGTTGTTTGGGTTACTTTCTTGGAGCATTAGATTTAGGAGTTCCTTCACCCCTGCTGTTTATGTTGGCTTGGTTATTACTGGTTTTGGTATTTATGCACATACTTCTGCACATTATTTTTCCGCTGTTGATCAATGTTGCTATAATGGGTAATGCAATGCATAAGATTCACATGGTTGATAATGTGCATGACCTCTGCCATGATATATGAGTTACATTGAGGAATTGGTTGCAATCCAAGACAGCTTTGGAGACAATGCACAATGTGTATTTAGGAGGACTCAATGGTTAGCATTGAAATGTGTAGCATCATTCCGTATATTTGTTCTGATACTATGGGCCTGATTACGAGTGTGGTGGTCCTTGGACCACCACACTTGCTGTGACTGTCAGACCGCCATGGTTGTGGCACATTACGAGGTTGGCAGGCAGCTACAGCTGCCTCTGCTGGGATCTTCAATCCGGACGGGCTGGCGGTGGTGGAGGTCAGAATCAGCCAGTTCCACCATCATGAAAAACTGTCAGAGTACAGGTGCAAGGGGCCACATGGGGCCCCAGCACTGCCCATGCAGTTGGCATGGGCAGTACAGGGGTCCCCTTGCCTAGCACCCTCTCAGTGTTCACTGTCTGCTGTGCAGACAGTGAGCATTGCAAGGGTGCTGGTGCAGTCAGCGGGTGGCAGCATTACCGCCGGCTCGATTACGAGCTGGCAACAATGCTGCTGCCACTTTTACGCTGGGCTGATGGGTGGAAACCTTGGTTTCCGCCCATCAGTCCACAGGGAAAGTTATAATAGGTACGGGGGAGGTCACCAGTAAGGCAGAACCTCCCGTTGAAAGTTTAGCAGCCGGGTCTTCTCATCCACCGAACACGTAACCAGGCCCTATGTGTTTTTTTCAGGGAGTGAAAGTGATGCAAATGGTTGATGTGAGGTTGGGCAGGTGTTTCAGCGGTAATTCAATTTCTCACAGATTTGCAATATAGGCTAGTTTGAGTTAGACATTTAATTTCAGTTTTGTAGTCAGTTTTTCTGGTCTGTTTTCATTGCCTCATTTGTCAGTGATAGCCATAACTAGGGTGCAAAGGGTATTTAAGTCTCTTCTTTTGAAGGGCTTCCACTGGAGCTGGAAAGTTGACAGGTGTTGTTAGTGAGTTATTTCAAAGTTTTGTTTTCACCTCTTTGTTCCATTATTTAAGATGCAGTGGTATGACTGCACAATATGGGGTTGATGCCATGTCATTTTTTGCAAGCTCTGCTACATAATATATTAGCCTTTTACATCACCAGCTATAGGTCTGTGACGTTGCTGAGCTGGGGAAGGAGTAATATGTGGGTTTTCTTCCCTGTCCTGTTCTTCCTGTTAGTGGGAATGATACCCAGATAAAGAGTGATGAGGCAGAGCGCCAAGGCCCATTAATGGTTTTGGATGGTTGCTGAGAACATCCGTGTTAGTATAGGGTAGTGGTGATCATGGGGAGTCAGAGACTGCCGTAGCACAGTGAGGTGCACCCCTGGGGCCTAGCACACATAGGACTAAGATCTTGAATAATTCAGATGAATCAGGGCTACATAGAGATCTGTAGCCCAGTGCCTCAGTTTGAGTCTTTCCCAATATAAAAGAAAAGGCGAGAGCTCTGGCTGGTGACATTGAAGGAGCACCTAGGAGGAAGCTACTCATGGGCATACAGTGGTGTCTGCTGAGTCACAAGAGACTCAGATGGCTCAAGATGGAAAGAGCCTGGTGGGCAAGGTTTTTTAGAGTTCTCCGTGGACATGGTGCAGACGTGAGTAGAGGGCTGGTCAGCAAAACTATACCCAGGACAAGGAGTCCCGAGGGAAAGGAGTAGGATCCCTTCTTAGGGTGAGACACAAGGGGGTGAACGCACAACTCAACCTCTACAGGATTTCTTCTGGGCAGAAATCGTGGAATTTCAATCTGCAGCATTCCTTGAGGTTTCGTAAAAACTCTGTGATTTGTGAGATTCCTTGAGTTCCGCGATCAGGTGAATGTGGGCATGTCAAGCTGCTCATACTGATTTTTAGCGCTGGGAGCTTGTTCCGTGCTGTAAAATCAGTGAGAATGGCACCATTCAGCACACCAGAGCAGATTTTCTACTTGAGCGACAGCTTTCTCAATGTGAACGGTTGCGACGTGCCAGGACAGCCAGCATTAAAAAATCTCATTGGGAGTCATTCTAGAGCTCAAAAATTATAATAGGGGATGCAAATACTCACTCCTGCTCTCCAACCTAATGTTGGTGAGCCGCACGCAGGAAAAAAATTGTGCCACTCAGTAAAGTTTTGCCAGAATTCCATGCTTTCAGTAGAGCGCGGAGTGGACAAAACTCTGCAAACTCAGCCAGAGGAGTGGAATTTTTCACCCACCCCTTTCAAGGAGCTCTTGGTGGCCTGCTAAGTGGCATATCTCATGTGCATCACTAGAACCATTAAGGAGACTGTGTTTGATGCTTGCTTATCACATCAGCTTTATTTACAATGAGTAGCACCTGGCCCTTCTCATTGTTACCACTAAAGGGAAAAGAGAGCATTCAAGTTAAAGAACACTTTGCAAAGCACACCTCTCAGAAAGAAAGAAAGAGTGCATCAGGAACCAGTAACAAAAAAGTCAGTTACTGGCGTAGGAGTAAAGGAAGTAAAGAAGAATTTAATTAATGTAGGAGAACAGATGTTCTCACTGGAGCATTTAGGATATGGAGGAGCTGAAGAATAATCATTTTTAAAACAGGAACCCGGTGTTCTAAAGTAGTAAAATGTAATTCTTTAATATCATAAAGAAGATCTGGAAAACTGCTCTAGATGCAATATTGAAAGGATTTTAGGTGCTCCTGGTGAGTCCAAAGGTACATACATTAAAGGTTATGGATGGAGGCTGTTTGAGTCTTTGTTTCATATGGATTACCCAGAAGTCATTAAGTTTCAAAGGTCTTATTAGACCATGAGACCACCCACCAAGACAAGCTGGCCAACATTTAGTCAGAGGTACAGCACTTTCAGGAGAAAGAAAAGAGGAAGAGGCAAGGAGGACGATCATTCCACATTTGAGGGCCACATTGTCCTTGTATTCAAGGATCAGTCAGATGTAATGCTGCATTAAAGGAAGGCCTTTCAACAAGTGGCAAAGTCTATTCAGAAACTTAAAGTTGGACCATTTCCCTTTGTATAATCGTCCTCTGGCAGGTCTAGAAAGCAGACACATTTACTGGCTGAAATGAAACACATCCTGAAGATTATAAAGAATCCGCTAACAGATAAGGTAGGACTCGACCATACACCAGAAGTGTCTCAAAAGAAGAAATAGAGAACTGCTTCAGAGAAACAGAGAGGAACATGGCAGAAAAGAGCAAACATTGTCAGAAAAAGAAAAGCAGATCAACTCAGTGAGGGTGGACACTCACATGGGAGAGCAGGATCAGGGAGGTCAGGTTCATCCAGGTAAGACAGTGATGAGTCACGGGGTCCTTTTTTTGTGTCTTGAATGCTCCTTGGTCACCCATATTTTTCTACACAATTTGGGGGGTGAGGGATATGGTTGAGGGATGAGGAAAATAATCTTGTTTGCTCTTAGGTCATGAGATTTTCTGGAATAGAGCTGCGAATCTGTCCTACACAGGAGAGGTAGTGATGACTTGGAAACCACCCAACGTAAACGTGAGGGCACGATGACCCTCAAATACAATACAATACAGTGAACCAGGGTTTAAATAAAAATGTTGAACTTCATTATTTGTTACACTAAACAACCTGCACCAATGTCAAATGTAGGGCCTATTGACCACTAACAATGATGGTGCTTTTGATCTGTCATTAATTCTCTTCTTTGGTCTTTCCCCTATAAACTTCCTAAACTCCATCCCTTACCTCCAAAGCATGGTCCTCCCTTATGCATCATCTCCCTCCCCTTCAACAAACAAATAATTACTTCAACCTACAGATAATTTATTTGGAACAAAATGTATATAATGTGCTTTATCAATGTATTTTGCTCTTCTCTACTTCCTCCCCTCTCAAACATTAATCATGATTATTATCTATTGTGTAGTTATTGAAATAACATTGATGAACACGCGCTTATAAGTTGCCTTCTTCTGTAATTGCTTTACTATATCACAGCATGTAATTTACCTTATCATAAAAGTAATAACATAATGGCTAAAAACAAATATTTTTACCTCTTCTTGTAGTGCAGCATGGTGTTTACCTTACCTTTAAGGTAATGACATAATGGTTGTGATTTGTTTTCTGCATTAACTGTTTAATTGTAGCAGAGCATGCTATTCACTTTACCACTAAGGAAATATTTCTTTTTGGCGGGATGCACGAATTCAATGGAGTACAAAATGCCTTTCACCTCACCTACATGGCAATACTTCTTAGGGTCAATGCACTGTCAGTTCTCTGTGATACAGTGGCACTACATAAACGTGGGTGAACATACAATATGAGTTACTTTTTAATTAAGAGATTGTGGGATAGTGAGTGAATACACAGCAGGGGATTTTTTTTCTGGCAAAGGCAGCTGTACCATCTTCTCACATTCAGGTTTATTACACTGTATAATGGTGCTGGCTCTTTCCCATCTCGTGGAGAGGGACCTACACCCTTGGACCAACAATGGAGAGAGAACTTTCTCCAGTTGCTCCTCTTTAGAGAATGGTGACTATTTAGAACACTGACATCAAAGCATTTTACAAACATCAGCCCTCAGAGACCACATTGTCTTTTTTTCACCTGACCAGGAGTAAGGTAGGAGAAAGATATGAATAAATACGTCAAACTATTGTGCTTGCTCTGTGGACATGTATCAGCTAGGATCTACCTTCAGCCATAAAAACAGTGCAGACACAGGGAATATTGTACAGTTTTACTTTGACCCAGCGAGACCGCTCCCCCCAACGGGACCTTATTTGGTGAATAATAGGGGCAGCCTTTAGCACATGTTCTAGAGCTTCATGCCTGACCATTTACACCCACATTAGTAGTTTAAGAGTGGTTAATATGGAGGATAATGTGTACCATAATTACCCGACCACCTTCATAGGTGGCATGGGAGGAAGAGTTTTAATGAGCTTCTCATCGAGCGTTACACTCTCCCCTTGCTCGGCTCCACCTGCCTCTTCCATCTGCAGAAGAATAATGAGGTGTAGTGCTTAACTTGTATTTTTCCATGATGTGATTACTGCTATTTTCAAGTGCATGCACCTATTTCTTGAGTATCAAGGCCATGGCATACTAATTGTAATATCAAAATGTATAAATCTATATGGATAGTCCAATATTAGGACTAATCCCCCTCGCCCTGTTGTTCTGACTCGACATACATAAGGTTTAATAAAGTAGAGTCATTAACCCATGCTCCAAATGAGTGTATACACTGCTTCTTGTCTTTGCACATGTATTAAAAACTAAAGGGGCATCCTCTTCATAGTTTACATTTTTCTGCAGTTCATTAATCATTACAGACTTATCCAGGAGCCTTAAAACTGACGATATACTAGGATACCCAAGGACCAATCTTCTACAGATTTGTACCTTAAAGGTAATAGCCCCTGGTACTTAAATTAGAAATTATGGTGGGGACCTGCTATTCCCGTATAGGAACAAACTCTCTTTCTTATTATTTTCTTCCCTTCTTCATGGTTGGGATTTTAAGGGGTCCATCTACCTGAAATTTTGAAGTCTATTCTAAATGTGGTGGCACAGGCTAATAAGCCACACCTTCTTCATATTTTCTTTTGCACATCTTTTTAAGCAGCTTTTAGTTTTCTAGTCTAAAAGCGTGAGCACACCTTTGCAAACACTGGTCACATGAGGTGAAATTATTAGTTGTGAAACTAATTTAAAAAAAAAAAATGCTTTATATCTGGATGTTCAGCCTTGCGAAAACCCCAGCCAGACAGGCACGGTGAGAGGCGAAACACGTGTTGGCTGTTCAAACCTAGTATGAAACAAGTACAGATGATGATGAAAATACTATGAATTTAATAAAAGGAAACTAAAATACAAGCATCAGTGTGGAAGTGAATCTTTTTTCAAACTGACATGTTTTCAAATAGCACTTTGGAGCCAAAGAAAAGATAGTTATCAGGAAAACCTGATAATCACTACAATACATACTTTTTTATGTGGAGGAGTTGGCCTATCTCCCAAGGATTGTCCTTGAGTTTTTCCAAAGATGTAAATCTACATCTTAAGGCACAGTGGGTAAGGAAAGAGAAGATAGAGCCTGCAAATCCTTTTCACTTCTGCCCCACCATAGTTGAATTGTAGATGGAATAGTAAATGTCACCCCTCTAGTTTCCAATGCTTCCTAAAATTGGTTGGATTGGATTGGGAATAGTAAATGTCACTACTTTATTGTCTAATGCCTTCCCAACATTGGTAGAGATTGGAGTGAAAATAGTAAATGTCACCACTTTTGTGTGTAACACCTTCCCCTAGTATGGTTAGATTGGAGAGGGAATAGTAAATGTCACCCATTTAGGGTTCAACACATTCACCAAAACTGGTTTAGACTAGAGGGGAAACAGTGAATGCCACCCCTTTAGTGTTCAACATCTTCCCCAAATTGGTACAGATTGAAGTGGCTATAGTAAATGTCACCCCTTCAGTGTCCAACATCTTCCTCCAATATGGTTGGATTGGAATAGGAATAGTAAATGTCACTCCTTTAATGTCCAGTGCCTTTCCCAACTTGTTTTAGATTGAATGGGAACAGTAAATATCACCCCTTTAGGGTCCAAAACCTTCACCAAATTAGTTTAGATTGGAGTGGGAATAGTCAGTGTCACCTATTTAGTGTCCAGCAGCTTTCCAAAATCGGTATAGATTAGTGTGCAAATATCTAATGTCACCCCTGTAGTGTCCAATGCCTTTCCCCAATATGGCTGATTGCAGTGGAAATAGTAAATGTTGCCCCTTTGGTGTCTAACAATTGTTCTTAACAGTGATTTATGTTGGATTGCAATTATTTCATTTTAAAAATTTATACTGATATGTTTTATTTTACTTTTATTTGTATGTACTAGAAATATTTTATGTAATTTTATTAGCATAGTTGGTTGTTAGAAATCTCGGAGAAATAATATTATTCATTATGTTTTTATGCAATAAAGATGTCACACATTTTTCTTATTTTATTTATATTTTCAAAGTTTATTAACTTATATTGTGACATCTTAATTATATATATTTTGACTCAAAAACAAACATTTCTATAAAGTTAACCTTTGACCTGTTTTACATGTTTTACATTTTTTACATTTTCTCATACATTTATTCTTCGTTTTTACAATGTTTCCCATTCATTTCTATGGGAAGATAGTCCTTTTTTAGTTTCATTTAGTGGCCATTTTTTTACCGCTACCTTATAGTTTGTAATCTATTTTTGTTAAGTCTTTTTTCCCAGAACCAGGTCATGGTAAGATGCTGCTGTTCGTCGGAACAGGTAAGTTATTTTTTATGGATTTTTTAAGAATTGTCAGGATTAAAGGCATTTACGAGGAGGTCTAGAAGATACTTAGACCCTCAATATGACACTGGTGGTAAATCCCACTTCTGATTTCATAAGGGAAGACATTTTGAAGGAGCATATTATTGAGATATTTATCTTGGTGATTTCCAGAATTATGATCATTGACAACAAATGACTGAGTTGGTCGATATTATTCTGGACATTAGACATGAACAAAATTGCTGTTTTGTGGGCTTGTCACATTGGGCAAGTTATAATGAGTGGAATGTTGGTTAACTCCATCATGCACTTATTGTTAATTGTATTGTATGGGCCCGAGATTGTGCCAAGCAAGAACAATCAAATAGTCCATAGACATTTTTAACATAGGTGCTGTCGATCAACCATGATTTTATAATAATTGTTAATAATAATAATTGTTTTATATAATAATCATGGGCTTATTTTTCCTACCAAGCCTTATAGTATGATAATTGTTTCCCATGTTTTAATTGAACTACAATGTGAGAAACTCCTCTTCCAAGATGGTGATCTGTTTTTACTGCTGTTTTTTTTCACGTGGACATTGTCTTTTTTCTGTGTAGTGGAACTTGGGGATAAGGGTGATTAATGACATGTTTCCTGCACTTGAGCAAGGGCGTTTCACATCCGAAACGCATAATCTGAAAAATATTTTGGTGGACACTGGCCGCTGAGTGAGCGCATTCCTTTGAATTAAAGTTTAAAGACATTATTGATATTTCATACTGGTGGCTCGTCTGGTTTAGGCCTACACCCCCCTAGGGTGCAGGCTCCCTTCTAGAACGTGTTGATGTACGTATGTATATGTATATAGTGACGAATCAGCATGGATGCGCCACTTTTCTTGCGCCTCCTACAGGCACCTAACTACACAATGGGTACGCCGTATTCACAATACTGCGCACCATGGCACATGTTAGGACAAAAGTGTCAACATTTTTGATGATTTTGTGGCACTTTGCTGCACTAGCATCAAAGATGTTGACGCTAATGCAGCAGAGTGGAAGGATGCCCACTGAGTTCAATGGGTGCATCTACTAAATGCGGTAATAATGACCATTACATCTAACGCATAATCGGGGTCTAAAACATTTCCCAAGTAAAATCACAACAAGTATTAGACTTTGTGCCCCACACACTCACAATGGTGTAGTGCACAGCCCATCTGAAAATGCACACATAGGGATAGGAAGCATTATATAAATGCTACAATAAAACACATTAACACTTGTGACTCGCACTGTGGGCGTACTTAATTCAACTTCATTTTTCTTGCAACTTGTGCCTCACCCTGGGTGGATTCTTCAATTACATTATTTTGTCAACAACACAACACTGGATGCATATTTAAATCAGCGTCACTTGCCCACAACTTATGCCACGCACTGTGCGCAAAGTTAAATCAACTTCATTTTGCCTTAAACTAGTGCTTCACACTGTGTGCATATTTAAATGAATTTCATTTTGATAACTGCCTTTGCCTCACACTGTGCACATATTTAAAATAACTTTATCTTGCTTAAAACGTGTGCCTCCTTCGTTGTGCATATGTAAATCAACTTCGTTTTGTGAACTGCTAGTGTCACGCATTGCTTTCAAATTTAGATAAACGTCACTTTGCTAAAGAAAATTCTAATGAGATCGCAGTTGTAACATGTGGGTGTACCTGCATTTCACACAACATCTTGCCTTAGGTTTATTGGTTTTTTTTAATTAAGGAGGGGACTGCACAACGTATTTTCCAGGTGCCTGGTGTGTCTTTACAAAGGTGCCTGGTGTCTTTGTCCTGTCTCTCTTCTCTTACGGCTTTAAAATAGACTGACTCTAGGGCTGTGGTTTGGGCTGTCACCTTTCTTAGAAAAAAATACCAGTGATGTGTTTATGCTTTCCTTTTCTGGAACAGCCCAGAGATGGTATGAGAAAAATAATTCCAAGAAAGTTGTCATGATTCCTTTCTGTCATGGCAGTTACGACTGTGTGCACTGATAATCACTTAAAAACAATTTGAACAGCTGTCAAATACTATTTAACATTTTTTTCATGTGTTTGATGTTTTAGGTTTATATTTCAGAAGTGGAAAACACCAGATTTCACTGCTTTTCCCAATATTTTTACTGGGCTGGACTTAACATTGCAGGCAAACTAGGTAAAAAAGAAGCCATACAGGAGACCCGCCGGTCAAGGTTTAAATGGAGGGCTGACCCACAGTGCCGCAGCTGCCCTCCCACTTCAGGCCTCTTCCCAAGTGTAGTTGGGTGCCCGTTTCCAACGCTTCTTGCATCTTGTAGCAGAGATTTACAACGTCCTAATCTCCAAACACAATGCCCAATAATCAGAAAAGGATTGAGATAATCCATGCTGAAACACAAGGCCTGCTTGTCCTCATGTTAGCAGATATGTTTTTGTAACCGAAGAACAAAAATTACACAAAGGGATCACGGAGTAATAATGGCCCAACACATACACCTCCTCTTATATAAGAGTTCAAAACAAACAATATGCTGTCCCTATGTCACACTAGGTCGATTATTATTGTATAATCTAACCTGTCATCGGCTGTATGGGATATTACATTTTTGGAACAAGGGCCCGCACACACCTCAATAGGTCCCTTCCAAATAAAGCAGTAGTAGGCATTCCTAGGTACATTGTATTCGTTGTTTTACATGCACCAATCTACATTTAATCCCTGAGATCAAACTATATTCCTGGTCTCAAACGACATAACCGGAAAAAAGATCTCTGGTAAACAGACCCTTGCATGGGCCTTTTAGGCATTTGGCACCAGTCCAACGAGGAGCTAGCCTGATGATGAAGCTTGCCACCTCTTGGAGTGTGTGAGGACCCTTGCTCTAAAAATTGAATATCCCATATGGCTGATAACGAGTTTGAGTATGCAAAAACAATCAATCTCATTTAATTTAGGAACCGCACATTGTTTGTTTTGATCATGTTTTTGTAATCTCTATTTACTAGACTCCAACAACAGGAGGGTACTTCACAAAAAACTATCCCATGGCTTTGCACTGGGTGCATATTTCACTTAACCCATTTCATCACCACAAGTGCAGAACAATGGGTGCATTTTTAAATCATCATCCTTTTACCAACAATTTGTGGCTTATACTCTATGGATATTTCAATTAACTTAATTCTGTCTACAACTTCTGCCTCACACTTTGTGTTTATCTGAACCAGTCTCATACAATGGCAGCAACGTAAGTGTCCTTTCATCACATTGTCTCTTTTTTGTGCTAAAATGTCATTCCCTACTAATAATGAAAGTGGTAACTATCCATAATGAAATTTTCGAAGTACAGGAGTCAGACTGTCAGTAAAACTAGAAAGAGGGATGTAAGAAAATGTATAGGGCATACCAGAGGCAGCTGATGACTTTAAAAAGTGGTGGGTCATAGACTAAATTCCAGCAAACAATAATGAGAGGTCTACGAGCTGGAGACCGAGGGGCCCAGCTGACTGCTACTGCCCCCCCTCGACACCCAACACCTCCACCCCACCATAGCTGCCAACCATGCAGCACCTAAGGCCAAGGCTCACGGCTCATGGCTCCCAGCCGCTTCCAATGCCTGACGTTCCCCTCAGAGTGACAACAGCTGCAGACAGTGGTGAGTGCAGTGAGCGTGGGGAAAACACGGGAAACTGCAATGTTGCAATAAGTGTGGGGGGCCCCAAAAGACAAAGAGAGACACAGAGGGCGTGGTGTGGAAATACACGGGCCTCTGTAGTCTGAGGCCCTGAGCCCCTGAGGCCTACTCCACTCATTTTACTCACTGGTTCAGCTGAATCGGTCTACAGACTCTGACTCTGCTGGAAATTACCTAGGTCTTGGCTCAATAACCCCTGTTAGAAATAGGGTCTTTAGTTGGCAGTTGGTTTACACCCTGTCCAAGTATGGACCTTCACTCTAGTCAGGTTAAGAAAGATACCTACTCAGTAACCCCTGCTCACCCCCTTGGTAGCTTGGCAAGAGCAGTCACTCTTGTATCAGAAGCAATGTGTAAAGCATTTGCACATAATACACAGTAATACAGTGAAAACACAACAAAAGAACACCACACCAGTTTTAGAAAAATAGCCAATATTGATCTATATAAACCAAGACCAAAATTAGAAAAATCCAACATATATTAATAAAGATATGCATTTTGCAAGAACTAACTTAAAAATACAGTTCCTTGAAGTCAATAGGTCCACCTGGGGCTATCACGGCGTCGCAATCAACAAAACCAACAGTACAGGCTGCCCGCGGTGGCGCGGGCCAGCTACGGTGTCGGTAAGACCTGCAAACAGTACCTTGGAAATGCAGGGCGTTGTGATCCTCACGATGAGATCCGGAGAGTGGATGTCGTTGATGGCGCAGGTATCGGTTCCAGAGGTGGTGGGGCCCATGAAGTCACATGCATTGCAGATCGAACTCAGGGCTGATAAAGACAGGATCACTGGCGTGGATGGGGTTGGGGCCTGCAATGTGAATTGGGATGAAACGATGTGTGGTGCCCACAGGACACGGTGCAGGCAGAGGCTCGGTGATGGCATCCAGCGGCATCAGTGAGACCAGGGCTGCAGTGTGAAGCAGGGCGGAGCGACATGCAGTGTCACCAGGTCACTGTGCAGGCAACGGCATCGTTGTTGCTGAAGCACTGTTGTCGGTAGGCCCAAGTTAGCGGTGCAGCACGGGACAGGCTCTGTGCGGCCTCCACGGGTCGCAGAGCAGTCGGAATATCTGGTGACGACACTGGAGTCGATGGTGCTGGCTTTGGTGGACCGAGGCTGTGGTGCGGGACGGAGCTTTGTGTACCTCACAAGCGGTGTCCACAGGCCACGGTGCAGGCAGCGGCGCCAGTGTCTGTAGGAGCGCCGTTGTCGGGGAAGCCCAGGCTGCGGTGTGAGCAAGGTGATGCCGGAGTGCGGAGCCCACAGGTCACGGTGGGAGCAGTGGATCAGTGGCGGCATCAGATTCGGTACGAAACGGGGCAGTGCGGCTCCACAGGGCATTGGTAAGTCATGGTGCAGGCCAGCAGCGTCGTTAGCGCGTCGCTTGTGGTTTTTCTTCTTGAACAGCACAAAACAGACAGTTCCCAGTGCTGTAGGCAGATGAAACTGAAGTCTTTTGTATCCCTGAGACTTACAGCAGGACGCAAGCTCTACTCCAAGCTCTTGGAGAACTCTCTCAAGGAGGATACACAGCAAAGTTAACCCTTTGCTCTCTTTTAAGCCAGAAGCAGCAACTGCAGGCCAACCCAGCAAAGCAACACAGCAGAGGGGCAGTCCTCCTTCCCCAGCTCTTCAGCTCTTCTCCTTGGCAGAAGTTCTTCTTGATCCTGAAAGTTTTAAAAGTCTGGGGCTTTAGGTCCACTATTTATACCCCTTTCTGCCTTTGAAGTAGACATACTTTAAAGGAAAGTCTCTGTTGTTCACAAGATCCTGCCTTTCCCCGGCCTTGCCCCAGACACATTTTTAGGGGGCCGGAGACTGCATTGTGAGAGGGCAGGCACAGCCCTTTCAGGTGTAAGTGACCACTCCTCCCTCCACTCTAACCCAGATGGCCCATCACGATATGCAGGGTACACCCCAGCTCCTTTTGTGTCACTGTCTACAGGGAACTGACAACAGCCCAACTGTCAGTCCCTGATATGACATATAGTAGAGGGTGTTCATATAGTAACTCAAAAGGACTAAATCCAAGCCCTTTTTGAGTCACCTCCCTGTAGGTGAACAGAAAGCATGGCAAGAGGACGTCCCACTTCCACCTCAAGGGCTCTGACAGGCCATGATCATGCCTTTTAAGGTGCAATTGCCATTGCTTTGGGGTGGTAAGGAGTGGTGAACGTATACATTACCCCACACCCCTGCCACAGAGACTTCATATAAATGGATATGAAATTGGTACCCCTATCAGAAACTACTTCATTGGGGAACCCCATGTGGGTAAAAACCCCTATCTATGTAAGGCAAACCATAGGGGAAGTGACTGACCTCAGAGGAATGGCTTCTGCATACCAGGTAGCATGGTCGACCAATACCAGGATGAACCTGTTGCCCCTGGCTGTCTGGGGATTCAGAGGCCCCATAATGTCAATAACCACCCTTTCAAAGGGGGTATTAACCACTGGAAAAGTTGGAGGGGAGCCTTGCACTCCCCCCCACTCTTGCAACTTGCCTGACAAGTCTGGGAAGACCTGCAATGACAATCTGAGTGCACCTGCATCTCGGACCAGTAAAAGTGGGTGACAAGCCTGTCAAAGGTCTTGTCTTGCTCCAGATCTCCAGGTAAAGGCACATCATGAGCCAGATCCAGTTGGAAGTTTCTGAAGCACCGAGGTGCCACCAGCACACGGGCTGACCCAGGTTCAGTAGACTTAGGCTCACTATACAGGAGTCTGTCCTCCCAATAAATCAGGTGAGATCCTGGCTCCATGCCAGCCACCTGGTCTTGAGCCTGCTGCCACAAACCCTCAAGAGTAGAGCATACCTTCTGTCCCTCACAAAATGCCTCCCTAGTGGGTCCCCCTTCCTGCTGCCACTGTGACAGCTCCCCCAGCTTAGCCACCTGTTCCCCTGTAGGATCCGGGGCATCACCCTCAAGCTCCGCCTCCTCCCAGACCGTGGGAACTTCTGGTGCTGGTTTCCCATGCCCCTTGCCGTTCCTCTTCTTGGCGGTCCCCTGGGCCACTGTTTCAGGCTCCAGGGGCTTCTGGCCACCCTGACGGGCTGCCATTGACCGGGTGAATACTCATACCCACCCATATAGACCCAACATCTCCAAGTGTGACCTGTGTTCTACTTTCTTCCAAGGGGAATCCTCTAGGCCATTGCCAAGCAAATAATCCACAGGCATGGTTGGACTCACAGCTACCTTCAAGGAACCTGACGCCTGCCCCCATTCAAAGGGAACCTCCGGCACTCTGCACAGGCGCTCTGAGTTGTCCACTGCAACTACTTGGTGAAGTACACAGGGATCTCTCTGCTCTTCAGAAACCAGGTGACTCCTCACTGTAGTCACATTGGCTCCTGTATCTCTCAGAGCTTCCACCCTCTGTCCATTAATGGTCACCCGCTGCCTGTACTTTTTCGTGTTCCCAGGCACTAGGGTTCTCTGGACCATCTCACTGTCCCCTACTGAGACAAGGGTCATCTCAGCTGGCTCCCACCCAGATGGAACCAACTCCTCCCCAAGCGCTACACTGGCCAAACCCAGTGACTGAGCACCAGTGGGTGCCGGTGTACCCATGGGACAATTGGGGTCCCCTCTCACATGACCAACCTGGTCACTTGCGGGGGGTCCCTCCTCCACAGGTTTCCCTTTAGCAAACCATGGTTTCTTTTCGCTGGGGGGCTGGGAATCCTTACCCTGAGAACTAGGTTGGACCCCTTTAGAGAACTCCCCCTGTTTACCCTTACCCCCCTTTCTTCTGAGACGGACCCTGCCTACCTTTGGCGTGGTCTCCCCCATACCTCTTTTGGACCCGGGCGTTCTCCCAACGGTCCGCTTCCTGGGATCAGCCAGCTTGCTGTCAATCAGGTGCTGGCACAGCTCTGGAAAACATAAACCGTACAAGTGCTCCCAAGCAATTAAATTGTACAGCCCCTCATACATTGTCACATTTCTGACCTTCATCCAACCATCCAGTGACCTGCAAAAAGAATCAAAATTCAACCATGTTTGGGATTCATCCTTCTTATAGGACCTAAACTTGTCCTTATACTGCTCAGGGGTGAGACCATGCCTTGTGAGTAGGGCATCCTTCATGATAGAGTAAGTGAGCCTCAAAAGATCCCCTAAGGATGTCAGAGTATCCCTCCTCTCTAGCTGAAAGTGCTTCCACAGACCCTCCCCCAATGAGCTTCAGGGACCAGATTCATATGGAGAGCAGACTCATACTCCTTGAACACAATAATATGTCATCCTCCCTTTTGTAATCCTTCACAAGGTCTATAGGAATGTGCACCGTCATCTCAGGCTGTACTGTGATATTGCTGCCACCATCCCTACTGGACTGGCTCCTATGATCCAGCTCCCTCTAGCTGAGCCCATGAGCCAGCAGTAACTTCTCCTCTATGGCCATCATCCTTTCTGCCATCCTAAACTTTTCCAACTCCAGCTGGTGATCCCTCTCTTCCTATCTGTCCTGTAAATCTTCAGGAGTTAGACCCTTGGATGACACACTACTATCTGCCTTGGAGACCTTCTCCCTAGACATAACAGGCCCACCCATTATAACATTGTGTATGGATTCCACCTCCCCATCCTTCTCCTCCTCCTCTGTGTGCCCCTCAGCATCCTTGGCTGTCTCCGAGGCCCTCTGTTCCTTCTGCAGCTCCTCCTTCCTTGTGGAGCCCCTAATGGGACAGGCACGATTCTTGTAGAACTGCCTCAACTGAGCAACTGTGTAGCTCTCGGGTTTCCCTGAGTCAAAAGCAGCTCCAGCTGATGCATCTCCAGGTTGAGACATGATGAGGAATCAACAAAGGTACAAAGTTCCAAGGAAGAAAAAGAGTTCCCAATGAAGTTCAAAAATCAGTCAAGGATCACCAGAAATATGGAAGTAGGGGAAAAAAATCCAAAAAGGGGAAAAGCAAAAACAAGATGTATATGGTCACGTAATGGTCTGCACTGAAAACAGTAGTGTACATTTAATCACTGTATGTCAAGTAAAAATACAAGTCCAAATCCTCACCGCTGATCACGAATGTTAGAAATGGGGTCTTTGGTTTGCAGTCAGGTTACCCTTTGTCCAAGTAAGGACTCTCACTCTAGTCAAGGAGAATCACCCTCAGTTAACCCCAGCTCACCCCTTTGGTACCTTAACACGAGTAGGCAGGCTTAACTTCAGAAGAAATGTATACAGTATTTGTACCAACACACACAGTAATACAGTGAAACACTACAAAATGGACACCACACCATTTTAGAAAAATAGGTAATATTTATTTAAATCAATCAATACCAAAATGACAAAAATCCAACATACATAAGTCAAGATATGAATTTTCAAAAGAATAAGGCCCTCATTACAACATTGGCGGTAAATGCCGCCTACCGCCGAGCTGACGGCCGCCAACATACCGTGACCGTGGCGATATACTGCTACGGGTATTATGACCCACACATTGAATTCCACCACTGTACAGACACACACACAGGTCCGCCAGCCCAAGGTCAGTGATAAATTGGTGGTACCAAAACCCACACCGTTACGCCAACAGACCTACGACCACAGTACCAGGACCCACGAATCACCGAATCAAGAATCAAAATACACACACACTAACAAAACTACACTACAATGGACAATTCAAACTACACACACCTGACACACATACACACACCACACCCACACACCCACAATACTATAAAACACACACCCACATTACCCACAACCCTTTCAATGAAAAAAAGATTGCCAACTGAGAGAGAGACAAGCCAGGAGCACCCACCCAATCTGGGCCACAGAACACCATCACCCATACACCATCCACACACCTCACAGCACACACCCCAACACAGCACCCCACACACCCACACACATACCACTCACACCACATCCGTGGCACCCCAAAGACACCCCAGGTTTTCAGAGGAGGAGCTAAGAATCTTGGTGGAGGAAATCATCCGGGTAGAGCCACAGCTATTTGGATCACAGGTGCAGCAGACGTCCATTGCTAGGAAGATGGAGCTATGGTGGAGAGTCGTGGACAGGGTCAACCCCCAGAACAAAGGATGACATCAGGAAGAGGTGGAACGGCCTATGGGGGAAGGTGCGTTCCGTGGTAGCAAAACACCAGATAGCTGTACAGAGGGCTGGCGGTGGACCCAACCTTCTCCCCCACAACTAACAACATGGGAGGAGCAAGTCTTGGCAATCATGCATCCTGAGGACCTTGCAGGAGTAGCATGAGGACTGGACTCTGGTAAGTCAACTCTTTACTATTATATCCCCCACCCTACCTGCATACCATCACAAACTCCTACTCCTTCCCTCACCCCCATCACTCCACCACCTCACATATAGCCCACTATCACAACCCAGCCATCACACAACCAAGCCCTGCATGCCACACCAATGCATGGACACCCAATGGACCACTGCCTACTTTGAAAAACCGAAACCAAAAGGTTTCGTTATTTTTTTTATTTTGCAACTCGTTTTCCTTTGAGGAAAACGGGCTGAAAAAAAAAAACTGCTTTATTTAAAAAGCAGTCACAGACATGGAGGTCTGCTGACTTCAGCAGGCCACCATCCCTGTGTCAAAGCCCAGCTCACCTGAGTCCTTGTTCAGTTCTGATGGAGGTTGAAGACAATCCGACCCCACCCTGAAACTGCTTGTTCCAGCAGACTAGTTTTTAAAACAGTGCACTAAGAACAGAAGCTCAAGGGAAGGGGGGAAGTGGATAAAATAAAAAAGAGAGACAACACCGTTCTTGTGTTTCCACTGTTGAAGTGCTGCACAAATCTGCGGCCCTTTCTGACTTCTGTAGAAACTGGTGCCTAATGAAACATAAACAAAGAACAGATAAGTACAACCTATTCCAAAATGGGTTCCTGACTATCCCTTTATTTATTAGAAATTCTCTTCTAAAAGTACCTCTTGGATCCTGGTCTCTAGTTTCCAGGTTTGGAATGTGTTACTACTCTGGGATGTGTTTTCCATTGCTGTAAAGCTTCTAAAACATTGAACAAATACTGTTATCAGAATTACCAATATCTAACATTCATCTTAATATAACTAAAGCCTAAACTCCCAATAGCAGACTCACTTTTCCGATATTTCCAGAATCTATTATAAAACAAATACTGTACTTTTACATCAAAATACAGCATGTAATTTGTGCAAGTCCTTGATTTACTGTTTGTCTTGCTGTTAATGGTTTCCACTGTTCATTTCTTAAAAGTTCCATAAAAAAAAAATGTTTGCTTCCCAAAAGTATTCTTGTAACAAAGAGTTTGAATCACAATGTTCGTGGAAGGTGTCTTGTTTCAAATTGTCTATACACGAATCCAGAAATTGTTGTCAAAGTTCTTTCAGGTAATAACAAGTTTTGCACTTACTTGTTGCTGGCAAGAGATACTGATCAGTCTAACCTTGTCTTCTTTCTCTTTTGCAGGTTGCTTGTAGGAGAGAGGCTGAGGCAAGGAGGAACCGGAAACCGGAGGAAGGAAGAGCCAGCAGCTGCACCCATCGAAGCCAATGAAAGTCTGTAGAGAGCAGGAGTGCCAGCGCCGAGGGATCTGGTCTCAGGTAAGCGGGAGGTAGACGAGCACAAGCACTGGGTGAGGCTCGGGGGCTGCCTTTTATAGACAGGGCTGGGTGTGGTTCGAAGAGCTGGGTGTGGTTTGAAGGGCTGGGTGTGGTCCTCACATGCTGCACATGTTCCTGAAAGGTGTGCAGAGCTGGGTGTGGTTTGAAGAGCTGGGTGTGGTCCTCACATGCTGCACATGTTCTTGAAAGGTGTGCAGAGTTTCAGTTATTATACAAGTGAGTTGAATTAACACATGGCCTAGGGAGGAGTGTTTTAAAGAAGCCTTGGTAAAAGCAAGGCCCAATGTGTAAACAAAACAGCACATTAAACAACATACACAGAAGCCTAGGGGGTGGGGAAGGTGAGATAACAAGAAAGGCTTTCAATAGTAAGTTTAAAAGGGAGCTATTACAGAACCCACTAGTGCAGTGAGAGGGGACATGCTCTTTGCTGTGCACAAACCCTAACAGTTGCCCCCCTCAAAGGCCCTCCTACACGACGGGGTTTTCCTGGATTTTTTAAATAAAACCGTCTAATCAGCTGTGGGGCATGTACATATGATGCTGGTTCCCATGAATTCTCAGATTCATCATATCCTTTCCATTCTACTAAATAAAACAGACGTCCACTAATTCTTTTTGAGTCTTTTATGCTTTTCACTTCATATTCTAGATTTCCCTTAATTGGTATGGGTGGAGGGGGTGGTTCAGGTCGGGTTTTTGGGTTGTACGGCTTAAGCAAGGACACATGGAATGTAGTATGTACTGGATAGTCTTTTGGTAAATCTAATTTTACTGTTACCGGGTTTACTATGGCAGTTATACTAAAGGGTCCAATGAAACGTGGTTGCAGCTTTCGGGATCCCTCTATGTTAAGGTTCTTTGTGGAGAGCCATACCTTGTCACCAATTTTATACATTGGGGCCTCAGATCTGTGTTTGTCTGCTTGTCTTTTCATGCTTTCCTTGTACTTTAATAAATGTTTCCTGGCTTTGTCTTGTATGTCACCTAACCTCGTTAGTCTATCCGTTACTGTTGGTAACAGGGAATCTTCTAACAAAATGGGTATAGCTCTTGGATGATACCCCTGCAAGAAATAGAATGGAGAGCAAAGTAGAGCTGAATGCTCAGTATTATTATAAACAAACTCCGCTACAGGGAGAGCTTCCAACCATTCACTAGAATAATCAGCCAATAAACAACGTAGCGTTTGAAGTAAGGTTTGGTTCAGTCGTTCAGTCTGTCCATCTGTCTCTGGGTGGAAAGCAGTGGATAATGCCACATCTATTTTCAGTTTTTCACATAATTTTTTTCCAAAATCTAGAGTTGAACTGGCTCCCTCGGTCTGACACCACTTTGCTTGGCAAACCATGTAAACGCACAATTTCCCTTATAAAAATATCGGCAAATTCTGCCGCCGTGGGTAATTTCCGTAATGGTACAAAATGTGCCATTTTAGATAAAAAATCCACTATAACCAACACTGTTGTGAAAGATTTTACAGGTGGTAAACCTACAATAAAGTCTACGCTCACAGTGTGCCAAGGTTGTTTGGGTGTTGGCATTGGTATTAACAAGCCGTCAGGGGCCTTATGAGAAGATTTATGTCTTGCACAAATTGGACAGGTAGTGACAAATTGCTTAATGTCCTTTCTTATAGTGTCCCACCAAAAGTGTTTTTGCACATTTTCCAGGGTTTTTACCCAACCAGGATGACCTGCCAACGGTGAGGAGTGATGCCACATTATCACCTGTGTTTGTAATTCAGAGGTGGGCACTAACAGCATGTTGTCGTGATACAATAAACCTCGTTGTATTGTGTTATGGGAATCCTTTAACCAATCCTGAGATGCTATTTTCATGTGTGCATTATATGGATCTGTGATGAAATCCTTCTGTTGTACTGGTGCCAAAAACTTTTGGGGAGGAATAATGGGTTCTCCTATTTTATCTTGTTTCATGTCTGAGGTATGTCCGTATCTAGATAACACATCAGATTGAATTTGTTGTGCACCTGGTCTATAGGTTATTACAAAGTCAAATGTGCTAAAAAAAATTAACCAGCGCATCTGACATGGTGTTAGTGCTTTAAGTGATCCAAAAAACTGTAGGTTCCTATGGTCAGAAAAGATTGTAACTGGGTACTTGGCTCCCATTAAATGGTGCCTCCATTCTGAAAAGGCTACATTGATAGCTAGTAGTTCCCTTTCAGCCACAGTGTAATTTTGTTCAAATGGTAATAACTTTTTGGAATAGAAGGCTATAGGATGTAACTGGCCATCTACTGCATCTCGTTGAGAGAGAACTCCTCCTAAAGCTACTTGGGAAGCATCCGCTTCAACAAAAAAGGGCAAGTCAGGATCAGGATGTTTCAGAATTGGGGCTGAAGTGAATTTTTGTTTTAGGAGTTGAAAGGCGTGTGCCGCCTCATCAGTCCAAAGAAATCGTTGCCCTTTCCGCAACAAGGTAGTTATTGGGGCCGCAATGTCTGCAAAATGTGCAATAAACCTCCTATAAAAATTGGCGAAACCCAGAAATTTCTGAATATCTTTTACAGAGGATGGTTCTGGCCAATCAGCAATAGCACTGATTTTCTTTACATCCATAGTTATTCCTTGAGGTGACAGGCAGTATCCTAAAAAGTCCACATTGCTGACATTAAAAGTACACTTTTCTAACTTAGCAAAAAGATGATTTTCTTTTAACTTTGATAATACTGCACGAACATGTTGGGTATGTTCTTCTGAGTTCTTAGAGTAAATGAGGATGTCATCTATGTATACTATGACACAAACGTCCAGGAATTCGTGTAGGACCTCATTTATAAAGAACTGAAAGGCCGCAGGGGCATTACATAACCCAAAGGGCATTACTGTGTACTCAAATAAACCAAACTTTGTCTTGAAAGCTGTCTTCCACTCATCCCCCTCTTTTACTCGGACCAGGTGGTAAGCTCCCCGCAGATCTAGTTTAGTGTCTACAGTAGAATGTCTTAATTGATCCAACAAAACAGATATTAGAGGAAGAGGATATTTATTCTTTATTGTAGCCTTATTTAGTCCTCTATAATCGATACACGCGCGCAGGGATTTATCCGGCTTCGGGATAAAAAAGAGTGGAGATGACACCGGAGATGTGGAATGACGGATGAAAATGACGGATGAACCCAGACTGTAGTAGGTCATCTAGGTAGGTTCTTAAGTATTTGGTTTCTTGTCAGTCAAAGCATATACTCTGTTATTAGGTAAAGGGGCCCCTGGGATAAGATCTATACGACAGTCATAAGACCGATGTGGGGGCAGCACACTAGCCTTTACTGGATCAAAGACGTCTTTAAAGTCAGAATATTCAGGAGGGAGACTTGGTTCATCTTGTGTAAGACTAGCACAGTGTAATACTGTGCTCTGTTCTGTACCTGCTTCTTGATAGCAATTGGTTCTACAGAAAGAGGAATCCAAAGTAACAGTTCTATTCACCCAATCAATTTTTGGGTTATGAGTTGTTAACCAGGGTACCCCGAGAATCAAACCAAAATTAGGAGTATCTATCAGATCAAAGCTAATCACCTCTGTGTGCCCGTTCTGACAGACCATAACAAGTGGACTTGTTTGTTTTGTGATTAATCCAGAGGTCAATTCAGACCCATCCACTGTACATACTGCTTCTGGACAAGGCTTTAGGCACATAGGAAGTCCTAAGTTTTCAGCTAACTTATTATCCACAAAATTTCCTGTCGCGCCTGAGTCCAGTAGGACAGGGAGAGAATGCCTCACTTGGGTAGTAACAATTAAAACTACCTGAATTATGAAATGTCTAGGTATGTGCGGTACCATGAAGGCTGCAGCATTAGAGGTTTTATTAAGATGTTTTCTCGAACAAGTAACCTCTCCCCTTGTCGAGCTTAATCGTTTCCTGATTCAGTTGAGGAGGTGGAGGAAACAGCACCCTTTCGTGGAGTTTTAGTCTTTACTGGACATTCTCTGGCAAAGTGACCCGCCCTGCCACAATATAAACATAATTGAAGTTTTCTCCTTCTTTCTTTTTCCTCTGATGTGAGTGGACCTCTGAGTGTCCCTATTTGCATAGGCTCAGGTTCAGGGAGTTTATTATCTGGGTCTTTCTTCTCGTGTCTAATAAAAGTTAACCGTGATTCCAGTTTGTATTTATCTCCCTTTCTTTCTCCTAGTCTATGTTCTAATTTCACAACTAAATCTACAAAGTCCGAATAGTCTTCTGGCAAATCAACGATATGAGCCAGCGCGTCTTTTAACTCGTCTCTCAAACCTTTATAAAAAAAGGGAGACACGCTTTTCTTCTGGCCACTGTGTCTCGGTGAGTAAACGATTAAAACTAGTAAGATAGGTCAATAAATCCTTGTTACCTTGTTTAAGATTTAAAAGCTCATTATCACTTGCCTGCATGAAAGTGTGTTTTGCAAAAAGGCTGGTCATGGTACGTTTAAATTGATTCCAATTATGGAGGATGGGATCATCTCTCTCCACGAAAGGAATTGACCAATTGGCTGCTGTGCCACCCAAATAAGACAAGACGAATGCCACTTTCGTAGCATCAGTAGGGAATTGTTGTGGCTTACAAATGAAGTGTAATTGACATTGATTGATAAAAACATGGAATTTGTTACTATCTCCATGAAAACGTTCAGGTGCTGCTAAGGGCACAGCATTAGGAACATTAACAGTAACCTCAACTGGGGGAGGCAAAGTTGTATGTTTTGATGGTGCCCCTGTCTCTGAGGAGGGTTTAAACAAAGGCGTAAAAGCTGTGTTCCACTGAGATCCCCTAAATTTATACCTGCTTAAATCCTGTTTTAAAGAGGTATTCTCCATCTTTAATCTCTCTATTTCCTCTTGCATATGTTGCAAGATGCCAGACACTGATTCATTATGAGCCAAGTCCTCATTTGGGGCCTGCGCCATATCCGTGACGTCAATGCCCTCTATTACTTCCCCGGTATTCATCGTCCACCAGAACTGAAATATATATATATATATATATATATTTTTTTTAAGGCTTGTGCTTCTCTCAAAGCCCAGCTCACCTGAGTCCTTGTTCAGTTCTGATGGAGGTTGAAGACAATCCGACCCCACCCTGAAACTGCTTGTTCCAGCACACTAGTGTTTAAAACAGTGCACTAAGAACAGAAGCTCAAGGGAAGGGGGGAAGTGGATAAAATAAAAAAGAGAGACAACACCGTTCTTGCGTTTCCACTTTTGAAGTGCTGCACAAATCTGCGGCCCTTTCTGACTTCTGTAGAAACTGGTGCCTAATGAAACATAAACAAAGAACAGATAAGTACAACCTATTCCTAAATGGGTTCCTGACTATCCCTTTATTTATTAGAAATTCTCTTCTAAAAGTACCTCTTGGATCCTGGTCTCTAGTTTCCAGGTTTGGAATGTGTTACTACTCTGGGATGTGTTTTCTATTGCTGTAAAGCTTCTAAAACATTAAACAAATACTGTTATCAGAATTAACAATATCTAACATTCATCTTAATATAACTAAAGCCTAAACTCCCAATAGCAGACTCACTTTTCCCATATTTCCAGAATCTATTATAAAACAAATACTGTACTTTTACATCAAAATACAGCATGTAATTTGTGCAAGTCCTTGATTTACTGTTTGTCTTGCTGTTAATGGTTTCCACTGTTCAATTCTTAAAAGTTCCATAAAAAAAAAATGTTTGCTTCCCAAAGTTCCGCAAAGTATTCTTGTAACAAAGAGTTTGAATCACAATGTTCGTGGAAGGTGTCTTGTTTCAAATTGTCTATACACGAATCCAGAAATTGTTGTCAAAGTTCTTTCAGGTAATAAAAAGTTTTGCACTTACTTGTTGCTGGCAAGAGATACTGATCAGTCTAACCTTGTCTTCTTTCTCTTTTGCAGGTTGCTTGTAGGAGAGAGGCTGAGGCAAGGAGGAACCGGAAACCGGAGGAAGGAAGAGCCAGCAGCTGCACCCATCGAAGCCAATGAAAGTTTGTAGAGAGCAGGAGTGCCAGCGCCGAGGGATCTGGTCTCAGGTAAGCGGGAGGTAGACGAGCACAAGCACTGGGTGAGGCTCGGGGGCTGCCTTTTATAGACAGGGCTGGGTGTGGTTCGAAGAGCTGGGTGTGGTTTGAAGGGCTGGGTGTGGTCCTCACATGCTGCACATGTTCCTGAAAGGTGTGCAGAGCTGGGTGTGGTTTGAAGAGCTGGGTGTGGTCCTCACATGCTGCACATGTTCTTGAAAGGTGTGCAGAGTTTCAGTTATTATACAAGTGAGTTGAATTAACACATGGGCTAGGGATGAGTGTTTTAAAGAAGCCTTGGTAAAAGCAAGGCCCAATGTGTAAACAAAACAGCACATTAAACAACATACACAGAAGCCTAGGGGGTGGGGAAGGTGAGATAACAAGAAAGGCTTTCAATAGTAAGTTTAAAAGGGAGCTATTACAGAACCCACTAGTGCAGTGAGAGGGGACATGCTCTTTGCTGTGCACAAACCCTAACACCCTGTGAGTGCAGGAACTCGGTATGGGGTCGCAAAATGCAACCCACCTCATTAATTTTAATGAGGTGGGTCTTTGTGAACCCATAGCGACTCGCAGAAGGTGTCTGAGACACCATTCTGGATATGGTTTTGCGACTCGGAAATTGCGAGTCGCTCCGAGTCGCAATTTCCGAGTCGCGAAACCTTGTTTTGCTACATCTGGCCCTTAGTGCCAGACTTAGCAAGCAGTTTTGCCCATTCTGTGTCTATGGGAAAATGCGTTTGTACATATGGCCCTTAGTCTCTTTTCTGAAGATTTTCTTCAGCGAGATGAACCTGCCAGTCCAATCCGACCTCCTGGAACTCTTCTCCGGATACGCGTCGCGGGAGCCCTCGGTGGAGATTTTTACCTTCGAAATTAGTCGTTTTTTCAATGTGAAAATCCTTCAACCGGGGTAAACCTGGATATTGATCCAAAGTCCTTGGAGCCCTCCTCGGATACGCTGGCTGGGAGGTCCCGGGCAACTTTTTATCTTCGGACTTAGGTAGTCATTACAACCCTGCCGGATGGTGTTAAAGCGGCGGTAATACCGCCAACAGGCCGGCAGTAAAAAAAATTGAATTACGACCGTGGCGGAAACCGCCAACAAAGACAGCCACTTTAACACTCCGACCGCCACAGCGGTACAGACAAACAGCTTGGCGGTCACCGCCAACAGACAGGTGGAAGACAAAGTACCACCCACAGTATCACAACCTACCAGTCCGCCACCTTTTCCGGGGCGGATTCACTGCGGACAAAAACACAGCGGAAACAGGACTTCGAAGGGAAAACGCTCACCTTTACACACCCCACGAGGAATCCGGACGCCATGGAACCAGAGCTGCACATCCTGCCAGCCCTAATCTTCTTGCTCCTCTACCAGGAGCACGAACGCCGGTGGCGAAGACAACGGTGAGTACTGCACCTACGACACAGGGGAGGGGGGAGGGAAAAAACAGGGACACACACATGCAACACCCCCACCCCCACCCTCACCCACTACAACACACACACTAATACATATTTATACATTATAGTTACACCCCCCAACACCCCTGGAAAAATCCAAAGACAAAAGGAAATGAGTGTAACCATTGTAATATATTAAAATCAAGTAGGCAAAAATATATATATATACACCATAAACAAAATATACACCAAGCTTAATAGTCCAGGTAGTGCTCCAATGAAGTCCATGGAACACTGGGCCCACACGGTATGGGCGAGGCCCACACAAGATCCCTGACCATGACGGAGAGAACACTGCAGGGGCATCAGAGAGCAAGAAAACAGGCACCTCAGGGGGAGGGAAAGGGGGGGTACCTCAGCCAGTTGAGTGCACAATGCCAAATCCACGAGGGGGCCACATGCCCACTGTTCAATCCTGGGGAGTGCAAAGCCACAGTCTCTCAAGTCTATACAGTGGGTGGGTTGCCCACTGTTCCATCCTGGGGAGTGCAAAGCCACAGTCTCACAAGTCTTTTCAGTGGGTGGGTTGCCCACTGTTCAATCCTGGGGAGTGCAAAGCCACAGTCTCTCAAGTCTATACAGTGGGTGGGTTGCCCACTGTTCCATCCTGGGGAGTGCAAAGCCACAGTCTCACAAGTCTTTTCAGTGGGTGGGTTGCCCACTGTTCCATCCTGGGGAGTGCAAAGCCACAGTCTCTCAAGTCTATACAGTGGGTGGGTTGCCCACTGTTCCATCCTGGGGAGTGCAAAGCCACAGTCTCACAAGTCTTTTCAGTGGGTGGGTTGCCCACTGTTCCATCCTGGGGAGTGCAAAGCCACAGTCTCTCAAGTGGATGACAGTCTCCACTGGTTATGGAGGGGGCATGGTGCCTAGAGTGCTTCATCCTGGGTTCTGGAGGGGGCATGGTGCCCAGAGTGCTTCATCCTGCTAAGGACAGAGGTAGTGGATGACAGTTTCCACTGGTTCTGGAAGGGGCATGGTGCCTAGAGTGCTTCATCCTGCTAAGGACAGAGGTAGCGGATGGGAATATCCACTGGTTCTGGAGGGGGCTCTGTGCCCACAGTGCTTCATCCTGCTCGTGACGGACTCAGTAGCGTCAGTGCCCTGGGTGCTCATGGGCCAGCGGTGCTTGTTGCGGCGGTGCCCTGTTCAACGGTGCTTGAGGCGGCGGTGCCCTGTTCAGCGATGCTTGAGGCGGCGGTGCCCTGTTCAGTGGTGCTTGAGGCGGCGGTGCCCTGTTCAGCGGTGCTTGAGATGGCGGTGCCCTGTTCAGCAGTGCTTGTAGCGGCAGTGCCCTGTTCAGCGGTGCTTGTAGCGGCGGTGCCCTGTTCAGCGGTGCTTGTAGCAGCGGTGCCCTGTTCAGCGGTGCTTGTAGCGGCGGTGCCCTGTTCAGCGGTGCTTGAGGCGGCGGCTATCCTTTGCAGTGACTCAGCTGCTGGCGGTCCTCTCTGTCCCAGCGGAGCTTGTGCTGGCGGTCCTTTCTGTCCCAGCGGGGCTTGTGCTGGCGGTCCTCTCTGTCCTAGCGGGGCTTGTGCTGGCGGTCCTCTCTGTCCCAGCGAGGCTTGTGCTGGCGGTCTTCTTTGTGCCAGCGGGCCTTGTGCTGGCGGTCCTCTCTAGCCCAGCGGGGCTTGTGCTGGCGGTCCTCTCTGTCCCAGCAGGGCTTGTGCTGGCGGTCCTCTCTGTCCCAGCGGGGCTTGTGCTGGCAGTGCTCACTAGCCCAGCGGGGCTTGTGCTGGCGGTCCTCTCTGTCCCAGTGGGGCTTGTGCTGGAAATCCTCTCTAGCCCAGGGGGGGCTTGTGCTGGCGGTCCTCTCCAGCCCAGCGGGGCTTGTGCTGGCGGTGGCCTCCTGGGCAGCAGGGCAGGTGCTGGCGGTGGCCTCCTGGGCAGCGGGGATGATGGCCTCTTGGGCAGCAGGGATGATGGCGGTCTCCTCCGCCGTGCTGCTCTTCCCAGACTTTCTGGGTTTCTTGTGGCCCTTCCCCACCTTGGACGGTGTCGCAGCTGACTCCACACTCATACCGGGACCTCTGGGAGCGGCTTTGGTGGCTGGAGTCTTCCCCCTCTCCCGCCTGGCACTGGCCAACTTTAGATGCTTGACAGGTGGGGGACTGTCCGTGCTGTGGCTCCGTGCCACACTGGCTGCCCTGGTGGCCGGTGCACTCCAGATTCCGGTGACTACAGGCACCACTGGTCCCAGAGATGTCGTGGCTGAGGTGCTATGCTGGGTCCTGGAGAGTCGGGCCCTATGATACGGACGAGGTGGGGGAGGTGTGGGAAAGAGGTCAAGGTTGGACAGGAAAGGTTTTTGGGAGACACTGGGACGGGTAGCTGGAGGGGGTTTGGGAGTGGAGGAAGAGGTTGTGGTTGTAGGAGGTATTCGTTTGGTGACTTTGGTTGAAGGTGCATGCGCTGGAGGCTGTCGTGAGGTGGATGGCTGTTGGGTGGGTGAGGACACAGGGGACGTGTGAATGGTAGTGGGGTGGTGACTGCACGTGAGCGGGGTGTGGTGGTGTGTGTACTGGTGATGGCAGTAGGGGCTGTAGATGTAGTGCATGCAGGTGTGAGTGTAGACGAGACTGGGAGGGAGGAGGGAGACGAGGAGGAGGGGGACACAGTGGAGGCAGTGGATGTTGCTCTGTCTGCATGTGTGTGATGCTTACGTGAGTGCCTTTGGGATGTGTGGTGCTTATGTTTGCCTGAGCTTCCCTTGTGTGTTGACTTGTGTTCATGCTGGTCTGAAGGTGTGCCTGGGATAGGCTGGGGTACAGGGGATTGGGTCTGGGTGGAGGAAGTTGGAGGGGGAGGCTAGAGACAGGGACAATGGCTGCCATCAGTGCTGAGGCCAGAGTCTGAAAAGCTCGCTGAAGGGCCGCCTGACCAGAATGAATGCCCTCCAGGAATGCATTGGTTTGTTGCATCTGCCTTTCGACACCCTGGATGGCATTCAAAATGGTAGACTGCCCAACAGTGAGGGACCTGAGGAGGTCAATGGCCTCCTCACTGAGGGCAGCAGGGGTGACTGGGGCAGGTGCTGAGGTCCCTTAGGCGAAGGTGATGCCCATCCTCCTGGGTGAGCGGGCACGGGGCAAAGGCTGAGGGGCTGCTGGGAGGGCGGTGCTGGTAGGGGGGGTGGCGGCTGTACCTGTAGATGCGGGGGGCACAGATGTTGCCACCACCACAAGGGAGCTCCCATCAGAGGACGAGTCCGTGTCGCTGGTGTCAGCTCCTGTCCCCACCGTGGAGCTCCCCTCGCCCTCCGTCCCACTGGTGAACTCCGAGTCCGTAGTCTCGCCCTCCAGGGCCACGTGGGATGCAGCTCCCTCGTGCTCCGGTGCCACTGCTCCTCCGCCTGATGATGCTAATGCACACAAGAACAGGGAGACCACAAAAAGGGAGGGACGACAGAAGAAAGGCATGTTCAGTGCATGCATTACCGCTACCGTTGGCGGACACGACAGACACAGAAGCCCCCTGCACTACGCCTCGCTCTTGGGCACCACTGTTCAATCCCTGGGAAATGGCCTACTAGGCTATGGATGACATCTGCACACATGGATGACACAGGGGCATGACTAGGTGTACTTGGCACTCTACAGAGGTTGGGTGGGGTGCCACATGGCCTGCCTTACGGAGGGACCTTGCCTACTAAACTCACCCTGGCCTAGGGAAACCCACAGCCCACCTCCCCCACCCAGACACCTCCACTGCGCGCAAAATCAGCAAGATGAGAGTGTACTCACCCCCTTGTGGCTGCTGTGATGCCCTCAAGCGCCCATCCAACACCGGGTACGCCACCACCAGGATCCTGAACATCAGGGGGGTCATGGTGCGACGGGCACCCCTCCCACATTGGGAGGCCATCCCCAGCTGAGCCTCCGCCGTCTTCTTGCTCCAGCGGCGAATGTCCTCCCATCTTTTCCGGCAGTGGGTGCTCCGTCTGTGGTAGACCCCCAGGGTCCGGACGTCCTTGGCGATGGCACGCCAAATATCTTTTTTCTGGTGGGCGCTGACCTACATGAATTGTACAGGGGGAAAAGAAAAGTTATTACCAAATACACCATCACAGTCATTGGCCCCCATCCCTACCCTTGCCATGTGGCACATGCACTCACCGTCATTTCATGCATGCCGCAATCTTCCCTCCTTCTTACATCCACCCCACTCCACACAGGCATAGCCCATACAGCATGATCCCAGTGTACTTACCTGTTTGTCTGTAGAGTAGCGTGTACTGGGGGAGGACCCCGTCCACGAGTTTCTCCAACTCCTCCGATGTGAAGGCAGGGGCCCTTTCCCCAGACTCTCGAGCCATTGTCTATTCCAGACCGAGGCCACAGCAGCACTTGCAGTGTAGGTCCTCTCCTGTCGAAGATCAGGTATCGAGTGATTGAACAGATAGAAAATGGTGGTCACGTCCGCGGCGGTGCGTACCGTCACCGCCGGCGTACATCGTTATTGGCTCCTGGGACCCATAGGGTCCAATGTTAACCAATGCAGCATTGCGCCGAGGTCTTTGACCGCCTACCGCGACGGTGTACAACGCCAACGCAGTTACCTCACCTCCCATTGTCCCACTTTAGAGGTCAGGCAGCCACCATTTCAGGGGCCCATATGGCTTCATTTTTAACTGCGTCACACATACCTAGGCCTAGACTCAACACACATACAGGCCACTTTTCGGATTAGGATTCGTGTTCTGTGTAAGCTGTGGGTACGTACCTCTGAGTTGTTTGACTCTGTGCTCGCTGTTGTCCTTCATAGGCACCATCCGTTGGGACATGTGAGGAGATGGCAGCATCCTCCGGTGTACAGACCGGTGGTGGACCTCTCGACAGTGGAGGAAAGACATGTGATCATCACATACAGGCTTGACCGTGCCACAATCCAGGAACTGTGTACCCTGCTGGAGCCAGACCTGATGTCAGCTATCCGCCATCCCACAGGAATCCCCCCTCAAGTGCAGGTGCTGTCAGTGCTCCATTTCCTTGCAAGTGGGTCATTTAAAACAACAGTGGCCATAGCATCAGGGATGTCCCAGCCTATGTTTTCAAACGTGTTGTCCAGAGTGTTGTCTGCCCTGCTGAAACACATGTGCAGCTACATCGTTTTCCCTCAGGTGGAGGATTTGCCTACAGTGAAAGGTGATTTCTATGCCCTGGTACATATCCCCAACATCATAGGTGCCATTGATGGGACCCATGTGGCTTTGGTCCCCCCCGCAGGAGTGAACAGGTGTACAGAAACCGGAGGAGTTATTATTCCATGAATGTGCGGATGGTGTGTTTGGCAGACCAGTACATCTCCCAAGTGAATGCCAAGTTCCCTGGCTCAGTGCATGACGCCTACATCCTGCGGAATAGCAGCATCCCTTATGTGATGGGTCAACTTCAGAAGCACTGTGTGTGGCTGTTAGGTGAGCACTTGGAAGCAAGACAGTGGGAATGGTTGTCTGGGGTTATCCCTACAGGTTAGTGTGTGTCTAACAGTTGTCCCTCGCCATTTGCTGGTGACTCTGGTTACCCTAACCTGTCATGGCTACTGACCCCAGTGAGGAATCCCAGGACAAGGGCAGAGGAACGCTACAATGAGGCCCATGGGTGAACACAGTGGATAATCGAGCGGACCTTCGGCCTCCTGAAGGCCAGGTTCAGGTGCCTCCATATGACAGGTGGATCCCTATTCTACTCACCAAAGAAGGTGTACCAGATCATCGTGGCCTGCTGTATGCTTCACAACTTGGCTTTGCGACAACAGGTGCCTTTTCTGCAGGAGGATGGTCCAGATGGCAGTGTTGTTGCAGCTGTGGAGCCTGTGGACAGTGAAGACGAGGAAGCATAAGAAGAGGGCATGGACAACAGGGACTCGGTGATCCAGCAATATTTCCAGTGAGACACAGGTAAGAATACAATCCTGCCTACTACATGTACTTTAACACTACTACCTCTCTACTGTCTGTCGTTTTCACCCAGTGTATGGTCACTGAGTTGTCACTTTCCCTTACGATTTCACAGATGTGGGTCCCACTGTGTGACGTCTGCTTTGATTCCTCATGGACTAGAGCTGTGTGACATAGGTATGTTGACATTACAATTGAAAGAGCTTTTTGTCACAGTAATTGCTAATACACTATTCAGAAATCACAGACTGACTCCAGATTGTTTTGTGCTTTTGTGCTTAAGTGCAAAATATTGGAGGGGGTTGCAAAATGGTGAGGGGTGATGGTGGAGGAATGTCCATGGCAGAGTCCAGTCTATTAGTCTCACAGGTGCATTTCCCAAATGGGCATAGGAAATGGAGCTGGGGCAGTTTAAGGATGGACAGGGTGACAAAGTGGGACAGAAGGATGACACTCAGGGTGGTCTCATTTCTTGGCGGGGGTCTTGGCATCATTCTCTGTCTTTTTCCTGGATCTCAGGGACCGTTTGCGGGGTGGTTCTTCCTCTGCAGGTGGTGGGGTGCTGGTGTGGTGGTCCTGTGGTGGTGCCTCCTGTCCACTAGCGCTGGCGGAGGTGGTGGGCAGTTCATCGTCCATGCTAGTGTCAGGGTCCCCTTGTTGTGCCACAGTGTCCGTCTTGGTGTTGAGTACTTCCTTCAGCACCCCTACGATGGTGCCCCAGGTGGAATTTATTGATCTGAGTTCCTCCCTGAAGCCCAAATACTGTTCCTCCTGCAGGCGCTGGGTCTCCTGAAACTTGGCCAGGACCGTTGCCATCGTCTCCTGGGAGTGGTGGTAGGCTCCCATGATGGAGGAAAGGGCCTCGTGGAGAGTGGTTTCCCTTGGCCTGTCCCCCTGTCGCACAGCAGCCCTCCCAGTTCCCCTGTGTTCCTGGGCCTCCGTCCCCTGGACTGTGTGCCCACTGCCACTGCCCCCAGGTCCCTCTTGTTTTTGGGGTGGTGGATTAGCCTGGGTTCCCTGTAGTGGTGGACACACTGCTGCTTGACGTGTCCTGGGGACAGAGGTATGGGCCCGCTGGGTGGGTGCTGTGCTGGTGTTTCCAGAGGGGGGAAGCTCTGTAGTGGCCTGTGACTGTGTGATGGGAACCAACTGTCCAGAGGTCCCCGATGGGCCGGGCTGGTCATCTAGATCCAGCTGGACAGAGCTGCTGTCATCACCGTGGGCCTCTTCTGTTGGTGGTGTGGACATGTATGGACCTTCCTGTCCAGTGACGTTGGGTAGGTGTCAGAGTCACCAGATCCTCGAGGTCTGTGCACGTTCCCAACACTTCCACCACAAGACAGCTCCAATACTCTGATTAGATTTATCACAGAGTCTAAGAGAGTCCAAGTGGGGAAAAGGGGATTTGGACGGGAACAGCTGGGAAGGAGACCTGTAGGAAGCAAAAGGTTAAAGCACAACATCAAAATTACATCTCATGAATTCAGTACCATGTTACAACTCTAAGCTTCGTCTTTTTTCCGAAAAAAATGAACAACCCTAGAATAGTCCTAAAACTGACTAGGCTTTAGATGACCGAATACCTGAGGAGGAAACAGGAAAAGTTAAATAGGACTTTCAGATTCGAATACTTTCTTTAGCATGAGAATCAGGAAACACTCTGAGCAATTTCTAAACAACCATATGAATCTCCTTTTAAGAATACATATCAGGAACAAACAGCATTACATCTAGAACTCTGGTATTGTTGTGTTCTTCTCAGAAAAAACATTGGGATGTGAATTGCGAACATTGCAGATTTTTATATGAGTATTAAACACCATAAAGGAATGTGCACCATGAAATCACACAACGTAGATTCAAGGAATAAATCACGCAACGTGTCAACTTGAAATGCTACCAAGAAAATGTCTTAGAATAGTAGCGCACAGTAATTTACATTATTTATACACAAGGAAAGAATTGCGCGTCTTTCCGATTCAAATGCCACCATACAAATGCCAAGAAAAGGTAGCGCACAATGAACAACATGAAAAGCACTCAGGGAAAGAATTGCGTGTCTTGTCGATTCAAATGCCACCATGCAAATGCCAAGAAATGGTAGCGCACAATGAATAACATGAAAAAAACACTCAAGGAAAGAATCGCGCGTGTTGCCGATTCGAATGCCACCATGTAAATGCCAGAAAATGGTAGCGCACAATTAACAGCATGAATTACACACAAGAAGTGAATTGCACGTTTCGCCGATTCGAATGCCACCATGTAAATGTCAAGAAAAGGTAGCGCGCAATGAACAACAAAGTTAAATGCTCATGAAACGAGTTGCACGTGTTGCCAACTCGTAAAACATCATGTAAATGTCAAGAAATATCAGCGCGCAATGAACAACAATGTAATAACGAAGTCAAATCTTTATGGAATAAATTGCGCGTCCTCCCTATTTGCAAACCACCATACAAATGTCAAAAAATGGCAGCGCACAAGTAATCTGTTATTCATTTAAGAATTAAAGTCAAGAATATGAAAATTCTCAATTACGGTGTTGGGAAATGTCCAAACACCGTCTTACCACCTGGAAACAGTGATCACCAATGAGAGATGAGTGCAGAAGACTGGAAAATCCAAATAGGCCTCCGGGACAGGAGCTCAGGAAGAAGCTGCTGCTCTGCACCGGGACCTCTGAATAGTGAGCACTGGAAATTGGGCTGACTCTTTTATAGAGTCTTGGCCCAGCCTAGAACCACGCCCAGGCATGTTGCAGGGAAAGTCTCTAGAAGGCCCTGGAAAGGGACCACACCCTAACACACTCTGAATGTCTGCAGCAATACATTTCAAATGTACAGTATTTATAAACACCTTAAAAATGAATCTTTTGGATGGAATTCTGCAATGCAAAAGGTTAAACAATAACATATCATCACAATGCATAAATTACATTATCTTGCGAGTGTTGGGTTTTTGCATTCTAGATGCCCGTAGAGCGCGCACTGTCCTGGTGTTGACAGGTAGGGGTCCTGCAGGGGTATAAAAGGATGTTTATTACATCTGTGTGTGCCATGGTGTGCAATGGGTGGGTGACCGTGTACCCCAGTGCTTGCATTCCTGTGTGGGACCTTGTGTGATGGTGGTTTAGGGGGGTGTATGGGTTTGTGCAGTGGGCATGCTTTGGAAGTGGGTGTCTATGCTTTGTTGTTGCATGCAGGGCTTTGTGTTTTGATGTGTGGTTTGTGATAGTGGGACATCTGTGAGGAGTTGGAGTGATGGGGGTGAGGGTGGGGGTATGTGATGGTATGCAAGTAGGGTGGGGGATGTAATAGTTAAGATTTGACTTACCAGAGTCCATTCTGCCATCTACTCCTGCGAGGCCCTCAGGATGCAGAATCACCAAGACCAGCTCCTCCCATGTTGTTAGTTGTGGGGAGGAGGTTGGGATCCGCCGCCAGTCCGCTGAACCGCAAGGTGGTGTCTTGAGACCACGGAACACACCTTCCCCCGTAGGTCGTTCCACCTCTTCCTGATGTCATTCCGATTTCTTGGGTGCTGTCCCACTGCGTTGACTCTGTCCACTATTCTTCGCCATAGCTCCATCTTCCTTGCAATGGAGGTGTGCTGCACCTGTGATCCGAATAGCTGTGGCTCTACCCGGACGATTTCCTCCACCATGACCCTGAGCTCATCCTCCGAGAACCTGGGGTGTCTTTGCCGTGCCATGGGGTGGTGTGAGTGATGTGTAGGGTGGTGTGTGTGGTGATAAGTGTGCTGATATGTAGTGTGGTGTTGTGTGAGATGCGTGGAAGTTATGTGGGTGATGGTGTTGTGTGCCTATGGATGCTAGTATTGTTGATGGTGGTGTCTCTCTCTGTGCTTCTTTCTCAATTGTGGTCGTAGGGGTTTGTGGGTGATGTGGGTGTGTGTTTTATATTGTATTGGGTGTGTGGGAGTGGTGTGTGTATGTGTATCAGGTGTGTGTATTTTGAATTGTCCAATGTGGCTATGTTTTGTATGTGTGTGTGTATTTTGAACGCGGCGGTGTGTACCGCCAATGGAATACCGCGGTTGAAAGACCGCTGCGTGGATTCGTGTGTAGTGATATTGTGTGCGTATTTCTGTTGGCGTGACGGTGGAGGTTTTGTTTTCGCTAGTTTATCACTGACCTTTGGTGTGGCGGACTTGTGTGGGTGTGGGTGTCTGAATTTTGGCGGATTCCGTGCTGTGGGTCATAATAGCTGTGGTGGATTTCCGCGGCCGCGGCGGTGTGTTGGCGGTCTTCTGCACAGCAGTAAGTGGCTTTTACCGCCAATGTTGTAATGAGGGCCTTAGTCTCTTTTTCTGAGATTTTCTTTACCGGGACGAACCTGCAAATCAGGCCAGGTCGCGGTTGAGGCAAGCCAGTTAGAAATGCTGAGGTGGGTCCCTCTATGGAGCTTTTTTTCAAAAGTTCTCCAAACTTCTCCTAACTTCTGAGTTTTCTCCCAGGGGTTCTTTTAAGGTTCTTTTGGGGTCCACAGCTCACCCCTCCACAGCTCACCCCAAGGGTCCAGAAGTTCTGAGATGATCCTTGGAGGGCGTGGACTACAATTCCCAGAATGCACCTGGCGCAACCTCCTTTTTGGCCACTGGGCAGTGGTCAGCTGGTTGATTTCTTCAGGAGTTGGTGCAGGGGACTCTGGTTAGCAATTTTTCACCTGTAGCAAACAGGGAGTCCCTCCTTGAACCAGTTGAGTCCAGGCAAAGTCCTTCTTGTGGTGAAGCCCAAGTGTGCAGCTGGTGCAGTCCTTCTGAGTGCAGGTTCCAGGTGCAGGCCAGCGAGTCCAGCAGGGCAGTCATTTTTCTCATTTGGTTCTTCCTTGTTTGAATCTGATGGGGATCTGAGGTGTGGGTGCAGGTCTGCCAGTTTTATCCTTGCTCCTGGGTGAAAAACAGGGGGGTCCTGTTTCTCCAATCAGGTGCAGGGTCCTTCCCCCTGTGATGACCACTTCCTGGGAAGTGTGGCAAAAATCAATCCCAGGAGGAAACATTCTGAAAAAATCCATCATGGCTGAATCTGATTTTCGGAGGTTACATCTGGCTGAGCCCACCCACTGGTGTGGCTAAAAATCATAAACACACCCCTCTCCTGCCCTCTCCTAATCTAATCAAGGGGGCACCTAGTTGTCTGGGGTTGCAGGATGTGGGGGTGTTGCTGGGTTGCTCCAAATGTCCTTCTCTGCCTTTGAAGACCAGTTTGGCAGCCCTCCCCCTTCCTGCCTCACCATCTGCTGAGGGGAAATTCCCTCCCACAGGCACATCTCTTTGCGTGAAGCCAGGCCACTTCACACCTCATCAAGGCAGCCTGGCCAGGCTGCCGGAGGCTGGCCAATCACCGCACTGCAGCAAAAACAATGCAGGGCTGAAATTGGCAACTTTTCAGGTAAAGTTAAAAACTCTTTACCTGAACAAGTTATATTAAATTCAACAATTGGAAGCTGTGGGATTTATTATAACAATTAATTTGATACCAAACTCTTTGTATCCATTATGTTAGAAATGGGGTTTTTGGTTGGCAGTCAGGTTACCCCCTGTCCAAGCAAAAGCCCTCATTTTAGTCAGGGTAAGTCACACACAATCCAAGATTATCCTGTGCCCACCCTCTGGTAGCTTGGCACGAGCAGTCAGGCTTAACTTAGAAGGCAATGTGTAAAGTATTTGTGCAATAAATCATACAATACCACCATATAGCACCACAAAAATACACCACACAGTGTTTAGAAAAATATATAATATTTATCAGGATAATTGTAGGTCAAAACGAAAAAAGTTGCAATGTGAATTTGTAGAGATATCACTGAAAAGTGATATACAGTGTCTTAAGTCTTTAAAAAGCAAACAGAGTCTCTTTCAAGCACAAAGTACCTGGTTTGGAGTGGAAAATCTCCTCAGAGGGCCACAGAAGAAGAGATACGTGGAAAAAGGGTGTCTGCGTCGATTTCTCCCCAGCACACACGGACTTGTGTCGTTATTTTTCACGCGGGGAAGTCGTGCGTCGTTTTCCGGCGCACTGACAGTCTCTTTCTGTGGATCGCGGGGATTACCAGATGTCCCGGGTCTGTGAGTGGATTCTCCTGCTTGTTTACCGGCTGCGCGTCGTTCTGCGGGGCTGTGCGTCGAAGTTTCGCTCTCACAGCAGGCGTCGCGTCAATTTCTCCTCTGGAGGACGGGCGGCGTTGTCCTTGCGAGGCCGTGCGTCGAAGTTCCGGTCGTCCCAAAGGCGTCACGTCGATCAGCGTCGGTGAGCGGCGTTTTTCTCGCCGCGGAACAAGCTGTGCGTGGAAAATTTCGGCGCACGAAGCGTCCAAGTGAAAAAGAGAAGTCTTTTTGGTCCTGAGACTTCAGGGAACAGGAGGCAAGCTCTATCCAAGCCCTTGAAGAGCACTTTTACAGCCAGACAAGAGTTAAGCAAGGCAGCAGGGCAACAGCAAGGCAGTAGTCCTTTGTAGAAAGCAGTCAGGTGAGTCCTTTAGGCAGCCAGGCAGTTCTTCTTGGCAGGATGCAGGTTCTGGTTCAGGTTTCTTCTCCAGCAAGTGTCTGATGAGGTAGGGCAGAGGCCCTATTTTATACCCAAATGTGCCTTTGAAGTGGGGGAGACTTCAAAGAGTGGCTAAGAAGTGAGCCAGGTCCCCTTTCAGTTCAATCCTGTCTGCCAGAGTCCCAGTAGGGGGTGTGGCAGTCTTTTGTGTGAGAGCAGGCCCTCTACCCTCCCAGCCCAGGAAGACCCATTCAAAATGCAGATGTATGCAAGTGAGGCTGAGTACCCTGTGTTTGGGGTGTGTCTGAGTGAATGCACAAGGAGCTGTCAACTAAGCCCAGCCAGACGTGGATTGTAAGGCACAGAAAGATTTAAGTGCAAAGAAATGCTCACTTTCTAAAAGTGGCATTTCTAGAATAGTAATATTAAATCCAACTTCACCAGTCAGCAGGATTTTATATTACCATTCTGGCCATACTAAATATGACCTTCCTACTCCTTTCAGATCAGCAGCTACCACTTCAATACTGTATGAGGGCAGCCCAAATGTTAGCCTATGAAGGGAGCAGGCCTCACAGTAGTGCAAAAACGAATTTAGGAGTTTTACACTACCAGGACATGTAAACTACACAGGTACATGTCCTGCCTTTCACCCACACAGCACCCTGCTCTAGGGGTTACCTAGGGCATACATTAGAGGTGTCTTATATGTGGAGAAAGGGGAGGTTTAGGCTTGGCAAGTACTTTTAAATGCAAGTCGAGGTGACAGTGAAACTGCACAAACAGGCCTTGCAGTGGCAGGCCTGAGACAATGAAAAGTGGCTACTTAAGTGGTTGGCACAACCAGTGCTGCAGGCCCACTACTAGCATTTAATCTACAGGCCCTAGGCATATGGAGTGCACATTACTAGGGACTTATAAGTAAATTAAATAGTCCAATCAGGTATGATTCAAGGTTACCATGTTTTAAGGGAGAGAGCATATGCACTTTAGCACTGGTTAGCAGTAGTAAAGTGCGCAGAGTCTAAAAGCCAGCAAAAACAGTGTCCAAAAAGTGGAGGGAGGCAGGCAAAAAGTTAGGGGTGACCACCCTAAGGCTGTCAGGTCTAACATGTGTCCCCCCCAGCTGAAAGTGGGGAGAGCTACCCGACCTCCTGGGAGCTCTCATCGCTAAGGCGGAAGTATCTGGAGAGACCATCAGCATTGGCGTGGTCAACCCCGGGGCGATGTTCCACCGTAAAGTCCATCCCCTGTAGGGAAATGGACCACCTCAAGAGTTTTGGATTCTCACCCCTCATCTGCATGAGCCATCTGAGGGGCCTGTGGTCTGTCTGAACCCGGAAGTGAGTCCCAAACTGGTAGGGTCTTAGCTTCTTCAGTGCCCAGACCACTGCAAAAGCTTCTCTTTCAATAGCACTCCACCTCTGTTCCCATGGTAATAGCCTTCTGCTAATAAAGACTACTGGTTGGTCTAGGTCCTCCTCATTTAGCTGTGCTAGGACCGCCCCTATGCCATGCTCTGAAGCGTCTGTCTGCACGATAAGTTCCTGGGAATAGTCAGGGGCCTTGAGCACGGGGGCCGTGCACATGGCTTCCTTCAGGGAGTCAAAGGCTTTCTGATAAGCCTCTGTCCAATTCACCAACCTAGGTTGTTTCTTGGAAGTGAGTTCTGTCAAGGGTGACACAATGGTACCATAGCCCTTGACAAATCTGCGGTAGTATCCTGTGAGGCCTAAAAAGGCTCTCACCTCAGTCTGAGTTCTAGGTGGTTGCCAGGCCATGATAGTTTCAATCTTGGCCTGGAGTGGTTGCACCTTGCCACCACCCACTAGGTGTCCCAAGTACACCACAGAACCCTGCCCAATCTGGTACTTACTAGCCTTGATGGTCAGGCCTGCCTGTTGCAGGGCCTGAAGCACCTCCTTGAGGTGGAGCAGGTGTTCCTCCCAGCTGGAACTGTAGACAGCTATGTCATCCAGGTAGGCTGCACAGAAGGCATCCTTGCCAAGAAAGGACCCCGTTAACCAACCGTTGGAAGGTAGCGGGGGTATTTTTCAATCCAAATGGCATCACCCGGAACTGGTAATGGCCATCAGAGGTTGAAAATGCGGATCTCTCTTTAGCCCCCTCAGTCAGGGCGATCTGCCAGTATCCTGAAGTAAGATCAAACGTAGTCAGGAACTTGGCAGTGCCCAGCCTGTCAACGAGCTCATCAGCTCGGGGGATGGGGTGAGCATCAGTCCGGGTGACTGAGTTGAGACCCCGGTAGTCCACAGGGAACCGGAGTTCTGGCTTCGCACCTGGGGCAGTAGCCTTAGGGACCAACACCACTGGGCTGGCCCAGGGACTACTGGATTTCTCGATTACCCTTAAAGCTAACATCTTGGAGACCACCTCCTTGATGCTGGCTTTCACCTTATCCGATAACCTGTAAATTTTGTTCTTCACAGGGAGACTGTCACCGGTGTCAATGTCATGAACACAGAGGTGGGTCAGTCCAGGAGTAAGGGAGAACAGGGGGGAGAACTGCTCCAACAGCTCATAGCAGTCTCCTTTCTGGTTTAGAGTCAGGGAGTCAGAGAGATGACCCCTTTCACTGACCCATCACCTTCTTGGGCAGAGAGGAGGTCGGGGAGAGGTTCATTCTCCTCTTCCATTCCTTCATCTGTGACCAGAAGCATGTTGACCTCAGACCTCTCAAAATGAGCCTTTAGTCGGTTGACATGGAGCACCCTTAGGGGGTTCTAGGGGTTTGGAGGTCCACTAGGTAAGTGGCCTCCCCTTTCCACTCCTTTACTTCAAATGGGCCAGACCAGCGGTCCTGGAGATCTCTAGGCTCTACTGGCTCCATTACCCACACTTTGTCTCCAGGTTGAAACTCTACCAGGGTGGCCTTCTGGTCATACCAGCGTTTCATTACCTCTTGACTGGCCTCAAGGTTACTTTGGGCCTCTTTCCAGAAGCGGGTCATCTGGTTGCGGAGGGCCAACATGTAGCTGACCACATCCTGAGGGGGCGCCTTTGGAGCTCTCTCCAACCCCTCCTTGACAATGCTTAAGGGTCCCCTGACAGGGTACCCATAGAGAAGCTCAAAGGGACTGAACCCCACCCCCCTCTGGGGGACCTCTCGGTAAGCAAAGAGAAGGAATGGTAAGAGGACGTCCCACTTACGCCTCAGGGCCTCAGGGAGGCCACCAATCATGCCTTTCAAGGTCTTGTTGAATCTCTCCAGAAGACCATTAGATTGTGGGTGATAGGGTGTGGTGAACTTGTAGGTTACACCACACGCATCCCACAGAGACTTCATGTATGCAGACATGAAGTTAGTGCCTCTGTCAGGCACTATCTCCTTTGGGAATCCCACACGGGTAAATATCCCCATCAGAGTTCTGGTCACCACCGGTGCAGTTACGGTCCTCAGAGGGATTGCCTCTGGGTAACGGGTGGCATGGTCCACCAAAACCAGGATGAACCTGTTGCCTAAGGCAGTTTTGGGGTTCAATGGACCAACAATGTCGATGCCCACCCTTTCAAAGGGGATGCCAACGACAGGAAGTGGAATCAGGGGGGTTTTAACCCTTTTCCCTGCTTTACCACTGGCCTGGCAGGTAGGACAAGATCTACAGAACTTATCTGAGTTTTTCCTCATTCTGGGCCAATAAAAGTGGGTGACAAGCCTGTCAAAGGTCTTGCCTTGCCCCAAATGTCCTGCCAGGGGAATGTCGTGAGCCAGACCCAGTAGGAAGGTTCAGTAACACTGGGGGACCACCAGCGCACGCGCTGCCCCAAAGGCCGGAACCTTAGGCTCAATGTAGAGGAGATCATTCTCCCAATATATGTGGTGATCGCCAGAGGCTTCACCTGCCACCTGGTCTGAGGCTTCCTTCCTCAGACCCTCTAGAGTGGGACATTCTTTCTGCGCCTTGCAGAATTCCTCCCTGGTGGGTCCACCCTCAACTTACCAGCCAGCAAGCTCAGGTAGGTCACCTAGGGTGGCAATGTCTTCCCCAGTTGGCTCGGGAGCCTCCTCCTCAGGAGCCCCGTCAACCACTGCGGGAACTTGTGGGACCGGTTTCCCGCGCCCCTTGCCCCTCCTCTTGGCAGCTCTCTTGGCCATTGTTCCAGGCTCCAGACGCCCTTGACTTCCCTCTCGGTCAGCCATGGACCGTGTGGTCATGCAGACCCACTCAGGTAACCCTAACATCTCCAGGTGAGATCAGAGCTCCACTTCTTTCCAAGTAGTATGCTCAAGATCATTGCTTAACAGACAATCTACAGGCATGGCAGGACTCACAGCTACTTTCAGAGTACCAGAGACCCCCCCCCACTCAAAGGGAACCAGAGCCACCGGTAGGTGACTCTCACGATTGTCAGCGACTATGACCTGGTGGAATGTATTAGGGAATATCTGCTCTGTTGACACCAGCTGACTCTTGATAGTAGTCATACTGGCTCCTGTGTCACGCAGAGCCTCCACCTTCTGCCCATCAATGGTGACCCACTGCCTGTACTTGGAAGTATTTTGGGACGTGTGGGCTTTGGGCACCATTTCTCCTTCTCCCAGGGACACTAGGGAAATCTCTACCTGTTCCCCAAAGCTATCGTGGTCCATCTCCCTCTCGAGCACTACACTAGTCAACCCAGGTGTCTGTCCGGTAGTGGATGGTGCTCTCTTGGAGCACTGGGGGTCGCCTTTATAGTGACCATACTAGTAACACTCCATGCATTTGGGGTTGGATTTCCCTGACCTATCATATGTCCCTGGCTTTTTCCCAAATCTGGAAAAGGAATGGTTGCCACCCCCTCCCTGGGAATTCTTTTGGGGGCCTTTGGAGAGTTCCTTATCTGTAAGTTTATCTCCCCCCTCTTTCTTCTGTTGGGAACCCTGACCACCTTTGTGGGTGTTCCCCCCAGGTACCTTCTTGGACACTCTGGTGCTAACCCAGAGGTCCGCCTCTTCAGCAAGCTTCCTGGGATCAGTCAGCTTACTATCCACTAAGTGCTGGCGCAACTCTGTAAAAGTAATATTAAGCATATGCTCTCTCAGAATCAAGTCTTATAACCCTTTATAATCATCTACTTTGTTGCCCCACACACACCCATTCAGTGCCTTACTGGAAAAGTCAAAGAAATCTACCCATGTTTGTGTGGTTTGTTTGGTGCTGTCCCTAAACCTCTGACGGTATCCCTCAGGGGTTAGCCCAAACTTGGCAAGTAAAGTGGCTTTCTGAAGTGGGTATGTGTTTTGATCAGGTTGATCCAATGTGAGAAGTGTGTCCCTCCCCAATGGCGGCACATAACCCCACATAGCTACCCCCCATTGCCCTTCAGGAACCTCATGAGCCCTTAGTGCAACTTCATAAGCAGCTAACCATTTATCTATTTCATCTCCCACCACAAAACTGGGCACCACATTTTTGGGTATACAAACCTTCTTTTCTCCAGCAGGTCCTGTGAGTGTGCTGCCACCATTATTGCTGGATTCAGACTGCTTTGTCTTGAGATCCAGCTCCTTGAGACTCAGTTCATGAGCCAATAACAGTTTCTTTTCAGCCAAGGCTCTCTCAGCTGCAGCTTCAGCTCTTTCAGCTTCAATCTGTTTGGCTGCTCTTTCAGCCTCAGCTTGCTTGGCTTCTCTCTCTTCCCTTCTTTCCTCCTGTTGAGCCTCAATTTTCAGTTTTGCCATTTGCAATTGGAACTCCCTTTCCTCTCTCCTTTCCTCTGTGGTCAGGCTTTGCACAGAGACACTGCTCCCTGGTCTGGAAGGGGGTACAATTACAGTGGTAACACCATCCACAGATAGTAACAAATCCTCTGAGGGGCCATTTTCTGGCTCCTCTTCCTCATCATCCTCTTCTAAATGGGCTTCTGCCCAGGCCCTTAGCGCCACTTGAAAGTCCTCCTTTTTGGAGGCCGCTTGGGTGGGTACCCTCATTGCCCTGCAGAATCCTTTTAGTTGTTTGACCGTATATGTATCCAACAGGACTAGGTCAAAGTCTCCTATCTGAGACCCATTCAGAGACATGTTGAGTGAGGATTTAGTTTTTGAAAATTGTCAGGAAAAAACGAATTTGCAAAAAGAGATAAAAATCAAGTTGGCCTTCAACTGTGGGTAGGTAGTGAAATACTTAGCTACTGTATGTCACTGCACAAATGCCAGTCCTATCCTCACCACTGATCACCAATGTTAGAAATGGGGTTTTTGGTTGGCAGTCAGGTTACCCCCTGTCCAAGCAAAAGCCCTCACTCTAGTAAGGGTAAGTCACACACAATCCAAGATTATCCTGTGCCCACCCTCTTGTAGCTTGGCACGAGCAGTCAGGCTTAACTTAGAAGGCAATGTGTAAAGCATTTGTGCAATAAATAATACAATACCACCATATAGCACCACAAACATACACCACACAGTGTTTAGAAAAATATATAATATTTATCAGTATAATTGTAGGTCAAAACGAATAAAGTTGCAATGTGAATTTGTAGAGATATCACTGAAAAGTGATATACAGGGGGTCATTCTGACCCTGGCGGTCATGGACCGCCAGGGCCAACGACCGCGGAAGCACCGCCAACAGGCTGGCGGTGCTTCCATGGGCATTCTGACCGCGGCGGTACAGCCGCGGTCAGAAACGGGAAGCCGGCGGTGTCCCGCCGGTTTCCCGCTGCCCCAGGGAATCCTCCACGGCGGCGCTGCAAGCAGCGCCGCCATGGGGATTCCGACCCCCTTCCCGCCAGCCTGGTTCTGGCGGTTTTCACCGCCAGAACCTGGCTGGCGGGAACGGGTATTGTGGGGCCCCTGGGGGCCCCTGCAGTGCCCATGCCATTGGCATGGGCACTGCAGGGGCCCCCTAACAGGGCCCCACATTGATTTTCAGTGTCTGCTTGGCAGACACTGAAAATCGCGACGGGTGCAACTGCACCCGTCGCACACCAGCAACTCCGCCGGCTCCATTCGGAGCCGGCATCCTCGTTGCTGGTGCTTTCCCACTGGGCGGGCGGGCGGCCTTTTGGCGCTCGCCCGCCAGCCCAGCGGGAAAGCCAGAATGACCGCCGCGGTCTTTTGACTGCGGTGCGGTCTTCTGGCGGCGGAACTTTGGCGGGCGCCCTCCGCCGCCCGCCAAAGTTGGAATGACCCCCACAGTGTCATAAGTCTTTAAAAAGCAAACAGAGTCTCTTTCAAGCACAAAGTACCTGGTTTGGAGTGGAAAATCTCCTCAGAGGGCCACAGAAGAAGAGATACGTGGAAAAAGGGTGTGTGCGTCGATTTTTCCCCAGCACACACGGACTTGCGTCGTTATTTTTCGCGCGGGGAAGTCGTGCGTTGTTTTCCTGCGCGTGGACAGTCTCTTTCTGTGGATCGCTGGGATTACCAGATGTCCCGGGTCTGTGCGTGGATTCTCCTGCTTGTTTACCGGCTGCGCGTCGTTCTGCGGGGCTGTGCGTCGAAGTTTCGCTCTCACGGCAGGCGTCGCGTCGATTTCTCCTCTGGAGGTCGGGCGGCGTTGTCCTTGCGAGGCCGTGCGTCGAAGTTCCGGTCGTCCCGAAGGCGTTGCGTCGATCAGCGTTTTTCTCGCCGCGGAACAAGCTTTGCGGCGAAAATGTCGGCGCACGATGCGTCGAAGTGAAAAAGAGAAGTCTTTTTGGTCCTGAGACTTCAGGGAACAGGAGGCAAGCTCTATCCAAGCCCTTGGAGAGCACTTTTACAGCCAGACAAGAGTTCAGCAAGGCAGCAGGGCAACAGCAAGGCAGCAGTCCTTTGTAGAAAGCAGTCAGGTGAGTCCTTTAGGCAGCCAGGCAGTCTTCTTGGCAGGATGCAGGTTCTGGTTCAGGTTTCTTCTCCAGCAAGTGTCTGATGAGGTAGGGCAGAGGCCCTGTTTTATACCCAAATGTGCCTTTGAAGTGGGGGAGACTTCAAAGAGTGGCTAAGAAGTGCACCAGGTCCCCTTTCAGTTCAATCCTGTCTGCCAGGGTCCCAGTAGGGGGTGTGGCAGTCCTTTGTGTGAGAGCAGGCCCTCCTCCCTCCCAGCCCAGGAAGACCCATTCAAAATGCAGATGTATGTAAGTGAGGCTGAGTACCCTGTGTTTGGGGTGTGTCTGAGTGAATGCACAAGGAGCTGTCAACTAAGCCCAGCCAGACGTGGATTGTAAGGCACAGAAAGATTTAAGTGCAAAGAAATGCTCACTTTCTAAAAGTGGCATTTCTAGAATAGTAATATTAAATCCAACTTCACCAGTCAGCAGGATTTTATATTACCATTCTGGCCATACTAAATATGACCTTCCTACTCCTTTCAGATCAGCAGCTACCACTTCAATACTGTATGAGGGCAGCCCCAATGTTAGCCTATGAAGGGAGCAGGCCTCACAGTAGTGCAAAAACGAATTTAGGAGTTTTACACTACCTAAACATGTAAACTACACAGGTACATGTCCTGCCTTTCACCCACACAGCACCCTGCTCTAGGGGTTACCTAGGGCACACATTAGAGGTGTCTTATATTTGGAGAAAGGGGAGGTTTAGGCTTGGCAAGTACTTTTAAATGCCAAGTCGAGGTGACAGTGAAACTGCACACACAGGCCTTGCAGTGGCAGGCCTGAGACAATGAAAAGGGGCTACTTAAGTGGTTGGCACAACCAGTGCTGCAGGCCCACTAGTAGCATTTAATCTACAGGCCCTAGGCACATAGAGTGCACGTTACTAGGGACTTATAAGTAAATTAAATAGTCCAATCAGGTATGATTCAAGGTTACCATGTTTTAAGGTAGAGAGCATATGCACTTTAGCACTGGTTAGCAGTGGTAAAGTGCGCAGAGTCTAAAAGCCAGTGTTTATAATGACCTGCTCTTCTGTTTTTGTCCCTTCTCCACCTTTGATGGTGCCGCAGGTGTCTTGCCACTGTCCCCTTTTGTTTTGGTGGAGCCCTTGGTGGCTGGTAGGTGCGGTTTCTCCCTCCGGGATGTGGGCACCTTCTTCACCTTGGCAGGTGGCGGAATTGTCAACACCAGAGCAGTACGCGCTCTATTGGCGACAAAAATGCAAAAACCCAGCGCTCTCAAAACAACGTAATTTATGCATTGTGCTGATATGTTGTGGTTTAACCTTTTGCACTGCAGAGTTCAATCCTGAAAACTTATTTTTAATATGCTTACAAATACTGTTCCTTTGCAATGTATTGCTGCAGGTTTTCAGAGTGTGTTACGGTGTTGCCCCTTTCCAGGGCCTTCCAGAGACTTTCCCTGCAACATGCCTGGGCGTGGTTCTGGGCTTGGCCAAGACTCTATAAAAGAGAGCCAGCCCAACTCCCAGTGCTCACTATTCAGAGGTCCCGGTGTAGAGCAGCAGCTTCTTCCTGAGCTCCTGTCCCAGTGGCCTATTTGGATCTTCCAGTCTTCTGCCCTTCATCCTTCATTGGTGATCATTGTTCCAGGCGGTAAGACGGTGGTTGGACTGTTCCGACACCGTTATTGAGAATTTTCATATTCTTGGTTTAATTCTTAAATGAGTAACAGATTGCTTGCGCGCTACCATTTCTTGACATTTATATGGTAGTTTACAAATATGCAAGACACGCGATTTGTTTCATAAAGGTTTGACTTTGTTATTGTAGGAAAGTACCATCTTGCCTGGCATGTTACCCCCATATTTCACTGTATATATGTTGTTTTAGTTGTATGTGTCACTGGGACCCTGCCAGCCAGGGCCCCAGTGCTCATAAGTGTGCCCTGTATGTGTTACCTGTGTGATGACTAACTGTCTCACTGAGGCTCTGCTAACCAGAACCTCAGTGGGTATGCTCTATCATTTCTTTCCAAATTGTCACTAACAGGCTAGTGACCAATTTCACCAATTCACATTGGCTTACTGGAACACCCTTATAATTCCCTAGTATATGGTACTGAGGTACCCAGGGTATTGGGGTTCCAGGAGATCCCTATGGGCTGCAGCATTTCTTTTGCCACCCATAGGGAGCTCTGACAATTCTTACACAGGCCTGCCACTGCAGCCTGAGTGAAATAACGTCCACGTTATTTCACAGCCATTTACCATTGCACTTAAGTAACTTATAAGTCACCTATATGTCTAACCTTTACCTGGTAAAGGTTGGGTGCTAAGTTACTTAGTGTGTGGACACCCTGGCACTAGCCAAAGTGCCCCCACATTGTTCAGGGCCAATTCCCCAGACTTTGTGAGTGCGGGGACCCCATTACACGTGTGCACTATACATAGGTCACTACCTATGTATAGCTTCACAATGGTAACTCCGAACATGGCCATGTAACATGTCTAAGATCATGGAATTGCCCCCCCAATGCCATCCTGGCATTGGTGAGACAATCCCATGATCCCCCGGGTCTCTAGCACAGACCCGGGTACTGCCAAACTACCTTTCCCGGGGTTTCACTGCAGCTGCTGCCAACCCCTCAGACAGGTTTCTGCCCTCCTGTGGTCCAGCCAGGCCTGGCCCAGGAAGGCAGAACAAAGGACTTCCTCAGAGAGAGGGTGTTACACCCTCTCCCTTTGGAAAAAGGTGTCAGGGCCTGGGAGGAGTAGCCTCCCCCAGCCTCTGGAAATGCTTTGATGGGCACAGATGGTGCCCATCTCTGCATAAGCCAGTCTACACTGGTTCAGGGATCCCCCAGCCCTGCTCTGGTGCGAAACTGGACAAAGGAGAGGGGAGTGACCACTCCCCTGACCTGCACCTCCCAGGGGAGGTGCCCAGAGCTCCTCCAGTGTGCTCCAGACCTCTGCCATCTTGGAAACAGAGGTGCTGCTGGCACACTGGACTGCTCTGATGTCAGAGACTCCTTCTGATAGGCTCTTACCTGTGTTGCTAGCCTATCCTCCTTCCTAGGTAGCCAAACCTCCTTTTCTGGCTATTTAGGGTCTCTGCTTTGGGGAATTCTTTAGATAACGAATGCAAGAGCTCATCAGAGTTCCTCTGCATCTCTCTCTTCACCTTCTGCCAAGGAATCTACTGCTGATCGCGCTGGAAGCCTGCAAAACAGCAACAAAGTAGCAAAGACGACTACTGCAACCTTGTATCGCTGATCCTGCCGCCTTCTCAACTGTTTTCCTGGTGGTGCATGCTGTGGGGGTAGTCTGCCTCCTCTCTGCACTAGAAGCTTCGAAGAAATCTCCAGTGGGTCGACGGAATCTTCCCCCTGCAACCTCAGGCACCAAAAGACTGCATCACCGGTCCTCTGGGTCCCCTCTCAGCACGACGAGCGTGGTCCCTGGAACTCAGCAACTCTGTCCAAGTGACTCCCACAGTCCAGTGACTCTTCAGTCCAAGTTTGGTGGAGGTAAGTCCTTGCCTCCCCACACCAGACTGCATTGCTGGGTACGCGTGATTTGCAGCTGCTCCGGCTCCTGTGCACTCTTCCAGGATTTCCTTTGTGCACAGCCAAGCCTGGGTCCCCGACACTCTAACCTGCAGTGCACGACCTCCTGAGTTGTCCTCCGGCATCGTGGGACCTTCTTTTGTGACTTCGGGTGAGCTCCGGTTCACTCCTCTTCGTAGTTCCTGTTCCGGCACTTCTGCGGGTGCTGCCTGCTCCTGAGTGGGCTCCTTGTCTTGCTGGGTGCCCCCTCTGTCTCCTCACCCAATGGCGGCATCTTGGTCCCTCCTGGGCCACAGCAGCATCCAAAAACCCTAACCGCAACCCTTGCAGCTAGCAAGGCTTGTTTGTGGTCTTTCTGCGTGGGAACACCTCTGCAAGCTTCTTCACGATGTGGGACATCCATCCTCCAAAGGGGAAGTTCCTAGTCCTCTTCGTTCTTGTAGAATCCACAGCTTCTACCATCCAGTGGCAGCTTTTTTGCATCCACAGCTGGCATTTCCTGGGCATCTGCCCACTCCCGACTTGATCGTGACTCTTGGACTTGGTCCCCTTGTTCCACAGGTACTCTCGTCTGGAAATCCATCGTTGTTGCATTGCTGGTGTTGGTCTTCCTTGCAGAATTCCCCTATCACGACTTCTGTGCTCTCTGGGGAACTTAGGTGCAATTTGCACCCACTTTTCAGGGTCTTGGGGTGGGCTATTTTTCTAACCCTCACTGTTTTCTTACAGTCCCAGCGACCCTCTACAGTGTCACATAGGTTTGGGGTCCATACGTTATTCGCATTCCACTTTTGGAGTATATGGTTTGTGTTGCCCCTATACCTATGTGCTCCCATTGCAATCTATTGTGACTATACATTGCTTGCACTGTTTTCTATTGCTATTAAGGCATAATTTTGGTATTGTGTACATATATCTTGTGTATATTTGCTATCCTCATTCTGAGGGTACTCACTGAGATACTTTTGGCATATTGTCATAGAACTAAAGTACCTTTATTTTTAGTATATCTGTGTATTGTGTTTTCTTATGATATTGTGCATATGACACCAGTGGTATAGTGGGAGCTTTGCATGTCTCCTAGTTCAGCCTAAGCTGCTCTGCTAAGCTACCATTTTCTATCAGCCTAAGCTGCTAGACACCTCTTCTACACTAATAAGGGATAACTGGACCTGGTGCAGAGTGTAAGTACCCCTTGATACCACTGCAAACCAGGCCAGCCTCCTACAGTTATTCATTGCTTGCTACCATTTCTTGACATTGGCATGGTGGCTTACGAATCGGCAAGATGCGCGATTCGTTTTATGGTGTTTAAACATTGTTGTCCATTGCGCGCTACTATTTCTTGACATTTACATGATGTTTTACGAATTGGCAAGACGCGCAACTCGTTTCATGAGGATTTAACTTTGTTGTTCATTGCGCGCTACCATTTCTTGACTTATACATGGTGGCTTAAGAATCGGCAAAAGAAGCGCGATTCGTATTATTGTACTTTGATCTTGTTATTTATTGTGAGCTGTTATTTCTTGACATTTACATCGTGTTTTACGAATCGGCAAGACGCGCGATTCGAATAATGATGATTTGACTTTGATATTCATTGGGTGCTACTATTTCTTGGTATTTTACATGGTGACACTCGAATCGGCAAGACGCACGATTCTCTCCTCGAGTTTATTTCATGTTGTTTATTGTATGCCACTATTCTAAGATATTTATTATGTAATATTCGAGTTGACAAGTTATGTGATTTGTTTCCTGAATCCATATTGTGTTATTCATGGTGCACAATCCTTTTATGGTGTTTACTATATATATATATATATATATATATATATATATCTGCATATGCGTAATTTGTGTTGAAACATTTTAAGAGTACACAGAAGGCCAGAGTTTTCTAGATGCAATATTGTATGGTCCTAGTATACATTCTCAAAACAGGATTTATATGACTGGTTTAAAATTTTGTCAGAATGTTTTTTCTGATTCTCATGTAAAGGAAAGTACTTGAATAAGAACGTTTTCATTTAATTCATCTTGATTCCCTTACAGGTATCCGGCCATATTGAAACTTAGTCATTTTAAACTTAACTCTTAGATTGTTCATGTTTTCAGAGTGGCTAGGCTTAGAATCATAGTCTAGTATTGATTTCAGGAGATATAGGGGGTCATTCTTACTTTGGCGGGCGGCGGAGGCCGCCCGCCAAAGTAACCCCGTCAGAACACCGCACCGCGGGCGAAAGACCGCTGCGGTGATTCTGAGATTTGCCCTGGGCTGGCGGGCGGCCGCCAAAAGGCCGCCCACCAGCCCAGGGCAAATCAACCTACCCACGAGGACGCCGGCTCAGAATTGAGCCGGCGTAGTGGGAAGGTGCGACGGGTGCAGTGGCACCCGTCGCGTATTCCAGTGTCTGCATAGCAGACACTGAAATACTTTGCGGGGCCCTCTTACGGGGGCCCCTGCAGTGCCCATGCCATTGGCATGGGCACTGCTGGGGCCCCCAGGGGCCCCGCGGCACCCCCTACCGCCATCCTGTTCATGGCGGGTTTCCCGCCATGAACAGGATGGCGGTAGGGGGTGTCTGAATCCCCATGGCGGCGGAGCGCGCTCCGCCGCCATGGAGGATTCAGAAGGGCAGCGGTAAACCAGCGGGTGACCGCCGGTTTACCCTTTCTGACCGCGGCTGAACCGCCGCGGTCAGAATGCCCTTCGGAGCACCGCCGGTCTGTCGGCGGTGCTCCCGTGGCCGGTGACCCTGGCGGTCACCGGCCGCCAGGGTCAGAATCAGGCCCATAATTTTCATATTGTGTGTTCTAACCTTTTTCTTACTAAAGGTCTCCTTCCCAGCTGTTCCCTTCCTAATCCCCTCTTCCCCTCTTGAACTCTCTCAGTCTCTGTGATTTATCTATCAGAGTCTTGGAGCTGTTCAGTGGTGGACGTGTTGGGAACATGCACAGAGCCCGAGGATCTGGTGACTCTGACAGGAATGTCCTTGCCCTCGCAAGGTGGAACACTGGCAGTCCTGATGGGTGGCGCACTCGATGACCCCCCAGTTGCTGGCACCACTGTGCTTGGCGATTTGGTGGCTGAGGTGCTGGGCTGGGACCTGGAAAGCCTGGCCCTAGGGGAAGGACGGGGGGAGGTGTAGGGAATAGGTCAATGTTAGCCAGGAAAAGCTTCTTGGACACACTGGGACGGGAAGATGGAGGGGGTTTGGGAGTGGAGGAAGAGGTAGTGGTTGTAGGAGGTGTACGTTTGCTGAATTTGAGTGAAGGTGCATGGGCCGGAGGCTGTTGTGAGGTGGATGGCTGTTGGGTGGGTGTGTGCCTGCATTTGTGTACTTTGGGAGGAGGGCTCACAGACACACTGGGAGAGGACACTGGGGATGTGCGCATGGTAGTGGGGGTGGTGATTGCATGTGAGCGGTGTGTGGTGATGGGCGTGCTGGTGATGGAGGTAGTGGCTGAGGATGTAGTGCAATCAGATGTGAGTGGAGATGAGACAGGGAGGGAGGAGGAGGATGTGGAGGAGGAGGACACAGTGGAGGCAGTGGATGTTGCTGTGTCTGCATGGGGATGGTGCTTGTGTGAGTGCCAGTGGGATGTGTGGTGCTTATTTTTGCCATGTCCACTCTTGTGTGTTGATGAGTGTGCATGCTGGTCTGGTGGTGTGCTTGGGATAGGCTAAGGTACATGGGATTGGGTCTGGGTGGAGTGAGTTGGAGGGGGGAGGCTAGACACAGGGACAATGGATGCCATCAGTGCTGAGGCCAGAGCCTGAAATGCTCTCTGTTGGGCCGCCTGCTCAGAATGAATGCCCTCCATGTATTCATTTGTTTGCTGCAAATGCCTCTCAACACCCTGGATGGCATTCAAAATGGTAGATTGCCCAACAGTGAGGGATCTCAGGAGGTCAATAGCCTCCTCACTGAGGGCAGCAGGGCTGAATGGGGCAGGGCCTGAGGTGCCTGGGGCGAAGGAGATGCCCACCCTCCTGGGTGAGCGGGTACGGGACACATGCTGAGGGGCTGCTGGGAGGGCGGTGCTGGTGGGGGGGGGTGGCGGCTGTACCTGTTGATGCAGTGGGCACAGAGGTGCCCACCACTGCAAGGGAGCTCCCATCAGAGGAGGAGTCGCTGTCGCTGTCGCTGTTATATGCTCCTGTCCCCGTTGTGGAGCTCCCCTCACCCTTCGTCCCACTGGTGGCTTCAGACTCCATTGCTTCACCCTCCAGGGCCACGTGGGTTGTAGCTTCCTCCTGCTCTGGTGCCACTGCTCCTCCTCCAGATGATGCTATTGCACGCAAGAACAGGGAGACAAAACAAAAAGGGGGGAAGACAGAAGAAACACATGTTCAGTGCATGCAACACCACTTCCATTGGCGGACACAACACACAGGGAGCAGCCCTATGCACTAAGCCATGCACTAACAGTTCCTAGCTAATTCACATGCCCATGGGGGACAAGGCCTAAGCCCATTTGCTGCACACCTGGAAGTCACAGGAGCCTGACTAGGTGTAGATGGCCATTACCAGTAGTGGGGTTGGGGTGCCACAGAGCCTGCCTAACAAAGGACCTAGCCTAACAAGTTCGCTCTGGCCTAGGGGAACCCACAGCCCACTTTGACCACCCAGACACCTCGTAAAGTGTGCAGAGTCAGCTGAATTAGAGTGTACTCACCCCCTTGTGGCTGCTGTGATGCCCTCAAGCGCCCATCCAACTCCGGATTGGCCACCGCCAGGATCCAGTACATCAAGGGGGTCATGGTGCGACGGGCACCCCTTCCACATTGGGAGGCCATCCCCAGCTGGGCCTCCGCCGTCTTCTTGCTCCAGCGGCACAGGTCCTCCCATCTTTTACGCAGTGGGTGCTCCGTCTATGGTAGACCCCCAGGGTCTGGACGTCCTTGGCGATGGCACGCCAAATACCCTTCTTCTGGTGGGCGCTGACCTAGAGGAAAAGTGAAGTAACAATGGATTTTACTCCCCCGTCTAGTTCTTCTCACTCATTGGCACAACTTCCAACCCTGGCCCAGAAAAACATACACTGACCATCCTCACATGCTGGCCTCAGCCCACCCCCCCTTGTATCTTCCATCCACCCCACTCCATACATTCATGTCTCATCCCTCGTGCTCACAGTGTACTCACCTGTTTGTCTGGAGGACCGTACAGTTGCGTGTACTGGGGGAGGACCCCATCCACCAGTTTCTCCAACTCCTCCGATGTCAAGGCAGGGGCCCTTTCCCCAGACACTGTAGCCATCATCGCTTTCAGACACAGGTCACAGCAGCACTTGCAGTGTAGGTCCTCTCCTGTTGAAGGTCAGGTATCAAGTGAGTGAACAGTAAGAAAATGGCGGCCACGTCCGCTGCGGTGCATACCGTCACCGCCAGCGTACATTGTCATTGGCTCCTGGGACCCATAGGGCCCAATGTTAACCAATGCTGAATTGCGCCATGGTCTTCCACCGCCCACCGCGACGGTGTACAACGCCAGCGCAGTTACCTCATTTTCCCTTGTCCGACCTTACAAGTCAGGCAGCCGCCATTTCAGGGGGGCCACATGGGATGGAAAAAAACTGCGTCACACCAATCTAAGCCTGGAATACAGACAGATACTGGCACATTGCAATTTCTCTACGTTTTAGCAAATAACACATTGTGATACCTAAGTGTTGGATGACCCTAAGCTCGCTGTTCTCCTCCATAGGGCACGTCTGCTGGGGCAGGTGATGAGATGGCAGCATCCTCCAGTGCACAGACCACTGGTGGACCTGTCGACAATGGAAGAGAGACACATCATTATCACATACAGACTTGATCGTGCAACAATCCTGGAACTGTGTGCCCAGTTGGACCCAGACCCCATTTGAGCTATCCATCATCCACAGGAATCCCCCCTCTAGTGCAGGTTATGTCTGTACTCCATTTCCTGGCCAGTGGGTTTTTCAAACAACAGTGGCCACGGCATCAGGGATGTCCCAGCCAATGTTCTCTAATGTGTTGTCCAGAGTGTTATCTGCCCTGCTGAAACACATGCGCAGCTACATCGTTTTCCCTCAGGTGGAGGATTTGCCCACAGTGAAAGGTGACTTCTATGCCCTGGGACATATCCCCAACATCGTTGGTGCCATTGATGGTACACATGTGGCATTCGCCCCCCCCCCCTGCAGGAATGAACAGGTGTACAGAAACCGGAAAAGCTACCATTCGATGAATGTGCAGATGGTGTGTTTGGCAGACCAGTACATCTCCCATGTGAATGCCAAGTATCCTGGTTCTGTGCATGATGCTTACATTTTGAGGAATATCAGCTTCCCTTTTGTGATGGGGCAACTCCTGGGGCACCGTGTGTGGCTCATAGGTGAGGTCCCAACACAGTTGACATAGGTGTCTGGTTATGGGGTTGTCCCTGAGGGTTAGTGTGTGTCTAACAGTTGTCCCTCGACATTTGCAGGTGGCTCTGGTTACACCAACCTGTCATGGCTACTGACCCCAGTGAGGAATCCCAGGACAAGGGCAGAGGAACGCTACAATGAGGCACATTGGCAAACTAGGAGGATTGTAGAACGCACCTTCGGCCTCCTGAAGGCCAGATTCCGGTGCCTCCATCTTACAGATGGCTCCCAACAAGTGAACAAGTACATTGACATTGCTGTATTCCTGAGTTTTTGCAATTACACATTAGTGAAAGCACAGACAGCCTCCAGATTGTTTTGTGATTCAAGTGTGTTTATTGCTGTGCAAATAAGTGGGGAGTGTGAAATGGGCTGGGGTGATGGTGGAGGAATGTCCATGGCAGGGTCCAGTCTATTAGTATCACAGGTGCATTGTCCAAGGGGGCATAGGAAGTGGAGTAATGGCAGTTCAAGGTGGACAGGGTAACATAGTGGGACTGAAGGGTGACATTCAGGAGAGTCCTATTTCCTGGTGGGGGTCTTGGCAATGTTCTCTGTCTTGTTCCTGGATCCCAGGGACCATTTGCGGGGTGGCTCTCCTTCTGCAGGGGGTGGAGTGCTGGTGGGCTGTTGTTCCTGTGACGATGCCTCCTGTCCAATAGCGCCAGCGGAGGTGGAGGGCTGTTCATCGTCCAGGCTAGTGTCAGGGGACCGTTGGTGTGCCACTGTATCCCTCCTGGTATTGAGAATGTCTGCCAGCACCCCTGCAATGGTGACCAGGGTGGTGATGATGGACTTCAAGTCCTCCCTGATCCCCAGGTAGTGTTCCCCCTGCAGCCGCTGGGTCTTCTGAAACTTGGCCAGTACCGTGCCCTCGGAATGGTGGTAAGCTCCCATGATGTTGGAGAGTGCCTCGTGGAGAATGGGTTCCCTGGGACTGTCCTCCCCCTTTCGCACAGCAGTCCTCCCAGCTTCCCTGTTATCCTGTGCCTCTGTCCCCTGAACCGTGTGCCCTCTGCCACTGACCCCAGGTCCCTGATCGTCCTGTGTTAGTGGGGTTGCCTGGGTTCCCTGTAGTGGTGGACACACTGCTGCTTGACGTGATCTGGGGACAGAGGGATGGGCCCGCTGGGTGCGTGCTGTGGCAGTGTTTCCTGAGGGGGGGGGGGTGTTCAGTGGTGGTTTGTGACTGTGTCAGGGGAACTGACTGTCCTGAGGTCCCTGATGGGCTGGGCTGGTCATTTTGATCCAGGCGTGCAGAGCTGCTGTCATCACTGTGGGCCTCTTCTGTGGGGGGACTGGATATGTCTGGCACCTCCTGTCCGGTGATGTTGGGTATGTGTCCTGTTGGGGACTGAATGCATAATGTTAGTATCTGTGTGTGCCGTCTTGTGCAATGGGTGAGTTACCCTCTACTCCTGTGCTTGCATTATTGCTGTGGTCCTTGTGTGATTGGTAATTTTTGGGGCATGAGTGAGTCTCTTTACTGGACATGCTTTGGTGATGGGTGTCCATGCATTGGTGTTACATGCAGGGCTTGATTTTGGGATGTGTGGGTTGTGTTAGTGGGGTATCTGTGGGTTGTTGGGGTGATGGGTGTGGAGGTGAGGGTGGGAGTACATGATGGCATGCAGGTGGGGAGGGGGGATATAGTAGTAAAGATATGACTTACCAGAGTCCAGTCCTCCTGCTACTCCTGCGTGACCCTCAGGATGCATCATTGCCAAGACTTGCTCCTCCCTTGTTGTTAGTTGTGGGGGAGGAGTTGGAGGTCCACCGCCAGTCCTCTGTACAACAATCTGGTGTCTGGATACCACTGAACGTACCTCTCCCCATAGGTCGTTCCAAATCTTCCAGATGTCATCCCGTGTTCTTGAACGCTGTCCCACTGCATTGGCCCTATCAACAGTTCTCCGCCATAGCTCCATCTTCCTAGCAATGGATGTCTGCTGCACCTGTGATCCGAATAGATGTGGCTCTACACGGACGATTTACTCCACCATGACCCTGAGCTCATCCTCAGAGAACCTGGGGTGTCTTTGAGGTGCCATGATGTGGTGTGGGTGATGTGTGAGGTGCTGTCTGTTGTGATGTGTGAGGGGATGTGTTGGTGTGTGTTGTTTGAGGTGCGTTGATGTTGTATAAGTGTGGTGTTGTGTGTTTGTGGATGCTGGTGTTGTGTTAGGTAGTCTCTCTCTCTTGCCTTCTTTCAGAATTTTGGTTGTAAGGGTTTGTGGGTGATGTGGGTGTGTGCTTTATATTGGATTGGGTGTGTGGGTGTGGTGTGTGCATGTGTGTCAGGTGTGTGTATTTTGAATTGTCCAATGTGGTTGTGTTTTGTAAATGTGTGTGTATTTTGAGCGCAGCGGTGTGTACTGCCAATGGTGGGTCGTGATACTGTGGTTGTATTCCTGTTGGCGTGACGGTGTAGGTTTTGGTGTCGCCAGTTTATCACTGACCTTTGGTGTGGCGGACTTGTGTGGGTGTCTGTATTGTGGCGGATTCCGAGCTGTGAGTTGTAATACCTGTAGCGGAATTCCGCTGCTGCAATGGTATGTTGGCAGTCTTCTGCACAGCGGAAAGCGGGATTTACTTCCAAGGTTGTAATGAAGGCCTATATCTTTTAAGGCTCTTTTGAGTCCAATAAAGTATGACTGACTGACTGACTAACACAGTATTGCAGAAATTACTTTTATAAATCCAACATAATTAAAATTCCTTCCAGGCCTACAAAAAAGGTGGTACAACTAATAGTGTGAAAAAGGAGAACACAAGAGAAATTATGTTGTCATTAGATTGAAGGAAAGTATTCAACTGAGCTGGATGATGTTTTCTCAAAGAGGCTCTGGGGACAAAAGTTTTCGGCCATCACTTTCTAAACATTGCCTTGGCAGAATATGTAGCACCAAATGCCTGGATATGACTAAGTGGCAGGGATTCCCTGAAACTCTTGATAGAGCAAGGCACAAGTGAGTATTGTCCACTGTCCTATTGTCCTGGTATCTGCACTCTACCTGGAACCACCTGTACAGAGTATTCAGAAGCTGGCCTTCATTTCAGGAGTCAAATTGGGGGGTCAAGGAATTCAGTCTTGACATTGTTCATGAAATATAAATTGTTCTCTGTGACTGGACTACTAGTGTCTCTTCAAAAGAAGTTGCTGAGAAACTTGACAATATCAGGTTTTAAGATTATTATGCATAAATCACAAACTCTGAATGTCATTATTTCAAAGGATGATCAAACTCGGATTCAGGACAACTCACTATTTAAATAGTTCTCATCAATTTCAGTATACATTTTATGTCTGCCATATCCTAACTCAATTGGAAACATTGAAGCATTGGTGCAGAGAATTTGGAGGAGCCTACACATCATTAGACAGGCTACCCAGTCAAATATATGTATACAGTCTGCCATAGAGAATCAAGAGGCCAATGAATGAAAGCTGCTAGTACAGAAAACACCCAAACACTCATATTGACCCCCTATAGCCAGTACAAACCTTCAAGTATTCCATGTTGTTTTTCTAAAGTGATGCATCTCTAAAGGATGGTATTTGCTCATCATATCTGACTCCATGCTTTAGGGAGTCTTTGCAAATGACTCCTGCAGGTCATCAAGGTATGCTAACGGCAAAGTCTGAAACTAAGAAAAGGTTTATTTGTGGAAGTGAATTAGTTGGGGAGAGGGAGAAAGCTAGGGTCAATCTCAGTAGAGACATGAACAGTCAGTGAGAATCCATATTTTCAGCAAAACAAAGTCAAAAGCACATTTAAAAACTGAGCTGATGCAACAACCCAGAAACAGTGTCCACTGGGAAGGTGGTTGTTGAATACTCATGAGCCGTATGTATGCAGATTTTGAGCAATTGATGTAGTAATAACCAGCCAACAGGCTGGCGGTGCTTCCTGGGCTATTCTGACCGCCGCGGTCAGAAAAGGGGAACCGGCGGTTTCCCACCGGTTTACCCCTGGCCCAGGGAATCCTCCATGGCGGCGCTGCTTGCAGCGCCGCCATGGGGATTCCGACCCCCTTCCCGTCAGCCTGTTTCTGGCGGTTTTCGCCGCCAGAACCAGGATGGCGGGAACGGGTGTCGTGGGGCCCCTGGGGGCCCCTGCACTGCCCATGCCACTGGCATGGGCAGTGCAGGGGCCCCCTAACAGGGCCCCATACAGATTTTCACTGTCTGCTTTGCAGACAGTGAAAATGGCGACGGGTGCCACTGCACCCGTTGCACCCCTGCAACTCCGCCGGCTCCATTCGGAGCCGGCTTCCTCGTTGCAGGGGCTTTCCCGCTGGGCCGGCGGGCGGCCTTTTGGCGGTCGCCCGCCGGCCCAGCGGGAAAGTTGGAATGGCCGCCACGGTCTTTTGACCGCGGGCGGTCATTCGGCGGTAACCGCATGGCGGGCGGTGACCGCCGCCCGCCGCGTTCAGAATGACCGCCATAGAATGTAAAGTTTTGAATATCCTTCGAATCTTGACCCTTTGTAGACATGATTCATAAAGGCAACATGATGACAGATACTCGTGGAGTCCAAGTGAAGAGCAGCAATGTATCCTGTTTTATGAAATTGAAAGGGAATGTCCTACATGTTCTTCAGGAATATAATGCATCCCACCAACCATTTGACCCAGAATCATCTGGTGAAGGTTCTGAAAATTATGTAGTAGATGAGTTACTACCATTAACTCAGTTCGCACGATACAGCCTTATGGACAGACCTTCAGCTTATTTGCTGGAGAAGACTATGCATCAAAACAACAAGGAACTTTCTAGTCTACCAAGTACACCATCTATTCTCCTCTTTCTTTTACTTGGTCCAGCATTTGGCTTTCTACATGACTATTTCCTTTTCATCACCAAGTTCTCATGCTCCTTTGTATTAAATCAACACTTTCAATTTCAACAAATTACTTTCTACATCACCTCTGCCTACAATCAACGATGTGTCTGTCGTTGCCATCAATGTAAATTCCTGGATCTCCTTAGCTCTTGATTCTTTAGCTTCATCCTATTATGGTTCACTGATGATTTGTTGGAAGCTGAGCACCATTGCACAATACATAGAGAGAAAGTAGTGGAAAAACACACTACATCCAAAATTGAGTATAGAGTAGCCACTAAGAACAAGGACCATCAGATCACTGAGTCACTGATTGCCTCATAAATTACTGCTATTGAATCTTCCAACAGCTCACCTTGTAAAATATTTTCCATTGCCAACTCTTCAATATACCCCTTGGTGAAAAATAATACCATTATTCCTTCTTTGGAACTATGTTTTTAACCTTTCAAATTCTTCTGCGACCAAATTTCAAAGACTTATGCCGATTTTTATATTATATCCCTGCCTTATCCTTCCCATTTCTTCAAACTGGCTTCCACCTCAGTAATGGTCTTCTGATAGAATTCTTCACTCCTTCTACCGCATGTATAGGATCCTCCCTCAGTTTCATAAGTGCAGGCTTTCCCTGTAAACCCACCATTCTGGACCAATTTATCCCCAATTTATCCCCCCTCTGCTTTCTATGTACTGGAAGGTTATCTGTTGTCTTAACCAGTCACATAGTCAAAATTGTCTTTAAATTCTCAAATAGTCCTACACGAGGGTATAAGCTTATGTTCTATAAAGGAAGTGGTGCCGCTTTGCTAGGCATGCCAGGTCTGCATTCATATGAAAGAGACCATTAACTCTGCACACTAAAAAAGGTTCTCTTAATGAAATGCAGTGTAAGGACATATGCAGGTAGGCCATTTCATATGTAATTATATGCTGCCCCCAAAATATGTCAGTAGTCTGCAGACTATGGCTTCAACAACTAGACCACAGACTGTAACAAGCATGCACCCCTCTAAGGTCACAGTCCTGGGTCTTAGTATCAATACAGTGGATTATGGGATGCAGTCTTCAACAACCAGACCACAGACTGTAACAAGCATGCACCCCTCCAAGTCCACAGTCCATGGTTTTAGTATCAATACAGTGGATTATGTGCTGCAGTCTTGTGGGATCCTTGACTCTCACGAGCTAAGGTCCCCTCAGAGGATGCACAGATTCTTCCACACAGGCAAGTTTTTCTGTCATATGTAGTGGCCTTCTTTTGATGGTCCAATTACTTATGACTAGGGATTACAGTGTACGCACCCTTTTATCCCCTTTTAAAAATCCTTCAGGACATGAGGACTGTGACCAATGTGCTATAATAGTGGCCATAAGCAAGAATTTTCTTTTGCAAGTAGACAATCAGAGAGCTGAGGTCCATTTGACTATGGGTTCAAAGGCTCAAATATATGAAAGGAGAAAAAGTTTTTCCATCCAACTGGATTTGTTTATTTTTTTACAATTTGTATGTGTTCAAGGATCTTCCTCAAACTAGGGTTCAAGTACTTTTCGAGGATTATCATTCTGCATGTCTCTGTCTTCGTTGTCATATCTGATCAATTCGAGGCCCATAAAAACACTTTTTGAATGATAATTTCTCAAACTATAGAATGGATTTACATCTAACTTAGCAACACATTTCCTTGAGTACATTTTTACTTTCTTGCCATTAAACTTTTTTCCTACAGCACAAGATAAAGCTTCTTTTGGCAAATAAAATAGGAAATGTCACTTTTTTTAACCTGTATTTTTGCCTCAGGTTGACATATCAGCATGAAAACTGTCATGCCGAACCCAAATCTGATACCCATCCTGCCAAACCACCTTACCAAGATCTTTTCCCTGGATTGCCTTAGCAATATCTTCTGATGTTCAATACCAAGGCTTCTCGTGAATATACCTATTTCTTTTGACAGTAGTTGAAGATCTGTTTCCATTCAAAGCACTCCCAACATGTTTAAAGGTCCTTACTCTCATACACTCTGCTTGCTCAAGGGCCACATTCACCTCAATATGAACTCAGACGTCAAAGTGAGCTTTTAAAAAGATTTGTGCTGTTGATTTATTTAATGATATACGTTTATAACTGCTGAAAATATTGAAGGCACATTTGTTAAAAGTACGAGTAGAGCAGCATCTGACAAAGAATATGGGATCTTTATGTACAGATGTACCAAAAGCATGAGTGTGGGAAAAGTCTTTATTTCCACTTAAAGTTACCTCCAGCTTCCTCTCGTAACTCTCCCAACATTTCATAACACAACATCCAGACTACCAATTTGACTTCTGGCCATCTGCTACACTCTCCATTATCATCACTGCATACTCCAAACATACTATGCCTAACTTTCCTGAGGTAACCTCATGAGAGCATACACACTCTATAGCATCTCCACCGCAGATTCCAGTGCATCTCCCCAAGCCCTGACCTGCTTGTGATTATTAAAATGTACTTACTCAGATCGAATGAGGTCCAACCACAGACCCATACATTTTTGTTCTCTCCACTCAAATTTGTAAAAATAAGATTTTTTCCTTCCTTGTAAGTACACGTTTCCTCATATTCAGTTTTTCTTAAACTTCTACATAGCATTACAAATATCCCACAAATGAAAACTTCACGGCACAATGACCCTTACTATGACATTGGCGGTCAGCTGACCACCACGCCGGCGATGGCGGTAGTACCATCACCAGGCTGGTGGTGAAGACCGCCAAATTATGACTATGGCGGTGATCCCTCCCATAGACAGCCAATGTACCACCAGAACTGCCAGTGCGGTCTGTCCACTGACCATGGCGGTATCCCTCTTCAGGCAGGTGGAAGACAGTGACCCACACACCATATAATAACATAGCAGACCGCCAGGATTTCTGGGGCAGGACCACCGTCACTAAAAGCCTGGCAGAAACCCATCATATAAAAGGAGACACTCATCTCCAAGGACACAGAGGAGTCTACGGCCGCCATGGAACCTGAATTGGAATTCCTGCCGATGCTGTACCACACGATGGTAGTCCAGGAGCACCAACACTGATGAAGACTACGACGGTGGGTACAGCCGCCTAGCACACAAGGAAGGGAGGGGAGAGTGACACACCCACACGCACAACACACACCATACCCACACACCCAAAACAATCTGCAGAGAATTCCTACACCAACATAAGAAAGCCAGGACACATACCTTAGGTCCAACCTCTGTATTTCGCTGGACCTGCGCCCACAACAACTGAGGCAACTATATACAAAGGGCCATTGGCCAGTCCAATGTTAGCCATAAGCCACAGGGCAACGTCCAAGGCCCAACTTGACTCCTGACAGCTGAGTCACTCCACTGGGCAGAGGCATCATGTTGGTAATAAGCAGGCACCTCAGGGGGCAGGGGCGCTGGGGGTGTGTTTCTTTTTGAATGGGGTTCATTGGGTTTGGGTTTGGGAGGGGGCAGGTCTTTACCCTTCCATTTACGGGGCAGAGGAGTGGGCTTGGGCCGGGGGAGGGAGTGCCACTCTTGTGCCCCTTAGTGGCTGTTGAAGTCTTAGGGGGAGGAACAAGAGTTAAACGGAAGGTGGAGGTACTGGACTGGGGGGGGAATCTTCCTCTTACAGGCAGGACGGGGGGAGGGAAGAGGTCATGGGGGAAAGGAAAAGCTTCTTAGGACCAAGGGGTCGAGTTGTGGGAGGAGGATTGGGAGTGGAGGTAGAGGGAGTGGTTTTAGGTTGAGTAGGTGTGCTGGAATTGGGTGCAGGTGCTGGTGCATGGACAGTGTGCGTGTGTGAGATAGTTGGCTGTTGGGTGTCTGGGTAGGAGCGTTTATGTGTAATCAGAGGGGGTAGACAGGGTAGGAGAGGACAAGCAGAACATGTGCATGTATGTTGTTGTGGTGTTTGCAAGTGAGGTGGGTGTGCTGCATGAGGTTGTGATAGTGGTGGTGGTGACTGCACATGTGGTGTGTGAGATGCATGTCTGCGTGCCTGCTGTTGTGGTGACTGTGGGCAGGATCTGGGACTGATGATGCAGTGCATGCAGATGTGGGTGTTGATGTGATTGTGAGGGAGGTGGAGGAGGGGGAGACAGTGGAGGCAGTGGCTGTTGAAGTATGTGCATGTGTGAGTTGGCTGTGTGTGTGCTTGTGGTCTGAAGTGTGGTGCCTGTGTTTGTCTGTGCAAGTCCTGTCTGTTGATTTAGGTCCATGCATGTCAGATTGTGTGCATGGGATGGGTAAGGGAGAGGGCTTTGGGACTGGGAACAGGTAGTTGGAGGGGGACGGAAGAACCAGGGGCACTGGCTACCTTCAGAAAGAAGGCCAGAGCCTGAAACAATCTCTGTAGGGCAGCCAAGCCACCATGAATGTCCTCCAGGAAGGCATTGCATTGCTGCATCTGGGATGCCAGCCCCTGGATGACATTCACTATGTTTGACTGCCCTATAGAGATGGATCTTAGGAGGTCTATAGCCTCCGCACTGAGGGCAGCAGGACTCACGGGGGCAGGGCCTGACGTGCCTGGGGCGAAGGAGACGCCCACCCTCCTGGGTGAGCGGCACGGGCAACTGGGTGGGAGGCTACTCTGAGGGCGGTGCTGGTATGGGGGTGGCGGGAGATGACGTACCTCTGCATACACCTTGAATGTCACTAAACCCCCCTCAAATGACACACTGCCAGCACACACATACATCTACATGCAGCCATGTTGCATCCAACGTACCCATGATGTACTCACATGTTGGTCTGGAGGCCCATACAACTGCCCATAAAGGTGTAGGACCCCGCCCACAAGCTTCTCCAGCTCCTCCGATGTGAAGGCTGGGGCCCTTTCCCCTGTAGCATGGGCCATCGCATGTTCCCGGCACAGGTCACAGCAGCACACGCAGTGGAGATGTTGATCCGAAGAGAGACAGGAATCAAGTGAAGTGGTTCAGAGAAAATGGCGGTCACGTCCACGGCGGTGAACACCATCCCTGCCGGTGTTGGTCATCATTGGTTCCTGTACTCCATAGAGCTCCTTGTTAGCCAATGAGGAGTTCCACGGCAGTGCAGACCTCCTTCCACCATGACATCAAACGCCAGCGGAGTGAGGTCACTTCCACCTGTCCCTGCATACAATGGTTTTGATCGTCCACACCTATACAATTCCAGTCTATGACATACATACATGCACTGTGTACTGTGATGTTATGTGTCCATACTTCCTGTAGTCAAACACATTAAAAGTTTGGCTCACTTAGATACCAACCACTGTGGAGGATGAGGATGAGGAGGCAAGCATCCTTGTGCAGACCCATTGTGGACTTGGCTACACTGGAGGACTGGCACATCATACTCACCTATCGTCTGGAGAGGGCCACAATCACTGAGCTGTGTGCACAATTGGAACCTGATCTAATTTCTGCTATCTATAGCACTACAACAATTCCCCCTGTTGTGCAGGTACTCTCAGTGCTCTATTTCCCGGCAAGTGGTTCATTCCAGTTGACTGTGGGCTTGGCTGCAGGAATCTCACAGGCAATTTTCTCGATTGTACTTGGAAGGGTTTTGGATGCCTTGCTCAAACACACGAGCAGCTACATCTCATTACCCCAGAGTGGAGATTTGACATCTGTGAAGGCTGGATTCTACGTCATGGGACACATACCACTTGTGACTGGTGCCATTGACAGGACCCATATTGACTTGGTCCCTCCCGGGGCAAATGAGCAGGTCTACAGGAATAGGGAGAGTTACTACTCTATAAATGTCCAGATGGTGTGCCTTGCTGATCAATACATCTCCTGTGTCACTGCCAAGTTTCCTGGATCTGGGCATGATGCATATGTACTGAGGAATAGCAGCGCCCCACAGGTGATGCCATGACTACAGAGGCACAGAATGTGGTTTATAGGTGAGCTTGAGTCTCCACACAATGTATGTCAGTTTATGCCTCCTGGAGTTGTACTCCATGCCATTGTACATGGGTAATGTGTGTCTCTCACTTCTTTCAGGTGGCTCCGGCTACCCAAACCTGTCCTGGCTGTTGACCCCTGTTAGGAGTCTGAGAACAGGGGCTGAAAATCGGTACAATGAAGCACATTGCCATACCAGGAGGGTTGTAGAACGCACATCTGGTCTACTGAAAGCCAGGTTCAGGTGCCTCCATCTAACAGGTGGATCCCTATGGTATGCCTCTAAGAAGGTCTGCCAGATTGTGGTGGTCTGCTGCATGCTGCACAATTTGTCCCTCATAGGCCATGTGCCCTACCTGCAGTAGGAGGGGGGTGACAATGCACTTGTGTCAGCAGTGGACACTGAGGACAGTGAGGAGGAGGAATAGGAGGAGGATGTGGACAACAGGACACATATCATACAGCAGTACTTCTAATAACACTCAGGTAAGACTGTTGATCTGTTCATGTCTCTATTTTAGTTAAGTTCTGTGTGCCAGCTGTGTTGCGTACCTTTGCATTACAATTGACTTTCACTCATGACTTCCCTTTTTGCAGATGTTGGTGTGGCTACAACTGTGTACTGATGTGATGACTACAGAATGCTGAAACGCATTTGTTGGGTGGATTCACACATTACAGGACATTTGCACAGGGTAATACAGTTCAATACATTGCACATTTCTGTCTGATAAAGCACTATTACTCCAGTTGTGTCCAAGGGTGTTTATTGAAGTGACAATAATGAAGGGATGGTGCAATAGAGTTGGGTGATGGTTTATGAACAGTTCAGAGTAGTGGCCCAGCTTGTTTGTAGCACAGGTCCAATGTCCATGGGGCCATAGGAGGAGGAGCAATGGCAGTCCAAAGTTAAGGTGATTCAGTGGCACACAAGGGGGACATTCTGGAAAGGCTCATTTCCTGGTGGTGGTCTTGGTCTTGGGAACATTCTCTGGTGTCTGTTTGGGTCACAGGGAATTTTTGTGGGGTGGTTCAACTTCTGCAGGGGGAGGGATGCTGGTGGCCTGTGGGTCTTGTGGCAGGTCCTCCTGTCCACTAGCTGCAGCAGATGTTGACGGCTGTTGAGTGGACTGGCTAGTGGAAGTGGGCCGCAATTGTGCTCTGTTCTCCCGTATGGTGTGGGCCATGTCACACAACACCCCTACAACGGAGGCCATGTTGGCATTTGGACCCTGCAACTGCTGCATGACCTCCTGGTCGTATACCTCCTGCAGCCGCTGGTTTTCGTGCATGAGGCTGATCACATGGCCCATCCTGTCCAGGGATTTTTGGTATGCCCCAAGGACATGTGTGAGTGCCTCCTGGGCAGTTGGTTCCCTGGGCCTGGCCCTCACCTGGCTAACAGCTGACCTTCCCCTGTCCCTGGCCCCCTGTGTCTGTGTCCCTGAACGGTGTGTCCACTCCCGTTTACACCAGGACCTTCATCGTCTTCCCTCTGTGGTGCTGACTCGGGTCCCTGTACAGGTGGGCACACTATTGATCTATGTGTCCTCGGGACAGGGTTCTGGGGACGTTGAGTGGCTGCTGTTGGAGTCAGAGGAGAGTTGGCCTTTGGTGGACTGGCTTTGGGATGTGGAAGCCGACTGACCAGTGGTCCCAGATGGTCCAGGGAGTTCATCCAGCTCGGGACAACCAGACTTGCTGTCATCACTGAGGGCACCTTCCAGTGGATGACTGGGTTGCCATGGCTCCTGATCATCGCTGACATTGGCTGGGGCACCTGTCAATGACATTGTCTGTCGCATATTCCGCATTTCTAGCTTTGCTTATGGGTTTGATGTTGTCCTCTCACCTTTGGTAGTGTATGGTGATGGATGGTGGGATTGGTAGTTCTATATGCTTTTCATATATTGCTGGTGGGTGTGCATGCAGAGCTGGGAGGGACGTGCTTGCAGTAGGTAGGGCATGCAGGGGTACACATTTAGGTGTGGTCATTGAGGTGGTGCACTGTGTGGGATGGAGTGGGGTGTAGGGAGTCAGAGTGATGGGGTGACATGCCATGTAGGTATCAGTGAGGGTAAGGTAGCAATGGTGACTTACCAGTGTCCAGCCCTCCAGTGACTCCAGTTAGGTCCTCAGGATGCAGGATTGCCAAGCCTTGTTCCTCCCATGCTGTCAACTGTGGGGGAGGATGCGGGGGCCCACCGCCAGTCTTCATGATGGTGAGATGGTGCCTTGATGCAATGGAACGTACCTTCCCCCGTAGGTCATTCCACCTCTTTCGGATGTCATCCCTTGTTTGTGGATATTGTTCCACAGAGTTCACCCTGTCCACGATCCTCCCCCATACCTCCATCTTCCTGGCAATGAAGATCTGCTGAACCTGTGCACCAAACAGCTGTGGCTAAACCCTGATAATTTCCTCCACCATCAACTGCAACTCCTCATCAGTGAAACCGGGCTGCTTTTGTGGGGACATGCCCTCTTGTGCATTGTGTGTGTTGTGGAGAAGGTGTTCAGTGTTGTGGTGAGGTGTGGGGTGTGTGATGCATGATGGATGAATGGGTAGATGTGGTGTGTGTGTGCAGTTCTCTATGAGATTGGCCTGGCAAGGTGTTGCAGTCTTTTTTTGTTTGCAAAGGATTGTGGGTTCTATGGGGGTGTGTTTTATAGTGCTGTTGGTGGGTGTGTAGGGTGTGTGTATTTGTGTCAGGTGTGTTTTTTTTTCTTCTGGCCAATGTTGGCTTGGAGTGGTTTTGGGTGTGCAATTCTGCCGCTGCGGTGTGCAGGGCCAATGGTTGACCGCCGTTGAATGTCCTCTGTGGTGATTCGTAGATTATAATTTGGAGGGCGGTGTTTTGCTGGCATAGCAGTGAGAGTGGTGGGTCTGACAGTTTTTCGCATTCATTGGGTCTGGCAGACTTGTGGTTGTGGCTGGTTTCTGTCAGTTTTGTGTTTGTGCATCATAATCTGGTGGGCGGATTACCACCTCCGTGGCGGTCTGTTGGCGGACGACACCACAGCAGTCTTCAGAATAGACCACCAATATCTTTACAATCTGCTTCCAACAGGACCACAGTAGATAGCTGACTTGTACAGAACTCCATATCTTTCCATTTTCTTGTGGTTCTAATACAATGATGTGATGTTATGTATTAAGTCAAATGTATGCACACAACACATCGCAACCTGAAACTCTTCATGAAACTCTAAATCATGAAATTGCTAAATTAAATTAAAAAGTGTAAGAACAAGTTCACATCATGCTTCAGGTCAGCCTTCACTGGTGAGGTCATTGTGGTCTCCCCTCAAAAATGTTATATTTTGTTGTAAATTTCTTAGAGAAGGGCTCTTTAAAAGTTGAATCATAGCTGGTTCCATCTGTAAACTATAGAGGGATTCCAACAACTGGTGTCAATTGATTGAACTCTCCTTGAGTCAACAAATCCCATAAATCGGCACTACTGCCCTGAAGTGGACCATGAATAAAATAATTGAAAACTTTGCTTAAAGGTTCCAACTCGCATACATTCTGCTAGCTCAAGGGGCACAATCACCTCAATATTTAATTTCATTTAGAAGTGAACTGCTAAAGAAGATTTCTGCTGTTGCTTGATTTATTGATATCGGTTCATAACGGATGAAAATATTGAAGTCACTTTTGTTAAAAGCGTGACAAAGATTATCAATCAATCAATCAATCAAAGAGATTTATAAAGCGCGCTACTCACCCGCGAGGGTCTAAAGTCGCGGGGGTGGGGGTGGGGGGAAAGTGTTGGGAGGATCACTGTTCGAAAAGCCAGGTTTTGAGGCCCTTCCTGAAAAGAAGTAGGTTTTGGGTCTTGCGGAGGTGGGTTGGGAGGGTGTTCCAGGTTTTGGGTACAAGGTAGGAGAAGGATCTGCCCCCAGTGGTGGTGTGTTTGATGCGGGGGACAGAGGTGAGAGAGGGGTCAGCTGAGCGGAGGTTTCGTGTGGTGGTGTAGAAGGTGACTCTTTCGTTGAGGTAGGCAGGGCCTATGTTGTGGAGTGATTTGTGTGCGAGGATAAGGATCTTGAAGGTGATCCTTTTGTCAATGGGGAGCCAGTGGAGGGATTTGAGGTGTGGAGAGATGTGTTCGTGTCGGGGGAGGTCGAGGATGAGTCGTGCTGCTGAGTTCTGGATGCGCTGTAGTTTGCGCTTGAGTTTTAGAGTGGTGCCAGCGTAGAGGGCGTTTCCGTAATCAAGTCTGCTGCTGATGAGTGCGTGAGTGACAGTTTTTCTGGTCTCTGTGGGGATCCATTTAAATGTTTTTTTCAGTATACAGAGCGTGTTGAAGCATGTGGAGGTGAGAGCGTTGATTTGTTGGGTCATCGAGAGGGAGGAGTCTAGGATGATGCCGAGGTTGCGTGCGTGGTTGGCGGGGGTGGGTGCAGGGCCTAGCATGGTGGGCCACCATGAAGGGTCCCAGGTGTTTTTGTGTGGGCCAAAGAGGATTATTTTGGTTTTGCTTGAGTTGAGTTTCAGGTGGTTGGCTGTCATCCATATGGCGGTGTCGATGAGTGCATTGTGTAGGTTGGATTTGGCAGTGTTGGGGTTGCAAGTGAGGGAGAGGATGAGTTGGGTGTCATCGGCGTATGAGAGGATGGTGATTCCATGGGGTTTGATGATTTTGGCTAGTGGGGTCATGTATATGTTAAATAGTGTGGGGCTGAGGGAGGAGCCTTGGGGGACTCCGCAGGTGATTTTGGTGGCGGGCGATTGGAAGGGGGGGAGTCAGACTTTTTGGGTTCTGTTGGTGAGGAAGGAGGTGAGCCAGTCCAGGGCTTTGTGCCTTATCCCTGTGTCGTGAAGGCGTGTGCTGAGTGTGTGGTGGTAGACAGTGTCAAAGGCTGCAGAGAGGTCCAGGAGTATGAGTGCTACGGTCTCGCCCATGTCGACTCTGGATCTGATTTCATCGGTGCATGCTAAGAGGGCGGTTTCTGTGCTGTGGTTCTTGCGGAACCCAGATTGGGAGGGGTCGAGTGTGTTGTTTGTCTCGAGGAAGTGGGATAGGCGGGAGTTGACAATTTTTTCCGTAACCTTGACTGGGTAGGGGAGGAGGGAGATGGTGCGGTAGTTGGAGAGATCGTCTGGGTTGGCTTTGGTTTTTTTGTGGAGTGCGGTGACTTCTGCGTGTTTCCAAAGGTCTGGGAAGGTGGTGGTTTTGAAGGAGCTGTTGATTGTTGCTCGGAGTATGTGGGCGCTGGCGGGGCTGGCTCTGTTGTTTATGCGGTGGGTGCATGGGTCGGAGGGGGAGCCAGAGTGAATAGAGTTCATAGTGGTTTCAGTTTCTTCGTCGGTGGTGGGGGCCCAGGTGGTGAGTAGGTTGTGTGGTGTGTGTGGTGGGTATGTGTGAGGTGGGTGAGTAGTGTGGGAGAGGGGTGTGTGTGGAGCGAAGCTGTTATGTATGTCTAGAATTTTGCGGTGGAAGTGATTTGAGAGGGAGTCGCAGAGGGTTTGTGTGTGCGTGGGGTCTAGGTTGCTGGCCTTAGGTTTGGAGAGCTCTTTGATGATGGTAAAGAGTTCCTTACTGTTCTGTGAGTTGTTGTCAATGCGTTCTTTGTAGTGTGCTCTTTTGGCGGTGCTTATGAGTTGGTGGTGGAGGCGTGTGGTGGTTTTGAGGGTGGTGAAGTTAGTGGTGGTGGGTTCTTGTCTCCAGATTTTCTCTGCTTTGCGGCATTTGCGTTTGGATTTGTGGAATTCAGTGGTGAACCATGGTGCGTTCTTGATATTTCGGGTAGTGCTGTTTTTTCTGAGGGGGCGAGGTTGTCGGCACAGGAGGTGATCCATTCGTTGAGGTTGTGAGCGGCGGTGTTGGGGTCGGTTATGTTGGGGGGGTTTGCGTCATTTGGTTGATTAGGTGTTCCGTGTGTATCTTGTCCCACATGCGGTAGGGGGTGGTGTGATGTTGGTGGTGCTTGGGAGGTTTGTTGTAGGAGAAGTGGATTCAATGGTGATCTGTCCATTGGAGTTTGGTGGTGTGGGTGTAGGTGACGTGTTGGCTAGATGTGAAAATTGCGTCGAGTGTGTGTCCAGCTGAGTGGGTGGGGGCTGTGACTAGTTGTTTGAGTCCTAGGTTTGAAAGATTGTCTAGGAGGGAAGATGAGTTGTGATCGTGAGAGTTTTCTAGGTGGAAGTTGAAGTCGCCGAGGAGTAAGTAGTCTGTGGAGGTGAGAGCGTGTGTGCTGATGATGTCTGCGATGGTGTCGCAGAAAGAAGGGCACGGTCCTGGGGGCCTGTATATGAGTGTGCCTCTGAGGGTGGTGGTGTTGTTGACGTGGATGAGGAAGTGCATTTTTTCTGTGTTGTTGAGGGTGTCGAGGGTTTTGGTGGTGACCTTGAGGTCTCTCTATGAAGGATTGCGATGCCGCCCCCTGGCTTGTTGGGGCGGTCTCTGCGTTGCAGTTTGTAGCCTTCCGGGGTGGCTATGGCTATGTCTGGCTCGGATGTGGGGTTTGTCCAGGTTTCAGTGAGGAAGACGATGTCGGGTGAGTGTGAAGTGATGAGGTCCCAGAGTTCTATGGCATGTTTGTGTAGGGACCGGGTGTTCAGTAGTAGGCAGTAGAGGTGGTTGCGGGTGGTGTGGTTGTTGTGGTGTGTGATAGTGTTTGTGTGGATGTTTGTGGTGTTGTTGAGAGTGGGGGTGGCTGTGGCGTGGGGCTTGTGAGGGTTGTAGGGTGTGTTGGTAGGTGCGGGGGTTGTTGTGTTGGGATGAGGTATTTGGTGTTGTGGTGCGTCGGGTGTTAGGCAGGAGAAAAGGCAGGTGTGGCAGGAAAAGGGGCCTTGTGTGTGAGTGGGGGTTGTTTGCCAGCAGTTGGGGCGGGCTCTGGGGTTGAGGGAGAGGAGAGAGTGGGGGTGGTAGTATAGTCTGGGGGGCTTTTGGCTGGCAGGACCAGGGGGACTGGTGCTGGGCGCGGCTCGGGCGCAGACGGGTGCAGACGGGCTTGCCTCTGGCGCGCCAGCGGCGCGGCCACGCAGCAACCGCCATTAAGAGGGGAGGTGGGAGGGAGGGGCAGTTGGGAGGCAGGTGGCAGGCGGGAAAGGGAGAGCGAATGGGGGCAGGAGGGGGCGGGGAATAACAGAGCAGGGGGATCGCACGAGGGTCTAGATGACCCGGCGAGGAGGAAAAAACAGTGGGAAAAGGCTGGAGGTACAAGGAGAAATAGAGCAGAAAAGCGGCGGAAGGTAGGAGGTTAGAGGGGGGGATGGGGTTAGAAAACAGAGGGAAAGGGGCAGAGGCACAGAGAGTAGAAGGTGGAGAGTACAGTGATCAGAAACAGAGGCACAGAGAGTACAAAGCGGAAAATACAGTGTACAGAAACAGAGGCACAGAGAGTACAAAGCGGAAAATACGGTGTACAGAGACAGAGGTACAGAGAGTAGGAATCGGAAAGTGCAGTGATCAGAAACAGAGGCACAGAGAGTACAAAGCGGAAAATACGGTGTACAGAGACAGAGGCACAGAGAGTAGGAATCGGAAAGTGCAGTGATCAGAAACAGAGGCACAGAGAGTACAAAGCGGAAAATACGGTGTACAGAGACAGAGGCACAGAGAGTAGGAATCGGAAAGTGCAGTGATCAGAAACAGAGACACAGAGAGTACAAAGCGGAAAATACGGTGTACAGAAACAGGCGGAAGGCGCAGAAACAGAGGCACAGAGCACTGGGATGGAACTTACCAGCGCTGCTGTGGACCAGGAAAGAGGGCTGGGGCTCCGAACTCGCGATCGGTCGCATGGGCGGGGATGGGGAGAGACGTTGCAGCAAGGTGGAGCTGTCAGCGCAGGGGAGTGAGCTCCGGCCGAATGGTCAGGGTTCTCTCCTGGAATCTGTATGTACAAATGTACCAAAAGCATGAGCGCAGGCAAAGTCTTTATGTCCACTTAAAGTTACCTCCAGCTTACTCTTGTTACTCTTTTCACATTTCATAACATAACATTCCCACGTGCATTTTAAACTCCTTCATAAATAGCTGATATTCTATCCACCTCTAATCTTACCTTTCAAAGAACTGTCCCCACACCTGCGTGTTAGTTACATCAAGGTCCACTGGCACCCGAAACACGTATGAAGTATTATTGTCTTTTAAGCACTAATGTTATTTTGGATCTACTGAAAATTAATGCAAGATGAGAGCTGAATGTACATTTTCTTTGAGCGACAGAGGATAACAACTTTAAAATGCAAAATTCTTTCTAACAGTCAATCTAATAAATAACAGAATCTTTGCCTGGACCTGGAAAATCTCTTCTGTTTGGGATGCCCATGCTAAAAGAGAATGGTCCGGGGAGCTGCAGACTGCTGTTAGTCTAAAAATTACTCTGGTTTCCTATCAAAATGATGCATGAAACCCATTCTGATTTGCAAACAGCGGCAAATCAAATGAAGTGTCATGCTGCTCAGCAACTCTGATGAGCTAATCACAAACAACTGCATTGGGTGTCTGTAGGTTGGCCTTTCTGTTTGGCTGCTGAGATCCCATTCCTAATAGCCCTGCCCCTGCCAGACTGAGAATGGAATGGCAGCTTGGAAACTCACAGTTGTTAGAGGACCACTGCGAGACCCCTCCTTCTGTTCATACTGTTTTTTTTCAGTGTGTGATAATATTACGGAAGTATACCTGGGAACTCCAGACGTTCCCTGGGTCCCCTTTCATTCTCCAGAAAGTAAAAAGAAATGCACGCCCAAGGCAAGGACGAACCCCAGCATCAGCCTTAAGCAATTTCGAGTCAAGCAGAATTTTAACTAAGGAACAAGTGGGGCGCATCTAATAGTCATTCAAATCTTCATTCAAATGATTAATGCACTTAGAAATCCTACCTTTTATCTTAGTCTGGCGATCTTGCACTTGTAGGTCAAGGTCTTTACCTCCACAGCAGTTAAAGGCCTACACCCCCTGAAAAATACAGAGATGGAGGGGACTGGAAATTGTGTCTACAGCAGTTCTGGCCTTTGTAGTTGCCCAGTTACTTGCGGCTACAGTAACATATCACAATTTAACATTTCTTTGCAGTGTCTGCCATATGTTTTTTGAACAAGCATACCCCACTACAGCGTATCCGAAAGCAGACATTTCAGAACAGCTTTTGAATTAATAGATTAGAAACATAAAACGTGGAATGAAACTAAAATGACGTGAACGCTATTTGAAAGAAGGCAAAGAGACAAATACGAAGCCAGACAATGATGTTCTGCTGGAGAGAATATAAATGGATTGAAATTAATTGAATACATTTTGAGTCTGTGGGAAGTCTTCTAACCCCCACGACCACAGCTACAGGTACACCCGTCTGAAACACACCGTGGCTCATTTATCTCCAAGCAACTGAGAAACGAATGATAAACCTGAAAACAATCCACTTTTTGACCATACGGAACCGCTTGACTTCCTGCTAGTTATTGTTAAGAAGTAAGTGCTGTTCTTGCTTCATTAAATATAACATGAATACATAACTAATCAATGACATCTATACTTCCACCAACAGCAACCTCCATTACCAGTACAGCATTATCGGAACCAATGATCCTAGGAACTTTGCTGAAATTGCCAAACATAAAACATGACCTTTTTAATCTTTTTCCTCCTGTCTGACATGTGGAGTGCCATTAGGATCTCCTTTATCTTCTCTTTATTCAATGTTGACCCAGAGCCTCCCATATCCATTTTAAGAAAGCATATGTTGTCCACACTCATTCGCCAGTAATAGGCAGATTTTTTTGATGATGTTGAGTGTCTGATGAAAAAATAATTAACAGCAATTATATGAGGAATAAAGAGAACCGTTTTAGTGAGCATTCAAACCTAATCATTGATATTGATTTATACTCCCTGTAAGAATCTGAGCTTTTGGTTGAGGGGGTGTAACCCTACACCAGCAACAAGCACAATCCTTGTCAGGGTGAAACACAAAAGCCTCTAAATTAAACTCTGCGTAACCATATGGTAGTTTGGCATAAAAGCAGTAAGGCTTAATTTAGAGGCGGTGTGAAAATGATTTATGCAACATAGGAACAGTAATAAAGTGAAGACTTAACACAAGAGAAATCCCAAACTAAATTAGAAAAAATAGGAGAAATATTAAAAAATGAAATAACACTAAAAGGAATATAATATGTAGAAACATACTTATGAATTTCTAAAGTTCTTAGTGTAAAATCGAAGGATCAAAGTGCCAACTGCAGGTTTCTGGGAGTGTGAGACCAGGGCAAAGTGAAAAGTTAAGGTGACCATGATGTAACGAGGGCCAGATGCATGAGGTGGATTGTGTGTGGTTTCAGACTGCCTTCAAACTTAGAAGAAATTTTGAGGAAAGGTCTAGGAGAAGGTAGAGGTCAGCTGGCAATTCAGCAGCTCACTCCAAGGAGAAGTTGTCATCACCAGGGAGCCCTGGATGAAGTCTTAGTGAAGCCATTGATGATGTCGGCAAAAAGCTCAGAGTGGGAGAAGCTGTATTTTCAGGCTGAGGAGGTTGTTGATGGGGAGCCTGTTATCATTGAGCCCAGTGAATATTTTCACCTTCAGACTTAGACAACGTTTTGGATGTCGAAAAACCTCCACAATGACGAATCTGCAAACTGTAGCCAAAGAGGACTCCACTGAGGCCAGATACTCAGAGCTCTTGCTGAACAAGATTTTCTGCAGTAGAGAAGAATGTAATGAGGGCTACTGTGAGAAAACAGGGCTGATTGCAGAGGCCCCATAACTTTTTGCCCCCATTTTCCACTTTTTGCTGGTGTTTTCCTGACTTTAAAGGTGCCCTGGGTACTGCTAACCAGTCCCAGGGCCTGTGCTCTGTGTAAAATGGATATGCAAATTAGGCTAATTATAAGTGGCTAAGTTAACCTACCTATAAGTCCCTAGTATATGGTAGGGCATGTAGGTTTAGGGACCACAGCATAGGTGGTGCACACCTAGGTGCATTGCTGAGGTGCCCAGTGTCATTTTAAAAGCAAGCCTGCCTTGCTGGCTGCTTTTAAATTAAAGTTATATGCAAATTCGACTTTGGAATTAAAGGTACTTCCAAAGTCTTAAACTACCTTATTTTTACATATAAGTCACCCCTAAGGTGTGCCCTATGTGCCCCTAGGGCTGGGTGCCATGTAACTATAAGCAGGGACTTTATAAAAATAGATTTATAAGCCCTGGTGAGGTAAAAACAGCCAAATTCGTTTTTCCCTCATTGAAGTAAATGGCCTTCATAGGCTAGAATGGGCAGACTTTATTTTAAATTTTAAAGTCTCCTTAAATGTTGCATACCAAGAATTTGGTATCAAATTAATTGTTGTAATAAATCCTACAACTTCCAGTTGTTGGATTTAATATAACTAGTTCAGGTAAAAAGTTTAGACTTTACCTAAAAAGTTGCCAATTTCAGCTCTGCATTGTTTTTGCTGCTGTGCTCTGATTGGCCAGCCTGCAGCAGCTTCTGCCAGGCTGCCTTGATGAGGTGTGAAGTGGCCAGGCTTCACACAAAGGAATGTGCTTGGGGGAGAGAATCTCCCCTCAGCAGATGGTGAGGCAGGAAGGGGGAGGGCTGCCAAACTGGTCTTCAAAGGCAGAGAAGGACATTTGCAGCACCCAGCAACACCCCCACATCCTGCAACCCCAGACAATTAGGTGCCCCCTTGATTAGATTAGGAGAGGGCAGGAGAGGGGTGTGTTTATGATTTTTAGCCACACCAGTGGGTGGGCTCAGCCAGATGTAACCTCCAAAAATCAGATTCATCCATGTTGGATTTTTAGAGACTGTTGCCTTCTGGGATGGATTTTTGCCACACTTCCCAGGAAGTGGTCATCACAGGGGGACGACCCTGTCCCTGATTGGAGAACCAGGGCCCCCCTGCTTTTCACCCAGGAGCAAGGATAAAACTGGCAGACCTGCACCCACGCCTCAGATCCCCGCCAACTTTCAAGAAGAAGGAACTTAAGGAGAAGAAGGACTGCCCTGCTGGACCCCTGGCCTGCACCTGGACCCTGCACTCAGAAGGACTGCACCAGCTGCACACTTGGGCTTCACCACAAGAAGGACTTTGCCTGGCTTCAATTGGTTCAAGGAGGGACTCCCTGTTTGCTACAGGTGAAAAATTGCTATCCAGAGTCCCCTGCACCAACTCCTAAAAAAGAGACCAGTTGACCACTGCCCAGTGGCCCAAAAGGAGTTTGCGCCAGGTGCATTCTGGGAATTGAAGTCCACACCCCCCAAGGACCATCACAGAACTTCTGGACCCTTGGGGTGAGCTGTGGACCCCAAAAGAACCTTAAAAGAACATCTGGGTGAAGCCCCAGAAGTTTGGAGAAGATTTGACAAATTTTGTAAAAAAGCTCCAGAGAGGGACCGACCCGCCGCGGAAATTCTAGCCGGCTTGCCTCAACCGCGACCCGGCCTGACTTCGTGGTTCGTCCCGGTAAAGAAAAACATCCAAAAAAGAGACTAAGTCCGAACGTAAAAAGTTGACCGGGACCTCCCAGCCAACGTATCTGAGAAGGGCTCCATGGACGTCGGATCAAGATCCAGGTTTACCCCGGTCGAAGGATTTTCATCTCGAAAAAACGACTAAGTCCGAAGGTAGAAATCACCACCGAGGAAACCCACATCGCGTATCCGGACAAGGGCTCCAGGAGGTCGGATTCAACTGGCAGGTTCGTCCCGGTGAAGAAAAACTTCAAAATAAAGACTAAGTCAGAAGGTAACTTTTTGACCGAGGCCTCCCGCGACCTGTAGCCGAGCAGGGCTCCATCGCGGTCGGCCTGAAAGTTTGACTTTGCCCCGGTCCTGGTGCAACCAGATGACCCGATTGGCGCTTTTTGTTTCTAAGCGCTAGAAAAGTAATGATTCTTTAAAAATTCATATCTCCGGTTCCCTTTATCCGATTTTATTCATTTTGGTGTCATTTTAAAGATAAAAATATAAACTATTGTTATAAATTGGTTTGGGATTTTTAAACTGTTTCCTGTGTTTTATTTAATTACTGTTTTGTGATATTTGAATGCTTTACACTTTGTCTCCTAAATTAAGCCTTGACGCTCGTTGCCAAGCTACCAAGGGTTGAGCTGGGATTAATTTACTGAGACCTAACTGTACCTATGTGGAGGTTAGTGGCTTGTTGCTAGGTGTAGGTACCTACCTGCCCTACCAATAACCCATTTTCCAACAGCTACTATGAAATTAGGCCAACCAGCTGAGAGAGAGTAATTTAAATAATACATGATCTAAAATAAAATGCTTATATCAATGCTTAACTATGTTGCATAGAAAACGACAATAATAGTGATTTGCTTAAACGTGCATTAGAATTATGACTATGATATATGTGGCCACCAATGTGTATGCGAACTAAGGACAATAATGAGTAAAATTGTTTATGCTATAGTTAATCAAGCTTATATTAGCGTTTACGATATTTCATTGAAAATCTCATAGGCCTTAAGTTAGCGTGAGCTGTGGGTTTTTAGTTGCCTGGCTCTCATATTAAAAGCATTTTTCTGTTTTTCAGTGTGCTGACTCGCAAAGGGCCATGTCCCTGCAAATGTTCTTTTTCTTCAACCTAATGTATCAGTTCAAATCCTGTTCTCATCCGCATGCTTGCTGCTTTAGTATGAGTTTATACACAAAGTTGAAACAAAAGTAGATTAATGTAATGTACAAGGACGCTTAAACCATGGACAAAGGAACTCATGATCCGAGAAGACGTGCCAAGCTGTGAAGTAACCTCCGGATGTGCCACCTCCGAAGACGTCAATTTTGAAGACCAATCAAAATGTTATGAATTATCGTGGGGTGACAATTAGAATTATTTAATGTATAATTTGATAGGTTAAAGATAGTGGGATATAGTAAATGTCCAATAGAATTTTGGGGGAAGGTATTATGAAAAAGGGATAAAAACCCATGTCACAGAAGGGTCATCAGAACTAGGTAGGGAATGCTATTGATTTTATCCAGAAACTCTGTCACTCTGTTTGGTGACTTTGAGACTTATTAAACCATCCTCACCCATAGACTGCCCCATTACACTTCTCCTCCTTATGAGGGAAGCGTCCCCTGTCCTTTAGACGAGTTTAGACTGATGGCGTATTGACTGATGTCCTGAAGACGAAGACTGAACCTGTTTGCTGACCTAATCCTTGGAGGGTAATTATGACAATGCAATTTGTAATTTGTCTGTTTGCTTTTCCTTTCTAGGTACCAACTGCTCATTTTGATAGAGGCCATAGCTAGGTGTTTTCCAAATTGGTGTTCTAAATTGTTTTGCATGAAGCCCAACATGCTGATGCTAATTAGTGGTTAAGATAGGAGTTCACTTTGACTGACGCAAATAGACAAATGACTGACGTTACGCTATGCTGAACTGACACATATATGACATTTGCTGTATGCTGATCTATGTTCACGCCGTGCTATGTTCTTATGTTTGTGATTCTTGCACTAATGAAATCTTATCACAGCCGTTATATTGTGATTATGCTCTTATGCTTCCTGGTATTGAGATGAACTCTTCTGCTCGTAGATTGTAATCAATAGGGAATAAAATTCATAAAATTCTATCAAAGGTGTGGTTATTCATGGCTGAAACGTCATGGTTGCGTCGACAATTTGATTAATGTCTGTGTCCAAAATAAAGTGCATTGTGGTGGTAAATATCAATGATATTATTGATATATTGCTTGACATATTGATCAGTTATCTCATCCTACGGTGTCTCTCCACTGGGTCACAAGATTAATTGGCCTAAAACGAGTCCTAATGTGTAATAAATTGACATAGAAGGACGCGTTAACACAGTGATGCACCTTGGGAAAAATGGCTGCCAGGTAAGTCCTGATTTCGTGTAGGTTCTTTTGCCACTTTTTGGTGAAACTTTTTCTAAGTTCCAGGTTTTAAGAGTAGGCAGGAGCGGTAGCTCTAACACCACTTCCAAGGGTCCAGGATGTGACGGGCACTGCTTTGGAGGATTAAAACTCATTCCAGCACAGGGCAAATGGAGGGTTCAAGGCCACTGGAGCTTGTTACACAGGAGGACAGACAACTAGCCTTTGGAGTTACTCTGGTAGTCTTGGGTTCAAGGAGATGGTCCATTTCACCTACAAGCAGCAATGCAGGCCTTCAATCAGTAGGACAGTCCCCTGGGAACCAAGGCAGGCCTTGAGCAGCAGGGCAGTCCTCTGAGAGAAGAAGGACAGTCACCTAGGGAACAAGGCAGGCCTCAAGAAGCAGTGTTGTTCTGAAGAGGTGTTCTAAGGGTTCATTATTTGTACCTGGAGGCAATCTTTAAAGTGGGGTAAACACCGTGGACTACTCTCACATCTAGCTGTGGAAAGTTCTTTCCTTCATACAAGGCTACAAAAAGTCTGGGGTGACCAAAGGCCAGTGTCAGGTCTAACACTTCCATATGCCACAATTATTTGGGAAACACTTGAGTTTCAACACAAGTATCAGTGAAACTCCATTCAACCTCTAGAAGCTATGGCCCCACAGGGAAATATGTATTTGATTTAATCAATACTAGCGATTATAAAGTCAAGAAAACAACACAATGACATTATTAAACCACTCTAGACAAATACAAAAAAAATGTGATAAGCAAAACTAAAACCCTCATAATTAATTAAGGGGAACCTGAGACATGAAAGTATAAATATTTAGTACAAGATGCATGTAGAGAAACTAAAGCATCAATGTAAAGTCCCAGTCCTGATTGACTGGGATCTAGGCATGATTTCAGGCTGACTTCAATGGCGCAGAACTTGGATACACAAGACAGATTGCTCTGGTCAAAATTATGGAAGTCAAAGTCTTTCAGTGGGGCAAGATTTAAACCTGAATCTGGTGATGATATCTCAAAGTTTCAAAAGTAATTGTCGAACCCTGTGCTGAAGCCCTTGGCTTGGGCCACAAAAACTCAGAGTGTGACAAAGCTGGATTTTGTATCCACTGAAGTCACTTTACAAACTGGGATAGATTTGTTGTCTTTATTTTACATATGAACTTTATCACTTATTTGCTTCTCAAAATCTTTCAGCACTGCTAGGCTGGAAGTTCTAGCTGCATATGGCTCCAGCTTGGCAAACATCTCAAAGTCAGGCAAAATTTGTTTTTCTTCCTGCCTTGGGAGCACCCATCCTGGTGAAGCCTCAGTACATTGTCTTGCCCTCCATAGCTCGAACAAATTACTAAATCCCACTTTTCTATAACTGCTATGACAGTTCCTTCCCATCACTACTGTAACCCTTATGTCCTGGGGTAAACACCATGGTCCCTCTCTCTAGCTAAAGCTCTTGCAGGGTCCAGTCCTCTGTGTTCAGGTGGGCTCCTTTGAACTCAGACTTACTTCTGCTTAAATCCAAATTTAGTAACCCGTTCTTCCATCAGAAGGGCTTCTGGCTCTCCTTAAACCACTCCCCTCTTTGGATGATGTCTTTTCGCTTTGCGAGGCCCAAAAACTGTATTTTTACTGCTGCAAAAGGAGCTAGAAAGTCCATTGGCACTTTGGTCATAAATCTGCACCCCGCTGTTTGTAGATGATTCATTGTTAATATCAAACAACCTCTAGGTTTGAAAACTTTGTCAAACAAGTTTATAGATTTCTGCAAACATCGGGGTTTGTAGATGAACACCAGTAAAATTAAATATATGACTTTTAACCTGCATAAATCATAGGGGAGAATTGAAAATGAAAATGAGAGATATTGATGAGCATTCTGTCCTACCTAATCAAAAGAGTTAATTGATTTGATTACTTGGGAAAAAAATGCCAAACACAATGCAATGGACCCCTCATGTTAACAGAAGCAGACTGGTAGAGCAGTATTGTAGGGTGGATGCATCTTAAAAATGCATTAAACTACTGAATTAAACTCTGTGTCTCCAGCTCTTCACGAATATAGCATAAAGGCCCAAGGGGCTGAGCTCTACAGAGCAGAGATTTGTTGCAACCAGTATGCTTATGGTCTAACTATAAAAAGAAAAACTCTGTGAGAGCTAGAGCAGTGCAATTTTAATGCTCCATAATTTTATTAATCCTGTGTTAATCCATGTGTTAGAATGTGTAGCCATAAACGCATAAGGAAGCCACATGTTGTTTAACCATAGTATGATAATTAGTCTATGTTGTGTTCATATTAATCAAAATGTATTCCTAACATTGGCCTAAAACTTGTATTGTCTTGCATGATTCAGAACAGAATGTTTCAGGCTTACCGAGGACTCCCTATAAGTGTGACGTAATCCCTAGAATAGAACATAATTAAAGCTTGGTTTAGAATGTTGGAATTTAGGGATACACACAGGGGACTAAAGGCGTGTGATTTACCACTCTGTGTGTGGGCTAGTTATTCAGCTGGTACCAAGCTTGGGAGGACACTACAACGCGATGAGATAGGGGATAAGTAGCCAGGAGAAGAAAGTGCTCTCCAGGAGAGTTTTGTTTGGTCCAAGCAAATTGCCCATGCGTGCCACTTGTGCGTTCATCAAAGTGCAGAGTCAATGGTTGGCGTACGTCGAGTCAAGGTGCAACTCCAGCCAGTGTGAAGCATGTGAATGAAAAGAGAGCTTTATGGAAACGTCTATGCATCGTTGGTTAAGAAACTACAACCAAGATCCTACAAACAGGTACCGTGCTGCCATGCAAAATAAAGTTATACACTATACGGAACGTTGATGCTGAAGGAGTATTTAACCAGGTTTGCAAAAATCATTTAAAGACAGTTGCTAGATATCAAACAGCACTGCAAGGCAGACATCAACTAGGTATAAAACAATGCAAATTGAAGTGCAACAAAAATAAAATGGATAACTTACTGAGCCCGCTAAAATGAGTCATTGTGCCACAGCAGTCACTGAAGTGGCTCAAGGAGAACTGCTCCGGGTTGTGCTTATTGAGGTGTTGGTACCCAAACTGAAGAAGACAACTAAGAGAGGATATGCCACTCCCATTGACATCAAAGATGATCCTGAGATTCACACGTCAAAAGACTTTAAACAGGATTTGCATTAACATGATCATGTGTCAGTGAGTGCGCTACTTTTAACATCAGTAAGTTCCACACTGGTCTCCAATGCTGCCACCTTCCTCAAACCACCATCACCATGTGACACTGCCAAAAAGCAAAAAATTGGTGACGGATGGACTGCATTGAAGATTTCACAGATGCACTTGAAGAGACTGATAACAGGAAGATGATCAAATATCTCAAAAATCTTGCTGGTGATTTTGTGAAAGAACTCATAAAGGAAATGCCAAGAACTGATGAAGAAGTCACATACCATCACATTACGAATGCATTGAATCTCAATTTTAATACAGTACCAAACTTCAACTATGAATGATATGTGTTCAGTCAAGAAAGTCAAAGAGTTGAGTAAACAATTTATGAGTTCATGGAAAGAATCAACACACTCATCAAACACTGCATGTTTAATGAATTTAATAATAAATAAGTCATGAGACAGAGTGATCGATGGATATTAGTCCAAATCATTCAGATGATGAATGCTGAGAGAAATTCTTAGTCTGAAGTGAGTATTGATGGTTCCCAGAGCTGAGGACTGTGCTGAGAGACAAGCTGCTAACCTGGAGGTGCCTACAGCTCGTCAGTCATGAGTGTGAAAAGTAATTTGATGCAAAAGACTGAAGGAAACAAAGTGATTTCTACACACAAAAAGAAGTTGTTTCTGGTGAGGATTTGAACTTCGAAGCAATAGAAAGTGTCCCACCATTAGTTAGATATGCAAAAGCTGTGGTAAAGAGAACTATTTTGTTATGATGTGCAATGCGAAGGAAAAAGTAAGTGCGTCATGGCATGAAAACAAAATGGCTGTCAGAACATTCCAGAAGCAAAGTTCGACGTGCGACCACAAGGCCAAGCGGCGACATCAGTTGAGGCATATACATTTTAAATAAAGTTGATTGTCATCTAAACCATCGTCAAACAGTTCTTCAGCCTCAAAAATAAGTGTAAGTTAAGAAAGTGATTGTGCCATGTCAAAGTTTACCTCAGGAAAAGTGCACACGTCGGACTGGTCACCTCTGAGGAGGATAGTCAATCCAAGAACAGTCAACATGTCAAAGCAACAAATTCATACAAACACTGTACAAAGATTACATTGAAAGTAAATGGATGTTCAATGTCCTTCAGTATCAATAGTGGAGCCTCAATAAATATAATGTCTGCAGAAACGTACAATGAACTGTCTCCATTACCAAGGCTTACATCATCAAAGACCAAAGTGTACATGTGGGCTGTATCAACACCCACGAAAAGTAAAGGTTTGTTTATACTGGCAGTGAAACATAAGAAAACAAAGGTACAGGCATCAATCCATGTGCTTCAGGGTACAGTGGCAAGTAACTGCTTGCTCAGTTTCAACACAGCTCTTGACATTGGACGGATTTTAGTCATCACAAAATAGAAAGTCAATTCCCTTCATTGTTCCACGATTTAGGAAAGTTAAAGACTATGAACGTGAAACTGTATATTAATGAGGATGTCCATCCTGTTGCTCAGATACAGACGAGTTGCTTTTCATTTACAAGAAGCTGTTGAAAAAGAACTTGAATCATTACTTAAGCATGACATTATTGAGCACTCTACTGGTCGAACACCAAGGGTTTCTCCCATAGTAGTAGTGCCTAAAGAAGACCATGAAGGAGCTGTTTGCACATGCGTTGACATGCGCCAGGCGAACAAAGCGAATTAACAAGACCGACATCTAGGGCCGCACATTCCTGACATAATCATATAATTGAATAGTGCCAACATCTCCTCTCGACTTGATTTGAATGAAGATTATCATCAGTTAGAACAATTGCTACACAAGTTGGTTTGTTTAGATTTAAGAGACTTAGGACCTCAATAACTACTTTTTGGCGCAGGGCAGTGTCACAAGCCTTCTTGCTGTGCTACCCTTCATCAAAAGAAAACAGCAGGAATGCACAGCATCTATAAGCTGTGGTGCATCCCTGTCCTTCTCTTCTGCGCAGCCGTACAATGGGCTGCCATGCGCCAACACAAGAACATTTGCACCATGGTGCATGTGCGCTGCAGAATGCAGCACACATTGAAAGAGAAAAAATTGAGGAGAAATAAAGGTATTTCTCTTTGTTGTGCCTCCCCATGCTTCCTCTGCAGAGGTGTAGGCTTTTGACGCATTCCCAGGTTTACAAAATCTTATCAATCTGGGAATGTGTCAAAATCCCTGGGTGATGTGGTGGGAACTCCTACAGCAACACCCAGGGAATGCCTCTGTGACCTAAATTAAAACAACGCAGAGACTTGCACTGCATTGCCTTACTCTGTATCTATAAGGCAGTGAAAAGCCATGCAAAGTAGCTGTGCATGGTATTGTAGATATGGGCCTGCAGCCTGCACCACCACTATATCACAAAAAGTGAGCCCCTTAGTTTTAGTGTGTCATCAGCTGCAGAACTTTCCCAAGTTCAAATTCGGTCTTGGAGAGCTCTCTTTGTAGCAACAATACCACAATGTTCTTCGTTAGCCACTTCTATCACCTTTTGTGGTGGACTCTCTGGAATCAGGATCCTAGTTCCTCACAGTATAACTCCTTCCTGAGTTCTGGACAATCCATCTTTAGCATTCATGTACTTTTGATATTCACCATCATTACTGAGAGGTTAAATGTGTTAGTTCCATGACTGATGTGCAATTATGTTTTTAAACTTTATGAAGATGCCATCATGACTCGTAGCAGGGCCAATATGGGCTAACAATACAGCAGCTGGTTTACTTGACTTGACAATGAAATTGATGTAGGCATCAGCCGTTTTGAATGGAGTACCATGACCTTGAATAGGCGCTCTTGAAAGGTAGTCAGCAGGATTTTGATGCTTTCCTGGTTGATGCTCAATTGTATTATTGTATTATTGCAATGATAGTCAACAAAACTTGATGATCAGTCACCAGCATAAAAGGCTTTCTGTACAGGAATACATGGAAAATGTTCACAAGCCCATACTCTATCCAAATGTTCTTTTTTAGGCTGTGAGCAAGCATATTCTGTTTGAGATAAACTTCTACTGGTACAGACCACAGTATGACATCTTGCATTTGGGCATGCACTATGCTGCGCAGGTAGTGCCTAACTTAAGAGGGCTATCATCAACCACAATCTTGCCGTGGAGCTTTGGATTGAAGTACACCAATTCTGTGACATTTTCAACGGTGTGTTTAATTTTCTTGAAACTTTTTTCACATTCTTGTTTCCATTTAAACGAAAAAAAATCTTTTTAATTCTCATAATGGAACACTGACAGTGGCACAGTCCTTTATCTCTTGTGAACAGTAGCTGGCTACTCCAAGAAAATAACTCATCATTGAAACATCTCTTGGGGGGTTCAGCATTTATCAAGGATTGTACTTTTGCATGAAAAGGTGTCATGCCCCCATCAGAAAAGATATGACCAATGAATTTCAGTTTTGTCTCACTGAAATCACACTTTCCTGTGTTTAAAGTCAAGCCTGCATCATTGAGTAACTGATTTACTTGGTTGAGGGCTCTGTCATGCTCCTTCTGTCTAGCTCCCAAAACCAGTATGTCATCACTAGAGTTAAATGCATTCACAACATGTTGTACGATAAGTCTTAAGACGTCTTGGGAAAGATCTGTATTGTATTTGTCGAGTGTTTAGTTCTCTTATTTTTAATCTGCCTGAACTTTTTTGTCGCCTTAGTCAACCGTTGATGAAATACCTGTCTTGAGAGTTGTCTACATGACTTTGAGTTTAAGCATGTAATAAAGCCCCTTAACTTTATTTCCAACTGGAGTGCTTTTTGTATGGTCATATTGGTCATACTGTGTAGTTGAATAGGTTTGCATTCAAATGTGATGACTTTTTCTCCACACCTTTATGCTTGGTCCAAAGATTCTTTGCTCTGGTCAGGCACTGATTTCTGTAAAGGAAGAATTGCTTCAACAAATCTGATACAGGAGGTCTGGTTCTCCCCACGAGGGGGGAGAACAATTTAGGCATAGTGTTAGAGAAATAGGATTGGTCCAGTGTAATAGTCCACTCCAAATTTTCTCTACCCCGACTTCTGCCCCATGGTTTGTTCAGAAGAATGATGAAGTTCCAGGGTTGTTCCTGTGAGAGACGGATGTGGGAACATTAATAGGGTTTTGCTCTTGCATTGCTTTTGGCTTGAAGATTGCAGTAAAGTGTGATGTTGTGCAGTTTTCCAGAGTCGTACTCGTGTGATTGTGGCGCTTCTTGCTAAATAAGTTCCATGGTAGTTGCTGTTGTTGTCGATGGCTCTGCCATGGCCTAAGCTCCCAGGATAATGCACAAGTGTGGAAAACACTTGGTTAATTTATTATCTGCATTGTGCATTGCTCGCGAGGGGCCATCAAGTGTACCAATAGTTTTCCTTGTGTGTGTATGGGTTTTGGTTGGTATTAAGTGAATCCTGAGTGCACATAGAGGAACTGTATCAACCGGAGTAAGAATTGCTGGTTTAAGTTTCACTCGTTGAGTAATTGTGAAAGCCATAGTTGGATAGTGTATCTCTATTCTGCTTTGAAGTGACTGAGTGCTTATCCTGTAGCACGCAGACAGTTTGTTGTTTTTTGCATTTGGTGTGTATGAGCGACTGTGTGAGAGGCAATTGTGAAGCTAATATGTGGCTCCTAAGGGAGAGAATGTGACTTCATTATGTGCAGTGCTGAGATGGGCTGGTTAGTGTAAAGCTGTACTGGTATTGGTGGACAGTGCTGTGTTGCTATTTGTCAAGAACATTGAGATAAAAGGATTGAGGGATTTAAGTTGCTTCCTGATTTGAACAAAAGGTTATTGTGACTTATTGAATTTGATTAGAAATGAAGTTCTTTAAGGAGTTAAGAGTACATTGAAAGGAGGTGTGTTTATTCCAGTTAGAGAGGGAATGAAAACCTCACCCGAAGATATTCCAGGTCATTATGGAGCACCAAAAAAGGGTATGGCTTGAACAGTGATGCAAGATTACTGAGAAAGAAGGTGCACTAGCATTTCCCAGTTATGGAAGTTTTAATCTAAGGATTCTAGCTAATCTGAGGTGAGTGCTTTATAAGATTAAACCATCTCTGAGACCCGCACAATTTGAAGCACTTAATATTTGGTAACGCATGGCATCACAGAAACTGAAAATCAAGTATGAGAATAGAGTGTAGAAAGTGTTAAAGACAATTACAGAGGCAAGATGGGGTGAAGAGCAGAAAGCCTGGAAAGCAGCTATAATCAAAGGAGTTAGATTGTATCTAGCTATTTCAAGTGAAGAGGGAGAAAACATTTAACCCAAGAGAAAGACTAGAAAAGCAGAGACAACAACAGATACTGAGGATAAAAAGACAGTGATGTACGGCAGTGATTTCTTGATGATTTTATAAATCACATCTTGTTAAATCGTCCACCTCCTTACCATTCCATTGAGGTAGGAGCAACAAGTGAAGCTGTACAAAAAATGTAATCCAAAATGTGCTTACTGCTCTAGTTGTACAAACCCAGAGTCAGAAAGTACCAAGTATGCCTGAAAATTTGGTGACACAAATTACTGAGGTGAATCAACCGGTTCAGAGCTTTAACAATGTTCAGCCTGTACCAAGTCCTAATATGAATCAGATTGTGCCAAATTCTAATGTGAAGCAGACAATGCAGTCACCTTATATGAATCCACCTACGCCAAATTTTATTCTGAATCAACCTGTGCGAATGTTCAGTCCAGGTCAGACAATATCAAATGTTTCACCAACTCAAAAAAACAGTGTCTTATCAGGACAGAGTGTAGGAGTTCCTCAGAATCAGACAAATCATATTGTTCTAGTTGCATTAACAGTTCCTATGAGTATAAGTCCAGTTGTTCCTTTGTATGCTCTTCGTATGTCTGGAATGAATGTACATTCATTAAATCTTCTGACAGTTCCTAATACACCAGTTACATCCACTGGGATTTCACCTATTGGTATGCAGAGATCAATATCTTCTAATAACTCAGAGATGAAGAGAACAGGTTCTCTTATGAGACCATTGACACTTTTATGATTTATCCCTGGTGCAAGGTTTTCTCCGTGAGCCTCGCTTCATTTTGTACCCAGACCAGAGCAGATCCCTAATGTTAACTGTAGTACTCCATAAGGAGGAATACCTTCTAACACACCAGAGAAAAAATGTCAATTTTTAGTAGCCTAAATCAGCAGTCTGTAGGTCCTTCAGAGCGGAAGTGTTGCAAAGTAATCCTGTAAATTTACAAGGTTTTACTGCACAACAATTGAGTGATTGGTTAAGTAATTTGAGTTCTAAAGGTGCAACAGTTATAATGAACTGCAATGCGGTAACATAAGAAGCACCACAGAGAGATAGATTATTGAATGTGTCCAGACTGAAATTGGAATTAAATGAAATTATATTAGGAACATTAGACTTGGCACAATTGTAAACGTACACAGAAGGCGAACTTTGGTTCATGTGCAAAGACATTACTCAATGTGCAGGCAAGACTTATGAAAGATTAGCGGAGAAATATGATGTGGATTTGGAGAAAGCAAAGCCCTTAAAGAGAAGTTACAGACTGGAGTTTAGCGTAAAAGACATAGGTAACATGAACTCCCTTGGAATGAAGTTGACTATTAAGGAATTACCCACATACATTCAGAAATGGGGAGCTATTGAAAGTTGAAGGGAAAAGAAGAGAGATCAGAAAAACAGAAGCCAGATGTGGCCCCGACAGGAGAAAATCAAGCTGAGGCCAATGTGAAAATGTTGCCCATGAGAGAGATACCTTGGACAAGGAGTGATATTTTGTCATTCACAAATGACTTCTAAGATTCAGAGAGAAATAGGTGAACGGTACAAGCAGACAGAAAGGTTTGTGAAATTTTTAAAATGCCTGGAGGAACATTTGAATACATTGTTTGACACTCTGGTTCCCAGTGATCTGTGAACTGATTGTAAAGTTAATGTTGATTGTCCAGACAGGGAATCCCCCCATGACTGACAGGATGACACAGGAATCAAGAGTTGATTTATGGCTATTATGAGAGATTGTTACCTGCTTTTAAAAATTTCAGTGTAAAATAAAATGGTTGAGAACAAATAAAAATAGGGAGACAAGATGTAGAATGCAGGCCAGGGGAGACCCCAGAGAGATCCCAATGAGCTCAGTACGACCCAAGAGGGACCAGCAAAGTCCCAGGAGATGGAGAAGAGAAAGCAGAAGTGTTGCTGTAGTGAGGAGGAGAATGACATCTTGGTCAGAGAGGTGATGGAGCACCAACAACAGTCACCTCCAAATTGCCAATAGGTGGGGGAGAGGCTATATGGCAGGGAATAGTAAATAAAGTCAACAGCGTGGCAGAGGTAAAAAGGACTGTCACTGATTGTAAGAAGCGATGGCACAATTGCAAGCTGAGAACTATGGAGAAACTGGCCAGGAACCAAAAGGCAGGAGTGCAGAATGGAGGTAGAAGTCCCACACCCCAAGGGGACCTGGATGAGCTTGTGGAGATGGTGGCAGCTGACATCCTGGAGGAACTCTTCACTGAAATGACAATACAGGACAGGGCAGGCTAGCAAGACCTACCACAAATGCATGGTAAGTTGCACAGGTGGACTATCTGGAATTTTACAAATGGCAGAAGGGGGAGGCAGATAGGACACACTGAATGCATGCAAAAGGGTTGCATTGGGACACAAAGGGCCAGAATGAAAAGGCCCCATCGCCACCAGAGCCTCACTTTGAGTGACGGTCTGGTGGCTCTATGCACCCCGACATATACACACGTGGTGTTAAGCCACTTATTGTGGCTTAACACCACCTTGTAAATATGGCTACTACACACACCACTTTGCCTGGAAGGAGCGTGCAATCCGTGTGGCCGTGCAATAATAACACCCATTGGATATTGTTGTTGCTCCAGATTCAAGACTACATGTTAACCTGTGGCTGTGACTAAATCCAACACCACACCAGGGGTGGTGTTAGGATGGCGCAATAAGGGGAAATGCTTTCTTTCCACCTTATGTCAATGCCCTGCTTATGTGTGCTGCATCCTACAGCACACATAAGCAGCACACATACAGCACACATAAGCAGCACACATACAAATGCCAAATTGCCATAATAGATTATGTGCAGGAAGGGACACCTTCCTGCATATAAACAATATATCCCCTCACTGCAGGCACCCTTGAACAATGTATAAGGATGCCTGCGTTGGTGCAGGGAGCTTCAATCTGTGCCAGAGGAAATGCAGTGGTGCGCCGTGTTCCTGTAAATATGGCTCATCCCTGCATCTCAAAAATGGCACAGTGTGGTGCAGCTATTTTTGGTGCAGCACAGAGCTGCACCACTTTTGAAAAAATCAGGGCCTCAGTGTGCAAATTGTTCTACGCTACTCGCACAGGGTGGCTCAACAACAACTCTCACACACCTCCATGCACCATTTGGAAATGGGCACAAAATTTAACACATGCAACAAATGGGGCATGTCTATGATCATCATTTGTGCTGCTGTACAAGTAGCATCAATTTTACTATGTAACAAGGTTGGCTGTGTTGTGGGATTGGTTGCTATTGTGCATAAAGGGATACCTTCATGCGTAAGAACAGCCACAACTGTCATCAATGTTGCACTACGGGCCCAATGTCACTAGCCCGTAATGCAACAGTACCATCATACAAATAGTTGCCAATGTGGATCCAAGCTGTCCAAACCCCTCGTGCCATCTTAACAAGGTCTCAAAATGCATGCTTTGATCCACATTGTACATCCTTTCACCAACATATGTCTGTGACAGACATGCTGTATGCAAGGAAATGTCCCTTATGTAGGGATGGACAAACTAATGGGGCTGACAATCCATAAAGATTTCACTGTGCCATCTAATTAGAACATGTGTGGGGCCTGATAAAGGCAAATGACAAGGTGACACAAGCATTGTAAGCAATGGACCTCCCTTTGCTTTGCTGCACAAGCACCAAAATATTGGCAACACTCATTAGATTACTGTGGAAATGTCCACCATTGTGAATAGGAATCTAAATGGTGTGCTACCATGGTGTCAGTGGCTGGGGCGAGAGGCCTGCAAGGAATATGGTGGTCTGGAATCAATACATCAAATTCCTTGAAAGGGTGCCCTGTGTGTGATGCACAATGCAACACATAACAAACAACTACAACCTGGGGTCTGTAACATGTCACTGAGCCACCAGTAGCAACTACATGATGAGCCATGTCAACAGCCACTACAACCAAAGGTTGATATTTCACTATCCCATTGCACAAGATGATGCCTTACCTCCTGGCGACCTGCCTGTCCTGGATTTTACAGATGCTATGGATGGCAGGCTGCCAATCATCAATGAAGAGCGTCTCCAGGATGTCCTAGGTTCCTTCCAGACACCACCTCCGGTCACAGGGAGGAAACACAGCATTTTGGGGTGTCCACATGAACTACCCAACTACCAACACATCACCAACCAGTTCTGGCACCCAGACCTCATCTTTCAGAGGACAGTGGTTGGAGTCCAGTGGGAGTTGGCCTAGTAGGAGTGGGTGGGGATGGAGACCAGGGCAGGCAGCCTAGAGGGAGTGCAGAGGTGCCTCAATCCAAATAAGGACAATTCTGCTGCCATCAGAGACTCACACTCCCTGCTACGTGGACTCCAGCAGTCCTTAGCTAACATTGCTGCTGTCATGAGGCAAAGGCTTCAGCAATTGCCCTTCCAAAGTGGCAGTAGCATGATAGATAACAGTTTGGGGGTGATACAAAATGCCCTGGAGTCCATACAGTGTCCTCCCTCAGTGAAAACATGGCTGCGGTGTTGAGAAATCACAGTTTCTCCTTGCTGCAATTATGCCTTATGTGTTTCCACGAATGGCAGCTGCCCGGACCTTTGATTCCACATCTCTATCCCCTGATGTGTGTGTGCCCCTCTCAACTTCAACAACAGCACCACCCATGGCACAGGAGGAACCACACTCATCAGAGGATGAAGATGTGGAAGGAACAAGTTCCACATGTAAAACCACCCAATAGCACCAGTCCATGCAACAGTCCATGCCACATGGACAGTATCTCCTTAGTTCTCTGCTTAAGATCATGCCAGTGTTGTGACAGCTGGCAATGTGCCTTCTTCACTCAACCACTGTTGACAATGTGTTTTCTTTACTCAACCACTGTTGAACACATACATCAGAGGATGAAGATGTGGAAGGAACAACATCCTCACATAAAACCACCCAGTAGCACCAGTCTGTGCCACATGGACAGTATCTGTTTAGTTTTGTGCTTGAGATCATGCCAGTGTTGTGACAGCTGGCAATGTGCCTTCTTCACTCAACCACTGTTGACTTATATGCTATGGACTGTCTTTGTCTCAATTCCTACTTATTGTCAATTTGGACACCTCCTCACTAATGCACACTTCTCCTCCCTATGACTCATGACATGTCACTCACCCTTGGACTCTGATTGTACATCAAATGGCTCAAGGTCTGTCATGGGGTCAGTGAACTGGGCATTGCACTGCATTAGAAAATAAACTTGCACATGGAAATATATCACCATAATCATATTTTCAGTGTTTAATCAACTCATATACATAGCTGCCTTGTGTGAAGCAATGTAAATGAGAACAAAACCAAATGACATGTGTGGCTTATTCTCAGACACAAAGGCACACACAATGACTCAAACATGATAAAGGGGACCAATAATATTTTGGACTACAAACACCTTACTGAGCCTCACAAGCATGTATCGAACACATTTCCATGCAAGTTGACATATGGCAAGAATGGTTCAGAACTCAAATGTCAGGAAATTTCCTTGAAAAATTTACCAATGCAACAAATATATGAGGAAATGAAGAGCATATTCAAAACTATGACAGTCAGCTGTCACTTTGCCAGTATCTATACCCCAAATAAGGCGGAGTATAATGTGCAAAACCTTTCTAAAAAGATTGTGACAGATCCTAGCAATGACAATTGATGTAGCATCATTACCTGCCAAATATAGTGTATTCATACACAACTAAAGTGTCAGGAACTATGCTGAAAACTGTCTTGATTAGCTGATGTCGTAGTGCTGCCAATCAGGCAGGTCCTTGGTCAATGGGGATACACATACTGTAGACATACATGTAAATCAATACTGAATGCATACCCTAAGGCATTTCCCCAACTTGGCCAGCGCAGACATGAGAACACCCAGACAGTCAATCAACATGGACACCTAATTGTCAGAAATGTAACAGGGTTTATTGGTACCTAAAACACAACCTATTAAAAACCTAACTTATCCACTAACCTACAGTAACCTACACTAAGCTAACCTATACTAACTTATCTTAACTTAACCCTAAGGCTATCTATCCTATTCTAAACTTAACTTATGCACACAATGTCCTCCCCACTCCCTGTTATGAGACAATAGACTTTTAGGACAACATGAACTAAACTACACATATACTAACTAATTCTGTGTTCTAAACAAATATATACATTTTTGTACTTTTGTATTTTTTAATTGTTCAATTTTGTTTTTATTTTTTGTACATATACCTCAAACATATCCCCCCACCCAATGATGCACACTGGGAAAGGAAGGTCATGGAAGTGGTGAGTGGCCACACCTACAGCTTCTTGACATTGCTCTTTATAAATTTCAGCAATTTATAAATTCCGGCATTGTCTGCCTCAAGTGTGGCCAACCTAGCCTTCAGCTCAGCCATGTCTTTTTGCATTTCTGCCTCCGAGCTGGACCCAGTGGCAGATGCTGGTGGCTGTTGTGGTGCTGGTGCTGTAGACTCTGGATGCTGAGGACACTCCTGTAGTTGAGGTGGTTTTAGGATGTTGGCTGGTCCACCATTAGGGAAGGAACTTCCATGTCCCGGATGACTTTCTGTGCGGTATCTCCTTGCCATGTTCCTGTAACCAGCCCGGTCCATGCAAATGTGCCGAAACCTTTCTACGTGTTTAGGGAATTTCTCTTTCTGTGCAGGGATCACTGCAGCAGCTAAAACATGAGGAGAACATGTCATTAGTAAGTAAATTGGGTAGAGGAGCAACAAGCATGCATTGTAAACAGCATTTTGTGATGACGCATGTTGTCAAGTAGTAAACCAATACCAAGGGGAAGACCCAAGTCCGAATCCACCTAGCAAGCATCTACAGTATTTAGTACATGTCACTAGGATAATGGCTTTCCAAAGTTGCACATTAGGGCCAAGATGTGACAGGGTCTAGGGCCTCCTTCCACCCCATTAGCGTCATAAGCATAATGACACAAACAAGGCACAACAAGGCCAAATGGTCAGCAGAATCTCAAGAAAGTGGTGCAATACCTGTATTGTGCCACGTTGTCACCCCTTGCCCCACATTAGGCCTGTGCCAGGCATGATGTATGCACAGTTTGCGTTACTCCGGTACGGTGACTGCCAAAATGGCGCATTGTTATCTAAGACAGTCAGCTGCCTCATTTTCTTCCTAGTTTTAATGCCAGCTCAGAGCTGAAACTAAAAGAAGGCACACCATTGGTCACAATGGGCCCCTGTGTACAGTCCAGGGTTAGCATAAGATTCTCTTGCACTAACCATGAATAGTACATCATGCCCATCAAGATGTTAACCACAATTAGCACATACCCTGCACCATGGTACGCCGTATATCACATACGGCACATACATGGTGGTGGATAGGAAGGAGCTAAGGCACGTAAGAGTGGTAGTGTAGCACTGGGTGCAGCGCCTCTTTACCTCTAGCTGCCCCTATCTGTGCACAAACGTGATACACCTCCTAACTACCGGGTACACACTCACCATGCACATTTCATACACATGTGATATGATCATGCTTGCTCACAGCTATCATGATGGCTAAAACCTGTTGTTTCATCTGCACACACTTTATTTGCTACAATCCATGGACTTGTCCCACATCCATCTGGAGAAGGGTACAAATCTTAATGTTTACTCAACTGACTGTTCTTCTCAATAGAGCTCCTTGTTCGTCCGATGCCTCACTTCATTATTGAAGAACAGTGAAGCACTGCGGGTGCAAGGGACTACCTTGGAGAGCTTTACCCAAGTACATATATTGTACCATGTCCTGACTAAATTTGTGCAATGTGTGACACACAGTGCTGGAAGGGTGCTGTGAAAACATATGTTTACCACGTCCATGCATTGCAGAGAGTCATCAACTCTGACGCATATCATGACTGACGTCAGTGTGTTTGTGGACATACAAAACATTTCCTGAGACCCACTAATCCATGGCAGCACACGTTGGCACCTGTGCAACATTCAATCAATTCCACATCCTCAGCATTCCATCAGACATGATGTCAATACCCAAGGATAGATGATGGTGTATATATTGATACACATGCCATTTGTACATCCTCTCAGACACAACACTGTATGTACATATGTGACAGACAAGGTGACACTCACTTGTTGCACCGGGGTCTTCAAAAGTGGAAACCTCTCCTATGGTGTAGTCTGAAGGTCCGCATGTAAGACATGACAGGAAAACATAGCTTTATAATTTGTGAACAAAGATTAGCATGGACAACTGTTACACATTGCACTTGTTTAGCCAAGTGACCTAGCCAACTTAGTGTTCGGAATGATCCACTGCCATCTACAACATGTCAGTGACACAGACATGTGTCACTGACACCCAAAAATAAAGCACCCAAAAATAAATATAGCAATGTGATTCATACATGTCTCTGGTTCATACGTCACACTTACTGGGGGACAGGGCACGGTGCATTGTGCAAAGCTCACGGGCAGATAATAGGGGACCCACTGCAGCACCACTTTCCTTGAGCCCCTTAGAACCCACCTGCTGCTACCATGTGTGTGCCATATCTAAGATAAGGCGCTCCATGTCTCACGGTAGGGGACAATGGCGTCATAATTGTTGACGGTATTGATTTGATGTGCAGTTCAATTTTAGTGCCAAGAATTTGGCCCAACGTGATACAGTACATAGGGGTTCATCATAATTTATAGTGTCCCCCCTTTTGATGCCTGCTCTGAGCAGACGTAGAAAATGCCAGAATGATTAACACAAAGATTTTTCTCTGTTTTCCCTGTGCCGTTCATTATTTGGCCCCACTAACGGGGGAATGACCACCTTGCATACATCATACATGGCGTAGGCATCATATTGCCCATAGGCTCACAAAGTGGCACAATGTACAATGTATGCATTGTGCAACTTTATCACCCTGCACCAGCCATTATGTATGCAAAGTGGGCGTTTGCCAATTAGGGGGGCTGAGGAAACAGCACATTGAAGCCTAAAGGTACATTTAGCTTCATTTTGTTTTGCACATTTAAACGCCTGCTCAGAGCATGTGTCAAAAAGGTGGCACACCACTATATGTTGATGGCCCACTGACCACTGGTCAGGGCTGGGACTGACCCTGAACAGTGCATCAAAGCATGAAAAATAATGATGCAAATGCCTCCTAACCTATGGCATCTCAGATACAGAACACACATGGTGGCTCTAAGGGGATACTAAGGGGTGCAAGGAAAGTGGCGCCACTTTCCTTACATCTGCCCCTTGATGTCCTCACCTTTCTCATGAAATGTTGTTATTTTCCATTATGCCCTACTGTCATGCACATGCAAAGGAGGGAGTAGCAATATTACAGATTTACTTATCACCTTCACTGGCAATGAAGTCTGACCACTGGTGCTTGGTCTGGTGATATGTGCAGTCCCCATTGAAGATCCTGCACAGGTGGAACAGGACCTTCCTCCAGTGCAGCTTCCTGGCCTCCGTTGGGTAGCCCATGATCACCCGGCCACCCATTCTCAACATGTTGGGGAGGTAGTGGCACACTAACCAAATGAACCACCCTTCCAGTTCATCTGGACTCATGCGCTGGGACCTTCCCTTGCCAGACATCCTGCTGTCTTCCTCCACAGCAACCAATGACCCAAAAAAAAAAAATACGCCCACCTAACCCCAAATACCCCAACAAACAACACTACCCCAAGACGAACACCTGACAATGCTAATACAATGCCAGTACAATTACACTGCACAAAACAGACAAATACAACAAAAAGGACTGAACAGCAACAGGACGCAGCACAAAACTCTCACCATCCAAAACTCCTCATCCAGCACCGGTTCCATACAAACTTTCTCAACCACAGACAGAATAGACAGTGAAGCAGAAGTGAAAGTCAATTTGCTTTACCATGTGTGCAGCAAGGAAGTAATGTTACATCACTTCCTGGGTGTATTCATCACATTTCCTGATATCTGTCGTCGTTTTTGACGTATGATGGCCATACAGGGATTTTTCCAATGAAGGCTGACAAGGCCTGTCGACTTGCAATTGAAGCACAGAGGCTGGGCATTATTTTTGGAATGTTTGTAGGACAGCGGTAAGCATCAATAATTTTGACACATACCGGGCATGTGTCGATTTTTATGGGAAGGCTGTGGCAGGAAGACGGTTCAGGTACGCATGGTGCTAGGCATCATTTTAGTTATTTGCGCTGTATGGAGATGTACCAAATGCGTCAAAAGTTTTGACGCATAACTTACATGCGTGGAATTAGGTGGAAAGGCTGACAGTGCACTCACAATCACGTTTCTTGTTACAGGCGCTATGTATCTTTGTAGTTTGTATGGTACAGCTACATGTGTGTGCATGTGCATTTTATTGTGTACTGGTAACATAGCAATATGTTTCCATATGTATGTATGTGTGTGTGATGCATGTGAGGACTGATACAGTTTGAAAATATGCCTGTGTATGAAGCCTGTTAGCCACATACATGTTTACACATGTGTACTGAGTGTACATATGAGATGCTACTCATGTTGTGGGTCTACCACATTGTCATGTTAGAATTCCAACTGTATGTTACTATTCACAACATAAGATAGGAAGGCCCATGTGCAGTAAATTTTCTGGCATATCATACATTAAATCTTTAGCAAAGGATGCTGTTGACTAGGGCTGGCATAAGATCCTGTCAGTCATTTAAATGTGCACACTCTGGTGTGTTGTAAGGAGCAGAGTTAATGATGCAGAGCAACACATGTAACATATTGTTCCCCATGCATGAAAAATGTTGGAGATGGCGTGCTGACATATGTATATATTTGAAATGTATTTTGTGTGATAATATATGTATCATGTCTGATAAGTGCTTTGTGATACAGTGGTGTTTTTAGGGATTGGGCACATACCAAATCTTGAATAACGCTATCTTTTATGTAGGCCATTGTTCCAAAGCTGTGTACTCATATCTGTGTATCACGTTTCACAATGGGGGGACATTTGTACTGGTCATTATATGTTGTAAGTAATCATGTGACATGTACACATTTTATAATGTTATTTGTACTCATTTGTCCATTCGCAAATTGACAGCAACAAGCGTGGTCCACCTAGCTGGGACATATGTGGATACACTTAGGCATGTTGTGATAACAACACACATATTCTAAGTTCAATTACTCAAATATATATAATATTGGCAGATTGATGACATTGAATACAATCTGTACAGCAGGGGTGCTCTCATGCAGTGATGGCACCCTAGTCATCACTTTGAAATTTGAATGGCCATACAGGGCCATCATTGCATGTATGAACGCCGGTTGACTGTAGTCACCTCTGCTCAGTTCACTGTGCGCAATCAGCAGGCCCCTGAATGGATTTTATATTTCAAGACTAAACAGAACTTTTTCCTAACATCCTGGTCCGAATTATAATTGGTGGTGTGTCAAGTCTTGACACGTATGGAGGATTGAATACTATTCATGAGTGCCCTGACACCTATTATGGTGTATCAGACTAACATCTGGTATTGTGTGTGTTCCTGTTTGGATGAATAGTTGCATTGGTCTGTGGTGGTGCACTTTCCGATCCTGGGTTGTGGCTTAGGTACATGGTGATTGTAATTAGAATTTCTGTCTGACAGTTCATCCATGCCAAATGTGTGCAGTATTCTCTATATTTGAGCCAGGGGACCAAAGTTAAAAGGCCATGGAACCTCCTTGTACCACATTACCCTCATTTTTGTACAGACCATTGTGGGCTAACAAGGCAAATAACCACAGTTCCATGTTTAGAAAGTGTCACAACGCGTGCTGTGCAACACTTAGGCCCTCATTACGACCCTGGCAGTGGGTGATAAAGTGGCGGCAATACTGCCAACAGGCCGCCGGTAAGTACAGCCAATATATGACCATGGCAGAGATAACTCCCATAGACAGCCAATGTACCACACCAACTGCCACAGCAGAAACAACAGCCAAGAGGGAGACAAAGTACCACCCACCATATTTTGACCCTGAAATCCCCCACCTTTTCCGGGGCTGTACCAACGCCAACAAAAGCCTGGTGGAAACAGAGCTCAGAAGTGAAAGGACTCACCATTGGAGATACAGGGAAGAACCACGCCGCCATGGAACCTGAACTGCATGTTTTCCCGATGATCTTCTACGTTATGCTCCGCCTGGAACACCAACGCCGATGAAGACGCCTAGCACACACAGGAGGGTGGGAGGAAAACAACAGTGACACACACATGCACAACACACAACCGGTTCTGGAGGGGGCAACATGCCCATTGCTTTGTCCTGGGGAGTGCAAGACCACAGTCTCTGGGGTGGGTGTTTTGCCCACTGGTTCTGAAGAGGGCAACATGCCCATTGATTTGTCTTGGGGAGTGCAAGGTCACAGTTTCTCAAGTGGGTGACTTGCCCACTGGTTCGGGATGGGGCAACATGCCCATTGCTTTGTCCTGGGGAGTGCAAGCCCACAGTCTCTTGAGTGGATGCCTTGCCCACTGGTTCTGGAGGGGGCAGCCCACACAGTAGCCCCTGGAGGGTGGACTACATTGCATCCACTGGCAGTGATGGCTGCACTGTGGTGGTGGTTGGAGGAGGTTCCTGGGAAGTCCCTGTACTCACTAATAGCTGCATGGTGGTGGTTTTTGGAAGAGGCTTCTGGGCAGCCCCTGCACACACTGATGGCTGCATGGTGGTGGTTGTTGGAGGAGGCTCCTGTGCAGCCCCTGCACACACTGATGGCTGCATGGTGGTGGTTGTTGGAGGAGGCTCGTGGGCAGCCCCTGCACTCACTGATGGCTGCACATCCACAGCTGGCGGTGGGGGCCCCATGACACCTGGTGGTGGTGGCAGTGTTAGCCTGACAGCTTCCTTTGGCGTAGAGTGCCTTGTCTCCTCCTGTTCATGGGTCGGGATCTCTTACCCTTCCTGGCAGGGATGGATGAGCTCTTCCCCTCTCTGTCTGGTGGACAGGCTCCTTCCCCTTCTTCACAGCTGGTGCAGGCTCCTTCCCCTTCCTCACAGCTGGTGCAGGCTCCTTCACCTTCCTCACAGCTGGTGCAGGCTCCTTCCCCTTCTTCACAGCTGGTGCAGGCCCCTTCTTCTTCCTCACAGCTGGTGCAGGACTCTTCCCTTTAATCCCTGGTGGTGCTGGCTCCTTCCCCTTCAGTGTCGTAGGTCTGGTATCCTTATTAGCACGAGTAGGTGGTGCTACCACTGTCCCCGTCGACTGTTTGGCTGAGATGCTGGGCTGTGTCCTTTGTACCCTACCCATACGTGCAGGATGGGGGTAGGGGTAGGGAAGAGGTCAAGTTGGGAAAGGAAACTTTTTTGGGAGAGGTTGGGAGTAATGGGAGTGGAGGATGACGGAGTGGTTGTTGGAGATGTATGTCTGCTGGATTTGGGTGCAGGTGCATAGGCTGTATGCTGATGTGAGGTGGATGGCTGTTGGGTGTCTCAGTGGTTGCGTTTGTGTCCATTAGGAAGTGGGGGACAGACACGGTGGGAGAGGACACAGGGGACGCGTGCATGGTTGTTGTGGAGGTGTCTGCCAGTGTGGTGTGTATTCTGCTTGGTGTGGTGATGCTGATAGTGGATGTAGATGTAGTGCATGCAGGTGTGAGTGTGGACGTAACTGGGAGGGAGGTGGAGGATGAGGGGGAGACAACAGAGGCTGTGGATGTTGTTGTGTCTGCAACGGTATGGTGTTTGCGTGAGTGCCTGTGGGATGAAGTGTGGTGCTTGTGTTTGCCTGTGCCACTCTTGTGCGTTGCCTTGTGTGCATGCTCATCTGTCTGTGTGCATGGGATGGGTTGCGGTTGATGGTAATGGGACTGGGAAGTGGATGTTGGAGAGGGGACGGTGGAAACAGGGACAATGGCTGCCATCATAGAGGAGGCCGGAGCCTGAATCGATTTCTGTTGGGCTGCCAAACCACTATGAATGCCCTCCAGGATGCTAGCCCCTTGATGGCATTCACAATGGTTGACTGCCCTACAGAGATGGATCTCAGGAGGTCAATAGCCCCCTCACTCAGGGCAGCAGGGCTCACTGGATCAGGGCCTAAGGTGCCTGGGACGAAGGAGATGCCCACCCTCCTGGGTGAGCGGGCACGGGCAACTTGCTGAGGGGCTACAGGGAGGGCGGTGCTGGTATGGGGTTGACAGCTATACCTGCAGTTGGGGTAGTCACAGAGGTGTCTGCCACCACCAGGGCGCTCCCATCGGACGAGGTATCAGAGTCTGTGTTGTCCCCTCCAGTCTCCGCCGTGGTGCTCCCCTCACCCTCCTCCCTCTTGTTCCCTCAGCGTCAGTGGATTCTGCCTCCACGGTCCTGTGGAATACAGCTCCCTCTGTCGCCGGTGCCTCTGCTCCTCCACCAGATGATGCTAATGCACACAAGGACAGGATGACAAAACAACAAAAGGGGGGAGAGAGACAAAGGATATACTGGGACAATGAGTGCACCAACACCACCGTTGGTGTTCACAGCACCCTCACACACAGGGAACAGGCCTACACACTATGCACTGCACTACCAGTGAAATTGCTAGTCACCAAGCCATGAGGAGGAGCACACACTGCCAACTGCAGCACACCTAAGACCCATGCAGCCCTGACTAGAAGTGAATACTAACAAGCTAGGTTACCTGTATATGCCATGCAACCATCACCCTTCAGAGGACCTACGCTGCTATGTCTGGCCTGGTCTTAGGGACACACACTAACAAACAACCACCACCTGGATACCATCCCACCAGCCATAAGTTGTAATGATACCCACTGTACTCACCCCCTTGTGGCTGCTGTGATTCCCTCAAGCGCCCATCCAGCTCAGGGTACGCCACACCCAGTATGCGGGCAACCAGGGGAGGTCAGGGTCCGATGGGCACCCATTCCTTGTTGGGAGGCCATTCCCAGCTGGGACTCCGTGGTCTTCCGTGCCCCGCGTCTCAGGTCCTCCCACCGTTTCCGACAGTGGGTGCTCTGCCTTCCATAGACCCCCAGGGTCTGCACGTCCTTGGCAATAGCATGCCATAATCCCTTCTTTTGATGGGCGCTGACCTGCAGAGGTAATGCATACAGGAGAACATCATTAAACAAACAGTCCAGCCTGTCACACACATGGCCCACCATACCCGATCCCATCACCATTGCAACAAACATAGGCCAGCTCACAACATGTACACCGCTAACAGGCAATCCCCCCACCCCCAGCCACCCTTACACAATGCCTTCACACACATCTCCATGCATTCATGCCACATGCATCGTGCCCACGGTGTACTCACCTGTTGGTCTGGAGGCCCATACAGCAGTCCGTACTGGGGTATGTCCCTATCCACCAGTCGCTCCAACACCTCAGAAGTGAAGGCTGGGGCCCTTTCCCTGGTCACACGGGCCATGGTAAGTTCCAGAAACAGGTCACAGCAGTACAAGCAGCATACGTCTCCTTCTGTGGAAGGTCAGGAAACAAGTGAGGATTGAGATAGAAAATAGCGGTCACGTCTGTGGCGGTATACACCGTCACCGCCGGCGTGGATCCCTATTGGCCACTGTGCCCCATCTGGCCCAATATTATACAATGAGGAATTTCACAGTGGTTTACAACCACCTACTGGCATGGCGCCCAGCATCGACGGAATTACCTCACTTCCGCCTGTCCCTCCACACAGGACAGGTGGTAGCCATTTCAGGGGGGGGATGAACAGGCATATCGATAATTGCTGCATCACAGGATAAATAGGCACATCATTTTAAATCACACTGTCCCAAAACATGATTGCACGATGTGGACTGCTGTTGTGGTATAGTTGTTCAAATTGTGACAGCCTACTCACTCTTGTGTCCCTAAGATACCTATTGCTGTGGATGAATAGGAGATGGAGACATACCCCCGTGTACAGACCCCTGGTGGACTTAGCTACACTGGAGGACAGGCACATTATACTCACCTATAGACTGGACAGGGCCAGAGTCACAGTTGTGTGCCCAGTTGGAGCCTGACCTTATCTCAGCTATCCGTCATCCCAGTGGGATCCCCCCTCTTGTGCAGGTTCTATCAGTGCTCCATTTCCTGGCAACAGGTTCTTTCCAAGTGACAGTGGGCTTGGCAGCGGGAATGTCACAGCCAATGTTCTCAATCATGCTGGCAAGAGTCTTGTCTGCCCTGGTAAAACACATGTGCAGCTGCATTTCTTTCCCCCAGGTGGAAGATTTGGCCACTGGGAAGGCCGGATTCTATGCAATGGGACATATCCCCAATATTATTTGGGTGATTGACGGTACACATATTGCTTTTGTCACCCCCATCGGCAGAATGAACAGGTGTACAGTAATCGTAAGAGTTTCCACTCCATGAATGTGCAGATGGTGTGCCTGGCGGACCAGTACATCTCCCACATCAATGCTAAATATCAAGGGTCGGTGCATGATGCCTTTGTCCTGAGGAATAGCAGCATCCCAAATGTGATGGCCCAACTACAGAGGCACAGGGTGTGGCTAATAGGTGAGCCTTGGTCCTCATCCACTCTATGTTAGTGTTTGCCTTCTGGTGTTAACCCTGTAGAATTGTGTGTGGCTAAATGTGCTCCCTCAATAATTGCAGGTGACTCTGGCTACCCAAACCTATAGTGGCTGCTGACCCCTGTGAGGAATGCCATGACAAGAGCTGAGGAACGCTATAATGAGGCACATGGGTGAATCAGAAGGATAATTGAGAGGACCTTTTAGCCTCCTGAAGGCCAGGTTCAGATGCCTCCATCTGACAGGTGGATCCCTGTGCTACTCACCCAAGAAGGTCTGCCAGAAAGTAGAGAAATGGTGCATGTTGCACAACCTGGCCCTCAGACACCATGTACCTTTTCTGCAGGAGGAGGAAACTGGTGATGCCCCTGTGGCAGCAGTGGACCCTGAGGACAGTGAGGATGAGGAGGCAGAGAATGAGGATGTGGATAACTGAACATTAGTGATCCGTCAGCACTTCCAATGACACGCAGGCGAGGCAGTGCAACTTCACATTTCTATGACTATTGTTGTATTCTGTGTGGCATTGGCATGCTGGCATCACCCACTTGTTTCCTCTACTTACTGTCACCTTTGACTTATCATTTTACAGATGTTTGTGATATGACAACAAAGTCGTGATGTGATCACAACAGCCAGCAACAGGCCATTCATTCAATGATCTCACTATGTACATTTCATTTGCAATGGATGTAGCTGTTTCAATCAATACACATTTGCAATAGATTAAATATTAGTAGTAGAGTTTTATAGAAGGGTGTTTATTGTAGTGCTAATATATTGAGGTGAACGTGCAATGGAATGGGGTGATGATGGAGCAAAATCCAGGATATTGTTCCAGTCTGTTTGTAGCACAGGTGCAGCGTCCAAGGGGTAATAGGAAGGGGAGCAATGGCAGTTCAAGGTGGACAAGGTAACAGAGTGGGACATAAGGGGTACAATCAGGAGAGTCTAATTTCCTGGCTGTGGTCTTGGCAAGTGTCTCTGGCTTCTGTCTGGGTTGCAGCGAATGTTTGCGGGTGGTTCACCTTCTGCAGTGGGAGGGATGCTGGTGGCCTGTGGGTCCTGTGGTGGGGCCTCCTGGCCACTAGCAGCAGCAGAAGTGGAGGGCTGTTCAGTTGACTGACTAGTGGTAGGGGCCCACTGGTGTGACACTTCCTCTCTCATGATGGTGGCCATGTCTGCCATCACCCCTGCAATGGAGATCAGGGTGGTGTTAATGGCCTGCAAGTCCTCCCTGATCCCCTGATACTGTCCCTTCTGCAGCTGCCTGTTCTCCTGCATGTTGTCAAGGATCTGGCTCATCGTGTCCTGGGATTGTTGGTAGGCTCCCAGGATCTTGGAGAGTGCCTGCTGGAGAGTCGGTTCCCTGGTCCTGTCCTCCCTCTGGCACAGAGCAGTCCTCCCAGTGTCCCTGTTGGCCTGTGCCCCTGTCCCCTGAATGGTGTGCCCACTGCCACTGACCCCAGGTGCCTAATTGTCTTGGGGGCTGGTGTGGCCTGGGGTCCCTGTACAGGTGGGCACACTGCTGATTGACATGTCCTGGGGACAGATGTGTGCATACACTGGTTGGGTGCTGTGGTGTTGGTTTCTGATGGGGGAGGCTCTGTGGTGGTCTGTGAGTGGGCTTGGGTGACCGGCTGTCCAGTGGTCCCTGATGGGCCTGGTAGGTCCTCCAGATCCAGAAGTCAAGAGTTACTCTCATCACTGGCGGCCTCTTCTGTTGGGGGACTGGATAGTGGTGGCACCTCCTCTCCAGTGACTTTGGCAGGGGTACCTGTAGGGATGTAAATGATGTATTATGCTTCAATTGTATGACATTTGTATTTCCGTAGCTTCCCCTATATGGTTGGTGTTGCCCTGCCAGCTTTTGCATGTGCATGGTGATGTATTGTGGGATTGTTAGTTTCCCTATGCTGTGCATGCTTTAGTGATGGGTGTCCATGCAGGGCGGGGAGGGCTGTCCATGCATTGGTAAAGCACGCAGGGCTTGGCATTGTTGTTAGTCATATGTGTAGGTGCAGTTTGTGGGATGGTGTGAAGTGATGGGAGTGAGGGTGAAGCATGCAGGTATGGGGGGGTGATAAGTAGTAAATGTTGACTTACCAGTGTCCAATCCTCCGGCAACCCCAGCAAGTCCCTCAGGATGCAGTATTGCCAGTACCTGCTCCTCCCATCCTGTGAGCTAGGTGGGGGAAGAGGTGGGGGTCCACCGCCAGTCCTCTGTATGGCGAGCTGGTGTCTAGCTGCTATGGAACGTACCTTCCCCCGTAGGTTGTTCCACCTCTTCCTGATGTTGTCCCTTGTTCTTGGGTGCTGTTCCTCGGCATTGACCCTGTTCACGATTCTCCGCCATAGCTCCATCTTCCTTGCTATAGAAATCTGCTGTACCTGTGTTCCAAAGAGCTGTGGCTCTACCCTGACAATTTCGTCCACCATGACCCTTAACAACTCCTCGGAGAAACGGGCGTGTTGGTGCCATGGGTGTTGTGTGATGTGGAGGGGTGTGTGATGTGGAGTGCATGAGGGGTGTATGGGTGTATGTGGTGTGTCTGTCTAGTTGTCTCTGTGCTTTTCTTCTCAGTCTCCTTGCAGTAATTGGTGTTTGTAAAGGGTTGTGGGTATTGTGGGTGTGTGTTTTATAGTGCTGTGTGTGAGTGGGTGTGGTGTGTGTATAGTTGTCAGGTGTGTTGTTTAGTATTGGCCAATGTAGTGTTGTTTTGTATATGGGTGTCCATTCTGACCACAGCGATATGTACCGCCAATGGTTTACCGCTGTTGAATGTCCGCCATGGTGATGCGTGGGTCATGATGTGGTGGGCGTTGTTTTGTTGGGGTAACCGCATGGGTTTTGGCACTGCCACTTTATCACTGATCTTTGGTCTGGCGGATTTGTGTATGTGGCTGAATTCTGTTGGATTGGTGTGTGTGTCATAATATGGTGAATGGATATCTGCCACCGTGGCGGTAAGTTGGCGGCTGTCAGCATGGCGGTAAGCAGGATTTACCGCCAGTGTCATAATGAGGGCCTTAGTGTACCTCAGCAACACATTATACCTGTGCAAAGCATCATGTATGCACAAGATGTGTTCCCCCATTGGGCTTAAGTTAAAATGGTGCAAAGGTATAGAAGAGGTTCCAATTAACATATTTTATCTGGTACTTTTGAAAACCTGCACAGAGCAAACATAAAAATGGGGCAAACCATTGCTTTCAGTGAGGGCCTATTCACTGTGCAGGACTTGCACCATACATTTGGCATTTATCCTACACAGTCCATCAATGGCATCCACCATGTTGACACTATTGCACGTACTATGCCCCATGGTGTGCCATATATTGACTACAGCACACACTTGTTGGGTGTAGAGGGGCGCTAAGGTGCCAGTGTGAGGCAGCAGTGCTTTAGATGCTGTCCAACGTATCTGCCATGTGGCCCTTAGTGCCTTCACTTTAGACCTGCAGAAGAGTGATGTAGTAGACATGTGTTCCTATTTTGTGTGTTGTGTGCCATGTAACAGGAGTAGGGCCCTATGTGTTGCACGTGAATCCCACCCCTTTGCCCCAGGAATACCTCCCTTGCACAAAGCGTTTATGTTGGCAATTGCTGGGTGACATACGTGTGTACATGAGGTTCATATGCCAGTGTGGGACAGTTATATGGGATGTATTGTGATGTATGCATGATTTTTCAGACAGCTGTGGGAGAGGATAAGGCATGCTGTGCTTTTCAGCAGTGCCCTGCATCAGTAGTCCAGCCCTGCTAAGTTCTGTGTATCCTATGTACATTTCTGGTTTCTCCCTGTACATTGTTAGTAGTACCTCTGGCACAGTCCATTGTTAGAACCCTTGTATCATGTATGGTGATGTGGGATTTACCGGTATGTTTGCTGGTGTGCTGTGAGATGTCCATTCCTGTACATGATCTTTCATTGATGGTGATGTTGTATTTCAATGTGTGTTGCGCTATACACCACACAAAGGAAAGTAGTACACAATGAGTATACCTGTTATATTTAGGTGATATGTAGATGGTGATGGGGCCACTTGGGTGGCAATATATATCAGTGCAGCCTGAGACTTCTGCAGCATAGTAAACGTGGGGCAGTGCCAATATGTGAGTTGTTTGACGTTTGAATGCCCAATGCAAACCACATAGCAGAGTGAGTCCTTGGTAAGTGTTTTATGTGTGTAGGATATGTGTTTTGTTGTGAACCTGTGGACACATGTATTTGCTTAAGTCCAGCTTTTGTATTCACCTGTCTGTCCAGTTATGTGTCAGTCAGGTGGTGCCAGGGACTTGTAGATATGGGCATATGAGAAGGTGATGTGTATTGCATGCAGTGTAGTGTGGAATGTGGTTTATGTGTTGTGGTCTACACACCTGTTTTTCACTTTCCATGTATCTTTGATGTTGTGTTTCTATTGTTTGTACTACAAGTTTGTTAATGTTGTGTGTGTTATGATTTGTACGGTATATTATCTAAAAGTACATCATTGCCATATTGTCCATCCTGGAATTGTTGGTTTTTAGTGGAGTGCCTGAAGATGTAAGCATTCAGGACGCTTCTGAGATATTCAGCAAGGATGTTTGTTCCACAGTGGCCTGCACATTGATGGAGTGGGTATGTTTGCGGTTCCTGTAGAGGTGTTTGGTGCTTGCAGGAGGGACAAGTTGGACATGGTTGCAGGTTATAGCACCCAGCACATGCAGGAAGCCACCAATCTGGTAGAAGCCTTGCTTGGTCTCCTGCTGCAGTTCCTGAGTGTTGGGGAAGGAGATGTGGTGGAGTGTGAGTCTGATGATGGTGTCCAGAACCTTCATAAAGAAGGCACAGAGGGATGGTTGTGAAATCCCACCCACTTGTGCGGCAGTTTTCTGGAATGAACCTGATGCCAGCAAGTTGGCGGAATTGCTGTGTGACTCCACACTCTTGCTGTGATGTCTGGCACTGTGTGGTGGAGCAGTCATACAATGGACTCCTGCCTCAGATGGTTCTTCCCTGAGGGCCAGGATGCATGCACGCTGGCAAAAGATTCTTCTCCGTCTTCTACGCTGAGTTTGTGGCTGTTGTGGTTGTGTTTGCGGTTGCTGCAGTGGTGCTGGTAGAACTTGGCATTGTCGTTGTCATCTTCCACAGGTGCCAAGCTGCAGGATTAACACTTCCTTGATGCCCTGTTGCTCTCCAAAGCTCCTTCTCTGTGTTTCCCTTATGCAGTAGTGTATGGGTCTTATTTTAACGCCTGGCCTGACCAGGCTTTAAAATTTTGATGCTAATCACACTTAGCATCATTTTTTGCAAACGGTCCTTTGTGTGCATCGTTTTTCCATTGGGTTGTATATCTGGCGCTAGCGTCTTAGCATCATTTTTTAGGATGGAATGCCTACCTTGCATGTCATCGTCGATAAACGACGCAAGGTGAGGTTGTGCTCCCAAAAAATGACGCTAAGTCAAAATATTTGATGCTAGACTGTTCTAGCATAAAAATCTAAATATGCTGCTAAGTTAGCAGTGCTTTTGCATCAAAAAAATGGCCCAAACACAGTGCTAACTTTTCTTAAATCCGGGCTCTAGTGTATACATTTGTGCAAGGATTGGAACCAGACATAAGTGAGATGATTTAGCAGCATCTGATCTTTTGGCAGAACAAAGCTATTGCTGAAATCCTGTGGTATCCAAAATACTGCAGTGATGTATTAGAATTGAAGCAGAAAAAGTTGAAAGAGAAGGTTATGGTAATCCAGTTGAAATAGGGCTAGTAAAAGCTTGCAGTTTATTGTGAACTCTGGTGGTCTGCAAGGAGCACAACAGCAGGAAACTGATGTTATCCAGCCTAGAGGTAGAGGACTTGGTGTTCAGGTAGATCAGACTGGTATTGTTGACGTTCAAACTTTGAAGAGAACTAACTCTTGTCATATGTGCAGATATTTGGGCCATTGGAGAAGAGAGGGTCCCCTTAATAATGTGAATAACCAGGTACAGAATAATGGAGCTGCTAAAGTACAAGATAATAATCAGTTTCAAATTCAGAGAGTTCAAAGACCCCAAGTGCAGAATTCAAATGTGGCCGAAGGACAGCAGATGCAAATACTGCAAGGCAGGATACCTCATAGTTTCAGAAATTCTTCAGGTAAAAAGCTCAGATGACGACTATTGCATTTTAGGTACATCCTTAGAAGTAGATCAATGTGGTCCTTGTGTAAATGCTGATGTAATGGGTCACCATGTGTCATTTCTAGTTGGCACTGGGGCTACACACTCCACTTTCAGAACAGCAGTAGTACAGAATTTGCCCCTTTCAGGAAAAAGAATCAATGTTGTAGGAGTCACAAATAAACAATTAACCAACCCGGTAATGAGTCTGTCCCTGTAGAAATAGGTTCATTTGAAGATGAGCACCAGTGTTGGTTTACGATTCAAGTCCTGTAAGCTTCCTTGGATGGGACCTACTGCGTAAGCTAAATTGTTCTAACATCTGTACACCCCGAGGAATTACAATACAAACAAATGATGAGGATGAGCCCTGTAAAACTGTGAAAAAGTACCTGAGTGTCATATTGTAATGATTTACCTGACGATCTAAAAGACACAGTGACACCTGAAGTTTGGGATTTTTTTTCAGGAAAAGAAATAGGACTCATTAAAGGAGTGGGGCATGTGAAAATAACAGTGAAGCCAAATGTTGTGTATCAAACATTTCCTCCATATAACATGACACACAAGACAATTGCTGGAGCAACACCCCAGATAAACTGTTTAATTGAACAGGGTATCCTGAAGGAGATAATAGAAAGACCATGTAACTCTCCCATTCTAGGATTATGTAAGCTCAATGCAAAGTACCACATAGTCCAGGATCTGAGAGAAGTTAACAAAGTTGTTGTCCCATGTTGCACCAGTGCACATTTGACCATTATGAACATGTCATCCTTGCTGCATCAAATGTCAGTCTCAAGAAATGTACTGTTCTCAGTCCTGCTAGTGTTACCAACCCCTGTTGAAAATGCCAATGAATGGATGGATGAGGTTGAACATGACTGTCTCGATGATACTGACTTGTGCACTAAACCAAGACCTGACAATCAAGACATTCCCCTAACTGGAAATGACTATGTGATGTTCGTTGATGGCTCCTGTTTAGGAGACAAAGGTCAAATGTATGTCGGTTTGGGTTTGCAATTTCCTAATAGCCAATCTTAGTGATTCGCTACTAGGAAATCGCAAAGTGGGATGTATAAAAGTGTCTTTCACACTGCTTGCGATTCCCAATGGGGTGTCAAATGACCTATCACATTGATATTCATGAGATAGGTCACAATTTGCAGCCACATTGGGAATGGTTGCACTCATAGGGATGGTGGCCTGCTGAGGACAGCAGACCACCATGTCTGTGACTGCTTTTTAAATAAAGCAGTTTAAAAAAAAAAAATGCAGCCCATTTTCTTTAAAGGAAAACAGGATGCATTTCAAACAAAAAAATGAAGTTTCCTTTTCATTTCTTTAGAGTAATCAGTGGTCTGTGGATCCATTAGCTGCTCTGAAAAAATATTTTGCTTCTATTCACAAATGAGAAGGGATCCCCTGAGGATCCCTTCCAGTTTGCGGATGGCTTACCACCAACTTGAAGTTGGTGGTAACTGCGATTGTTTTGTGACTGCTTTCACGGTTGCAAAACAATCTTACATCCTCTTTCTACTCGCTATGAGGAAGGGACGCCTTTGGCATGCCCCTTTCTAATTACGAATTGCAAACCTATTTTGCAAGTCAGTAACAGGTTACTAACTCACAGAATAGGACAGCTAAAGGGGGAAACGCCTTTTCCTGGTCTCAAATGGTCAGATGGGGCCTCAAGGAGTCTTTTTTGGCCCAAGTAGCCAAATTGGTTGCTCTTACTAGAGCATGTTGTGTTTCAGAACAGCCTGGAAGTGACAATCTTCACTGACAGTCTGTATGGTTTTGGTGTCATTCAGGGCAGTTGTGGTCCCAGAGAGGGTTCATGGCCTCCTCTGGATCTCCCATCTGCAATGGTGACAACATTTCTAATTTGTTAAATGCATTACAGCTGCCTGCAAAAATTTCTGTCGTCAAATGTGGTGCATATAACAAATATACTGACTATGTGACCTTGAGAAATACATAGGCAGATGAGGTATTGAGATACTGCGCCCTAAGCTGGATCTCCTTTAATGTAGAGTGGAGCAATGATACAAATGATGAGACAAGTCAAAGTTTCCATTTAACTGCTGTTGATATATGGGAGGAAGTCAAGAGATTGCAGGAGGAAGTGACGAAAGACGAACAGCAGAGCTGGTGTAGAGCAGGTTCTGTCAAGAGAAATTAGGATAATAGTTGGGTTTCAAGTGTTGGAAGAGCTATGTTGCTAAATAGTTTGTTGTCACCTATGGCTAGTCGTTATCATTGACAAGTACATGTAGGTCGATACCCAATGAACCGATCATTTAGACAGATATGATTTGACCCCAGGTTCAGAGTAATAGCAGAAGACGTGTGTCACAAGTGTGTCACATGTTAGCAGATGAATGTAGGAAAATGCACCGCAGTTACTTTAAGTTACATAGGTAGATCAATGCGGACCATCAAACAGGAAGCAGCTTGATTTTATACAGCTACCCGTGTGCAAGGGACTGAGATATGTTTTATTCATTGTATGCATTTTCTCTCACTGGGTTGAAGCTTACCCGACCAGGAGAAATAACAATCTCACAGTAGCAGAGCTGTTACTTAGGGAATTTATTTCTAGATTCAGCATCCCGACTTCCCTAGACTCAGACTGAAGGGCACACTTCCATAGTGAGGCCCAAAAATCATTATGTGTGGCATTGCAAGTTGACCAAATATTACAGTGCTGTTACAGACCTGAGGCTTCTGGTTTGGTGGAGCAAGTCAATGGTGCTCTGAAGTCTAGACTGGCCAAAGTATGTGCATCCACCACTTTGAAATGGACAGACACCGTTCCTCTTATTTTGATGAGTATGTGCAGTACACCTGACAGAAAGAGCGGTTTGCGCCTGCATGAAATTATGATGGGGGGTGCCATGAGATTGCCAGTTGTGCCTATGAATGCACTTGTGAATCTTGCAGATGACTTGGTGCTGGATTATTGCAAACAACAGACTGATGTGCTTCATTCTTTGACTCATCAGTTTGGAGAAGTTACAGAACAGCTGCAGTAGGAGCTTTGTCATGACGTATGTCCAGGCAACTGGGTCTTGGTTAAACAACATGTAAGGAAATCGTGTTTGGAACCACATTGGAAAGGAAGTGCGTTGGTCTCCCTAACTGGGCGCATGCTAATCACACCTGCAAAGTTCCATGTTGAGCGGGGGCAACAGGCAATGCGTCAATCTGACAGGCGATGCAATGATTTTTCAGCCACGAGGCAGGCGCTGCTTCGATCCAGAAGTCGTTGCGGCAAATTTTGCAGGCGTTGTGTCGATTTCCCAACGTGCTGGATTTGGAGACCTCAGAACAGGAGGCAAGCTCAATCCAAGCCATTGGAGAGCATGTGAGGAGGATAGCAGAGTCCTTCCAGCAGAGTCAGGAGTCAGCAGGGCAACAAGCATACCAGCAGTCCTTCCAGCAAAGCAGTCCAGATGAGTCCCTTGGGCAGCCATGAATTCCCTCTAACAACGTCCAATTGTAGGTCCAGAAGTATCTGATTTGTTGGGGTCACAGATCCAGTATATATAGCCAAACGTGCCTTTCAAGTGGAAGAAAATGTAAAGAGTGGTTTTGAAGTGTACAAGTTTCCATTTCAACCAGCCCTGTCTGCCAGGAGCTCTGTGGGGGGGGGGGGAGTTATCAGTCCTTTGTGTGAGGGCAGGCCACTAACCTTTGAAGTGTAAGAGAGAGCTCCTCCACTTTTCCTGCCCAGTAAAACCTATCTGTATGCAGACAAATGCAGATGCAGCTGAGTGTCCTGTGTTTATGGCTGGTTAGGTGGAATGCACAAGTGGAGCTTTTATCCAGCACAGACCAGACATGGATTGGAGACAGGCTGTAAGGTCCTGATGGCATTAAATACAGAGAAATGACAATTTTCTAAATCTGGCTTTTTTGAAATAGTATTGTAGAATCCAGCTTCACCAGTAAGTAGGATTTCTAACTATCATTCCAACCATACCAAACATGACAAGTCTATTTCTTTCTGATCAGAAATTACCACTTAAAAGCATATAATGGGGTTTCTAATGCTGGCCTACAGTAGTGAAAAATGATTTTGAGAGTTTTTCACTAGCAGAGCATGTAAAACATATAAGTACATGCCCTGGCCCTTACTTAGATAACACCCCACTCTATGGATTTCCTAAGTCCTACCTTGGTGTTGACATATGTAAGAAAATGGGAATTTAAGGTTTGGCAAGTCGTCTTAAATGCCAAGTTTTCAAAATGTTGCAAGCTCAACAGTGCTGCACTTATATCCCTGACAATGGTAAGGGGAGAAGGAAGTACATTGAGAACTTGACAAACTTGAGACAGGACCTGAAGGAGTTAACAGCGACAGGTGCTTGAAGCAATAAGTAAAGGTCTTCAGCAATTGGAAAATGGTTTGGAAATCTAGGGACAGGAATAGTTGGATCCATTACCTATTGGTAATGGTTTTGTGTGCCCTAGTTGCAGTTGGTCTTTGCAAAGAGTAAAAGGAGACAGGATAAGATTGACAAGGAGACTAGGAGGAGCATATATTATAGTAACATCAAGCAGTTAGAGTCATCCAGAAGGCCTTACCTGTAACGACTTCTGACATTTTTAGCTGTCTCATTGAAAATTACAGTTTAGAGGTTTTTTTGATGCCTTAATTCGCCATCAGAGGGGAGACTGGTGTAGCAGACATTTTAGTACTGTCCCTTATGTCACAGGGATCATCTACATATGACATTTTATGTATTATGTTAACCAGAGTACTAATGGTTTAATTGTAAAGTGATTCACTGAGCCATATTAGTGTGCGTACACTTTAGAATAACTGATTAAATTCATGTGGTATAGAGATTAAGTTTCATTTTGAGCAATTAATTCATCATCGTGTGATATTTTAGAGTATAAACTAATAGTCTGCATTAAAACTATATTATATTTCTAATAGGAAATGTTTTATTTGTGTGTGCCAAAAGTAAAGAAATTTAGTTCTGCACTATGTTAATAGAAACATGTTGACAGAGTTATTTTGTTTAAAGTTACTGTATCATAGCTGTTACTGAAGGTTTATGAATGCTGAATTTGTAGTTTACATGTTAAAGTGTGCTTTATGTGCATGGTTTAATGTGCTGTTTAATTCAATTGCATTAGCCCAAGTGAGGCCTGTGGGTTCTGTATTTGTGACTGTGCAGAAAATGTCTAGTCATCTTGCTAACATGAACCTTTGTTCCAGATTTTGTTCACATGAGACTGCTAGCTTGGTAATAGATGTCTGTTTTTCTACACATAGTGAGCCTGGGAAGTTGCCCTCAGAGACAGAGCATTTAGAACAGTGGACTGGTATTTTATACAATTGTTGCAATCTTGCATGGAAGAGTACAGATGGACACCGTTCTCATGACAAACCTGAGACTCCTCATCAATGTTTCAGTTTGAGTTGCATAATTGTTTTCTATTAGGTGTTACACCTTCAATGTCAAGTCGAATGATGGACTGATAAATAATCTTGTCCTATGAACTATAACATACCGTTCTCCAGCTGAACTTGAAAGGGAACCAGAAACAGAAGATGAACTGTCCCTATCCAGATCCCATTGCAGATGTCTGCCCCACCCTATTCTGCTTACTGAGCCTCTTGGAATCTGAGAGGTATTGTCCTCTCTGTCCTTGACCCTTTGAGATTTTCCCCTGACCCAGAGAAGTAGAATCTTGACCCATCTTCTGAAATGCTGATGCCTTCCCCTTTTTTACTTCTCCTTTGCCCACTTTTGTTAGTAACCTTTTGCCCACGATTTCCTTTGTCCATATTCTTTTTACCCTTTTTGTCCTTTTTTAATCCCTGATTGGCTAATCTGTAGGGCCACCCTTTACCCAAACTAAACTGAACTTAATGATTTAAATTGACTTAATATTTCTTAGAACTGAGCAATGTTTGTTATCTGTCCATCAGGTTATTCTCCTGAAGTTCTGTGTTGTATATGTTGAGTGTTTAGCTCTTTTATTCTGAAATCTGCCAGAAGTTATTTTGTTGCTTCGGTCCACCCTTGGTGATTTTGTATCTTTATAACTTTGTCTTGAGAGTTGTCTACATGACTTTGAGTTTAGGTTTATGATAAAACCACTAAACCTTATTTCTGACTGGGGTTTTCCTTGCATGGCCGCATTGGTCTTGCTGTGTAGTTGAATTAGTTTGTATTGAAATGTAATAACTTGTTCTCCACACCCTTATGCTGGGTCCAAAGATTCCCTGACCTCCTCAGGCATTGATTCTTGTGAAGGAAGAAATGTGTCAACAAGATTTAGTTGGTTCTACATATGTAGATATTTGTGTCTGTCTCATGATTTTCACAAAAATTTTACTTTTTCATTTAACGGGGGTGGGGTGTAGTATCTTGCATGATTTAAAACGTAACCTTTCTGTACAGAATGTAATGAAAGATTGGTTTAGAATGTTGGAGTTCACAGGTACAAACAGAGGAATAACGACATGTGATTTACAGCTCCATGTGTGGCCTAGGTATTCAGTGGGTACCAGGCTGGGGAGAACACTACAACTGGGAGTATCCCTCAGTTTCTTAAACATTCCGGTGCTAAACACAATATTGATTTTGAAATGTACTTTCATAGTTTCTTTTGCATTTCAGGTGTACAATAACCTATGTTAGTTAGAGAAACGTAGCTCATTGCTTTGCTTTAGAAATGCAAGAACGGAGAACACTATTTGGAAGTGTTTTGTGATTAACATTATGTTTTGGGAAGAGAAAGATCATCCTTTACCATGCAGTCTAGACTTTTGAGACATTCAAGGACGTGCAGTTGTGGCTTTATCCGATGATGGGAACGAGAGGCCTTTACCTGTTTCAAGGAAACAGTGCAACCTAATTGGTCCCATGTGTGAGGAGTTGGTGACACAAAGTTCTGGAGAGAATGCAATATATTTTAATTGTGTATCTTAGAATAGTTTAAAAAAGAGCTTTCCTTAGCTCTTAATAGAACAGATTCTATCCTCACTTCGGTGATGGAAGACCTTTCTCCAGGTCTGCTGATAGTCCATACATTAATTCTTGAGTTAAACTTTTGAATGTTTCTTGTCTATCATTGCTTCATTTAAAGACCTTTTTCTTAGGATTTCCCCTTTAAATTTTAAGATGATTTATTTATTTTAGAGAAGTTTCATTAAAAAAAAAAATGTTTTTCTCGGTTATCCAGTCTGTATCTTCATATAATTTGCATTGTTGCCTATCTGATACATATGGGTGAATTGATTAACAATGTTGAATTTTATGTGCGTTTTGTAAGTTGACTTACCTGATGAATAAAGCTTGTAACTTTGACTAATCTGCTAATAAACCTTCGTGGTTTGGAAGCCATTCTCTCCAGCCTTCTTGTATAGCCAAATTAGTTTCACTGTAATTTGACTTACTGTGCTGACCTTGATTAGATCTTTTCTTGCCGGTGAGCACCTGTTAGAAATGGAGTCTTTGGTTGGCAGTCAGGTCCTGTCCAAGCAAGGACCCTCCTTCTAGAGAAACACTGGTTAACCCCCACTTAACCCCTTGGTAGCTTGGCACAAGCAGAAAGGCTTATCCCAAAACCAATTTGTAAAGTATTTGTACCAACACACACAGTGATACAGTGAAACACTACAAAATGGACCCCACACAGGTTTAGAAAAAAGGTAAATAGACCAAGACCAAACACAATAGCACTCCACACACACACAATTAAAAATATGATGTTAGCAATTAAATACACAAATGTAGTGCCTAGAAGCACCAATACTGCAATTTGATGTTAAGCGGCATCATGAAGGAGTTGTTTCCCATGCAATGCCACTTGCGTGTTTACAGAGTCACACAGACGCCCAACTACAGTACCTTAGCCAAAGTGTGCAAAACGGGCTGGTACACAGAGTCGGGGTGCGAGGCGTCACTGAATCTGAGGCAGCATTGGTTCTGGTAATGCGAGGCAAAGGAGCGGAGGCGACAAGAAGAGGTGTTGGGTTCTTGCTGCAGAGCGGTGGAGGTGAGGTGGCGTCGGTTGCGAGGAGTCGGTCCCTGCGCACCTCCGGCAAAGTCAAAGTCCAGCGAAGTCACAGTGCTGTGGGGCGACCTCACGAGGTCTTGCTCACATCACAGGCGCTGCAACAGAGTCAGGTGTCACAAACGTCGGTGCTACAACACTCCGCTCTTGCAAGTTCTTGGGACGTCAGTCCCATCAGTGACGTGGGGCCTGAGATGTTGGTGGGGCCGACGCGCTTCTGCGAGGTCCACGGCTTCAAGTGCAGGAGGCGTCACGGGTTCCATGCAGCGGCATCCTTGCAAAGTCACCCGTCGTTGTTGTTTTTACAGGATTTCGCCAGAAATTCACTCTCAGGGGCTTAGGAACTGCAATGGCACCCTCTGACAAGCTAGAGTCCACAGCATGCAGACTCAGAGACTATTTGGTGAAGCCTTTGCTGTCCCTAAGGATTCAAAAACAGGAGGCAAGCTCAGTCCAAGCCCTTGGAGATTCTTCTCAAGCAGGAATATACCACAAAGTCCAGTCTTTGTCCTCTTTCTCAGGCAGCATCAGCAGCTGCAGGATAGCACAATAAAGTACAGTCACAGGCAGGGGCAGCACTTCTCCTCTGCTCTTCTCCTTGGTAGAGGTTCCTCTTGGTTTCAGAAGCAAATCTTGAAGAAATCTAAAGTCTAGGGGCTTGAGTCCACTACTCATATCCCTTTCTGCCTTTGAAGTTGTCCACCTTCAAAGAAAAGTCTTTGTTGCTTACAGTATCCTACCTTGCCAAGGCCAGGCCCAGACTCACACCAGGGGGGTTAGAGACTGCATTGTTTGAGGGCAGGCAAAGCCCATTCAGGTGTAAGTGACCACTCCTCCCTCCACTCAAGCCCAGATGGCTCATCAGGAAATGCAGGCTACACCTTAGCACCCTTTGTGTCACTGTCTACAGGAGATTCACAAACAGCCGAACTGTCAATCTGACCCAAACAGGGAATCCACAAACAGGCAGAGTCACAGAATGGTTAAAGAAGGAAAATGCCTACTTTCTAAAAGTGGCATTTTCAAACTAATGATCTAAAAACCAACTTTACTAAAACATGGATTTTTAAATTGTGAGTTCAGAGACCCCAAACTCCTAAGACCATAAGCTCTCAAAGGGAAACTGCGCTTTAAGAATATTTAAAGGCAGCCCCCATTGTAACCTATGAGAGAGATAGGCCTTGCAACAGTGAAAACCATATTTGGCAGTATTTCACTGTTAGGACATGTAAAAACACATCACTATATGTCCTACCTTTAACATACATTGCACCCTGCCCCTGGGGCTACCTAGGGCCTAACTTAGGGGTGCTTTACATGTTTAAAAAGGGAAGGTTTGGGCCTGGCAAGTGGGTACACTTGCCAAGTTGAATTGGCAGTGCGAGACTGCACACACAAACACTGCAGTGGCAGGTCTGAAACATGTTTACAGGGCGACTCGTGGGTGGCACAATCAGTGCTTCAGGCCCAATGTTAGCATTTGATTTGCAGGCCCTAGGCACCTTTAATGCACTTTATCAGGGATTTACTATTAAATCAAACATGCCAATCGGGGATAAACCAATCACCATTTACACAGAGAGCATATGCACTTTAGCACTGCTTAGCAGTGGTAAAGTCTCCAGACTCCTAAAGCCAACAGAAACTGGTCAGAAAAATTAGGAGGAAGGAGGCAAAACGTTTGAGGATGACCCTGCAAAAAGGGCCAGGTACAACAGCACCCATATGCTTTCTCTCATTTTGGTCCTGGGTCCTCAGAAAATTCCCACAAAATGAATCTTAGACCTTTGTGTTTTGGCTAAGGTTATTGCAGTCTGCAGAGCTGGAATCATACAGAAATGGTTCATTGGAACTTAGGAAAATGTATAAATCTAATGTGATAATATGGTTAAAATATGTAAAAAATGCTTTTCTAGCCTGGGCCTGTAAGTATTTTGGGGTGATCCGAGAAAAGCAATGATAGCTCACTTAGGGGGTGATTCTAACCCTGGCGGTCGGTGTTAAAGTGGCGGCCAACCCGCCAACAGGCTGGCGGTCCAAAAAATGGAATTCTGACCCTGGCGGGAACCGCCAACACAGCCCGCCAACTTAACACTCCGACCGCCGCGGCGGTACAGACAAACAGCGCGGCGGTCACCGCCAACAGGCAGGCGGCAGACAATGTACCGCCCACACTATCATAACTCACCAATCCGCCACCTTTTCCGGGGCGGGAGCACCGCCGATAAAAACACGGCGGAAACAGACTACGAACGGGAAAACGCTCACCTCTACGCACTCCACGAGGACGGAGGACAGCATGGAACCCGAATTGAACATCATACCTGCTCTCGTCTACCTTCTCATCTACCACGAGTACGAAGTCCGGCGCAGACGACAACGGTGAGTACTGCACCTACGACACACGGGAGGGGGAGGACGAAAGGTTACGGGCACACACATATGCGCCCCCCCCCCCCAATCATGTACTCACCAATGCAGAGCACCAAGTCACAGTGACACCACCCAAACACCCCTGAAAAATGCTAGGACATAATCATATTTGGAATAAATATTTATGTACCAAAAAGCTCCAGAAAATTAGCGTACAACCATGAAAGATATCCACAACAAAACAAATGACATACACATCAGTGTATAACTGAAGTACCAAGTCCTGCACATCCTACGAATTCAGCATGTCCGTGGGCCAAAGTCTTGAGAAACAGGGGCAAAGCCCCCACAGGAGACCTGAGTCCTTTGGAGAGAACACTGCAGGGGCATCAGATGTAAAAACTACAGGCACCTCAGGGGGAAGGGAAGGGGGGGGCACCACAGCCACATGAGTCCACGACGCCAGATCCACGAGGAGCCACCATGCCCACTGTTCAATCCTGGGGAGTGCAAAGCCACAGTCTCTCAATGTCTCTACAGTGGGTGGGCTGCCCACTGGACCAACCTGGGGAGTGCAAAGCCACAGTCTCTCAATGTCTCTGCAGTGGGTGGATTGCCCACTGGACCAACCTGGGGAGTGCAAAGCCACAGTCTCTCAATGTCTCTGCAGTGGGTGGATTGCCCACTGGACCATCCTGGGGAGTGCAAAGCCACAGTCCATCATGTGGATGACAGTCTCCACTGGTCAAGGAGGAGGCATGGTGGGCACAATGAACCATCAACGGTGCTTGAGACGGCGGTGCCCTGTTCAGCGGTGCTTGAGACGGCGGGCCCAGCGGAGCGGTGCTTGAGAGGAAGGGCCCAGCGGAGCGGTGCTTGAGACGGCAGGGCCCTGTTCAGCGGTGCTTGAGAGGAAGGGCCCAGCAGAGCGGTGCTTGAGACGGCGAGGCCCTGTTCAGCGGTGCTTGAGACGGCGGGGCCCAGCGGAGCGGTGCTTGAGAGGAAGGGCCCAGCGGAGCAGTGCTTGAGAGGAAGGGCCCAGCGGAGCGGTGCTTGAGACGGCGGGGCCCAGCGGAGCGGTGCTTGAGACGGCGGGGCCCAGCGGAGCGGTGCTTGAGAGGAAGGGCCCAGCGGAGCGGTGCTTGAGAGGAAGGGCCCAGCGGAGCGGTGCTTGAGACGGCGGGGCCCAGCGGAGCGGTGCTTGAGACGGCGGGGCCCAGCGGAGCGGTGCTTGAGAGGAAGGGCCCAGCGGAGCGGTGCTTGAGAGGAAGGGCCCAGCGGAGCGGTGCTTGAGATGGCGGGGCCCAGCGGAGCAGTGCTTGAGACGGCGGGGCCCAGCGGAGCAGTGCTTGAGAGGAAGGGCCCAGCGGAGCGGTGGTTGAGAGGAAGGGCCCAGCGGAGCGGTGGTTGAGACGGCGGGGCCCAGCGGAGCGGTGCTTGAGACGGCGGGGCCCAGCGGAGCGGTGCTTGAGAGGAAGGGCCCAGCGGAGCGGTGCTTGAGACGGCGAGGCCCTGTTCAGCGGTGCTTGAGACGGCGGGGCCCAGCGGAGCGGTGCTTGAGAGGAAGGGCCCAGCGGAGCGGTGCTTGAGACGGCGGGGCCCTGTTCAGCGGTGCTTGAGACGGCGGGGCCAAGCGGAGCGGTGCTTGAGAGGAAGGGCCCAGCGGAGCGGTGCTTGAGAGGAAGGGCCCAGCGGAGCGGTGCTTGAGACGGCGGGGCCCAGCGGAGCGGTGCTTGAGACGGCGGGGCCCTGTTCAGCGGTGCCTATCTCCACGGCGGGGCCCTGTTCAGCGGTGCTCTTCTGCACCGCGGGCCCTGTTCAGCGGTGCCTATCTCCACGGCGGGGCCCTGTTCAGCGGTGCTCTTCTGCACCGCGGGCCCTGTTCAGCGGTGCCTATCTCCACGGCGGGGCCCTGTTCAGCGGTGCTCGTCTGCACCGCGGGCCCTGTTCAGCGGTGCCCATCCAGCAGGTCAAGGGAGCCAGACCTGGCCTGGACTCCCTGTTCAGTCGCCCTCGGACCGTGACATATCTGGACCCTTCGGGGACGGACTCCTGGCCTCCTTAGTGTCCTCCTTCCCAGCTGGGATGTGGCATGTGGGGTCCACCTTCTCCGCGCTCCTGCTGCCCTTCCGCTCCTTTGATGGGGCTCTCGGGCCCTTGCCTCCCCCAGATGGTGTGGGTGATGAAGTGGCCGCACATTGCTCCTTGGGGGCAGCCCTGTCGGTCCTCGCACGGCGGTCCTTGGTTTTGCGGGTCCTCTTGCCGGGGGGGGGGCTGGACGTGTCCTTGCTGCAGCTCGATGTGTCACTGCTGGCAAAGGGTGGGCTCCAGAACCCAGGCACAACAGTGACACCCGAAGCTGGGCTGGTGGTGGCTGCGGTGCTCTTGGGACTCTTTGAAGATGGATGGGGGAGGTCATCGGGGGGAAAGAGGTTAAGGTTAGCCAGGAAAAGTTTTTTAGGGCCAAAGTAAAGGGTAGGAGTAGTGGAGATGGAAGTGGAGGTAGAGGAGGTGGTTGTAGGAGTCAGGTGTGCTGTCATTGGGTGAAGGTGCTGGTGCTGTAGGCTGTCGTGAGGTGGATGGCTGTTGGGTGGGTGGCTGCCTGCGTTTGTGTGTCTTGGAAGAGGGGGTGACAGACACAGTGGGAGAGGACACAGGGGACGTGTACATGGCAGTGGGGGTGGTGACTGCACGAGTGTGGACTGTACTGGAGGGTGAGGTGGTGATGGAAGCACTGGCTGATGTTGGGGTGCATGCAGGTGTGAGTGTAGACGTCACAGGGAGGGAGGAGGGAGACGAGGAGGAGGGGGACACAGGGGTGGCAGTGGCTGTTGGCATGTCTGCATCTGGGTGTTGCTCGGGTGAGTGTTTGCGGGATCTGTGGTGCTTGTGTTTGGATGAGCTGCTCTTGGGTGTTGAGGTGTGTGCAGGCTGGTCTGATGGTGTGGATGGGATAGGCTGAGGAACAGGAGACAGAGACAGGCTGGAGGCAGTCAGAAGAGGGAGGCTGGAAACAGGGACAATGGCTGCCGTCAGTGCTGAGGCCAGAGCAGTGAACGCTCGTTGATGGGCAGCCTGACCCGAATGAATGCCCTCCAGGTACGCATTGCTCTGTTGCACCTCCCTTTGCACACCCTGGATGGCATTCAGAAGGGTCGTCTGCCCAACAATGAGCGTCCTTACCAGGTCAATGAGCTCCGCACTGAGGGCAGCAGGGGCAACAGGGGCAGGGGCTGAGGTGCCTGGGGCGAAGGAGACGCGCGCCTTCCTGGGCGAAGCGGCACGGAGCGAAGACTGAGGGGCTGCTGGGAGGGCGGGGCTGGTGCGCTGGGTGGCGGCTGTACCTGTAGAGGCGGGGGTCACGGATGTTGCCGCCACCCCTAGGGAGCTCCCATCCGAGGACGTGTCGCTTTCGCTGCTCTCACCAGCGGTCCCCGTCGTGGTGCTCCCCTCGGCCTCCGGATCACTGGTGCCCTCGGTGTCTGTTCCTGGGCCCACCGGGGCCTTGTGTCCTGCAGCTCCCTCGTGCTCCGATGCCATATCTCCTCCGCCTGATGATCCTAATGCACACATGCACAAGAAGATGAAGAGAAAGGGTGGGGGGAGAAAAAAGAAGACCAGGTTGAGTGCATGCAATGTCAACACCGTTGGCGGAGAGGACAGACACAGGTGCCTAATGCACTAAGCCGCGCATTCGGGGTACACTACTCAGTACTACTGACTAAGACAACAGGCCAAGAGACGTCAAACGCGCACATGGGAGATGCTGGACCTTCAATGGCTGTACTTGTCACCCTACAGAGGTGGGGGCTGGGGGCACAGGGCCATGCCTAAGGGAGAGGACTACACTACAGAAAGCGCCCTGGCCTAATGTCACCCACAGCCCTCCTCCCCCACCCAGACGCCTCCACTGCGCAGAAAGATAGGAGAATGTGCTGATACTCACCCCCTTGTGTCTGCTGTGATGTCTTAAAGCGCCCATCCAATTCAGGGTAGGCCACCGCCAGGATCCTGGACATCAGGGGGGTCATGGTGCGACTGGCACCCCTCCTAGGTTGGGAGGCCATCCCCAGCAGTGTTTCTGCGGTCTTCCTTGTTCCGCGGCGGATGTCCTCCCACCTCTTGCGGCAGTGGGTGCCCCGTCTGTTGTGGACCCCCAAGGTCCGGACTTCCTTGGCGATGGCACGCCAAATATCGATCTTCTGATGGGCGCTGACCTATTAGACATGTACAGGGTGGAAAGGAGGAAATCATCAATGGCCTGCATGTTAGATGTAATTGCCCCCCCCCCACTTTGCCATATGGCACATGCTCTCATCTGTCGGGCGTTGCACTCCTCATTCGCCCCCCACCCCACCCCACCAACTTACATCCACCCCAATCGACACAGGCATAGCCCATTCCATTAGCACCCGGGGTACTCACTTGTTGGTCTGGAGGACCGTAGAGTAGCGCATACTGGGGGAGGACCCCATCCACGAGCTTGTACAATTCTTCAGACGTGAAGGCAGGGGCCCTTTCCCCAGTCACAGCAGCCATTGTATCTTCCAGACCGAGGTCACAGCAGCACTTGCAGTATAGGTCCTCTCCTGTGGATGATCAGGTCTCGAGTGATTAAGCAGATAGAAAATGGCGGTCACGTCCGCGGCGGTGCGTACCGCGGCGGTGCGTACCGCGACCGCCGGCGCACTTCGTTATTGGCTCCTGAAACCCATAGGCTTCAATGTTAACCAATGCGGCTTTGCGCCGCGGTCTTCGACCGCCTACCGCCACGGTGTGCCCCGCCAGCGCAGTGACCTCACATCCCATTGTCCCACTTCACAGGTCAGGCAGCCGCCATTTCAAGGGCCCACATGGCTTAATTTTGACTGCGACACACAGGCCTAGGCCTTGCATTGCCACACATACACGCCTTTCAACCCATTGCCATTCTTTAACTGTGCAAGCTGTCTGTACGTACCTGTGGTTTGGCTGACTCTGTGCTCCATGTTGTCCTTCCTAGGCACCGTCCGCTGGGACTTGGGATGAGAAGGAGGAATCCTCGCGTGTACCGACCGCTGGTGGACCTGTCGACAATGGAAGAACGCCATATAATCCTTCGATACCGACTTGACCGTGCCACTATCCATGAACTGTGTGCCCAGCTGGAGCCAGCCCTGATGTCCCCCATCCGCCAACCCACAGGGATTCCCCCTCTGGTGCAGGTTTTGTCAGTCCTCCATTTTTTGGCCAGTGGGTCATTCCAGACCACAGTGGCCATGTCATCTGGAATGTCTCAGGCTATGTTTTCAAAGATTTTGAGCAGAGTGTTGTCTGCCCTGATGAAACTCATGCGGAGCTACATCATTTTCCCCGAGGAGGGTGACTTGCCCACAGTGAAGGGTGATTTCTATGCCCTTGGACATATCCCCAACATCATTGGTGCCATTGATGGGACCCATGTGGCTTTGGTACCCCCAAAAGACGATGAGCAGGTGTACCGAAACAGAAAGAATTATCATTCGATGAATGTCCAGGTGGTCTGTTTGGCTGACCAGTACATCTCCCATGTAAATGCCAAGTTCCCAGGGTCAGTGCATGACGCGTATGTGATGCGAAATAGCAGCATCCCCTATGTGATGGAGCAGCTACAGAGACAACGTGTGTGGCTAATAGGTGACTCTGGTTACCCCAACCTGCCGTGGCTACTGACCCCAGTAAGGAATCCCCGGACAAGGGCAGAGGAACGCTACAATGAGGCCCATGGGCGTACAAGGAGGGTGATTGAGCGAACCTTTGGCCTCCTGAAGGCCAGGTTTAGGTGCCTGCATATGACTGGTGGATCCCTAATGTACTCACCAAAGAAGGTGTGCCATATCATCGTGGCGTGCTGTATGCTTCACAACCTGGCTTTGCGACGCCAGGTGCCTTTCCTGCAGGAGGATGGTCCAGATGGTGGTGTTGTAGAAGCCGTGGAGCCTGTGGAGAGTGAAGAGGAGGAAGACTCTGAGGACGACACAGACAATAAGGACAGAGTGATACAACAGTATGTCCAGTAACACCCAGCTAAGAATCACCCACGCCATTTCACAATTGCTTCTAGCCTCCTGCATCTATACTTTCTGTAGTTCCCCACAGATGTTTTTTATTAATTTATGCCTTTCCCTTCCCTTCTCAGTGCTGTCTGACTCAGTACCTGACTTCTGCTTGGTTCGCCCATGAAATACAGCGTATTGACATTGGTATGTTGTCATGACTAATTGACAGAACAGAAATTGAACAGTAATATGTTATCCCTTTGTTAATAATACAGCATGACTCAAAACAGGTTTGTGTGCAAAATGTGATTTATTTACAGTGCTAGATACCGGTACATGTGATTCTAAGGGTGATGGGTGGGGGTGGAGGAATATCCATGGCAGAGTCCAGTTCTCAGTCTCACAGGTGCATTGTTCTTTTGCCTGTGGAAGGATGGAGCATAGGCAGTTCATGGTTGGACAGGGTGGCAATGTGGGACAGTGGGAAGACTTGAGGGGGTATGTCCTGCTGGCGGGGGTCTTGACATCCTACTCTGTCTTTTTCTTTGGTCTCAGGCTCCTCTTACGGGGTGGTTGTTCTTCAGCAGGAGGTGGGGTTCTGGGGGGCTGTCGAGGTGTTGGGACCTCCTGTCCACTAGCGCCGGCGGAGGTGGTAGGCTGTTCCTGGTCCGGCCTAGTGACAGGGGCCCTGTGTGGTGCACCATGGTCCCGCAACGCGTCCTCTATCCTGTGGAGGGCCAGGACGATGGTCCCCATTGCGGTCCCGATGATTCTCAGCTCCTCCCTGAAGCCCATGTAGCGTTCCTCCTGCTGTGCCTGGATCTCAGTGAACCTGGCCAGTACCGTCGCCATCGTTTCTTGGGAGTGGTGGTAGGCCCCCATGAGGGTGGTGAGGGCCTCTTGGAGAGTGGGTTCCCTGGGCCTCTCCTCCCCCCCCTGTCGCACAGCAGCCCTCCGAGCTGCCCGGTTTCCCCCGGCCTCTGTCCCCTGGCCGGTGTGCCCGCTCCCACTGCCCCCAGGTCCCTGTTGTTGTTGGGGTGTCGGGTTAGCCTGGGTGCCCTGTAGTGGCAGACACACCGCTGATTGAGCTGTCCTAGAGACAGAGGCATGGGCCCGCTGGGTGGGAGCTGTGCTGGTGTCGGCAGAGGGAGTCGGGTCTGGTGTGGCCTGTGTCAGGGTGAGGGGAACCGACTGCCCAGAGGTCCCCGATGGTCCGGGCTGGTCATCAGGTTCACTGTCGACAGAGCTGCTATCCTCAGTGTGGGCCTGTTCCGGTGGTGGGGTGGACACTTCTGGACCCTCCTGGCTGGTGTGTTGTCGTTCGGGTCCTGCATGGGGTAAGAGAGTTTGGTTATTGTTTCTGTGTGTGCAATAGCATGCGTGTTGTGGGTGCCCTTGTCCCCCAGTGCAGGCATTCCCTGGAGGGAGGTGTTGTGAGGGTATTTAGTGGGGGGGAGGGGTTAGTGCAGTGGTCATGCTTAGGTGATGGGTGCCCATGGTTTGTGTTGGCATGCAGGAGTTGGTGTTGGGATGGGTGGGTTGTGCTGGTGAGACATTGTCAGGAAGGATGTGTGCTGGGGGGTTGGGGGTGAGGGTGGGGGTGTGGGTTGGCATGCTGGTGGGGTGTGGGGGATATAGTAGTTGAGATGGGACTTACCAGAGTCCATTCCTCCGGCTACTCCTGCGAGGCCCTGAGGATGCAGGATGGTCAAGACCTCTTGTTCCCACAATGTAAATTCGGGAGGGGTGGGTGGGGGTCCGCCGCCAGTCTTCTGGACCGCGATGTTGTGCCTCGAGACCATCGACCGGACCTTCCCCCGTAGGTCGTTCCATCTTTTGCGGATGTCGTCCCTATTCCTGGGATGCTGTCCCACCGCGTTGACCCTGTCCACGATCCGCTGCCATAGCTCCGCCTTCCTGGCTATACTGGTGTGCTGCACCTGCGAGCCGAAGAGCTGGGGTTCCACTCTTAGGATTTCCTCCACCATGACCCGGAGTTCTTGGTCCGAAAAGCGTGGATGCCTTTGGGGTGCCATGGGGTGGTGTGGGTGAGGTGTGGGGTGGTGTATGTGATGAGGAGTGTGTTGGTGAGTGGTGCTTTGTGCTACTATGTGGTGTGTGTGATGGTGTAGTGTGCCTCAGTGTGTCTTGCTTTGGATTGTCTGCTGTGTCTCTCTCTCCTTCTCTCAGTATTTGGGGTCGCAGGGGTTTGTGGGTGATGTGGGTGTGTGTTTTATAGTTGGTTGATTGTGTGGGAGTGGTGTGTGTATGTGTATCAGGTGTGTGTTTTTCAAATTGTCCAATGTGGCTGTGTTTTGGTGATGTGTGTGTATTCTGACCGCGGCGGTGTGTAGCGCCAATGGAATACCGCGTTTGAATGACCGCCGTGTGGATTCGTGGGTCGTAATGGCATGGGCGTATTTCTGTTGGCGTGACGGTGGAGGTTTGGTCATCTCCAGTTTATCGCTGCCCGCCGATGTGGCGGGCTGCAGTGGAGGACGGATTTTTGGAGGTTTGGCCGTTATGGGTCAGAATGACCGTGGTGGTTGACCGCGGCCGCGGCGGTGTTATGGCGGTCTTCTGACCGGCGGTAAGGGCATTTTACCGCCGAGGTCAGAATCACCCCCTTAGTCTGCTGATAGTGAAGTATTGCTACCTGATATTGGAGAAATGGTTTGAAGGCTCTATGGAAGGAGGATTAGCTGGCAAATTATTAAACTGTAAATCATTATTAAAATGTGAACGTTTTATGGTTAGAATAACATTTCATTTTTGTTTAAAGCTTGCGCATTAATTTTCGACTGGGATTTAACCAATTAATGTTTTTATTTCGACATGGCCTAAGAAGGGGTACGGATCTTTACTGCTGCTCGGTGTGTATGCATATGAGTGGAACTGAGAGGCATTTTCTATTTTTCTGTCCTGATTATTCAGAGGTAAAGAGAAAATGGATTCAATCAATGTGCTTCAATTTTAGAATAAGACATTATCAAATTGCATGAAGGGTTTTAAAATCAGACAAACAATTTTTTATTGTCTTTGGTCTTTGCAATATTTTGCCCCTGGCCTGGTGTCTGCGTAAATATAAAATGAACTAAAACTGTGATTGAGACCGATACTCTGTTCATTGAGGTTTATATGATATTTTATATAGGAATGTTGTATGCTATCTTTGAATATTATTATACTTTATAAATAGTGGCATATTGTTTTATTTTGTATGTTGTATGGAGTATATCTCTGAAATGGAATACACCTGATGATGAAGAGGCCTACCCGAAAGAGAGTGAGCATGTGTGCTTGCATGCATTTAAAAAAAAAAAATGAAGCTGGCAACAAATCAGTTGATGCCCATATCTAATGCACAGGGTAGTCAGCTGGCCACGGTTGGTGGCACATGACTATGGCCCTCATTGCGACCCTGGCGGTCGGTGATAAAGTGGTGGTAATACTGCCAACAGGCTGGTGGTAACTACTGCCAAACTATGACTATGGCGGAAAGATCTCAGAAAGACAGCCAATGTACCACACCGACCACCAGGGCAGAAACAACAGGCACCACAGCAGTAGCCGCCTACAGCCAGACAGAAGTCAAAGTTCCACCCACCATATTATGACAAGACAATCCGCTATCTTTTCCGGGGCGGTACCAACTCCATCAAAAGCCTGGCAGAAACACTTTACAGAAGTGAAAGGACTCACCATTGGAGACACAGGGAAGAACAACGCCGCCATGAAACCCGAACCGCAAGTTTTCCCGATGATATTCTACCTTGTGCTCCACCACGAACACCAATGCAGGCAAAGAGGACGATGGTGAGTACAGCCACCTAGCACACAAGGGAGGTGGGGAGGAAAACGAGAGTGACACACACACGTACCATACACCCCCCAGACACACACACCATACACACAACCAGCTGCCCTTGAAAACAAGTTAATCCCCGTAAATCGGCTGAATAATGGAAGGGCAACAGGAATTTACTAAAGTGTCTGTAATAAGATCAACACAATATTAATAATAATTTTGCCAATGGAACAGATATGTACAAATGTACAAAAAGGGACACTGCCCAGTTCTCAGTTCACGTGGGCCACATGGCAACAGGGCAAAGTCCAAGGCCCCACTTGTTACCTGCATCAATACAGAGAGAACACTGCAGGAGCATCAGTTAGCAAATAGGTGGGCACCTCAGCCGGATGCGGAAAAAAGACCACTGGTTCTGGAGGGGGCAACATGCCCTGTGCTTGGTCCTGGGGAGTGCAAGGCCACAGTCTCTTGGGTGGGTGTCTTCCCCACTGGTTCTGCAGAGGGCAACATGCCCTGTGATTGCTTGTGGGGAGTGCAAGGCCACAGTCTCTCGGGTGGGTGTTTTCCCCACTGGCTCTGGAGGGGGCCACATGCCCTGTGCTTGGTCCTAGGGAGTGCAAGGCCACAGTCTCTCAGGTGGGTGTCCTCTTCACTGGTTCTGGAGGGGCCAGGCTGCACAGCAGCCCATGGAAGCTAGATCACATCGCATCCACCAGGGGCTTCACTGTGGTGGTGGTGGTAGAGGGAGGCTCCTGCTCAGCCCCGGCACCCTACGATGGCTGCACTGTGGTGGTGGTGGAGGTAGTGGGAGGCTCCTGGTCAGCCCCTGCACCCTGCGATGGTTGCACTGTGGTGGTGGAGGTAGTGGGAGGCTCCTGCTCAGTCCCTGCACTCACTGATGGCTGCACAACCACGGTTGGTGGTGGGGGGACTCTGTGACAGCTGTGGTGCAGGCTCCTTTCCCTTCTCGCTTGCTGGTGCAGGCTCCTTCCCCTTTCTGCTGGCTGGTGCAGGCTCCTTCCCCTTTCTGATGGCTGGTGCAGGCTCCTTCCCCTTTCTGCTGGCTGGTGCAAGCTCCTTCCCCTTTCTGCTGGCTGGTGCAGTCTCCTTCCCCTTCAGTATTTGTGGCCTGGAATCTTTTCCACCATGAGTAGGTGTGGATGGAAGTGGGCCCGTGGACTGTGTGGCTGAAGTGCTTGGCTGGGTTCTTGATACCATGGCCATTTGTGCAGGGAGGGAGGAGGGGTAGGGAAGAGGTCAATGGTGGAAAGGAAAAGGTTTTTAGGGACATTGGGGTGGGAAGAGGGAGAAGTAATGGGAATGGAGGATGAGGGAGTGGTTGTTGGAGGTGTTTGCTGGATTTGGGTGCAGGTGCATGGGCTGTATGCTGTTGTGAGGTGGATGGTGTAGGAGGCTGGCCAGGCTTGTAGTGGGTACCAGAGGTACTTACACCTTGTTCCAGGTCCAGTTATCCCTTATTAGTGTAGAAGAGGTGTTTCTAGCAGCTTAGCCTGATAGAAGGTAGCTATAGCAGAGCAGCTTAGGCTGAACTAGGAGACATGCAAAGCTCCTACTATACCACTGGTGTCATATGCACAATATCATAAGAAAACACAATACACGGATATACTAAAAATAAAGGTACTTTATTTTTATGACAATATGGCAAAAGTATCTCAGTGAGTACCCTCAGAATGAGGATGCCAAATATACACAAGATATATGTACACAATACCAAAAAATATGCAGTAATAGCAAAAGGAAGTAATGCAAGCAGTGTAAAGTTACAATAGATTGCAATAGGAGCACATAGATATAGGGGCAACACAAACCATATACTCCAAAAGTGGAATGCGAACCACGAATGGACCCCAAACCTATGTGAGCTTGTAGAGGGTCGCTGGGGCTGTAAGAAAACAGTGAGGGTTAGAAAAATAGCCCACCCCAAGACCCTGTAAGGTAGGTGTAAAGTGCACCTACAACCCCCAGAGAGCACAGAAGTCGTGATAGGGGGATTCTGTAAGGAATACCAACACCAGCAATGCAACAACAGTGGATTTCCGGACCTGAGTACCTGTAAGACAAGGGGATCAAGTCCAAGAGTCGCGACAGTGTCGAGAGTAGGCAGGAGCCCAGCTAATGCCAGCTGAGGGTGCAAGGAAGCTGCCACTGGATGGAAGAAGCTTGGTGTTTTGCAAGAACGAAGAGGACTAGGAACTTCCCCTTTGGAGGATGGATGTCCCACATCGTGAAGAAGCTTGCAAAGGTATTCCCACGCAGAAAGACCACAAACAAGCCTTGCTAGCTGCAAGGGCAGCGGTTAGGGTTTTTGGATGCTGCTGTGTCCCAGGAGGGACCAGGATGTCTCCACTTGGATGAGGAGACAGAGGGGGCGCCCAGCAAGTCAGGGAGCCCTCACAGAAGCAGACAGCACCAGCAGAAGTACTGGATCAGGCACTTGGAAGAGGAGTGAACTGGAGTCCACCCGAAGTCACAAAAGGGAGTCCCATGATGCCGGAGGACAACTCAGAAGGTTGTGCACTGCAGGTTACAGTGTCGGGGGCCCAGGCTTGGCTGTGCATGAAGGAAATCCTGGAAGAGTGCACAGGAGCCGGAGCAGCTGCAAATCACGTTGTACCCAGCAATGCAGTCTAGCGTGGGGAGACAAGGACTTACCTCCACCAAACTTGGACTGAAGAGTCACTGGAATGTGGGAGTCACTTGGAAAGAGTTGCTGAGTTCCAGGGACCACGCTCGTCATGCTGAGAGGGGACCCAGAGGACCGGTGATGCAGTCTTTTGTTGCCTGCGGTTGCAGGGGGAAGATTCCATCGACCCACGGGAGATTTCATCAGAGCTCCTGGTGGAAGAAGGAGGCAGGCTACCCCCAGAGCATGCACCACCAGGAAACAGTTGAGAAAGCCGGCAGGATGAAGCGATACAAGGTTGCAGTAGTCGTCTTTCTACTTTGTTGCGGTTTTGCAGGCATCCTGAGCAGTCAGCGGTCGATCCTTCGGCAGAAGGTGAAGAGGGAGATGCAGAGGAACTCTGGTGAGCTCTTGCATTCGGTATCTGAAGAATTCCCCAAAGCAGAGACCCTAAATAGCCAGAAAAGGAGGTTTGGCTACCTAAGAAGGAGGATAGGCTAGTAAGAAAGGTAAGAGCCTATCAGAAGGAGTCTCTGACGTCACCTGATGGCACTGACCACTCAGAGCAGTCCAGTGTGCCAGCAACACCTCTGTTTCCAAGATGGCAGAAGTCTGGGGCACACTGGAGGAACTCTGGGCACCTCCCCTGGGAGGTGCAAGTCAGGGGAGTGGTCACTCCCCTTTCCTTTGTCCAGTTTCACACCAGAGCAGGGCTGGGGGAATCTCTAAACCGGTGTAGACTGGCTTATGCAGAGATGGGCAGCATCTGTGCCCATCAAAGCATTTCCAGAGACTGGGGGAGGCTACTCCTCCCCAGCCTTCACACCTATTTCCAAAGGGAGAGGGTGTTACACCCTCTCTCAGAGGAAATCCTTTGTTCTGCCTTCCTGGGCCAGGGCTGCCTGGACCCCAGGAGGGCAGAAACCTGTCTGAGGGGTTGGTAGCAGCAGCAGCTGCAGTGGAGACCCCGGAAAGGCAGTTTGGCAGTACCCGAGTTCTGTGCTAGAGACCCAGGGGATCATGGAATTGTCTCCCCAATGCCAGAATGGCATTGGGGTGACAATTCAATGATCTTAGACATGTTACATGGCCATGTTCGGAGTTGCCATTGTGAGGCCATACATAGGTAGTGACCTATGTATAGTGCATGCGTGAAATGGTGTCCCCGCACTCACAAAGTCCGGGGAATTTGCGATGTGGGGGCACCTTGGCTAGTGCCAGGGTGCCCACACACTAAGTAACTTTGCACTCAACCTTCACCAGGTGAAGGTTAGACATATAGGTGACTTATAAGTTACTTAAGTGCAGTGGTAAATGGCTGTGAAATAACGTGGACGTTATTTCACTCAGGCTGCACTGGCAGGCCTGTGTAAGAATAGTCAGATCTCCCTATGGGTGGCAAAAGAAATGCTGCAGCCCATAGGGATCTCCTGGAACCCCAATACCCTGGGTACCTCAGTAGCATATACTAGGGAATTATAAGGGCGTTCCAGTATGCTAATGTGAATTGGTGAAATTGGTCACTAGCCTGTTAGTGACAATTTGGAAAGCAGAGAGAGCATAACCACTGAGGTTTTGGTTGGCAGAGCCTCAGTGAGACAGTTAATCATCACATAGGGAACACATACAGGGCACACTTATGAGCACTGGGGCCCTGCCTTGCAGGGTCCCACTGACACATAAACTAAAACAACATATATACAGTGAAATATGGGGCTAACATGCCAGGCAAGATGGTACGTTCCTACAGATGGCTGTTGGGTGTCTGAGTGCTTGCGTTTGTGTACCTTAGGAGGGGGGGACAGACACGGTGGGAGAGGACACTGGGAAGTGTGCATGGCTGTTGTGGGGGTGTCTGGCAGTGAGGTGTGTGTTCTGCTTGGCGTGGTGATGATACAGGAAGTGGATGATGATGTAGTGCATGCAGGTGTGAGTTTGAGTGTGGAAGTAACTGGGTGGAAGGTGTAGGAGGAGGAAGAGGGGGAGACAGAGGAAATAGTGAATGTTGTTGTGTCTGCAACTGGATGGTGTTTGTGTGAGTGCCTGTAGGATGAAGTGTGGTGCTTGTGTTTGCCTGTGACACTCTTGGGTGTTGTCCTGTGTGCATGCTCTTGAGGCTGTGTGCTTGGGATGGGTTGGTGTAGAGGACAATGGGACTGGGAAGTGGAAGTTGGAGGGTGGACGGCAGAAACAGGGACAATGGCTGCCATCAGAGAGGAGGCCAGAGCCTGTTGCGATCTCTGTTGTGCCGCCAATCCAGTGTGAATGCCCTCCAGGAATGCTTTAGATTGTTGAATCTAGGCTGCCAGACCCTGGATGGCATTCACAATGGTTGACTGCCCTACCGAGATGGATCTCAGGAGGTTAATAGCCTCCTCATTCAGGGCAGCAGGGCTCACTGAGACAGGGCCTGAGGTGCCTGCGGTGAAGGAGATGCCCACCCTCCTGGGTGAGTGGGCACGGGGAGCTCGCTGTTGGGCTGCTGGGAGGGCGGTGCTGGTACGGGGTTGGTGGCTGTACCTGTAGCTAGGGTGGTTACAGAGGTGTCTGCCACCACCATGGAGCTCCATTGGAGGAGGTATCAGAGTCTGTATTGTCCCCTCCAGTCTCTGCTGTGGTGCTCACCTCACCCTCGTCCCACTGGTGCCCTCAACATCGGTGGACTCTGCCTCCTGGGTCCTGTGGGATGCAGCTTCCTCCATTGCCGGTGCCTCTGCTCCTCCGCCAGATTATAGTAATGCACATAAGGACAGGATGACAAAACAAGAAAGGGGGGGAGAGAGACAAAGAATACACTGGGTCAATGACTACACCAACACCACCGTTGGCATACACAGCACCCTCAAAACCATGTCTTGAGCTTCTTTCTGAAGACCAGGAGGTCTTTGGTTTTGCGGAGGTCGGTGGGGAGGGAGTTCCAGGTTTTGGGGGCGAGGTAGGAGAAGGACCTGCCTCCTGTGGTGGTGCGGTGGATGCGGGGGACTGTGGCTAGGGTGAGGTCGGCTGATCGGAGGTTGCGTGTGGGAGTGTGGAAGTTAAATCTTTCGTTGAGGTAGGTTGGGCAAGTGTTGTGGAGGGATTTGTATGCGTGGATGAGGATCTTGAATGTGATTCTCTTGTCTATGGGAAGCCAGTGAAGGGATTTGAGGTGTGGTGAGATTCGTTCGTGGCGGGGGAAGCCAAGGCCGAGGCGTGCGGCTGTGTTCTGGATTCTCTGGAGTTTGCCTTTGAATTTGAGTGTGGTGCCGGCGTAGAGGGCGTTACCGTAGTCCAGTCTGCTGCTGATGAGTGCATGGGTGACTGTCTTTCTGGTTTCTGGGGGAATCCATTTGAAGGATTTTTTTAGAGTGCGGAGTGTGTGGAAGCAGGAGGAGGTTAGAGCATTGATTTGCTGTGTCATGGAGAGGGAGGGGTCAAGGATGATGCCGAGGTTGTGTGCGTGGTTTGCGGGAGTGGGTGCGGGGCCTAGGGTGGTGGGCCACCAGGAGTTGTCCCATGTGGTTTTGTTGGGGCCGAAGATGATGATCTCGGTTTTGTTTGAGTTGAGCTTGAGGTGGTTAGTGGTCATCCAGTTGGCGGTGTCGAGGAGAGTGGCGTGTAGGTTGGTTTTAGCAGTGGTGGGGTTGCGGGTGAGGGAGAGGATGAGTTGGGTGTCATCTGCATAGGAGAGGATAGTGATTCCGCATGCTCGGAGGATGTTGGTTTTTGAAGAGTGTGGGGCTGAGGGACGACCCTTGGGGGACTCCGCAGGTGATCTTGGTAATGTTGGAGTGGAAGGGTGGAAGGCGGACTCTCTGGGTCCGGTCGGTGAGGAAGGAGGTGAGCCAGTCTAAGGCTTTGTGGCGAATGCCTATGTTGTGGAGGCGTGTGCGGAGTGTGTGGTGCCAGACGGTGTCGAAGGCTGTAGAGAGGTCTAGGAGGATGAGTGCGACGATCTCGCCTTTTTCGACTTTGGTCATGATGTCGTCAGTGCATGCGATGAGGGCGGTTTCCGTGCTGTGGTTTTTGCAGAACCTGGATTGTGAGGGGTCAAGAGTGTTGTTTGCTTCGAGGAAGTGGAATAGGCGGGCGTTGACTAATTTCTCTGCAACCTTGGTGGGGAAAGGGAGGAGGGAGATGGGGCTGTAGTTTGAGAGGATCTCCTTTTTTTAGGAGAGCAGTGATTTCCGCGTGCTTCCAGGGGTTTGGGTAGGTGGCAGAGTCGAAAGAGGAGTTGATTATGTTCTAGAGTATGGGGGCGATGGTTGGACTAGTTTTGTTGTAGATGCGGTGTGGGCAGGGGTCGGAGGGGGAGCCGGAGTGGATGGAGTTCATGTTTTTTTTGGTTTCTTTGTGTGTGATGGGGGTCCAGGTGGAGAGTGTGGTGGGGGGGTCATGAGTGGGGGTCAGGTTGGGTGAGTGAGGGGTGTGTGTGTTGGGTGTGTGTGGTATGAAGCTGTTGTGGATGTCCAGGATTTTGTGGAGGAAGTGGTTGGAAACGGCGTCACATAGGGGCTGTGTGTGTGTGGGGTCTATGTTGCTGGCTTTGGGTTTGACAAGTTCATTGATGATGGTGAAGAGTTTTTTGCTGTTTTGAGAGTTGTTGTCAAGGCGTGTCTTGTAATGATCTCTTTTGGCGGTGCGTATGAGTTGGTGATGGGTCCTTCACACACAGGGAACAGGCCTACGCACTATGCATTGCACTACCAGTGATATTGCTAGCCACCAAGGCATGAGGAGGGGCACACACCACCAACTGCAGCACTCCTGGGACCCAAGCAGCCCTAGCCAGTAGTTGATGCTATCAAGCTAGGTAGCCATTATTTCCCTTCAGACCCCTAGCCACCAGAGGACCTATGCTGCTATGTCTGGCATGTCCTAGGGGCACCCACTGACACACAACCACCACCTGGATACCATCCCACCAGGCGTAAGCTCTAACGATAGCCACTGTACTCATCCCCTTGTGGCTGCTGTGTTGTCCTCAAGCACCCATCCAGCTCTGGATAGGCCACCGCTAGTATATGGGCCATCAGGGGGTTCAGGGTTTGATGGTCATTCCTTCCTCATTGGGAGGCCATCCCCAGCTGGTCCTCCACGGTCTTCTGTGCCCAGCGTCTCAGGTCCTCCTACTGTTTGCGACAGTGGGTGCTCCGCCTGCTGTAGAACCCCAGGGTCCACACCTCCTTGGTGATGGCACACCATATACCCTTCTTTTGATGGACGCTGACCTGCAGAGGCAATACAGACAGGAGAACACCATTAGACAAACAGTCCAGCCTGTCACACACATGGTGTACCATACCCCTTTCCATCACCATTGGCACATACATAGCCTAGCTCACAAGATGTACACCGCCAACAGATAATCCCCCCGCTTACACAGTGCCTTCACACACATCTCCATGCATCCATGCCACATGCATCGTGACGAGAGTGTACTCACCTGTTGGTCTAGAGGCCCATACAGCAGTCCGTACAGGGGTAGGACCCCATCCACCAGTCACTCCAGCTCCTCCGAAGTGAAGGCTGGGGCCCTTTCCCCAGTCACATGGGCCATGGTAGGTTCCAGACACAGGTCACAGCAGCACATGCAGTGTAGGTCCTATCCTATGGAAGGTCAGGTAACAAGTGAGGACTCAGATAGAAAATGGCAGTCATGTCGCGCAGTGTTGTATACCAACACCGCCGGCGTAGATCACCATTGGCCACTGTAACCCATAGGACCCATTATTAACCAAGGAGGAGTTGCACGGTGGTTCCAGACCGCTTCCCGCCACGGTACACAACAGCAGCGAAATTACCTCACTTCCACCTGTCCCTCCACACAGGACCGGCAGAAGACATTTCGGGGGGCCAGCCCTATGGAATAATGTGGCATCACAGGAGAAATAGACACAAACTGGACAAATCACACTGACCCATTAACTGTTTACAGAATGCAAACTACTGCTGTGGCTCCATTGTTCAGTTTGTGACAGACTCCTCACTCTTTGTCCCATAGATTCCTACCGCTGTAGATGAATAGGAGATGGAGACATACCCTCATGCACAGGCCCCTGGTGGACTTGACTACACTGGAGGACAGACACATAATACTCATTTATAGACTAGAACGGGCCACAATCACAGAGCTGTGTGCCCAATTGGAGCCTGACCTGATATCTGCTTTCCGTCACCCCACTGGGATCCCCCCACTTGTGCAAGTGCTATCAGTACTCTATTTCCTGGCAACTGGTTCTTTCCAAGTGACAGTGAGCTTGGCAGCAGGAATGTCACAGCCAATGTTCTCAATAGCGCTGATAAGAGTGTTGTCTGCCCTGATAAAAACACATGTGCAGCTATATTGCATTCCCCCAGGTTGAGGATGTGGCCACTGAGAAGGCCGAGTTTTTTGCAATGGGACATATCCCCAATATAATTGGGGCGATTGATGAAATACATATTGCATTTGTCCCCCCCCCCCAAAGAATAAACAGGTGTTTTTAGGAATCGTAAGATTTTCTGGATATTCATTTAGTAGATGTTGGTGACAAATACTCCTGGTGTAATCACTACGGCCAGCTACAGGTCATTAATCTATGCTCATCCTATGTACAGTTCATTTGCAATGGTTGTACCTGTTTCAAAAATTACATATTAGATATACAACACATACTCTAAATCGATTTTTGTCAAAGGGTGTTTATTGAAGTGCTAACATACAGAGGGAAAGTGCATTGGGATGGGGTGATGATGGAGGAAAGTCCAGGGTATTGTTCCAGTCTGTTTGTAGCACAGGTGCATTGTCCAAGGGGACATAGGAAGGGGAGCAATGGCAGTTCAAGGTGGACAGGGTGACTGAGTGGGACACAAGGGGGACAATCAGGAGTGTCTCATTTCCTGGTCTTGGCAAGTGTCTTTGGCTTGTGTCTGGATCGCAGGGAACGTTTGCGGGGTGGTTCACCTTCTGCAGGGGGAGGAGTGCTGGTGGCCTGTGAGTCCTGTGGTGGAGCTTCCTGGCCAATAGGAGCAGCGGAAGTGAAAGGCTCTTCAGATGACTGGCTAGTAGCAGGGTCCCAACGGCGTGAGACTGCCTCCCTCATAATGTTGGCCATGTCTGCCAGGAACTCTGCTATAGAGATCAGGGAGTTGGGATAGCCTGCAAGTCTTCCCTGATCCCCTGGTACTGTCCCTCCTGCAGCCGCCTGTTCTCCTGCACGTTTTCCAGGATCTGGCCAATTATGTCCTGGGAATGTTGGTAGGCTCCGAGGATCTTGGAGACTGCCTCCTGGAGAGTCGGTTCCCTGGGCCTGTCCTCCCCCTGGCGCACAGCACTCCTCCCAGTTTCCCTGTTGGCCTGTGCCTCTATCCCCTGAACCGTGTGCCCACTGCCACTGACCCCAGGTCCCTGATTGTCTTCTCGGGGAGATATAGCCTGGGGTCTCTGTACAGGTGGACACACTGCTGATTGCCATGTCCTGGGGACAGAGGTGTGGGTACGCTTGGTGGGTGCAGTAGTAGTGTTTTCTGAAAGGGGAGGCTCTGTGGTGGTCTGTGACTAGGCTTGGGTAACCGGCTGTCCAGTGGTCCCTGATGGGCCAGGTAGATCATCCAGATCCTGAAGTCCAGAGTTACTGTCATTTGTGGGCCTCTTCAGTTGGGTGACTGGATAGTGCTGGCGCCTCCTCTCCGGTGACATTGGCTGGGGTACCTGCGGGGATGTAAATTATGTGTTGTGGTTGATGTGTATGACATATTAAACATCCCTGGCTTCCCCTCTATGGTTGGTTTTGCCCTTCCAGCTTTCACTTTTGTATGTTAGTGTATGGTGGGATTGTTTGTTCTCTATACTGTGCATGCTAGTGATGAGTGTCCATGCAGGGCTGTGAGGGGAATCCATGCATTGGTAAAGCATGCAGGGCTTGGCATTGGGATTAGTGAGATGTGATGGTGGAGTGTGGGGGATGTAGTGGAGTACAGGAGTGAGGGTGAGGGTGAGGGTATATGATGACATGCAGGTAGGGGGGTGATAATAGTAGAGAGCTGACTTACCAGAGTCCAGTCCTCCTCTGACTCCGGCAAGGCCCTCAGGATGCAGTATTGCCAATACTTGCTCCTCCCATGCTGTGAGTTGTGGGGGAGGAGGTGGGGGTCTGCCACCAGTCCTCTGTATAGTGAGCTGCTATGGAATGTACCTTCTCCCGCAGGTCATTTCACATCTTCCTGATGTCTTTCCTTGTTCTGGGGTGCTGTCCCACGGCATTCACCCTGTCCACGATCCTCCGCCATAGCTCCATCTTCCTAGCCATAGATATTTGCTGCACCTGTGCTCCAAATAGCTGTGGCTCTACCCTGACAATTTACTCCACCATGACCCGTAGCTCCTCTTCTGTGAAACGGGGGTGTCTTTGTGGTGCCATGGGTGTTATTTGAGGTGTGTTGGGTAATGTTTTGGGGGTGTGATGTGGAGTGTGTGAGTGGTGTATGGGTGTGAGTGGTGTGTGGCTCTAGTTGTCTCAGTGGTCTTGGTGTCTGGTGGCAATTATTTATATTTGTAAAGGGTTGTGGGTACTTTGGGTGTGTGTTTTATAGTGGTGTGCGTGTGTGGGTGTGGTGTGTGTATGGGTATCAGGTGTGTGTTGTTTGATTTGTCCAATGTGGTTTTGTTTTGTCTGTGGATGTCCATTGTGAGTGCGACGGTATGTACCGCCAATGGTTTACCACCATTGAATGTCTGCTGTGTTGATTCATGGGTCATAATGTGATGGGCGTTGTTCTGTTGGCGTAATGGTGTGGGTTTTGATACCATCACTTTAGCACTGACCTTTGGTCTGGCGGATTTGTGTATCTGGCTGAATTCTGTCGGATTGGTGTGTGTCATAATATGGTGAACGGTAAGTTGACAGCTGTCAGGGTGGCGGTAAGCAGTATTTACCGCCAATGTCATAATGCAGGCCTATTTGTTTACATTGCTTCAACAGACAGTGTGCTGCAGTGTTCTGGATTATTTGCAATCTTGCAAAATGTTCAAACTACTTCTCATGAAAGCTAAGATTTTGGGCAAAAATGTGAAAAGGTGCTCCTGGGCTAAGATGTATTGAGACGGGGGAGGTGTGGGAGTGTTAAGATGACTTGTTATAGTCTGTAAGAGAATCATAAAAGGAATGAAGAGGGCATTACAAGTTTAGGATAGCACATTAAATACAGAAAAGACTGCAGCTGAAAGACAAACTGTTTTCCTTTACTTCGTAGAAAATAAGTGAGGTAATTTAATGTACAGTGAAAGATGTGAACCAAAAGGGCATAGTGTTCATAGTCTTTTGAGCATTTTTCTGAAAGTTTACGTGATGTGTAGTAGTTCTCGCCTTCTGAGTGATTACAGGCTGATGTTCAATGCAATACCAGGCAGTTTTTACAACCCTGTAAAAGGTGAATTGTGAAAAAAAACATCCACTGCTCCATTTCAGATGGAGTTTGCTATGCATTTTACATGCACTCTGGTCAATGTTTATATCTCACTGTGCCACTACCTGCGCTTTCTGATTTTCAAGATAAACGACGCTTCTCAGTGCTCACTCTGTTCTTCAAAAAATGTTACGACTCTCTCTTCACTACCACATACTTTCTGTCATTGTTCAGCAGCTTCTAACAAGACAAATGCTCTGCAGCTGTTTCAGAAACCTTTTCTGCATCAGTCCTACCTTGATCTCGATGATAAATTAATAGATGAGGATTTGCAGTTAGGAGATTACCATGCAATTGTAAAACCAAAATGTGATTTGGTTGCAGAATACCCTTGTCAAAATATAATCTACCATAAATATTGGCCCATATTTATACTTTTTTTGCGCTGCATTTGAGTAATTTTTTTACGCAACAGCGGCGCGAGCTTAGGCCCTGATTTATACTTATTTTGCGCCTCATACTGTCATTTATTGAGGCAAACGGTGATTGTGCTTTGATGTAATAGCACTTTAAAGTGTGGTTGTTACCTTTGCCAATATTTGTTTGGAATGTGTTTGAGGCTACTATAGCTCAGGGCCAGACTGGCCAGTCTTCCAGTATTGCATCTACATGGTGTACTGCACATAGAGTTTTGCTTTCAGAGCTGTATAAGTTGCCATGAACCAACTGTGCAACCACTAACCCATTAAAGCCGAGACCTTGTGCAGTTTAGGGCTCGACTGATATTTTTTCAATCCATCCCAGCTAGTATTTATCATTACTAAATCCAGTTTAGCATGGGGGAGTCAGAAGAGAAGAAGAAGAGGTCTGACCAATCTGATTTGATATTATTTGTAGTTTGTATTGTGTTTCTTTATGAAAATAAGGTCCAAGCTAGAGACGCTATTGTGAATAGGAAAGTTGCAATATTGTAGTAGGTTGTTGTTTTAAGTTGAAGACGGATGTGTGGGTTTATTCATCTTTTTTCTAGTACAGTATGAAACCTCCCAGGAGAATCTAATAACGAGAGCAGATGAGCTGATGAGTGCTATAAACAAGGAAACCATCAATGAAACAGTTTTGCTGCCAAGTAACCAGTATGAGATGTTCAACTGCAGTAGTTTAGGTGTTGTGTTTGTTGTCCCCACTGCGAGTCACTAGAACAAGGAATAAATTATTGAGTTAACAAGTTTACATTTAAAGAACTCCTCGTGGATAAAGACAACTCCAGGCTAGTTTTTCCAATGCATGGGGAGGATGTTGTATGGTAGTTGTAAGAGTGGCATTTGGGGGATAAGCAGAAGCAGAATTCCATGAGTGCAACCGTGTCAAGGTTGAAATAAGTCTTTAATGAGGACACATATGTAATTTGTATGACAGAATGTTGACCAAGGGTTCACGAAAGCAGCATTGATTTATTGTTTGAGAGATGGGTTGAGGGTTGACAGGAAATGATTCTTTTGAGGTTTCTAGGGCGTTTGCTCTTTAATTCTATATAGGACATCTCGCTCTGATAATTGGTATAATAGGATGTGTTGTGGGATCAGTGATCACAGGGTATTCAGCTGTGTGGGTTGTGTTAGAGTAATCTGCGTGAAGTAATGAGCATAAGCATTAGGAGGGTTGGTGTGTGTGCAGGGTGTTTTAGGAGTTGTAGATAAACAAAATGGTTTTGTGGGGCTCTTTTCTTGTGTAATGAATATAATTCCCTATATGTATGCATAAAATCGTTTATTCAATTTATTCACCAAATATGTGTAATTCAACATAGACAAATAAGGTCCAGACAGCCCAATGCTCAAAAGGGCAGTGGTGTGCAATATGTATAATTTTCCATATATACAGGCAGGATGTCTGAAGAATTGAATGAACACAAAACAGTCTGAAAATATATTCACTAGTTCTTGTTTTAAATCTATTTGAATAACGATCCCTTCTAGTACTGCCAATGTTTTGAACCTATTCACACATTCACGGTGTTGAAGTATCCTGTCTCCAATTTGTTCACAAATTAAGTTACGGGATTCAAACAACTTCCACTGACTCAGTGAGTCACAATCTCTATTTAGCAGCGGGAGATCGCCTTATTCCTCCTCCATTCTAGATGCAAACGGTTGCTTTGCAGCACCGTGATGGTCTGAAAGTTGAATGACGACGTCATGAGGACATCCTTCAAAGATATTGGGGTCGAAACATTGGCAAAAGCCTCCGAATGGTTGAGAGCGGTAATGAACAGAAGGGGCTGGCTAATTTCATAAAATCTGCCTCGGATACTTGAAGCCCTTTGAAGTGTATATACCCATTGGGGACTGTACAGTGTGTTGGTGGTGTAAATATCGTCCATTCTTTGTATTATGCTAGCTCTGTGTCGTCTGCGCTATCGATTCACTTTTTCACATTATACCTGTGTTCGTTTCCATATGTATGTATGCAAATATAACAGAAATTCTGCCTGTTCAGCCCATAGTTTATTGAATATCTGTTTATCAGTATTAAGTAATTGACACTGCAGAATGATTGTGACTGAATTTAACTTTATATTGTAAGTGAAGAAGTAGAATTCAGAGCCTTCATACCTATGGTTGATTACTCAGTCTTAAAATAAGTCCCACATGACTTTCCCTATATAGTGACACTGTTTAAGACACATTAAAATATAACCTTCATTAGGTCTGGTATGCCTGCTTAATACCTTCAGAGTACATAGACCTAAATTGTCTATCATGCTCAAAAAGGTTTGTCTGACAGCAACCATAAGTTTCAGCGCATCTGCATGTGAGAGTAGCAAAGACAAACAGGACGCGTCGGGAGACATGATTTTATAATTCTGGGGGCTCTAAACTACTCGGACTTCATATCTACTTGTATGCTATTAAAATTCAATTCTATAGATGGTGCTATGGCGCAAGCATAAATGGATGATGTGATAACAACACTGCACTGTCATTAAAGCTAGTCTACAAATATTGTGGCCAATACTGACTGTAGCCCACTGCCCCCGCTGTCTGGAGAGCCTCCTTTGGTGCAAAGATTGCAAAATGTATCATTGCATGAATATCAGGCGTGATAGCATATTTATAATTTGTAAACCATTTAGAAATACTCTATTATTCATTGGGATAAACATACATGTATGCCAACCAGTATAAATATAAATTGTAACAATAAATAGGATCTAGTGTTGCTTATATCAATGATCCCTGTTTCATATAGTTCCACTCTCTTAATCATGAGTATTAACATGCAAATATTCTACCCAGTACACATATTACTATCAGTAGGGTCTTGTGTTACTCACAGTTTCCACGCATCATTGTTACATTAAGATACACTAGGGACGACAATATCTGGCAAGTAACCAGTCTAGTATTACATAAAGGTGTATTAGTAAACATAAAATGGTTTAATCAATATATTTATCTATCCAGGTAAACACTGGAGGCCTCATTATGACACTGGCGGTCCCAGACCACTAGGGTCATGGTCGCGGTCGGACCACCGCCAAAGTGACGGTCCGACTGTGACATTTCAACCATGGGGAAAGCGCCACGGTCAGACCGCCGGCCCCACCAGGTTGCCACCAGTTGACAGCCTGGCTGTCTCGGTGGTTGTAATCTGCCAGGGGAGCACTTCTCTGGGGATTATGAGTCCCCTTTCCGCCAGCCTTTGATGCGGATCCCCTACATGCAAAGGTTGGTGGAAAGTGGGTGCCGGGGGCCCCCAAGGACAGCCCGTTGCGCTTCCTGTAATCCGGGTAGTGGAAAGCGCAACTGGTTCTTCTGCACCAGCCACACCGCCACATTGGTCCCGGCTCGATCACGAGCCGGCATCAATGTTAAGGCCCTGTTCACCGCTGTTTCTGCCCACAGCCCTGCAGTGAATTACTAATAGGGCCAGAAGTGTTCTGGCCGCTCAGACGATCTATCCGCATTGACGGGTCGATAACAGAACTCCAAGGTTTCCAGCTCTTGCATTTCGTTTTACTGTTTTCAGGACATACCATTGTAGCACATCCTTTGTATCTTGTGCCTCGCTGTAATGGTTAATCAATGGTGTTGCCTCAGTCTTGCAACTGATGTGGCTTCGATGCTGGCAGATACTGTTCTACCATCTGTGTGATTGACCCATATGCATCAATTCACATGGGCATATAATCAGGTATACCACATTCCTACTATTGCAATTTGAGTGACCCTTCGATAGAAATTGGGTCTCTAGTTGGTGGAGGTATGCACCCTGTCCAAGTAGGGACCACATTCCTAGGTAGGATAAGTCAGATTCACACCAGAGGTTAACCTGTGCTCACCCTCAAGTAGGTTGGCACAGAGTAGGCAGGCTTAATTTAAGGGGCAATGCGTAAAGTATTTGTGCAACACACACATAGTAACAAAATGTAAACACCACAAAAAAGGACTCCACACCAGTTTACAAACAAAGAGAATATTTATCTGAATAAAACAAGACCAAATCAATAAACTTTCAATCGGTAGAAGCTGAGATATGAATTTTTAAAGATTAAATTCAAAATAGTGCTTAGAAGTCACTAGCGGTTAAAACGTTACTTGAGGTCATGAGGGAGTGGTGCAAATCCAAAGTTCAGGCTGACTGAAATGAAGAGTAGGTCGGCTGCAGAATCTCTGCAAGGTCTGCTGAAAGAGTACCTTTGATGGAGCAAAGCATCAATTCAAAGAGCATGATGCGCCAGTATTTTCCACGAAGTCGAGTCACTGCTTCGTTGTCCAGCTCCACTGAAATTAATGCAATGCATAGTTGTTAAGGGGCACAAAGCATCCTTGCCAGGCCGCACAGGCTGTGAATTTGCTGTCATCGAACAGCCTCTGCACCTGCATTGAAGGAGCGATGATTCTCACACACCCGAGGAGATGCATCGGTTTTTATAGAAATCAGCTGCAAAACCCACTTCGGAGGCCATGGGCTGGAGGAGGCACCTCAGGCAACAGTATGACTCATAGATGGCAGAGTCCAGCAGCACCAGGAGTGTTGCAGGCAGTTTCTGATGTTCCTGAGACTACAGAAGAACAAGGGTGAGTCAGCAAGCCCATGGAATCAGTTTGGGTTCAACAGAATGGGTCCAGTCCTTGTCCTCAGCAGGGCAGAAATCAGCAGGCAGCAGGGCAGCTCAGCAAAGCAGAGAAGCAGTTCTTTGGAACAGCCATTCCAGACAAAGTGGCAATAGTCACAGCACATCAGTCTTTGCTCCAGCCAAGTTCTTCTCAAGTCCAGAAGTGTGTGGATTTGCTAGGGTCAGAGCCCCAGTACTTATACCCAAAAGTGCCTTTGAAGTAGGGGTGGCCTCAAAGCAGATCATTGAAGGACATAGGTCCCACTTTCATTTCAGCCCTGGCTCCAGACAGGTGGGGGTAACCAGCCTTTTGTATGGGGTCAGGCCACTACCCTTTAAGTGTAAGCGTGAACCCCTCCCATCATTCCTGCCCAGAAAGACCCATCAATATGCAGAAGAATACAGATGTAGTTGAGTGGCCTGTGTTGTGGCTGTCTAGAGGGAGTGCACAAATGTAGCTGGCACCCAGCCCAGTCCAAACATGTATTGAAAACATGCTGTCAGGCATACAGAGCAGTGAGCGCAGAGAAAAGCACACTTTCTAAAAGTGGCATTTTTAAAATAGTAATATTAAATCAACTTCACCAGTAAAGATGATTTATCATTTTCATTCCAATCATAAAAATATGATACTACTACTCCTTTCTGAGCAGGAATTACAGCTTAAAAGTGTTTTAAGGAATTTCCAACCCTGGCCTATGGGAGGAGTAGGCCTAACATTAGTGAAGAATAGCTTTGGGAGTTTTTCAGTACCAGGACATATAAAACGTAAAAGTATATATCCTGCCTTTTAATTACATTGCACCCTGTCCTGTGGGCTACCTAGGGACTACCTTAGGGGTGACTTATAGGTAATAAAAGTGGAGTTTAATGCTTGGCAAGAGGGTTCAAATACCAAGGTGAAGTAGCAGTAAACTGCACAAACAGGCACTGCAGTGGCAACCCTGAGACAGGTTTGAGAGGCTACTTCTGTGGGTGGCACAATCAGCCAGCGGGCCCATTGGTAGCATTTAATTTACAAGCCCTGGCTATGTGGTATACCACTTTACAAAGGACTTACAAGTAAATTAAATATGCTAATTGTGGATACACCAATGTTAAGGAGAGAAGCACATGCACTTTAACACTTGTTAGCAGTGGTAAAGCGCTCAGTCTTAAGGCCAACCAAAAGATACAGCAAGAAACAGGAGGTGAAAGGCAAAAAGTCTGGGGTAAGACCATCCTATGAATAACAGCTCTAACACCCTTCAATTTTATTCTAGTTCCTGACACCTCAATAACCTTAGTGCCCTTAATCAATTTGCATACCATGCAATTCCCACACTGAAAATGGCCTGCAATAGGTGGTAGTCTGCAGGCCTTTGTTATAGTCTCTACTCTCTCCTATTCCCTGTAGGCTCTTACTACATAGTCCCTTATGCTCTTATTTCTTTTAAAGGCAAATGAGAAGTGATCACTTTCACCAATTAAATGGCAATATCTGTTAATGATTTTACTAATGGAATTACTCACTGGACTAAATGTGGAGACCAGTATAGTACATTCCTTGTTTTTATCCATGTCCTGCCTTGGTGTAAGGGATGTTACTCTTGGACAATAACAAGTGTGTTTAATGTTTTATGTTCTATAGTCTTGGGGTATCCTCTCTTTACCAGCTTAGTTGTCAGCAACTCTGCTTGCCTGAAGTAGTAGTTCCTGTGTGTACAGCTCCATCTGATCCAGAGAAATTGTCTGTAGAGTAAATTCTCACAAAATGATCTTGGATGAAAGCTATCATATGCCAGTTGGGCAGCCTAATCAGTGGACTTACGGTATAGTGTTGTATACATCTTCCCATTCCCATGTTTGACTAATTTGTCCAAATAGTTAACCTGTTCTTGGCACCCTTGTTCTGTTATTGGGCATAAGGGTTAGTTCCTATATTCTTCTATACGATTGCGAGTTGGAATGGGTTTAGAGAAAACTCCCATTCAGGTGGGTGCTTCTGGAAGAGAAATGGACAGTGTGGTTTACAAATTTTGTTTCATCTTATGCAGAGTGCTCAACTTCATTTTTATGGCAAGAAGTCAATTTTGGGAAGTGAATGATATATGTGAACTCTGGTCAGTTTTAAATGGTTGTAAGTATGCATGAGAGAAATTATCGTTCCTCTCATAGTTATCATGCCTATTGGTGGTCGCAGCCTTCTATAGAGAGTCAGTTGCAAATTGCTGTTTTTGTTTTTAATATATCTCATCTGGACAGGAGGGTGATTGGTAGAGGAAGTATGAATGGTAGGGTAGTGTTGGCTATGTGAAGGGCTGCCATGTTGATTATTGTCAGTATATTTGTCTGTGTAAGTGTATGAGCAGATTTGCTCACAATTATGTCCAGATTGCCTTATTTTTTGCTGGTATTTTGTAGCCTGGTTTAATGGGGAAGCAGAGGAGGATGAGCTGGTGCTATTGTAATTAGTAGATGTGGTAGGCAAAGTATTGGATTAATGTCCCTAGCAATGGTAAAATCTTTATTGTCTTCAGGGTATCAAATTAGTTGGTGAAAGTATGGAGGTTAGGAGCTGAGGATTGGACCACGATCTTTCAATTTTCACACAGATAGATGTGAAGCTCACATTTCTGCTTCTGGTAATCCAAGAATGTAAGTTATGTTCATAAATATTTTTGAAAACTCATAGAGCATCATTTCAGTAGGATATGTGCAAACAATAGAGTAGGTGAATTTTAATACAGCCCTTCCAGTGACTATTGTATTTGACACTGATTACGTTTTCCTGGTTGACCATCGGGGCTAGGGGTTTGTGGTATTTGAAGGTATTTTGACAGACACAGCAGAAATGGGATCTCTGAGATGTTGTTATGAGGGGTGGGTGTAACTCGCGTAGTTCCATGGAACATAATTATGCATAATTACCCAAATATTCTGCAAGATTACTTTGAATAACATAAGAAGAGCAATTCTGTATTTTGCTCTCTTTTCTTAGAGCAAAAATGCCCCTTCACCTCCAAAATGGACGTCAGGGTGGATTTTGCACTATGAAGTGCAAGCAGGCACTTGTGCTCACTAAGGGCCCGATTTAGAACACAGCAGATGAGCTACTCCATCAAACTGTGTGGGATATAACATCTGCCAAAATCTAAATCCCATTATATCCTATGGGATTTAGATTTCGATGGACGGGATATCCGTCATTGTTGTGACGAAGTAACCCATGAGTTCTAAATCAGGCCCAAAGTGTGCACTTGGGACAGGATTTACCCCAAATTACTCCCAGAATTTAGTGCTGGTTTCTTAGCACAAAATGCACCCTCACGTCCAAAATGCAAGTGAGGATGCATGTTGCCCTAAGATAATAGCACAAAATATAATAAAAAATAAACAGCTGGGCAAGCAGCAGCTCGCGCTTGCTAAATTTGCCCCGCTTTAGAAAGTTTTGCCCTCAAATTATGCTTAATTACACAAGCTGGCATACTTGTGTTAATGTTGCCAATTCCTAGTCAAAGAGTAAGGCAGAATTATCGAAATTACTATGCTTACTCTAGAGTAAGTGAAATTCCACCCTGGTGTAGGTGTTATATGCACCCTGAAGCTTGATCTGACATGAAATTCTTATTGTTTTAAGTTGGGTGGCCATTATAAGATCATACAAAAATTGTCTAGGTGATTGATGATTAGAAGTAGGTTCATTATGCAGCAGCTGCAATATGCAGCCATAGGACATTTGCTTAATACAGAGAGAAAATGTAGTAGTGAGATGCTACATAAGGAGTAAATTATGTGCAGTGGTATAACTTCACATTTGGTTGCCAGAACAACGACGCTCAAAAAACTACCTTTGGTGAAAAACTATCTTTGGTACAAAGTAAGCATGAAATTGATTTTACATTTAGGAATACAATCGCATACAGGAGCCAAATCACAAAACCACCCATGATTGTCTGATCATTTGGATTGTGGAAATATTTTTAAGACCATACAGCAAAATTGTAGTTAGGGGCAACATTCCCCTAACATCAATACGAGATTGAAATCATCTGTAGAAGACAACATCTCATTTATTTTGGAAAGCATAGAGTTGCACAAGCAAACTCACACTTAGGTGAAAAATTACACAGAGCAATATCAGGAAGAGTTTGGAAAGCTTTTCCGTGCAAAAACACGTTTAGATGATGTAGGTAAGAAGAGTTGGAGGCACTGATTACCGATTAGTGGATTAGTGGGGTCAAGTGTGGGGCCATACTTGGGTGGCGTGGCCAACATGGCGGCCAGAGCGGTCGCATAAAACACAGCTCCGCTCTCGGCCCGAATAAAAATCCTCCACAAGATGCCTCCGTTTCCTAAAAAACGGTAGGCGCCGAACGTGCGACCATCGGAACCCCTCCGGTGGCTCTGAAACATACCCTGGATTCCCCTGAGGGGCGGTGCCATGACTGCCGGGACAGGCGCGGAGACCGATCGCTGAAACGGGCAGCGTGGCCACGCGAGGAGCCGGATTCCGCGGCCCCAGCGCCCCGGTCGGGGGAGGAGCTGAAGCGGGGTCGGAGCCCGCGAGCGGATTGAGGGACCTGGCGAGGAGGCAGCAGTGGCGGCGCGGAACTTGAGAGACAGGTGAGAGCCCCCGACGGATGGCGAGGAGAGACCTCAGAGGCCTCCCGGTTAGGCCATAACGGCCTAAGATGGCGGTCCCGTCCCCGGACAGCTAATACACACGGGGCCTGGCCAAGCAAGGGCATCAACTGGCGGCATTTACTTACCGGCGTCCTCGCGGGCGGCGTATCCGGCTCATAGATGGTGGCAGCGGCGTGGTGCGGGTGTGGAGGCAGGCAAGGGGGGGCCCGAGCTGCGCACCAAATATTCATCGCTTGTAAAAAGTAAAAGCTCTTCACTCTGCGGACCATAACTGCGAGCCCTATCGGCGGCATTGACCGGGCCGCAGGGCATCCCAAAGTATATCAGACACCACACAGGTGCCTAGAAGACGCAATAACTGTCCCGCAACAGCGCGTTGTTTGTAAGGGCACCACATAGCGCACCGAGGCTGTCCACATTAGGCTAAGCGCCAAATATTCAACGCTTGTAAATAACCTACACTTCGCAGAGTACAACTGCTAGCCCTTTCGCCCGCATTGACCGAGCCGCAGGGCCCCCCAACGTATATCAGACACCACACAAGTGCCCAGAAGACGCAATAACTGTCCCATAGCAGCGGGCTGTCTGTTAGGGTACCGTATAGCGCACTGTGGCCGTCCGCATCAGGCAGCTTTCAACAACTACCGCTCGCTACAAAATAAAGGTACACCATATGCGCAATACTTAACCGTATCAACCAATTCTACGAGGGATAGGCCAGACCAACATCGCTGAAGCAAACCTGAATGCAACGGAGCCAGGAAACACCAGCGAACTCGATTAATACTGCTCTCAGATCGACCTGTAAGTGCTGCGCCAACTTGCCCGTAACAAATCAAACTACACTCTCACCATTAATGGGCAAACCAAAGACCCCGCGAGCGCTACCAAGCAACATTGAGCCAAACGAGCCGACTCCACCGCCAGAGCCCTCGGTCACACACCAGGCACTCCAGAAGCTTGAGGCAACCTTACAGTCGCACACTTCGCAATTCGAGAAAATACTACAAGCCATCCTGGATACCAAATCCACATTAGAGGCAAAAATAGTAACGATCACGGAAGATGTTAACCTTCTGCGCACGGACCAACAAGCATTGGCGGAAAGAGTAACAACGCTCGAAGAGGATACGGCACGGTTAACGCCATCGATAAAGGACCTTCAACTACAACTATTAACAGTAACAACGGAAGTCGAAGCCCTGAAGCGTAGGGCCAGGGACGCTGAGGGCAGATCACGCCGGAACAATGTCCAATTCGTGGGATTTCCAGAACGGGCAGAAGGACCCAGCGCAGAACTATTTATCGAGCAATGGCTAATGAACACAATACTACAATAATATCTCAATTTTTTTTTCAGTGGAACGAGCACATAGAGTGCCCGGAAGACCCCCCCTTCCAGGGACCCAGCCCCGTCCGCTTATTGCAAGACTCCTTAACTTCCGTGACAGAGACCTTATCCTGCAACTGTTCCGAAAATTAGGCCCTGTAAGCTTCGAAAATGCAGAGATCACGGCCTATCCAGATTTCACTGCGGAAGTGAAAAAGAAACGCAATTCCTTTTTTAAGGTCAAAGAAAGACTGGTGAACATAACATAAAATATGCCCTTTTGTTCCCTGCAAAATTGCGTATTCAAAACGACAATTGCACTCTCTTCTTCACTACTCCTGAGGATGCCTGGACCTGGCTGCACGCTAAAGGCCTGGCCGACCAAACAAACTTGAGAAACCCAGCGGAAAAATGGTCATCACCTAAGTCTAGGCACAAATCTCGAAGAAAACAGGACGTTAAACCTTCACCTGAACAGTCCCAAGCAGAACGCTCTTCACTACTACAGGCCACAACATGCTTCATCAACACGTCTCCAACGTCCCAGCCCATCCAAAACGAAGAAGAGCTAGAACTCGAAACACAATATGACTCCACAGACTCCAACCGCGGCCCTAATCTAACCGCGCGCACGGCAGATGACATTTGCTAAACAAGTAGGCCCAGAATAACTTTACAGCCGGGAACAGACTTCCTCACAGAGTAAAAAGCCCACCTAGTCTGATGACTACCAAGGAGGCGGAGTATTACCAAGCCTGGAGACCAGCCATGATTGCGGACCCGCAGCCGCTGGGGGACACCGAGAGGACGCACCAGTACTAGGAGCGGACCAGGCAGAGAAGCTCAACGACTTGGATACATTTACCCACAGCGTCCCCCATTCCATATGGACAAGTTCTTTAAGAAGGCAGACACAGGCTTTATTCCAGCGGTGTTGTATGCACAGTTACAGTTATATGTAGTCGTTGTTTTAAATGTTACTAGATGGGATTCACTCAAGGCACATATCGTAGCCCACGATTGTAGTAATAGGCGTGGTAAACAATCCCACAACACAAATGTCGTACTCATTACCACAGTTGGTAACATCCTAACCATAAAACACAATTGGGAATACCGGGTAGGGCACAACACACAGACAATATATCCCCCAAGCTTAACAAAACAACACACATACCATAGCACCCCAACATAACCTAAACACTCCACAATATAAAATAATCACATGGAACATCAGGGGCATGACAGCTATACGTAAACGGCAACAAATTCATGCGTATCTTAAGCGACACCGGATACACATAGCCATGCTACAAGAGACTCACCTCAATGGGGCCTTGCTAGAAAACCTACGCGCAAAATGGCGGGGCCAATTACATGGCACCATTTTCTCATCCTTCGCTCGAGGGGTGGCGATATGGATTGCACCAGGGGTCCCGTTTGTAATGTCCCGCACGCAGATTGATCCAGACGGAAGGTATGTGATACTGGAGGGGGAACTAGATTGTCACCCTTTAGCACTAATTGCTCTATATACCCCAAACACAGGCCAACGCGAATTTCTATGGACACTTAACAACGGCAAACTTAGAGATCCATCTGAGCCTAGTATATGGGGTGGAGATTTTAACTCGGTACTAGACATACACATGGACTGATCAATCCCTCCACTGATCACTGCCCCAGCCAGACGCACAACTGCTGACCTAGTAGAATGGGCTGCAAACAACGGGCTGAAAGAAATATGGAGGGCGGGACATCCCACGCACCGCGAATACTCTTACTACTCATCAGTACATAAAATACACACAAGAATAGACATGATATTCGCAACGCCTGCCATAATTCACAAAATAAATGAATCAGAATACCTAGATCGCACTATCTCGGACCACAATCCACTACATACCACAATAGCATGGGGACGCACACATGCCCGTATTCCAACTTGGCGCCTACAATCAGAAGCCCTCACAGACCCCCCCTTCAAAGCAGAGTTATCCAAATGCTTGTTAAATTATTTTACGTCAAACAAAGATACCGCCTCAACACGCGCTACTGAATGGGATGCCCATAAAGCTGTGACCTGTGGCCACTGCTTAGCGGCCACAGTGGGAGTCAGAAAAGTGCTCACTAAAGAACTACAGGAATTAGAAATTAAAATGCGCAGGGTGGAAGTTGAGCTCTCAACGAACCCATCCTCACTACAAACACTGAGTTATCTCAGTGCAAACCACAAAGAAACAGACACCAGACTATGCAAACATGATTATAGACACCTACAGGCGAGACAACACGCAGAGGGCGATAGATCCGGAAAATGATTAGCTTGGTTGGTCCGTCAACCAATGCAGGCAGCACCTATAAGAGCGATTAAACTTCACACAGGCCTTGTTGTCAATACCCAAGTCGAAATTAACACAGCCTTCCATACGTATTATTGTACTCTATACCAAACCTCTAATCCTCCTCCTAAACAACAGCTTTCTACATTACTAACAATGATTCCCCAAAACCCACACATAATAAGCAACTCAGAAATGCTAGACGGCCCTGTCACAATGGAAGAGCTACGAACGGCTCTTTCGCAAATGGCAAGCAACAAGGCCCCTGGCCCTGACGGATTGCCAGTGGAATACTATAAATCATACCCTAATCATTTATTACAACCCCTCCTCAAGGTGTTTAATGAAGCCCACAGCAGAAAGCAACTCCCAGATTCCATGCGTTAAGCACTAATGGTCGTGCTCCCAAAACCAGGCCGTGACACTTTAGACGTCAGGTCATACAGAACCCTCTCGCTCATTAACTCTGACTGTAAACTCCTAGAGAAGATCCTAGCAAACAGACTACTCCCTTACCTACCAGAGCTAATACACCCAGATCAATCTGGGTTCATACCAGACAGAAACACCTTTTTAAATATTAGAAGACTGATTCGTTTAATGCATGGCACCAATGGGGTAGAAGCAGTAGCCATGTCCCTGGACATAGAAAAAGCTTTTGACACACTCAGCTGGGAGTATCTCTACCAAACATTAGAAGCATTTGGGTTCCAACGCGGATTCATAAATTGGATTAAGACGCTATATCACAAGCCCATAGCACGTGTCAAAAAAGGTCAAATTATATCCGAAGAACTTCCAATAGGCAGAGGCACCCGGCAAGGCTGCCCGCTGTCTCCCCTATTATTTGCTATTGCAATGGAACCACTGGCAATCAGACTCCATAAAGACGCTCACAAAATGGGGCATATCAGAAGCTGACCAACATCACATTGTGTCACTATACGCCGACGAATCTACCTACGCCAACACCTAACATCTGTCACAGAAATAATGCTAATACTAGATAGCTTTGCACAGGTTTCTGAATTACATATAAATTGATCCAAATCATGTATTTTCATCCAAGTCCCCATACCAATTGAACAACACAGCAGTCTACCCCAATATCATCTACCCTGGGCTACCTCAACCTTTAAGTACTTAGGCGTACAGATTTACCACTCTATGAAAGACCTAAAGGAGGGCAATCTAGACCGTCTGCTCAGATCCACCCGAAGCTCCCTGTCATTCTGGACATCGCTCCCACTATCCCCCATGGGCCGTACCGCAATAGCTAAAATGCTAATCCTACAGCGTTTTCTATACTATTTCACAGCCCTCCCGCTGACATTACCACGCACATTCTTTCATAAACTGCATTCCCTCCTAACTGAATTGCTATGGGGCAGAGATAGACGAAGGGTATTGCTGGCTATTACACAACACCCACAAGTGGAAGGTGGTTTGGGTATGCCAAACCTGGAATTATACTATGCAGCGGCCCAACTGCAATGGATAGCTTCATGGTTCAACAACTCAACGTCCCCAGAAAGCGTAGCAATGAATGAATACACAACATTGCAAACAATATTAGCAACATTGTTAGCGGGCTCCCCTTCCCCACCCAATAGATCCCCAATATTGGAAGCTGCTAAAGTTTGCTGGAAAAGATATGTCCAGGGCAAGTCCAACCAATCCCCATGCTCACCTACAATACCCCTATCCCAGATTCCGAAAATACAGAACCTAACACTTCACCATGATATAATGGAAACTACAACTCTAAATGTGGGTGACCTATACTCTAATTCCCATATAAAAACTTTCGCGGAACAGGTGACGATGGGAGTAATGCACACCGGAGCTTTTTTAATGTATGGGGCCATCACCAAACTGATACGTAGCCTGTGGGGCAACAGTAACAATGAGCCCAACGAATCCGGGTTGCTCACAATACTCCTGACAATAGGCAACACTAAGGGCACTATTTCAATGATATACAAAGCCCTAACAGCAAATGCCCGTGTAGACTTATCACCAGCTAAATCTCGCTGGGACACCGCCCTAGCTGCTCCAATCTCCCAAAAAACATGGGAAATCATTCTTGCCACTGTCAAAACGGTATCACGAAACACCAAACTGAGATACACTCAATTTAACTATATTAATCAGACGTACTTATCCCCTGCACGCACCAACAGAATTTATCCTAATGCCAAATCGGAATGTCCTAGATGTGCTGCATCTACTGCCAATTTCTACCACATGGTCTGGGAATGCTCCTCAATAAATGCGAGCTGGCAGAGAATTACAGAAACTACCTCAGAAGTCGCTGACCATGCACTCACCCCCTCCCCAGAATCGTATCTCCTAGGAATCCGCCACCGCACCAAAGGTGACAAACACCAACACAAATTCATAGATTTGGCATTTGTAGTGTACAAACGCTTGATCGATATACATTGGAAAGCACCCCAAACCCCCACTTACATAGTCTGGCTGCGCGACCTATACAACCGTACACAAGCAGAAGGCCACACATTGAAACAAGTAATACAGACGGGCCAGCCACAAGAAGGAGTTGAAATATGGGACAGCTTTGTGGTTAAAATAGAAACTAGAGACGACATGTTTCCCCCATGACTCCCTACATTTCCTTCACCAATAGCGTTTACACTAGAACATTCAATTATTACATAACCTTAGGAACTATCTAGATTCCCCAAGACAGAATGGCCATAAACTCCTCCAAACTAACATGCATATGCCAGTCCCACTCAAAAACATGCACCCTTGGTTAAAATCTATACCCACATTAGTTGTGCACCTCCACCTCCCCATGCACCCCAACGACAATTCTAATGTTCAAAACGCCATTAAGCACACATGCATAAAAAAAAATACAACCAGAGTGATCACAGTTATATAATGTATAGTTCTTTTTTTTCTTTTTTGTCTTTTCTTTGTTCTCCCTTTCTATTCGATGCATATCATTAAAAGCTTATTGTTGTCTACAAAGCTATATGAGCTAAGAAGCCGCATACTCCTTTGAAACAACTGTATTGCATTGTCAGTTTCTATATCTTGTTTAATAAACAGATTTAAAAATAAAAAAAAGTGTGGGGCCATACTTAAAATCGGCTTGCTTTGTTGTTTTTCAGGAAAGGAAAAGCTAGCAGTCATCTCGGAGTGACAGTGCTGCCTTGCCCACCTCTAACATCCTGCACACCTGTGTTTGAACAATAAACTGCATTTCCCAGCTGGCCAAGAACTCTTTCATGTTTTGGAGAGATGGCGACATCTTGGATGTCTGAATATCACTTCTTTCATGGCCCTAAGCCTCTTTTCTAGGCAATTGTGATTTCCAGTCTCACTGCAGGAATCTTGAATTTCTTTCTCAAGACCTATTGTTTCTTATAGATTTGTATTGATGGGCATTGGCAATTTAGAAAAATTGTGCTGTTGTTTAAAATGAACTGTAAATAATTTCTTGAACATTTGTATGAACTCTTCAAAGACTGGTGTTATGTACCTTTTACTAAGTTTAGTTCTATGATGGAACAGGATGGATTCTTATATTGAGCTATGTTCTGCATGTGTATATGAATGTCATGCACAATGGTTTTGCGGTCTGGGATGGGCATGCAAATTGCTAAAATTATGGAGCAACGGGGTATGAACATTGTTGATTTCCTTGCAGTTCAAAAGAAGTCAAACAGAAACTATAACTCATCTTCCACTGGAGAGTTCAGAATGAAAAATCTTGAGGTAGTTATTCAAGTCAGCGAAGAAGTGCTGGTACATACATATAGAAGCACTCATTTTTTGTGTTTAGTTTTCATTAAGAACAAGATCCACATCAAAGAGTGCTGACACATAGAGACATTGCTAAAGTACATCCATTACTATTACAGCTGTGTATCCAATCTTTTATGACAAGTTACTTAAGATATCTGTCTGGTAAATATACACTACACTCTGCAGGTATGCTTGCCAGAAATGACGAGCTAGCTTGGTGGAGCCTTATGTTTCTGTTCTCTTTCTAATTCCATTACCCTTCTCTGCGTCAACCACAGGACCTCATATTCCTGTGTATGTAGTCATTGGTGGAGGTAGTAACAGAGGAAACGAGAATTGCTTCCATTGGTTTCAGAGCACAAGGTTTAGAGCAGTGGTTCCCAACTTTTTGACTTCTGTGGACCCCCACTTTCTCATTACTGGAATGCGGGGACCCCTGCTAAATCATTATTGGAATCCTGGGACCCGCCACTAAGTCATTACTGAAAGCTGGGGAACTAATCTATTAATATTATTTAATTTCCTAAGCAGTCCCAGACCCCCTGAGGAGGCTTCACAGACCGCCCAGGGGTCCCCGGACCACAGGTTGAGAACCACTGGTTTAGAGAATCCTGACAGATTATTCAGCTCACGTTGCCATTCAACCTGAACAGTAGATACGGACACTACTCTGTTCTAAATCCTGAAAGTCAGAACTAAATCATTTCAGTTAAATCAGTGAATAGGGTGCCCCATTCAGAGCTAGCTACAATAAAATAGGACATAGGTAATTTCTAGGGGTGTGCTAAATTTGCATAATTTTCTTTTGTGTAATTACATTTTATTTCAGATAAATGATGCAAAATTACATGAAATGAAAATCTGGATTTTTTGTGCAATATGTTTAGAGTAAAGTACATCCTCTAAAATAAAATACAAATGCTGTGAACATGAGCTGCTCAGATTCTTCCTGTTCGCATTGTTCTTGTGCTCTAATAGGAGTTTTTTACCCGCTAAGCCCCAATTACACAATGTGGTGTAATAGCAGAATTTCAAATAATAGGATTGATGTGAAATGCAGGAAATGACGTGAATTGTACTGGCATATTTAAAAATTCGCCCAGGCTTAGTAATTTGTTGTTAACAGCAAAAAAGAGAAATGCCAAGAGAATCGAAGGGCCCGATTCACACAGGATACATGAATGTCTGAGTAATTTTACTACTTTGAGCTATTCACAAAGGGCCTGATTCAGAATGGCAATTTACACTTTTGAGTTATTTTCGCTTTTGAGGAAGTTTAGTAGTTTTTGTTCATTCACATATTCCAAGTGTAAATTAATACTAAAAAAAAATGAAGTAAAAGAAAATCCATAGAAAATAATGTAAATACTAAAAATAATCTGGCATGGGGGATGGGAAAAACATTGCTGCAAGATCTCATAAAAGAGAAGAGTTCCACCCTCAAATATTTTCCCTAATGTTAGAAGTTTGGAGCCTTCACAACATTTCAAAAAGCTTGCATGAACCTGCTGAGGCAGATTGGCATTATAATCCAGGTATGTAAGTGTGTTGTAGACAGTGATATCTGGTAGCATCTTTCTAAAATAGAACTGAATAGAAACCGAGTCCTTTTGAAGTAGGTCGTATTGATGATACAGATGCGGGCATGATGGACTCACCCCATGGTAGGTAGTCTTGAAACATATGCCCCTGGAACCACAACTCCCTATAAAGAACATTGATTAATTGTAATTAATCGATACATGAAAGGGCCAGCCATTAAACCCGCAAGCCAGCCCCGCTCTCCCGCATCAATTGGACAAACTGTATACTGTATAGGTTTCGGATAGCGCCAGATAAATTTCTTCCAAGACACTTCGATCTTATGAAAGAAAGCTTTAAGAAGACAGAGAGGTATGCATCTGAAAAGGTAGCAAGGTAAGAAGATCATTTTATTAAGGCTAGACCTCCTGATTATCCCCTAGAGTAATCTATTCCATTTTTAAAATGTCTTCCTAAAGATTTGACCAATAAGCTTGATTCTCTCTTACACTTTTAACAACAGTTCAACACCAAGATATGCTGCATGGTGTACCCAGCGCCTGTCTTGTCTCAGAGCAGGGACATTAGTCAAGGCCTGAGTTTTGTTGATGTTAAGCTTATACCCTGCGACAGAGCCCTTTTCACTTGCAATTATCTCTATTGCTGTGAGAGCAACAGCTGAGGTAGAGGTAAGAGTGGCTGCATCGGCTGCATAGGCTAGAACCCTAAGCCCTATCCTTGGCCATACTGCTAGAGTAAAGGCAAAGCTGATATTGCACTCCAAGTAATCCCTCAGTTCCTTACTCATAGAATGAATCCACTCATCATCAAGTAGGAGCCTCCTATCAAAGGTCCAGGTGTGAGACCAGTAAAGCTGAGAGGATCACTCCACTGACAGAGACAAAGACAATGAGTTCTGATTAGAGGTCACCCTTGGATTCTGCTGGATGCTAAGGAGGGATAACAAAGAGTGTCTTGCAAGGAACATGTCAATCCACAAAAGTAAGTTATGAGGGGCTGAATAAAAGGTAAACTCAGACTCCTTAGGGGGACAGCTCTTCCAAACACACATGAAGCCATTAGCTGTCTCTGAGCGTCTCTAAGGTGCTGGTTCACATCAGGAGCCGTACTCTGTCCCCCAAGATGCAAAGAGCTCCTGAGCCGCTTCTGTGCCCAAAATGTATGATGGCTTTTTGAGACCTGGTTTCATCTCATCTTCCTCATACCTGAGGCTGCAGCAGTTGTCCCTCAGAGTGCTGCGGGGATCCTGCTCGGCACTCGATGGAGACAAGCAAAGAACCGTGCCACTTCATTGAGAGCCTCTGCAGACTAGTAGCTTCTTGCAGATGGTTCCTCTGGTCGCAGGAGAGCGGACAGCAACTTTCCTCCAGCATGAGAGACCAGATCCACTGATCATGAAGAGTGATTCCTGGCTCCAGAGAAAGATCGATTATGGTTTGGCAAGCAGTACCCCCTGGATGAGAGATAGCTGGTGCCTGGCCCAGGGGGAGATATCTATAAGAGCAGTCACAGCGTTTCACACACTTCACAGGGAGCTGCTCTAAGCGCATCCATTGGCTACTCAGGTAATGGCCATACTTTCTAGGTATTTCCACTCCCTGTCCAATGCTGCTACAAAGTTACAATAGAAGAGATTATAGCATTGACTCTGGGCGGCTGACTGTAACATTGTTTCAATGTTTTTTCTGTGGCTCTTCTCCCTAAAGCTACTGTTAGAGCCTGGATTGCTGAAAAGAAGGTGGTGGAGCCCGCATTCTTTTTGGAAGATTACACACAGTCATTATTTCTTCAAATTGTTGGCTAAGTCAGCAACCAGAGGAGGAGCTGGTGCTCAAGGCTCTTTGATCCACCCTACTAACCGATGGAGGACTGGGAGGAGGAGACCTCAACTTGCAAAAACTGCAACTACTAAGGCAATTGCTAAGGCTGCCAATGTGGGGGACGCACTGCAGCGGAGGAGTCACAGCCTTCTGCTACTAAATCTGATGTGGAGATTCGTCAACAGCAAAATCAGGAAAAGACTTTGGAGGTTTTCTCAAACATACCGGATGACATGGAAGTAGCTTTCCTACCTATATTAACCTTTATAACTTCTTCTCAGTGGACTTTAGAGTGTTACATCTCTCCCCTGAAGTTGGCTGTTTGGGTAAACGGGGGTAAGGTGATGCCACCCCGTGTATCTCTGGGAAGGTTTTGTTTGTGAAATCCATGGCTGGACCTGAGGAATTGTCATTAGGAGGGCTCTACTCAGCTGGAGCCAAGATCCCTCCGGGGGAGACTCAGAAGTCAGATGTCTGTCAACTTCCCTGTAGGACTTCAAAAGGCCCCGCAGACTTTGCAGCATTGGGGAGTACCGACACTGCTGATCAACAACCCCTGTCCCTGGCTCATTCCCCAGAGGAACCCTCTGAGGGCTTTTTCTCACTATTAGGCTCCGGAAGCCCCTTTGACTCTGATATTGAGGTTCACAAGACTGGGTGTACAGGCACTAGGGTATTCTCAAAGACCAGCCACTTGCCAGAACCAGAGATAATCAGGGTGGCTTGTTATTAACCACTGGTGGCGTGGAGGTTTGGACTGGCTTTACAATAACTACCCATCTCGAAGAATAAGGTATAGTGCCCTTTACGCATGGAATGTTGGATCCAGCGATTTCAGCATTGGCACTAGAATCTGATGACAGATTTTTGTGAAATTCTGATTAGACTGAGCTTCCTCCCACAAATTCCACTTCTCTGGTCTTAGAGATCGCCGCATCTTGAACTGCTCTCATGATGTCTGCTACTCCACACCTAACACAGCATGTCTGGGCTGGGGCTTGGTCTTCCACCAATATTGCTATCAATAAGCCTGGTTCTCCTACCTTATCTGCAATCTACAATCTCTTACAACAGCACAGGGCGGAGTATCACAAGGACTCTCTTGCGTTAAGAGCTGCACATTTACAGACTCAACTTGTTCTGATGAAATTATAAAAAAACATGGGCATTCTTCATAAGTGTTTTGGTACGGTCGGGTGGTCCTGCAGGTAGTTGTGGGGGAGGTTAAATCCTCCACCCGCAACACAATTCTCAGCTGGTCACTCTTTTGTCTAGGTTAGAAGTCTTGGAGAATAGTTCTCGCTGGAATACCTTTAGGGTCCTTGGCATTCCGAAAGGAACCGAAGGGGACGACCCTTGAGCGTATAGTGTTCGTCTTTTTAGAGACTCCTTTCCTGCCTTAAATGATTGGGAAATGGATAGTCTAATTCAAAGGCTCATTACTTCCATTTAGCCCACCTAAAATCATGTATTGAACCGGGGCCTTGTACAGTGTCTTCTGCATATATTTTATGTATTTATGTACACACTTACACACTTAAGCACGGTGTCATCAGCACTTTGCAATAAATGTCTTACTGACTATTGCATATTATTTGGATAATAGATATTAGCAACAGGATCCCCTTCGTTCTTTTGTTTTCTTTATACATAGTTGAAGTAAGAACTTATTAATGGATTGTTGGGTGAACACAATGATTGGTGGGCTCCCCAAATAGTACATGGAGATTTTGACATGCTAAATGAGACCCACAGCACATTGTATACATAGTTAACATTGTTCATAGTCATGACCAGCATATACACATTTTTTCTTGGACTGTAAACGACATCAAAGCACCACACAAATGTAAATTAAGAAAGAATAGCTTTATCTATGCCTGCATATTGTCTTTTGCATGAGATCTATGTCTCCAGGTTGCAAACTTTGGGGCTGGATGTACCACCAGTTTTACTTCCACTCAGAGGGGAGTAGCTCTCTTGGTGCGGGATAAGAGTTGGATTATTGCGGGGCATAGCTTGAATCTGAATGGTCGATGACTTATCATGACTAGCACGCAGTTCAATGTACTCTGTGTATAGTTTATGATCCTAATGAGGACAACCCTACTGTTTTTGACAACTTACTGGCCAAGTTGCAACAATGGCCTTAATTCCTTTCTTTAGTAGTAACTAACACTCTTAAGTTACTTAAGAAAAAAGTAGCAAACTTACTCAAACATGTAAATCACTAAAAATGTAAGTTACCTTTGTGAATCAGGCCCTAAGAGTTTTGCTTAATGGGTATTCATGGGCATTGATACCTTTTTTGAGAGACACCAAGTGTTCTTGTTCTGTAGTTAGTCCAATGACACCCTTGCAAGGAAAGAACATTTTTTCCTGGGACTGCTTATGATTATTACTTGTAGTGTAATCAATGTTGTGAGAATAATTAAAGTAAAAAACATAAAAGGAAGTACATATGAACAGACACAAAGTATTGAGAAGGCACAATGCCTAATACTAAGAAACAATAACAATTATTTAGTAGATGCACAATACAAATATAGTGGGAAACGTGCTAAGTGTTTAAAATATGTGGTGAACACGCATCTTTAAAAATATAAGTGGGACAGCACCAACAGAAGAAGCCTCATGACCAAACGGAACAATATTCATTCCATATAGATAATCCAGTGGATTACAAAACTGGTTGGAATTAATGCCTTAGTTCATGGGGTAAAAGCTGATGGCATATTAGCCCATGTGAATATAAGGCCATCATCGGGACTCATTAATTAAACAAGTCCTGAGAAAGAATGAGGGGGCTGGCCAGTATGTTACCCCTCAGCGGTAGAATCAGCCCTAAAGTACACAAGTCAGCCATAGTAAAAAGTTATTTATTTGGATATTCTGTTAACTAAGTAGGAAAATCCTGGAAGCAGCCCGCTTACCTTCAACAGTGCTCTATCAGAGGGCCTGGAACTGAAGGAGGCCAAAACTGATATATATGTGTAATACTATACATAGTGGTATCCCAATTTGCCAGAGGGGGTCGTGACTTTAGCATGTCCAGGAAGATTCTCTAGAGATCTAAATAAATTTGCAATATTTCTTTATCAATGTCAGTTTCATTTTTGTGCAAACCTGTAAATTTTCCTGATGCTCAAGCCAGGGTAGATTTTGTTTTGTCACAGTTGAGTGGGAATGCAGCAAACTGGAGTATTCTGCTTGTAGACACAAATGACTCTTTGCTTTATATCTTCTTTGCCTTTTGCGATGAGATGCAGAAACTGTCTGATAGAAAATCACAAACTCTTTCTTTGGGTAATCAGTTGTTGAAGTTAAACAAGACCATTATGATTTACTACATTATATTACCATATTTTTATCACTGGATAGTTTAGACTGGTTGGCCAGAAGTGAAAAATGCATCCTTATACTGTAAAAGGCCACAAATTGAGTGTAATCAAGTCTTGGCACCGGTGGGAAATCCTCCTAATAAATGTGAGGAGCTTTTGGAGCTAGTAGTAGAGATGGATTGTTGTTAAATGAAAGGCTTTCAGAAAAGACTAAAGCCATAGGAGTCTTTTGTAAAGTAGAAGAGAAATAAGTTGTTCAGTCTTCTAAGGCAATGCAATTAGATTGCCTAGAGGGCACATATAAAAAGAAGAGAGAGAATAAAGAAGTGTAAATGTGTTGTGCTTGAATGGTGGAAGTTCAGGCCATTTGATAAAATACTTTAGAAGTAAATCTAGGATTTTAAGGAGTCAAATGTTGGTAAGGTTGCCTGTTAACGCCATAGCTGACAGAAAACTAGATTGCTCTCAAGGTCGATTCCTCAAGGGCACTAGTCACCCAGAATCCCATTCTTTATCAACACTCAATCTGTGTAGTTTCACCAGATTGAGTGAAGGGAAGGGAATTAGTGAGAGTACTGCAGGGAGGCACATCTGAAATTAAATTAAAGCTTTGATGAATAGGATACAGCTAGAAATACATTTCCATCAACATAATCATCCTTCAACGCATAACCATACATTAATTTAAATGAACACACATTCAAAGTTAGACTATGAGACTTGTAAATATAAACAATAATAACCTTTCTTACTCAGTTGATAGACAGAACACCATTCTTCTAATTGGAATTGACGTTTTAGATTAAATCTGCTCTCCTTCAAGAGAAATTGACCGTGAATGTTTGAAGGGAGAGTTTTGTTCACCTTTGAGTAGCGTAGCACTGTTAAGGATCTTTACTTGTCATACTTTCTGTACTGCTTTTCACGCTTATTTTAAATGAGACATTTATCAGCTATGAACTAAATATGACTCCAGAGACCATAATAATGCTTAATTCTCAACTCAACGATTGCAACAATTAACCAGTTTTACTCACCGCATCTCATTTCTCGGGTTTTTGTCTTAGGGCCCCTATAACAGCCATAAATAATATAACCAATAGTATATATCATTCCTGTTGTCACAGTTGCACATGTTTTGTCATTTCCTGCAATTACAGTTTCTGAATTGACCTTAAAATTATTATTAGAATCAAAAGTCTTCTTACCAAAAATCAAGATTACAGGAAGGTTTGTGTCAAATCCGTATTACCAAACTCAGACTCGCTGGAAAGTTTTTTTAGGCTTTTTTTTAAAAAAAAAATTCTGTACTGATTCCCACCTTAACTGGGAGAATTCTGAATTTCTGCTTTGCTCCTACTGCAAGTATTGACGTTTTGGTCTGACCCTTATGTGCAAGAGATTCAAAACAGCTGCTGAGACTTATTCCTCTACAAATATTAGTCAGATTTTCTCCAAATCTCAGATGACTTTGCATGTATGTCCTATGTACATGCAAGATGTCTGTCAGTCATTGACTACAGTCTTGGGCCCCAAAAGCACCAGCGCAACATCACCATCATTGTCCCAAGCCATGTGACCTACCAACAGGATATTGCTTTGTCACTACATGGGTGTGTCTTTGTTTCAACAGTATGTGCTACATTACACGCCACTGCTCGGTTGGGTGACAAATACAATTCAGTCAGCTGTGGCACATATGGTAACTCCCTTGAAGATAATTTTGACACATGACCAGTCGAAAGTGTTTTGGGGATTTTAGATTTTGAAGCTTCTGGAAACTATATGGATTTTAAGTTTACTCAATCATCGCTGATTCTAGTAACAAAGAAAACAACTATTGAGGATGTGAAGGCAGTGAATGGTTCTAATTTATCTTCAGCCCTAATAAGGCTTCATCTGCAAATTATATTTTTGGTAGCTTTGGAAGTCATCATGAGAAATGGTTTGGAAGATGCACCTACGTTTAAGGTAATTTTGTGAATACCCTAATTGACCTTGCATAATCCATAAACTGACTGGGATGCCAACATTTTTCAATTGAATTTTGACTATTATCACACTTTTGAGTGTTTTAGTGAAGCTTAGGAGTTCTTTTTTTTTTTTTTTTTTTTTGGTTCCGAAGAAACGCCAACTGATCTGCTTGGACAACATAGGCGTGAAATGTGTCGACCATTTTCTAGGGACAAAGGCTTAATTTTTCCTTTTTCCTACTTCTTTTTTTGGCAGAGAGGACGAACTTTATCTTCTCTCCCACTCCCCGTGTTTTTAACCTTGACTCCACGCATAAAATAAACATACAGCTGGTATGGTCCAGAGCCAATTTTAATCCACCCCTTGCAGCTTCCCATTTCTACTCATAGGTCTGAGTCCACCCCTACTCTCAGCAATGGCATACATTAGAAAAGATTTCTGGCAAAGAGCTCACTCGAGGGGCCCGTAAGACATTGCAGTGCCAGCCCGATGAGGAGCAGGCCCTATGAAGCATGACACCCGTTGGGTGTGTGAGGGCCCTCTCTTCTACTCTTAGAGTGCCCTTTTGACCTGTGGTTCTTGCCTGTGGAACAGTGTACCTTATTAATTTGGACCTAACTCTGGGAGTATGTGCACTGGACCAATCTGAAAACTCCCTATCCCTCTTCGGACCTTATATGTGAGGAAAGGCATGGTGTTAAAACTTCATCCACTGGCTCGACAGAAGAGCATTCAGGAAGATAACGTCCAATTATCAAGAGAAAGAAAACTGTCACAAAACCAATCCATAACAGAAAGTCAAGCAATGTCAGAAATATCCACAGATAATACCATGGACAAACCAAATAGTTATTTATAAGCCATATGTACAGCTTACGTGTCTTTGAAACAGTTTCAGTTGCAGGTGCAGATAAAGTTGAAGAAAAGTCATCAAGAGCAATGGAATAACCAGAAGCAGTCCCTGCAAACACAGGAGCCAGTGCATTACTTGTGGATGGATCCATTTTGCATGGAGGTTCATAGTAAACAATGTTGCCAGTTTGTTTTGCATTGGAGTTAAAAACAGCCACATCTTGGACAGTTATTATCGGTGAAGTGGTTACAGGAATCAGCAGAAGCTCATTCTCCACCTTCCCCATACTCAAGGAGGCATTTGTAGCATTGTTGTACATGCTGGTATATTCAGAAGACTTGTTGTTTCTTCTCTGAAGAGGTATGTCCTGTTAGGTAGTGAGAGGGGCCCGGGGACTACACAAGGAACCTCTGGGCCTACTGTGCTGGATTGGGCACATGATGCAATTTGATGTTGTTGATGGAGAAAACTTTGGAACCTGGCAGCGGTGGAAGAACAACAGTTCTGGTGCCTTGTATCCCCAGGACTGGAACCAGTGCTCAGTAAGATGGGCTGAAGTCATTCTTCACAGCAATCTTCTCATGAACCAGATCCCCAACTTCAGCAATCCAGCCTGTAGAAGTTGTTGGTAATTCCCTTATTCCTAAGGGGGCAGCCCTGGCAGATGAATTATCATCACAATATTGCTGATCCTCCTGTAAGACAGTGAGACGTTCATTTATGGCAAAAGGTGTGTCTGGTGCCACCATACTGGGACCATCTACATCTGGGACATACAGAGGATCTTTTAAGGAGTGCGTCCTCCCAAGGACCATCTTGGCAGACTATTTAGTGCTGTCTGGACCCCATATAGGTGATGAAGCCAACTGTGGCCTGAACCTAATACTCTAGATGTTAAGGACTACTTTACATCACAATTCCTCCTCTCCACAGCACTATTACCCCTGGGGTGATATGGGAAAGAGTAATGGAGTTTCTGAATGCCCTAGAGGCAAAAGGAGGGGCCTGGTCCGAGTGGAATTCTGGCACCGCTTCTGTACCAATAAAGACCAGCAAGTCTTTTATAACAGTTCAAGCGTCAGCCGACTGCTGTGGCTATACCCACAGGAATTTAGAACAAGAATTAACAGTGACTAAGATGTATTTGGATGCGTCATTAGATCGTGAGGGACCACAATGGTCCAGGCACATACTTTCATGCACTAAGTTTTGGCAGAAAAAAAACATTGGAAACATCCAAGGTTGTTTTATAGTTTTTACTCACTATGTTGTTAATTAGTGTTGTGTGGTGCATGTATATTTGTTTTAGTGTCTGTAATCTAAGTCTATTCTATATGAATGGTCTGGTTTTGCAATGGGGAATAACGGGTTATTCATTGCAAAGAAACAGGGCTCTATTACTCCCTGGTAGTCGAATGAAGTGAGAATCTCTCATGTTTAACAGGATATTGGGGCTGAGGCATATACCTGATAGGTATTACATGGTAGGGGGAATCCTCATCCCATCCTACTTGGTTGCGGTACAGCACAGGTGCCTGCACTAAAGCCCAGTCCACAGCATAGGCTTCTTTTACCGCTTCCGGAACAAGATCTGAGAAAGAAGGCAAAATTACATCTTCCCATGTTGGAGCTTAAGGACGTGTTCAGGTGGGCAGTCTTTTTCTGGCAATAGGATATCACAATTAAGTTCTTCCCAAAAAATTACACTAATTGTGCAATCTATGTCTACCTCAATCAGGATATTTAAATCATAAACTCTGTTGGTGTGGGGAATGCGCTTGTCCGCAGTCTCAACTGCAAGAACGTCATTAGTTGCTGTCTCATCCATATGATCTTTCAGACTCTTGGACATATTCTAACTTCTGCTGCACTGTCCAGTAGGGTCACTGCCTAAGGCTTGTTCTTCAGCAATGTTCTCGAGTTTGCTGGCATGTTTTATTGAAATAACTGCCACCTTTTTCTTTTTAAATTGAGTTTTTTGTTGTGGGGATTTGCCTTCTTTCTTGTCTGAAGACCGCTGTAAGTCTTTCTTCTGTTTCAGGTAGTCAGGACATTGCCCACTCTCTCACTCCATCTATCTGGTGTGTCCTGAAAGGAACAAGAGGGACGTGAATCAATATATCTGTCAGGAGCCTTTAAAGTTTCTCTATTTCTGAGATTTTATCTCCTTTCAGAGCTTTCCGAATGCGGAGAGTCTGCTCTCTGACTTCTTCTCTCTTTATTTTTTTTTTATCCCAGCGTTTTTTCGAACCCCCTTGTGCTTTTTTAGTGTCATCCTTTTGGGAGGTACTCTGAGTTTCTGAATTCTTCAGCTTGACTCTCAAACTATCCCATTGTCTACTAGTGTTGGTGTCGGAAATAATTTTTGGTGGTTGGTGCTCCTGTTCCAACTGTGGAATCTCTCTGAGCTGCTGGCGTATAGCCAAAGCTACCACTTCCCCTTTAATGTTACTTAGTACTATTGAAGAGACTATGTCGAAGTTGCCATCAGTTTCATCCCCAAATCTAGGGCTGGAGCATCCCTGTGCTCATTTGGAATTTGTTTTGACATTTCTGGTACATTGGCAAGTTTTGGTGTACCATGCATCGTAGTGTAAATTGCAGTGAAGACTGTACCCCATGTGGTGCAGTCGTCCACTGAGGGAACCATTCAGAATGGCAGGCACATTGTGAGAATTCTGTTTTTATCTTGGGGGTCCCAGATGGAGAAACACAGCTTCAAGCTGGTTATTTCTTTGGGCTATCCAAAATGAAATCTTCTCACATTCCTTTGGGCACTTTGCCCTTGATAGAATGTCTTGTTGGTGGGTTAATCCCAGTAATGGCCAATTGGTGACCAGCTGGTGCAGCCTATGCTGGGGCGGTATTCAAAATTCCCATAGCGAATTGTACTAATCTTCTGTAAAGTTGTACTAGCTCATTATAAAGTGTGGTTACATCAGCTATTTGCATTGTCTGCACGCCAGGATGTGGCAAACATAGGACACATTGGTCTGTCATTACTTAAGGGAACTAATCTCATAGACTGTATTACATGTGGTAGGGAGGCATTGGACCAATTTAGATGTTCTTGATAGGAGAGCAGTATCTCTAAATACCGGTGAGCCTCATACCGCTGCAGTTCTTTTGCTATTTTACATCTGTGAAATGTATGTGTTCCGTCATCTTCTTCAAGAAAGGTGACCCAAAAATGGAATGTTTCTGTTTGGTAAGCTTCTTGACCTTCTACAAGAAATGTGGCAGGGCTAAGCAAAACTCTCAAGTCCCAATAAAAATGAAATTGCATTCACCACTGCTTTGGGCCCAATTTAGAGACTGCCAGATAGTTTATGCCATCACAAAAGTGCTGGATATCTCGTCCACCTTATTAAAAGTGCATTACATCCTATGGCATAAATAATAAATCCAACAGGATATCTGTGAAGTTTGTGAGAGGAACCAATCAACAATACTCTAAACCAGGCCCTTTGTTTTTTCCAGGTGTGACTTTGGGGTAAACTATAGGCCAGGTCTTAATAATAGTAAAGATGATATTGCTTTGCATGACAAGAGCAATGGGAGGGTGAAAATCAGTTGACAACAATTTCAGCATAAATTCTGCCATCACAGGTTTTGTGAGATCATTCCATAAGTGTAATTGATGTAGACTGATTTCTAACCAGATTCATACAGAAATTAAATTTACTGACATAGGCCCTCATTGCAACCCTGGCGGTCGGTTTTAAAGCGGCGGAAAAAAAAATGGGATTACAACCGTGGTGGAAACCGCCAACATAGACAGCCACTAACACTCCGACCGCCACAGCGGTAGAAACAAACAGCACGGCGGTAGCCGCCAACAGACAGGCGGGAAACAAAGTACCGCCCACTGTATTACAAGAGGCCTACCCGCCACCTTTTCTGGGGCGGAACCAACACTATCAAAAGCACGGCGGAAACAATACATAGAAGGGAAAACACTCTCCTCTTGACACCCAACGAGGAACCAGGATGCCATGGAGCCCGAACTTTATGTGTTACCCATGTTGGTTTACCTCCTCTTCTACCAGGAGAACGGCGGCGGTGACCATGGTGAGTAATGCACCTACAGCACGGGGGGAGGAAAGAGAGTGACACACACACGCAACACCCCCACCCTCACCATCACACACAACAACATACACACAAATACAAGCAGCAACATTACATATTCACCCCCCCCCCCACCTCCTGGAAGAACGCAAGGACAAAAGAAAATGATTGTAACGATTGTAATCATGAAAAATCCATTAGTCAAAACTCCAAATTCAGTATATACAAATATGTACACCAACTACAAAAGTCAGGATAGTGTACTAATCATTGTCCGTGGACCACTGGGCCCAAAATGCATGGGCGAGGCCCACACATGATAGCTGACTGGAAATGGAGAGAACACTGCTGGGACATCAGATCGAAAATATACAGGCACCTCAGGGGGAGAGGGAGGGGGCACCTCAGCCTGAAGAACGCACGACGCCACTGATGCACGAGGGGGCTCCATGCCCATTGATGTATCCTGGGGAGTGCAAAGCCACAGTCTCTCAAGTCTCTCCAATGGGTGGTTTGCCCACTGCTATATCTTGGGGAGTGCAAAGCCACAGTCTCTCAAGTCTCTCAAGTGGGTGGTTTGCCCACTGCTTTATCCTGGCGAGTGCAAAGCCACAGTCTCTCAAGTCTTTCCAGTGGGTGGTTTGCCCACTGCTTTATCCTGGGGAGTGCAAAGCCACAGTCTCTCAAGTCTCTCAAGTGGGTGGTTTGCCCACTGCTTTATCCTGGGGAGTGCAAAGCCACAGTCTCTCAAGTCTCTCAAGTGGAGGTTTGCCCACTACTTTATCCTGGGGAGTGCAAAGCCACAGTCTCTCAAGTCTCTCAAGTGGGTGGTTTGCCCACTGCTTTATCCTGGGGAGTGCAAAGCCACAGTCTCTCAAGTGGATAACAGTCTCCACTGGTTCTGGAGGGGGCTTTGTGCCCAGAGTGCTTCATCCTACCAAGGACTGAGGTAGTGGATGTAATACTCCACTGGTTCTGGAGGGGGCTTTGTGCCCAGAGTGCTTCATCCTGCCAAGGACTGAGGTAGTGGATGTATCTCTCCACTGGTTCTGGAGGAGGCTTTGTGCCCAGAGTGCTTCATCCTGCCAAGGACAGAGGTAGTGGATGTATCTCTCCACTGGTTCTGGAGGGGGCTTTGTTCCCAGAGGGCTTCATCCTGCCAAGGACTGAGGTAGTGGATGTGATACTCCACTGGTTCTGGAGGGGGCTTTGTGCCCAGAGTGCTTCATCCTGCCAAGGACTGAGGTAGTGGATGTGATACTCCACTGGTTCTGGAGGGGGCTTTGTGCCCAGAGTGCCCCACGTGCAGTGTGGCCAGTACAATTCCCTAACCTGGGTGTGCGTGCCACGAGATTTGCGAGGTTCAGGTAGCATGATACGCCATGGAGGCACCGACATACCCCACACTGCTGCGGCTGTGCCTTCCACCTGCAGGTGCAAACAGTGATGGAAGAAATGCCTCATGGAAGCTGCCCAGGGTCCAGGAACTCTCTTCCAGCCTCAGACGACTGACCACTGGGGATGGTAGCCATTTCAGCGGTGGTGCCGGTGTCCGAGGATGCCGCGGGGCCAGTGGCTGTGCTTGCGGCGGTGTCTGTTGCTGGGGTGCTGGCGGCGGTGCATGGGTCAGCACCTGCTGAGGGACACAGCAGGCCGTCTCCTGCAGCCTCGGATGGCTGCCCACTTGGGGAAGAGGCTGGGGACTGTCGCTGAAGCTGTAGACGTGCCGGGGCGGTGCAGGTGGCGGTGCTTGTGGCGGTGTCTGTCGCAGCAGTGCTTGCAGCAGTGTCTGTTACGGCAGTGCTGGTGGCAGTGCTGGTGGCGTAACATGGGTCAGCACCTGCTGAGTGACACAGCAGGACGTCTCTTGCAGCCTTGGGTGGCTGCCCACTGCGGAAGAGGCTGGGGACTGTCGTTGAGGCTGTAGATGTGCCGGGGGCAGTGCAGGTGGTGGTGCAGGTGGCGGTTGTGGTGACGGGGCAGCTACCGGTATTCGCCGCCGTACAGGTTGGCATGGTCGTGGACAGAAAGTGTGACACTGGTCCCTCAGTCAGCGCCACCATGCCCTCTCCTGACCTGCTCTTCAGCTTTTGGCCCTTCCCCAGCTTTGATGGTGCCGCAGTTGTCTTGCCACTATCCCCTTTGTTTCTTGCTGAGCCCTTGGTGGCTGGTACTTTCGGCTTCTCTTTCCGGAATGTGGGCACCTTTTTCACCTTGGCAGGTGGCGGAATGTCCTTGCCCTCACTACGTGGCACACTGGCACCTGATGTGTGGCGCACTCAATGACCCGCAGTTGCTGGCACCACTGTGCCTGGGGATTTGGTGGCTGAGGTGCTGGGCTGGGACCTGGAAAGCCTGTCCCTAGGGGAAGGACGGGGGGGAGGTGAAGGGAAGAGGTCAAGGTTTGCCAGGAAAGGTTTTTTAGACACACTGGGACGGGAAGATGGAGGGGGTTTGGGAGTGGAAGTAGAGGTAGTGGTTGTAGGAGGTGTACGTCTGCTGACTTTGGGTGAAGGTGCATGGGCCGTAGGCTGTTGTGAGGTGGATGGCTGTTGGGTAGGTGTGTGCCCGCATTTGTGTACTTTGGGAGGAGGGCTCACTGACACACTGGGAGAGGACACTGGGGATGTGTGAATGGTAGTGGGGGTGGTGAGTGCACGTGAGCACTATGTGGTGATGGGCGTGCTGGTGATGGAGGCAGTGGCTGAGGATGTAGTGCATGCAGGTGTGAGTGGAGACGAGACAGGGAGGGAGAAGGAGGACGTGGAGGAGGGGGACACAGTGGAGGCAGTGGATGTTGCTGTGTCTGCATGGGGATGGTGCTTGTGTGAGTGCCTGTAGGATGTGTGGTGCTTATGTTTGCCTGAGCCACTCTTGTGTGTTTATGAGTGTGCATGCTGGTCTGGTGGTGTGCTTTGGATAGGCTGAGGTACAGGGTATTGGGTCTGGGTGGAGGAAGTTGGAGGGGGGAGGCTGGACACAGGGACAATGGCTGCCATCAGTGCTGAGGCCTGAGCCTGAAATGCTCTCTGTTGGGATGCCTGCCCAGAATGAATGCCCTCCAGGTATGCATTTGTTTGTTGCAAATGCCTCTCTACATCCTGGATGGCATTCACAATGGTAGATTGCCTAACAGTGAGGAATCTCAGGACCAGGGATCTTTTCTACCAAGTTCGCCCTGGCCTAAGGGAACCCACTGCCCACCTCCCCCAGCCAGACACCTCGTAATGCGCGCAGAGTCAGCTGAATGAGAGTGTATTCACCCCCTTGTGGCTGCTGTGATGCCCTCAATTGCCCATCCAACTCCAATACGCCACCGCCAAGATCCAGAACATCAGGGGGGTCATGGTGCGAAGGGGACCCCTCCCACGTTGGGAGGCCATGCCCAGCTGGGCCTCGGCCGTCTTCTTGCTCCAGCAGCGCAGGTCCTCCCATCTTTTCTAGCAGTGTGTGCTCTGTCTGTGGTAGACCCCCATGGTCCGAACGTCCTTTGCCCTGGCACGCCAAATACCCTTCATCTGGTGGGCGCTGACCTAGAGGAATGGTACAGGGGGAAAGGAAATTACTTACCTGTCAGGGCCGTCATACTCATTGACCCCCAGTTCCCACCATTGCCCTGACGCACATACACTCCCCATCCGCACATGCAGGCCTCAGTCCCCCATGTATCTTCCATCCACACCACTCAAAACAGGCATTGCCCATGCAGCATGCTCACAGTGTACTCACCTGTTTGTCTGGAGGACTGTACAGTTGCGTGTACTGGGGGAGGACCCCATCCACTAGTTTCTCCAACTCCTCCGAAGTGAAGGCAGGGGCCCTTTCCCCAGACACATGAGCCATCGTCGGTTCCAGACACAGGTTACACCAGGACTTGCAGTGTAGGTCCTCTGCTGTTGAAGGTCAGGTATCAAGTGAATGAACAGACAGAAAATGGCGGTCACGTCCGTGGCGGTGCGTACCGTCACCACCGGCATACATCGTCATTTGCTCCTGGGACCCATAGGGCCCAATGTTAACCAATGCAGAATTGCACCGCGATCTTCGACCACCCCCCGCAACGGTGTAGAACGCCAGCGCAGTTACCTCATATCCCCTTGTACCACCTTACAGGTCAGGGAGCCGACATTTCAGGAGGCCACATGGGATGGATGTTAACTGCGTCACACCTATCTAGGCCGGGAATATAGACAGATACCGGTACATTGCGGATTAATAACGTTTCTGCAAATAACACATTGTGATACCTCAGTGTTGGATGACTCTCTGCTCGCTGTTCTCCTCCATAGGGCACGTCCGCTGGGGCAGGTGATTAGATGGCGGCATCCTCCGGTGTACAGACCCTTGGTGGACCTGTCGACAATTTAAGAGAGACACATCCTAGTCACCTACAGACTTGATCGTGCAATAATCCAGGAAGTGTGTGCCCAGTTGGAGCCGGACCTGATTTCAGCTATCTGCCATCCCACAAGAATCCCCCCTCTAGTGCAGGTCCTGTCTGTACTCCATTTCCTGGCCAGTGGGTCTTTTCAAACAACAGTGGCCATGGCATTAGGGATGTGCCAGCCAATGTTCTCTAGCGTGTTGTTCAGAGTGTTGTCTGCCCTGCTGAAACACATGCTCAGCTACATCGTGTTCCCTCAGGTGGAGGATTTGCCCACAGTGAAAGGTGACTTTTATGCCCTGGGACATATCCCCAACATCATTGGTGCCGTTGATGGTACACCTGTGGCATTTGTACCACCCGCAGGAATGAACAGGTGTACAGAAACCGGAATAGCTACCATTCTATGAATGTGCAGATGGTGTGTTTGGCAGACCAGTACATCTCCCATGTGAATGCCAAGTATCCTGGCTCAGTCCATGATGCTTACATTTTGAGGAATAGCAGCATCCCTTATGTGATGGGGCAACTCCAGAGGCACCGTGTGTGGCTAATAGGTGAGCCTAAAGTCCCCACACAGTTTCATTTGCTGTCTGAGTATGGGGCTGTCTCTAAGGGTTAGGGTGTGTCTAACAGTTGTCCCTCAACATTTGCAGGTGACTCTGGTTACCCCAACCTGTCACGCTACTGACCCCAATGAGGAATCCCAGGACAAGGGCAGAGGAACGCTACAATGAGGCACATGGGCGAACAAGGACGGTGATTGAACGCACCTTCGGCCTCCTGAAGGCCAGATTCCGGTGCCTCCATCTGACAAGTGGCTCCCTATACTACTCACCGAAGGTGTGCCAGATAATTGTGGCCTGCTGTATGCTGCACAACCTGGCTTTCCGACGCCAGGTGCCTTTTCTGCAGGAGGATGGGCCTGATGGTGGTCTTGTGGCAGCTGTGGAGTCTGTGGACAGTGAAGAAGAGGAGGCAGAAGAAGAGGGTATCGACAACCGAAACAACATCATCATGCAATGCTTCCAGTGAGACACAGGTAAGAAGATGTCACTGCTTCCCACATCTCATTCTATTGTTAGAACTAGCATACGTCTGTCATTTTCATTTAGTGTATGGACCCTGACTTGTCACTTTGACTTTCCATTTCACAGATGTTGGTCCCATTATGTGCCCTCTGCTATGTTTATTGCTGGCCTATAGCTGTGTTACATTGGTATGTGAACAAGTAAATTGACATTGCTATATTCCATAGTTATTGCAATTACACATTTGTGACAGCACAGACTGACTCCAGGTTGTTTTGTGATCGAAGTGTGTTTATTCCTGTGCTAATAAGTGGAGGGGGTTGTAAAATGGGCTGGGGTGATGGTGGAGGAATGTCAATGGCAGAGTCCAGTCTATTTGTTTCACAGGTGCATTGTCCAAAGGGGCATAGGAAGTGGAGCAATGGCAGTTTAAGGATGGACAGGGTGACATAGTGGGACAGAAGGGTGACATTCAGCGGGGTCTCATTTCCTGGCAGGGGTCTTGGCAATGTTCTCTGTCTTGCTCCTGGATCTCAGGGACCATTTGCGGGGTGGTTCTCCATCTGCAGGGGGTGGGGTGCTGGTGTCCTGTTGTTCCTGTGGCGGTGCCTCATGTCCACTTGCACCGGCGGAGGTGGAGGGCTGTTCATCGTCCAGGCTAGTGTCAGGGGCCCCTTGTTGTGCCACTGTGTCCCTCATGGTGTTGACAAGGTCTGCCAGCACCCCTGCAATGGTGACCAGGGTGGTGTTAATGGACGTCAAGTCCTCCCTGATCCCAAGGTAGTTTTCCTCCTGCAGCCACTGGGTCTCCTGCGAATTGGTCAGTACCGTTGCCATCGTCTCCTGGGAATGATGGTAAGCTCCCATGATGTTGGAGAGTGCCTCGTGGAGAGTGGGTTCCCTGGGCCTGTCCTCCCCCTGTCGCGCAGCAGTCCTCCCAGTTTCTCTGTTATCCTGTGCCTCTCTCCCCTGAACCGTGTGCCCACTGCCCCCAGGTCCCTGATTTTCTTGGGTTGGTGGGTTTGCCTGGGTTCCGTGTAGTGGTGGACACACTACTGATTGATGTGTCCTGGGGACAGAGGGATGGGCCCGCTGGGTGGGTGCTGTGCTAGGGTTTCCTGAGGGGGTAGGCTCTGTGGTGGCTTGTGACAGTGTCAGGGGAAACAACTATCCAGAGGTCCCAGATGGGCTGGGCTGGTCATCTTGATCCAGGTGTGCAGAGCTGCTGTCATCACGGTGGGCCTCTTCTGTGGGGGGACTGGATATGTCTGGCACCTCCTGTCCGGTGACATTGGGTAGGGGTCCTGTTGGAGTGTAAATGCATAATTATTGTATGTGTGTGTGCATTGTGTGCAATGGGTGGTTGACCCTGTACTCCAGTGATTGCATTATTGGCTTGGTCCTTGTGTGATTGGTGATTTTGGGGCATGAGTTGACATGCGTGGGTGATGGGTGTCCATGCATTGGTGTTACATGCAGGGCTTGGTTTTGGGATGTGTGGGTTGTGTGGGTGGGGTATCTATGGGTTGCTGGGGAGATGAGTGTGAGGGTAAGGGTGGGAGGATGTGATGGCATGCAGGTGCGGTGGGGGGGATAAAGTAGCAAAGATTTTCCTTACCAGAGTCCAGTCCTCCTGCTACTCCTGCGAGGCCCTCAGGATGCAGTATTACCAAGACTTGCTCCTCCCATGTTGTTAGTTGTGGGGAAGGTGGTGGGGGTCCACCGCCAGTCCTCTGTACAGCAAACTGGTGTCTGGAGACCACGGAACGCACCTTCCCCCGTAGGTCGTTTCACCTCTTTCTGATGTCATCCCGTATTCTTGGATGCTGTCTGTGAGAAAACAGGGCTGATTGCAGAGGCCCCATAACTTTTTGCCCCCATTTTCCACTTTTTGCTGGTGTTTTCCTGACTCTGATGGTGCCCTGGGTACTGCTAAACAGTCCCAGGGCCTGTGCTCTGTGTAAAATGGATATGCAAATTAGGCTAATTATAATTGGCTAAGTTAACCTACCTATAAGTCCCTAGTATATGGTAGGGCATGTAGGTTTAGGGACCACAGCATAGGTGGTGCACACCTAGGTGCACTGCTGAGGTGTCCAGTGTCATTTTAAAAGCAAGCCTGCCTTGCTGGCTGCTTTTAAATTAAAGTTATATGCAAATTCGACTTTGGAATTAAAGGTACTTCCAAAGTCTTAAACTACCTTATTTTTACATATAAGTCACCCCTAAGGTGTGCCCTATGTGCCCCTAGGGCTGGGTGCCATGTAACTATAAGCAGGGACTTTATAAAAATAGATTTATAAGCCCTGGTGAGGTAAAAACAGCCAAATTCGTTTTTCCCTCATTGAAGTAAATGGCCTTCATAGGCTAGAATGGGCAGACTTTATTATAAATTTTAAAGTCTCCTTAAATGTTACATACCAAGAATTTGGTATCAAATTGATTGTTGTAATAAATCCCACAACTTCCAGTTGTTGGATTTAATATAACTTGTCCAGGTAAAATTTTAGACTTTACCTAAAAAGTTGCCAATTTCAGCTCTGCATTGTTTTTGCTGCTGTGCTCTGATTGGCCAGCCTGCAGCAGCTTCTGCCGGGCTGCCTTGATTAGGTGTGAAGTGGCCTGACTTCACACAAAGGAATGTGCTTGGGGGAGAGAATCTCCCCTCAGCAGATGGTGAGGCAGGAAGGGGGAGGGCTGCCAAACTGGTCTTCAAAGGCAGAGAAGGACATCTGGAGCACCCAGCAACACCCCCACATCCTGCAACCCCAGACAGCTAGGTGCCCCCTTGATTAGATTAGGAGAGGGCAGGAGAGGGGTGTGTTTATGATTTTTAGCCACACCAGTGGGTGGGCTCAGCCAGATGTAACCTCCAAAAGTCAGATTCAGCCATGTTGGATTTTTAGAGACTGTTGCCTTTTGGAATGGATTTTTGACACACTTCCCAGGAAGTGGTCATCACAGGGGGACGACCCTGTACCTGATTGGAGAACCAGGGCCCCCCTGCTTTTCACCCAGGAGCAAGAATAAAACTGGCAGACCTGCCCCCACACCTCAGATCCCCTCCAGAATTCAACAAGAAAGGAACTAAAGAAGAAGAAGGACTGCCCTGCTGGACCCCTGGCCTGCACCTGGAACCTGCACTCAGAAGGACTGCACCAGCTGCACACTTGGGCTTCACCACAAGAAGGACTTTGCCTGGCTTCAACTGGTTCAAGGAGGGACTCCCTGTTTGCTACAGGTGAAAAATTGCTAACCAGAGTCCCCTGCACCAACTCCTGAAGAAAGCGACCAGCTGACCACTGTCCAGTGGCCAAAAAGGAGTTTGCGCCAGGTGCATTCTGGGAGTTGAAGTCCGCACCCCCCAAGGACCATCACAGAACTTCTGGACCCTTGGGGTGAGCTGTGGACCCCAAAAGAACCTTAAAAGAACATCTGGGTGAAGCCCCAGAAGTTTGGAAAAGATTTGAGAATTTTTGGAAAAAAGCTCCAGAGAGGGACCGACCCGCCGCGGAAATTCTAGCCGGCTTGCCTCAACCGCGACCCGGCCTGACTTCGTGGTTCGTCCCGGTAAAGAAAAACATCCAAAAAAGAGACTAAGGCCCTCATTCTGACCTTGGCGGGCGGCGGAGGCCGCCCGCCAAAGTCCCGCCGTCAGGTTACCGTTCCGCGGTCGAAAGACCGCGGCGGTAATTCTGACTTTCCCGCTGGGCTGGCGGGCGGTCTCCTTCAGACCGCCAGCCAGCCCAGCGGGAAAGAGGCTTCCACGATGAAGCCGGCTCGGAATCGAGCCGGCGGAGTGGAAGCTGTGCGACGGGTGCAGTTGCACCCGTCGCGTATTTCACTGTCTGCGCAGCAGACAGTGAAATACATGTAGGGGCCCTCTTACGGGGGCCCCTGCAATGCCCATGCCAGTGGCATGGGCACTGCAGGGGCCCCCAGGGGCCCCGCGACCCCCCCTACCGCCATCCGGATCTCGGCAGTCCGACCGCCGGGATCTGGATGGCGGTAGGGGGGGTCAGAATCCCCGCGGCGGTGCAGCAAGCTGCGCCGCCGCGGAGGATTCAATGGGGCCGCGGTACACTGGCGGGACCCCGCCAGTGGTGCCGGTCCGACCGCGGCTTTACCGCCGCGGTCGGAATCCCCATTGGAGCACCGCCGGCTTGTCGGCGGTGCTCCCGCGGTCCTCCGCCCTGGCGGTCAAAGACCGCCAGGGTCAGAATGAGGGCCTAAGTCCGAACGTAAAAAGTTGACCGGGACCTCCCAGCCATCGTACCCGAGAAGGGCTCCATGGACGTCGGATCAAGATCCAGGTTTACCCCGGTCGAAGGATTTTCATCTCGAAAAAACGACTAAGTCCGAAGGTAAAAGTCTCCACCGAGGAAACCCACATCGCGTATCCGGACAAGGGCTCCAGGAGGTCGGATTCAACTGGCAGGTTCGTCCCGGTGAAGAAAAACTTCAAAATAAAGACTAAGTCAGAAGGTAACTTTTTAACCGAGGCCTCCCGCGACCTGTAGCCGAGCAGGGCTCCATCGCGGTCGGCCTTAAAGTTTGACTTTGCCCCGGTCGAGGTGCAACCAGATGACCCGATTGGCGCTTTTTGTTTCTAAGCGCTAGAAAAGTAATAATTCTTTAAAAATTCATATCTCCGGTTCCCCTGAACCGATTTTAATCGTTTTTGTGTCATTTTAAAGATAAAAATATAAGCTATTTTTATAAATTGGTTTTGGATTTTTAAACTGTTTCCTGTGTTTTATTTAATTACTGTTTTGTGATATTTGAATGCTTTACACTTTGTCTCCTAAATTAAGCCTTGACGCTCGTTGCCAAGCTACCAAGGGTTGAGCTGGGATTAATTTACTGAGACCTAACTGTACCTATGTGGAGGTTAGTGGCTTGTTGCTAGGTGTAGGTACCTACCTTCCCTACCAATAACCCATTTTCCAACATAATTGGAAGCAGCGACGGGATCCTGTACTTGTGTTCAATATCACGTTACAGTTTTGGGTAAAACAAATTAAAAATCCTTTAAATTGTCCTAGTGCAAAAATTGTTTTGAATTTTTAATTTGGATTAATTTCAATTATTGAATTTTTGTAATTTTTCTAAATTCTTGTTTCCAATTTTTGCAAAAAGTTTTTGTTGACACAAAACTAGGGAACCATGGAGCTTGATCTGGCTAGCCTACCCACACTGACAGTAGTCCAGCTTAGGGGGTTGTGTATTGAAAGAGGGTTGCCTGCAACCACTGATCTCAGGAAGCAAATCCTGATCACATCCCTGACAGCATGGGCTGAGGCCCAAGAGGTAGAGTCAGAAGAAGCTCCAGAGGAGGGAGAAAGAAGGGAGGATGCAAGCTCTAACCACTCAGGGGAGGGAAGGCATCTGAGCCCAATTGAGGATGAGGAAGAACGGTCCTCAGTAAATACAGTCACTAGGGGCAGATCCAAAGCTAGTGGTAGGAAGGGGGTCCTTTCAGGAGGAGAGAACCCATCCATCAGAGAAAGAGAGCTGGAGGCCCAGCTAGCATACATAGCTTTGGAAGCAGAGAAGCTGGCCCTAGAAAAGAAAAAGTGGGCATACAAAGAGAAAAGAGATGGAAGCAGCGAAAAAGAAGCTGAGGTGTCCATGGGTGGGGGAGTTTGCCCCAGATTACCCAAGGGGGTAGTTCCTGCTTATGTATAGGGGGATGACATAGATAAGTGGCTGGGGGCCTTTGAGAGGGCACTCCAAATGAGAAGGGTTAGGCCTCAATACTGGGGTTCCCTTTTGTGGGAGTTGGTCCCCAACTCAGGGAGGGATAGGCTTCTGACCTTAAGGGGGGAGGAGGCAGATTCATACCCTAGTATGAAGAGGTGCTTAGCCAAGAAGTTTGGTCTGACCCCAGAGCAATATAGAATGAAGTTCAGGGACACCCAGAAGGTCAGTACCCAGTCTTGGGTTGACTTTGTGGACATTTCACTAAAGGCACTAGAGGGCTGGATTATTGGTAACAAAGTAGATACTTATGAGGGGTTATACAATCTGATCATGAGAGAGCACATCTTGACCAATTGTACCCAAGAAAGGTTACGCCAGCATCTAGTGGACTCTAAGCAGACCAACCCTAGAGAGCTAGGGGAGGCAGCTGATGAGTGGTTGAGAACCAGGGTGGTTGTCAAGTCCCAGGGGGGAGACTCCAAGAAGGGGGGGACAGGTCCCCAAAAACCTAAGGAGGGAGGTGGTAAGCCCACCACAGAGACTCCCTCTGTACCCCAGAACCCTAAGAAGGAGGAGAGTAAATCCCACTCCCACTCTGACAAGCAGAGACAGGGAGACCCAGGGTTAAAAAAACTCTTGGACAGTAGGGCTTGCTTTGACTGTCAGCAGACAGGTCACTTCAGAGGAGATGCAGCCTGTCCAAGGAAGGTGGTTAGCACTGGGCTGTCCAGTGTAGCCATAGAGGAGGATTCCTCAGATGATGAAGTCCTCCTAGCATTGTGCTGGGAGACAGGACCAGATGGTAAGCTGGTGATCCCTGAGGGTGGGAGTAGGCACTTCCACCACATTCAAGTGAATGGGATCCCTACCACTGGCCTGAGGGACACCTGTGCCAGTCACACTATAGTGAGTGACCGGTTAGTGACGCCAGACATGTATGTCCCAGGAAAGACAAAGAAAGTCAGGATAGCCACAGGGGAGGTCACCTCCAAACCTGTAGCCATAGTGCCCCTAGAGAGGGAGGGTATCCTTGACTGGATTAGGGTGGTAGTCAGTGCTGACCTCCCCCTAGATTGTATCCTGGGCAATGACCTCCCAGAGGTGAGTCTGGTCACAGATGGGGTGGTCGCCCAGGGCGCCCCCTCAACCCAAAGTCCTGGGGAGTCAGTCCCTGCAGTTAGGAGACAGGGGTCCCCAAGAAAAGGAAAGAAGAAAAGGAAGGGTAGGCCACTCTTAAAGAGAGTTCCAGGGAGCCAAGGGCCCTCTGCCCCAGTAAGGGGGGAGCCCAAAGTTGGCACTGGTGAGGCCTCACCTGACCCCAAGGAAGTCCTGAGTAGTCAGGCAGCTGTCCAGATGCAGGGTGTTGCCCCTGCACTGACAGAAGGGAGAGTGGAAGGAGGGTGTCTGCCACAGGAGGTGGTAGCCCCCCACTCAAGACAGCAAGAGGGGTGCCAGGACCCCAAAGATGCCCCTAAAGCAGCTCAGCCACCTGTCAGTGGAGAGCTTAGGGTGTGGTTCTGGATACTGACAGCTGTCAGTAGCCTCTGCTGGGTGCTAGCCTTCCTGGCAGCACTGTACTTGGCCTGGGAGGCAGACCCCAGGGCCAATAGCAAAGTAGGCCCCCTGACCCTATTGGTCATGGTGGGGTTACTCAAGTGTTGGGTGACCTCTTTGGGTAAGCTAGCTGTTGCCCTAGCAAAGTTTGGAGTAGGGGAGGTGGGCACCTCACTACCCAAGTTGGCAGAGAGAAAGGAGGAAGACCCCCCTAGAGGGAAGTTTCAGTTTGAGTTGGGTCCTTTTACTGTTGGGATGGCTTCACTACCCAGAGGGAGTGACCCTGACAGGGGGATGTAAGGCAGAGTAGGCCCTGCAAAGGGACAGCCAGTTTTCTTCACTGTCTTCCTCGCCTAACAAGCCAGGAAGACTCTCCCAGGGTTGGGCTGAGTCTCCTGGGCGTGTGGGCTGGGGGGGGGGTTGTGTGAGAAAACAGGGCTGATTGCAGAGGCCCCATAACTTTTTGCCCCCATTTTCCACTTTTTGCTGGTGTTTTCCTGACTCTGATGGTGCCCTGGGTACTGCTAAACAGTCCCAGGGCCTGTGCTCTGTGTAAAATGGATTTGCAAATTAGGCTAATTATAATTGGCTAAGTTAACCTACCTATAAGTCCCTAGTATATGGTAGGGCATGTAGGTTTAGGGACCACAGCATAGGTGGTGCACACCTAGGTTCACTGCTGAGGTGCCCAGTGTCATTTTAAAAGCAAGCCTGCCTTGCTGGCTGCTTTTAAATTAAAGTTATATGCAAATTCGACTTTGGAATTAAAGGTACTTCCAAAGTCTTAAACTACCTTATTGTTACATATAAGTCACCCCTAAGGTGTGCCCTATGTGCCCCTAGGGCTGGGTGCCATGTAACTATAAGCAGGGACTTTATAAAAATAGATTTATAAGCCCTGGTGAGGTAAAAACAGCCAAATTCATTTTTCCCTCATTGAAGTAAATGGCCTTCATAGGCTAGAATGGGCAGACTTTATTTTAAATTTTAAAGTCTCCTTAAATGTTACATACCAAGAATTTGGTATCAAATTGATTGTTGTAATAAATCCCACAACTTCCAGTTGTTGGATTTAATATAACTTGTCCAGGTAAAAAGTTTAGACTTTACCTAAAAAGTTGCCAATTTCAGCTCTGCGTTGTTTTTGCTGCTGTGCTCTGATTGGCCAGCCTGCAGCAGCTTCTGCCAGGCTGCCTTGATGAGGTGTGAAGTGGCCTGACTTCACACAAAGGAATGTGCTTGGGGGAGAGAATCTCCCCTCAGCAGATGGTGAGGCAGGAAGGGGGAGGGCTGCCAAACTGGTCTTCAAAGGCAGAGAAGGACATCTGGAGCACCCAGCAACACCCCCACATCCTGCAACCCCAGACAGCTAGGTGCCCCCTTGATTAGATTAGGAGAGGGCAGGAGAGGGGTGTGTTTATGATTTTTAGCCACACCAGTGGGTGGGCTCAGCCAGATGTAACCTCCAAAAGTCAGATTCAGCCATGTTGGATTTTTAGAGACTGTTGCCTTTTGGGATGGATTTTTGCCACACTTCCCAGGAAGTGGTCATCACAGGGGGACGACCCTGTACCTGATTGGAGAACCAGGGCCCTGCTGCTTTTCACCCAGGAGCAAGAATAAAACTGGCAGACCTGCCCCCACACCTCAGATCCCCTCCAGAATTCAACAAGAAAGGAACTAAAGAAGAAGAAGGACTGCCCTGCTGGACCCCTGGCCTGCACCTGGAACCTGCACTCAGAAGGACTGCACCAGCTGCACACTTGGGCTTCACCACAAGAAGGACTTTGCCTGGCTTCAACTGGTTCAAGGAGGGACTCCCTGTTTGCTACAGGTGAAAAATTGCTAACCAGAGTCCCCTGCACCAACTCCTGAAGAAAGCGACCAGCTGACCACTGTCCAGTGGCCAAAAAGGAGTTTGCGCCAGGTGCATTCTGGGAGTTGAAGTCCGCACCCCCCAAGGACCATCACAGAACTTCTGGACCCTTGGGATGAGCTGTGGACCCCAAAAGAACCTTAAAAGAACATCTGGGTGAAGCCCCAGAAGTTTGGAAAAGATTTGAGAATTTTTGGAAAAAAGCTCCAGAGAGGGACCGACCCGCCGCGGAAATTCTAACCGGCTTGCCTCAACCGCGACCCGGCCTGACTTCGTGGTTCGTCCCGGTAAAGAAAAACATCCAAAAAAGAGACTAAGTCTGAACGTAAAAAGTTGACCGGGACCTCCCAGCCATCGTATCCGAGAAGGGCTCCATGGACGTCGGATCAAGATCCAGGTTTACCCCGGTCGAAGGATTTTCATCTCGAAAAAACGACTAAGTCCGAAGGTAAAAGTCTCCACCGAGGAAACCCACATCGCGTATCCGGACAAGGGCTCCAGGAGGTCGGATTCAACTGGCAGGTTCGTCCCGGTGAAGAAAAACTTCAAAATAAAGACTAAGTCAGAAGGTAACTTTTTAACCGAGGCCTCCCGCGACCTGTAGCCGAGCAGGGCTCCATCGCGGTCGGCCTGAAAGTTTGACTTTGCCCCGGTCGAGGTGCAACCAGATGACCCGATTGGCGCTTTTTGTTTCTAAGCGCTAGAAAAGTAATAATTCTTTAAAAATTCATATCTCCGGTTCCCCTGAACCGATTTTAATCGTTTTTGTGTCATTTTAAAGATAAAAATATAAACTATTTTTATAAATTGGTTTTGGATTTTTAAACTGTTTCCTGTGTTTTATTTAATTACTGTTTTGTGATATTTGAATGCTTTACACTTTGTCCCCTAAGTTAAGCCTTGACGCTCGTTGCCAAGCTACCAAGGGTTGAGCTGGGATTAATTTACTGAGACCTAACTGTACCTATGTGGAGGTTAGTGGCTTGTTGCTAGGTGTAGGTACCTACCTGCCCTACCAATAACCCATTTTCCAACACTGTCCCACTGCATTGACCCTGTTGACAATTCTGCGCCATAGCTCCATCTTCCTAGCAATGGAGGTCTGCTGCACCTGTGATCCGAATAGCTGTGGCTCTACCTGGACGATTTCCTCCACCATGACCCGGAGCTTCTCCTCAGAAAACCTGGGGTGTCGTTGAGGTGCATGATCTGGTGTGGGTGATGTGTGAGGTGGTGTCTGTTGTGATGTGTAAGGGTGTGTGTTGGTGTGTGTTGTTTGAGGTGCGTGGATGTTGTGTAAGTGATGGTGTTGTGTGTCTGTGGATGCTGGCGTTGTTTTAGGTAGTGTCTCTCTCTAGCCTGCTTTAAAATTTCTGGTAGTAAGGGTTTGTGGGTAATGTGGGTGTGTGCTTTATATTTGATTGGGTGTGTGGGTGTGGTGTGTGTATGTGTATCAGGTGTGTGTATTTCAAATTGTCCAATGTGGTTGTGTTTTACACATGTGTGTGTATTCGTGGTTCGTGATAGTGTGGGCGTATTCTTGTTGGCGTCACGGTGTCGGTTTTGTTATCGCCAGTTTATCACTGACCTTTGGTGTGGCGGACTTGTGTGGGTGTCTGTATTGTGGCGGATTCCGGGCTGTGGGTCGTAATACCTGTAGCGGAATTCCGCAGCCGCAGCGGTATGTTGGCGGTCTTCTGCCCAGCTGTAAGCGGGATTTAGGGCCAGCGTTGTAATGAGGGCCACAGTGGCTCAGTTAAAAGACCATGAAAATAAACATGGTTATGTTGGATTGCTTTATCATAGAAAAACTATATATTTCAGATCAGTTAAGACAACAGCCATGAATTTGCTTCATGATTCAAAGGTAGCTGGACATCCTGGAATTGCTAAAACTCTTTCTGCAGCAAGGCAATACTTTTGGAGGTCAAGATTATTTGATGATGTCAAGAATTCCATATAAAAATGTTCAATCTGTGTTATAAGCCAAGGGTCTATTGAAACCTTTACCTTTTCCAATTGGACCGTGGCATATGGTGTCAATGGATTATCCCCAGAATCAAGGTTGCATTATAATTTTAATGTTTGTCGATCATTTGACCAAGATGAGTCATTTCACATCCATACCTGGTTTGTCCACCTCTAAATAATTACAGAGATTTTTCTTCACAAAATATTATTTGATTACAGGGCTACTCACATTTTCTGATTATGGATAGAGTGTCTCAGTTCATTGCAAACCTCTGGTCTGCTGTATACAAAATAGATGTGAAAGTTTGTTCTCCCAATAATTATCATTCTCAGACAGTTGGGCAGATTGAGAGATTGAGTCAATGTGTGGACCAGTATTTGAGATATCAATCCTTGTCACCAAAGAAGAATTGTAGCAAAGACGCTGTGGTTGGCAAAGTAAATGTATAAAACCAAGTGACACTCATCTATTGAAAAATCACCTATCTTTTGTATGTATGTATGAAAGTCTGTCAACCCTGTGTCGTTCCTTTGGATTGGTTGTTGCCAATATGAGTTCCTTCTGTGGAAGAACATTTATCTGAGTTCATTGACAATCAGAAATCTGCACAGAAACCCATGGAAAAAAACCTAGAGATGATTATATATTTAATGCTCGTCATAAGAGATATCAAGCTGATCAGTAAGTTGTAGGTCAAAGTTTGTGGCTATTCACAAACAATTGCATTAAAAATGTTCTAAATTGTATCTTACGTTTCTGGGTCCATTTGTAATTGAACCAATTTCAACTGAGTTACTATAACATTAAAGTTGTCTCATTCTGGGAAAATCCACTCGGTTTTTCATGAATATTTGTAAAACCTTTTTCTGTAAAAAAGTCTGTCTAGTCTAGTTGAATTCATGTCCTTAAGATTGTGGGTGTAGAATTTCAAGAAAAGGGTTACAATACTTAGTGGCATGAAGGTGTTTAGTCCTTAAGAATGATCATGGGAACCTGCTTCTGTTACGACTCTGTCATCCCATCTCTAGGGGGCATTGTAAAGGGACTGTCTGTAGCCTGGGAATCACCTTGAACACTCACCCAGAGTTCCTTTCTGACTCCCGTTTGTTTCCCTTTTCACTATGGCATGCTTTTGTAGAATTACATTTGCTTCTTGGGACTACAAATCCCATAATGCACAGCCTGGTAGTTAGGAAAGCCAGGATTCTGCTTTACATTGTTTTCTATGGGAGAAGTCTAGTTGCTCCTTTTCACCAGATCCTCTCCTCTAGGACTTGCGAGTGTCTGAAACTACACACTCCTGAAACCTCTCCTGTGCAGCCCAGTCATGAGATTCTACCTGGGGTTTTCTGTAGCTTGGAACTGCTTATAAGCAGCCATTTCCTCAAGATCCTCGTTGTGCATTGTAGTTCGATTCCTTTGTGTGACAGACCCCTTATCGGATGGTGTTCCAGTCTTGTTCCTGTTCTATTTCAGTTTGAACCTGTTACCTGCTTCTATGCCCTGTTCCTGATTGTTCTAGCCAGAGTCTGCTCCCTATCTCTTAGCTTTGTACCTGTTTGTTTCATCCAGAGCCTGCTCCCTGTTTCTCAGTCCTGTTCCTGCCTTGTTTCAGCCTGACCCTGCTCTCTGTTTTCCAGTCCTGTTTACTGCTTATTCCTACTCCCTGTATTCCAGCCCTGTCCTTGCTTGTTCCAGCCATTGCCTGCTTCATGTTTCTCATTCCTGTTTCTGTTTGTTCCAGCTAGAAGCTTTTCCAGTCCTATTCCTGCCTTTGCTTCAGCCTGAGCATGTTCCCAGTTCCTGCCCCTGCCTCCTAGTTTGTTCCTTCTGTTTCCTCTTGGGTATTTGCGTCTGATAAGTGTTCTATCAGTCTTCACCAGTATATAAGTATTTTCCTTTGTTATGGGGTTGGCTCCTGGTTTCCCGGAGGCTATTCCAACCCCCATCCTTTGTCTAGTGTTTTACGTTATCTTTAGTGCCTAATAGTGACAGTGTGCTATATCTGTTTTTCCAGGAATTGCCACTGTATTTTCAGCTGGACCCACAAGAACTTGTCTTGTGTATGTAAGTACTATCCTTGTTTGTGCTCTAAGGTTCCAGAGACAGAATCACTTCTGCTGCCTCCTTTCTATGGGTCTTGCGGGGTGATTATCTGAAGAGCAATCTGCACAGAGGCATTAACATTCCCTGTTGCTGTGGGAAGTTCTGAGCCCTAACCTGTGTACAACCATAGTGGTAACCCCAGTGTGTTTGTCCATCAGTAATCTATTTCCTGTTTGTTCACACTAAGGTTGCTCTGCTTTTACTTTCCTGTTTCCTGTGCCTGTTCATAGCTGTCCTTTCCCTTGTATGCCTTTAGCTGCTCTTCTGCCCCAGTACACTACCTCTTTGGGATATTCTGTGACCTCAAGGGGTGTCCCAACCAGAGTCCTGATCAGACCCGTCTGAAACCGTGACAGCTTCCAGACTTATTTATTCCCCATATTTTTGGGAGACTATTCTGCAAGACATACTGACAAACCATGAGCTTCACAGCCAATATGGCAACTTTTCGGAAGGGGCAACAGTGTCAGGAGGTGAGGCTGGAGATACTCCTTTCCTCCTAATACGGGCTGATAATTCAAATCTGTTCATGCCATGTTTCTTTCAGGAAGGAAAGGCTGGAAATCATCAAAGTGTGGGGTGCTGACAGGACTGATGATGCAAGCATGTGAAAGATGGGCTACACAGAAGCATTCTGAGAATGAACTGCAGTTCTTAGCAGGCCTTTTGTGTGTTCTGGAGAGATGGAAGTCTTCTTGCATATCTCAGTATAATTCTCTTGTGGCTCTCAAAGTCTTTATTAGGCCATGTGTTGCAATATTGCTGTAGACAGCCCCTCGCTACGGAATAGAAGAGGCATAGTCAGAAAGACATGTTGGTAATGAAAACAAACTTTCAATTATTTCTTGAACATCGCCCATTAGCACAGGAAGTGATATCACTGGATCTCCCATCAAACACCTACACAGGAATTGACTTCACTGACTTTCCCATCATACATCTGGACCAGAAGAGACATTACTGGTTTTCCTGCCATAACTGTCTTTAAAAGAAGAAGCCAAGCAAGAGGACTTTATTTCCCATCACCTATCAGCATAGAAAGTGACATCATAGAACCCTGCACTCCTCCCCCTCCTAGGACCTACGTAATGACATCTACCACACAGATGTGCAGCGGACGCATGCAGCGTAATTCCACTGGCCAATAGCAAGCCTCTATGCGCCTGTCCATGCCTCAACTTCACCACGTTGCAGAAACCTTGCTCTCATTTCCCCTCACCCAGCAATACTCTGCAGCACTCCAGGCTGCTAGGCCCTGGACACTGTTCCCTCAACTGCTGCCATGCTACGCCATGGGGTAAAACCACAGAAGCAACAAACTGAGTCAGTGCACCAAGGGCGGTCAACCTAACCTCACAGACAACCTCGACAAGGACTTCAACAACTGGATCAAGAACTTCTTGGACTTGTAGATCACACAAACAGTCCAGCTGCTAAACAGAAGCCCTCCAAGACACCAAACAACACTGTAAAGAGCTAGAAACAAAATGGAGAGCAAGCCACTACACCACTGACAGAACTACCTACAAGGCGGCACTCGGACGCTATCAGCAGCAGAAAAGTGACACCAAGAAAAAAAGGTGCTAATGGACCACATCAAAGGAAGCTCCAACAGCTACAAGGAGATCTTCTTGATTGTTAAGGATTTCACCTCATCTTCAATCATTATCACCAACATCGCTGCCTCCCAGCAACTATGCAAAATCACAAACATTTACAGCAAGCCAACCCCAGAAACATGTTGCTAACCTACCCACCTCCAACCAGGAACACCACCTGACCGAATGGACGACCATCACCAGAAATAACACAGTGGCAGTCATGCATACCATCTACTCGAGGGCCTCAATGGACCTATACCCCCACCACATCTACAAAATGGGAGCATCTCCATTTGACACCACACGGACTCACATCATCAACACCTCCATCACATCTTCCCTGCTCAAAAAGCCCACAGGCAATACGAATCAACTGGGCAACATCCGACTTATCTCCCTGCTTCACTATCTAGCCAAAGTGATTGAGAAGGACACCAACAAGCAACTCACAACCCACCTCAGACTTCACCATCTTCTACATGACACTCAATCAGGACTTAGAAAGAACCACAGCACTGACACAGCACTCATCACAGCCACTAATGACATTGGAATCATCCTGACTGAGGAGAAACAGTGGTCCTCATCCTGCTTGACCTCTCTGCGACCTTCTATTCTGTCTCCCATAACACCCTCATCAGAAGACTCCCCAAGATTAGCATACAAGGATATGCTCTCAAATAGATCTGTTACTTCCTCACAGGAAGAACCCACAGGGTCAGGCTGCCACTCTTCACATCAGAGATCAAGACACTGATATGTGGAGTCCCAAAGGGATCTTCCCTCAGTCCCACCCTTTTCATTATATGCATGATACTGCTTGCCAACATCAACAGATCACAGGACATTACCTTCATCTCCAACGTTAATTACACCCAGTTCATCCTCTCCCTGACAGGCAAAAGAATCACCTTCAGAACCAACTTCACCAACTGCATGACCAGCAGCATGGTAGCAGACTGAATGTAAACCAACTGCCTGCAGCTGAACTCCGACAAGATGGAGGTACTGGTGTTTGACAACCAGACCTTCTCATAGGACTCCACTTGGTGGCAGTTGGAATTAGGACGAAACCCACAGACAGGCTATAGATATAGAAATCATCTTAGATGACAAGCTCAGCATGACAGCTCAAGTCAACTCAGTGTGCACCACCAGCTTCCACATCCTATGCATACTGCAAAAAATCACAGCAGGTTGGACTATGGCCGCACACTCCATGCCAGAACCTCTGAGGAATTCCTTCACAGACTCCAGACCATCCAGAACACTGCTGCAAGACTGATGCTCAACCTCCCACACCAACATCACACCAAACCTCAGGTAACTTCACTGCCTTCCCATTCACAAGCATAGGCAGTTCAAATTCCTTATGCACACATACAAAGTCATACACAACACCGACTAAAATACCTGAACAGCTGCATACTCTTTCACCAACCCACCAGACACCTCCTCTCTGTCTCACGCTCACTAGCACACAATCCTCGCATCTACAAAAGCAAAACTGGAGGTTGCTCAGTCTCCTACATCGCAACCAATACATAGAAAGGCCTCCCTTGCAGCATCAGAGCCTCCTCCTCACTTCTTGAGTTCCACAAGAAGTTGAAGATGTGGCTCTTCATCTAAATACCTTAGTGACCAAAAACTTACACACCTGCCCAGGCACTTGGATACCCTCTTGGGTGATTAGTGCATAGTACAAATCAATATAACATAACATAACCTGTACCTAATGTTGCTAAGGTTATTCCTGTGAGAGAAGACTGTAGATTCTTTGACTGAACAATGTGTTTCATCTCTATATAAATGTGACCTTACATTCACAAATCACCATTGAAACCTCAATATGCTGTTAAATAATTAGCCATCCACATGATAGAGAGTGTAAATTGTTTTAGTAAAATGTTGCATTTAAATATTAGGGAATCCACTACAATATTGTGCTCTTATATGTATTTTCTTTGTACCCCTCAATACCACTCAAGTAAGGGACGGAGGAATTTGAAGAACACTTGTTTAGATATGAATTTGCTAATTCTATTCTTCTCATGCAACAGTTGGATTATATACCTTAATATACCTATTTCAAACACCAATAAATATATTACCTATCACTCCTTGGGGGCTCAAGTCAATCCAATTCAATTCAATCAATAATTTGTTAAGTGTGCTACTCACCCGGTAGGGTCTCAAGGCGTGGGGGGGAAGCTACTGCTCGAAGAGCCACGTCCTGAGGTGCTTCCTGAAGGTCAGGAGGTCCTGGGTCAGACGTAGGTTGACGGGGAGTAGGTTCCAGGTCTTTGCAGCAAGGTGGGAGAAGGATCTGCCCCTGGCTGTGGTATGGTGGACGCGGGGGACGGTGGTGAGGTTGGTGGAGCGGAGCTGGTGTGCCGGAGGGTAGAAGTTGAAACGCTCGTTGAGGTAGGAAGGTCTGGCGTCATGTAGAGCCTTGTGGGCGTGGATCATGAGTTTGAAGGTGATTCTTTTGTTGACTGGGAGCCAGTGGAGGTCTCTGAGGTGGGCTGAGATGTGTTCATGGCGAGGGAGGCTGAGGATGAGTCGTGCTGAGGCGTTCTGGATACGCTGGAGTTTTCTCTGGAGCTTGGTAGTTGTTCTTGCGTAGAGTGCGTTACCGTAGTCCAGCCTGCTGCTGACGAGGGCGTGGGTGACCGTTCTTCTGGTTTCGATGGGAATCCATCTGAAGGTCTTGCGAAGCATGCGAAGGGTGTTAAAGCATGAGGATGAGATGGCATTGACTTGCTGGGTCATAGTGAGCGATGAGTCCAGTATGAAGCCGAGGTTGCGTGTGTGGGTGGTGGGCGTTGGGGCGGTTCCCAACGTGGCAGGACACTAGGAGTCGTCCCAAGATGCTTTGTTGGAGCCGAAGATGATGATCTCAGTCTTCTCTGAGTTTAGTTTGAGGCGGCTTGCCTCCATCCAGTAGACGATGGCATGGAGACCGGTGTGGAGATGGGTCTTGGCGGTTGCGGGGTCCTTCGTGAGAGAGAGGATCAGCTGAGTGTCGTCCGCGTAGGAGATGATGTAGAGGCTGTAGGAACAGACGATGTTGGTGAGCGGAGCCATGTAGATATTGAAGAGGGTGGGGCTGAGTGAGGATCCCTGGGGGACTCCGGTGGCTTTTGACAGGAATAGTGGGAGGCGGACTCTTTGGGTTCTGCCCGAGAGGAAGGATGTGAGCCAGTCCACTGTGTGGCAGATTCCAGCATTGTGGAGGTGTGTGCAAAGTGTGTGGTGACAGACAATGTCGAAGGCTGTGGAGAGATCAGGGAGGAGGAGGGCAACGGTTTCACCTTTGTTGAGCCTGCTCCTGATGTCGTCGGTGGTAGCGATAAGGGTGGTCTCGGTGCTGTGGTTCTTGCGGAAGCCGGACTGGGAGATGTTGAGTAGGTTGTTGTCCTCCAGGAAGCGAGATAGCTGGCTGTTGAATATCTTCTCAATGACCTTTGCAGGGAAGGGGAGCAGGGCGATGGGCCGGTAGTTCTTGAGGTCTTCGGGGTCGGCTTTGGGCTTTTTGAGCAGGGCGTTGACTTCGGCGTGTTTCTAGCTCTCTGGGAAAATGGCGGTTTCGAAGGAGCTGTTGATGATGGTCCGGAGCTGGGGGGGCGATGATTTGGCTGGCTTTATTGAAGACGTGGTGAGGGCAGGAGTCGGCGGGTGATCTGGAATAGATGGTGCTCATGGTCTTGGTGGTTTCTTCGTCATTGGTGTGGGTCCAGGCATTCAGGGTGTTGGAGCTGATGGGAGCATTGCGGTCGGCATTGGCCGTGGTGGTGGTGGGAGGCGGCATTGTGAAGCTTTCATGGATGTCTGCGATCTTGCGGTGGAAAAAGGTGGCGAGGGAGTCGCAGAGGTCTTGCGAGTGAGGGGGTTCGGCAGAGCAGGATTTGGGGTAGGTGAGTTCCTTGATGACGTTGAAGAGCTCCTTGCTGTTGTGTGCATTGTTGTCAATCTGTTCTTTGTAGAAAGCTCTTTTGGTGGTCCAGATGAGCTGGTGATGTTTGTGAATGGCTGATTTGAGGGCAGCGTGGTTGCTTTCTGCTCAGTGAATAATAGCGCTGCACCAAGCTTTACAAAATTTTCTATGTCCAAGTTCAAACTAAAATATATTTTAAAATACATTTAGAGATGAAAATATTGGGAATTTGAATGAGCAACATGACAGAATCACATTTACAGTCACCATAAGTTAAAGAATTAATATCTTCTGGGTATATCTGTAAGATATCAATTGTCTCTTGGAAGACGACACTTCACAAAAAATCTATAAATAAATACCTTGTAACACTTCAACATTTTTTATGTACAGCCAATGTTAGAATAATTTTCATTGTCTAATTCCATTGAACTTGCACTGAGGAAAATTAAACACTGCACTACTCACTTCAGAGCTAGTAATCAATTCCGAGTATATTTAAAAAAAACACTCCAACATCCCATCCCAGGAAGAGCTGTCAAGGGAGCCCTCTACAGACCGAAACTGTGGAAGAAGTGAGGAGGTAACTGATTATGAAACAAGTGGGCAAGAATATCTGTCATTTTTTAAGAAATACCCCGATCCAGGTGACAATCCTCTGAATGCATTGCCCTAACATCTCCCCAATCAGGAGACCTCATTTCTCAATCCTTTTAGGCACCCTGACACTATCTGGTAATACATAAAATTCTCACATGATGCTCATATGCAAGGCAAACTGTACACATAATGGCTATTGTCTTGTTAATTGTCTCACAACTCATATCTTTACTCCCTATTGTACATTTAATTCTGCTGTATGCTAAAATTTTTCTTATTTTATGTTGTGCTCTATCCAACAAATGCTTGCTATAATTCTAAGAGGGGTGATTCTATTTTGGGACCTGTTCCTTGATTGTCCTGGCAGTAAATCTATGTTGGTGTAGAGTTTGGACTGCTACGATTTTGCCTACAAAATGCCCATTATTTTCGTCTACACTAGACTTGAGGTTGCTATCTACCTACATTATAGACATACCCTTAAAATTATGTTTGATATTATTGAATGGTGCAGGAATTATTGGTGACTGGAAAGAAAGTACGGATATTATATGAGCTGCAAGACAATGTTTGAGTTCAGTTTGTAGCATTAACTGATAGAAATCGATTGCTACTTGTTTGTTCCAAGAACTTTAAAACCTAGATGTACTCTAAAATTTAATGAAAGTTTAAAAGACAGCGACATTTGGAATCACCATGAGGTCAGTCATAATGGGGAAATGCTTGCACGCTGACATATAGGAAGGGAATCGTAGTTTTCTTTTTGAAATAATAGCTAAGCTGGTGATTCTCTGTCTTATTTTTATTCTTGCGTTGTACGTGTGCTGGTGCTTGTATTCTAGAGGCGTTTTATTTGTCAGCTGTGTACTTGATCCATAGTGTGTTTTATTTTTGAACTGTATAGTTGACTGGCTATTGTGGAATGTCTGAGTCCTCTTGCTGCGAGCTAGGTGAAGCTCTATTGAAATCTATCCATTGAAACGTATTAATTCCTTTGGCGGCGCTTGGGTCAGAGATTTCCAGGAAGACAAGTGGGTTCATTTTTGGACCTTATTCTCCCTGTTTCTGATCTCGATGTCCCTGTTCTTTAACTACAGATCCATTAATTATTATGATAATACTTCCAAAATGTGAGTTCTTTCTTTCACCCATCCAGCTTGCTCTTCCCAACACTTTCTACAATACATGTTCTATTTCTACTTGCATTTCTTTAATTACCTTATCTTAGTGTAGTAAAGTCATCAATATTTCCAGTTTCTCCACTGGCAAATGTTACTCTATCATCAGTGAGTTTAGTTTTGTGCCTAGAAAGATAATAGGTTCACCATTCTTGGTGTTAATAGCACTTCAAAATCAAAGGTCCCCTGTTCCATCACTCTCATCGGGCATGTATATTCGCCATATCTCCCTGCCCTGCATTTGTTCACACCACAATACCATCATTAACACCCAACCCAGGAATAAATGAAAGTCTGCACAAGCCACTGAGCAGCCTATTGAATTGCCTTGACTACAAAAAAGTACCTTCAAACTGTATCCGTAACTGAAGAAAATCATCAGGGTGCACCGGTAGAAAATGAAATGAAGAATGCATGTCTGCCTTCCCTATTGCAGCCCCCACTCCAAAGTATTGAACCATCTCATTGGCCACCTTGATGGAAAGTATAACACAAAACATTGATTCTTGTCAATGTAGTCATGTAAGTAATCCCCCTTCTGGACATTACACGTGGTAGATTAGTTTGAAATCTCCTATTGTCTTCTCTGGTTTAACCGGTAATGGTGAAATCAGAAGAAATGGAAGAGGGATCCCTTCAGACTGGCACACCCTCTTTCATGCCTGCACCTCAAATTTCCATTCCCAATGTACTTGATTCCTTTCGGTGAATTTAAATTATCCGCACAGCATCTATAACATGGGCCATCAACCTGTGTAATGTGATATCAAAGAATTACTTTAGTATTGCACAAAATAAGATCATCACCAGACTGATGTAAATAATACAGAGTGACTGTTAGAAATGGGGTATCAAGGTGGCAGTCGGTTTGCACCCTGTCCAAGTAGGGACCCTTACTCTCATCAGGATAAAGGAGATACCTGATCAGATAACCCGTGCTCACCCCCTTGGTAGCTTGGCACGAGCAAACAGGCTTATCTCAGAAGCAATGTGTAAAGCATTTGAACATAACATACAGTAGTAAGTGAAAACACTATAAAAGGACACCACGGCAGCTTTAGAAAAATAGACAGTTACGGTGCCGGGAAGACCCACGAACAGTACCTTGGAATTGCAGGGCACTGCGATCCTCGTGTTGAGATCCAGAGAGAGGCGTCTGGCATCACGGTGTCGGTTTCGGAGTCAGTGGGGGGTCGTCGGCCCCTTGAAGTCACATGCGTTGCAGATCGAACTCCAGGCTGATGAAGTCAGGAGCGCTGGCGTGTATCGCGCCAGGGCTGAAGTGCGAAGTGGGACGATGTGACTTGCGGTGCCCACAGGTCACGATGCAGGCAGCAGCTTGGTGACGGCACCCAGTGGGGTCGGTGAGACCAGGGTTGCTGTATGAAGGGGGGTGGTGCGGTGTCACCAGTGTCATGGTGCAGGCAGCGGCATTGTCGATGGTGCGGCACGGGATGGGCTCCGTGCGGCGTCCATGGGTCGTGGTGCAGACAGGGATGTCTGTTGACAACACTGGAGTCGATGGTGCTGGCCTCGGTGGACCAGAGCTGTGGTGCGGGATGGTACGGGGCTTCATGTTCCTCGCAAGCGGTGTCCACAGGCCACAGGGCAGGCAGCGGCACTGTCATCAGCAGGAGCGTCATCATGTGGGATGCCCAGGCTGCGGTGTGAACAAGGCGATGCTGGAGTATGGGGCACACAGATCACGGTGCAAGCAGTGGCTCGGTGGGAGCGTCAGATGGCAGCATCAGTGAGATCAGGGTTGCAGTGCGAAGCGGGGCAGTGCGACTCCTTGCAGCATTGGCAGGTCACAGTGCAGGCCAGTGGCATCATTGGTGGTGGCCTGATGTTTTTTTCTTCTTGAACAGTACAAAACACACAGTTCCCAGTGCGGTAGGCAGACTTTCTCAAGCAGGATACACAGCAAAGTGTACCCTTTGCTCTCTTTTAAGGCAGAAGCAGCAACTGCAGGCCAACACAGCAAAGGGGTGGTACTCCTCCTCCAGCTCTTCAGCTCTTCTCCTTGGCAGAGGTTCCTCTTGATCCAGAAAGATTTTTAAAAAATTGGGGTTTTGGGTCTACTACTTATACTCCTTTGAAGTAGGCATACTTCAAAGGAAAGTCTCTGTTGTTGACAAGATCCTGCCACGCCCAGGCCTGGCCCCAAACACACCCCAGGGGGTCGGAGACTGCATTGTGTGAGGGTAGGCACAGGCCTTTCTGGTGTAAGAGACCACTCCTCCTTCCACTCTAGCCCTGATGGCTCATCAGGAACTGCAGGCTACACCCCAGCTCCCTTTGTGTCACTGTCTAGAGGGAATTCACTACAGCCCAACTGTCAGTCTGACCCAGACGTGGAATACACAAGCAGGCAGAGGCACAGAATTGTTTAAGCAAGAAAATGCACACTTTCTAAAAGTGGCATTTTCAAACAAACAATTTAAAAACCAACTTTACCAAAAGTTGTATTTTTAAATTGTGAGTTCAGAGACCCCAAACTTCAATCTCTATCTGCTCTCAAAGTGAAACTTCACTTTAAGGATATTTAAAGGCAGCCCCCCTGTTATCCTAGGAGAGAGATAGGCCCTGCAACAGTGAAAACCGAATTTGGCAGTATCTAACAGTTAGGGCATGTAAAACACACCAGTAAAAGTCTTACCTTCTAAATACACTGCACCCTGCCCATGGAGCTACCTAGGGCCTACCTTAGTGGTGCTTTACATGTGGTAAAAGGGAAGGTTTAGGCCTGGCAAGTAGTTCACTTGCCAGGTTGAATTGTCAGTTTAAAATTACACACACAACCACTGCAGTGGCAGGTCTGAGCAATGTTCACAGGGCTTCCTATGTGGTGGCACAACCAGTGCTGCAGGCCAACTAGTACTATTTGATTAACAGGCCCTGGGCACCTCTGGTGCACTTTACTAGGGACTTACCAGTAAATCAAATATGTCAATCATGGAAAAACCAATCAGCAGGACAATTTATATCAGGAGCACTTGCACTTTAGCACTGATCAGTAGTGGTAAAGTGTGCAGATACAATAAACTAGCAAAAACAGATCTGAAACAAAATAGGAGGAAATAGGAAAAAAGTTTGGGAATAACCCTGCAAAAAGGACCATTTCCAACAGTTCATCAGTGTCTTAGTAGGTGTGTCAGTTTCTGTGCGGGGCTATGAGTGGGTGCATGAGTGTGAGTGGGTTTGTAAGCAGGTGCGTAAGAGTCTGAGTGGGTGTGTGCATGGGTGAAAGACATTGAAAAAGAGAAATTGAGAGCGAGAGAAAAAAGGAAGAGAGACAGAGAATTTTTTAGGCTTTGATGGATGATTACTTAGAATGAGATATCTCTGGACAAATTGAAAAGAAAAATGTATTTATCAATTAAAAAGAGTGTGATCACCTTTCAGTATGAACCTTAGACTTTTAAAGTTTAAAAGAAATTAAAGTAGGGAAATGACCACAGGCACACCTGGACTATAACCCTCAACTTTCAGTTTGAAGGTCTGTGACCTTAACCATTATGCAACAGATGACTACTTGCTGTAGTAATTGCATGGAGAGACCATTCCAATTACTATATCTCTCTTTCTCTCTCTTTCTGTTCCATCCCACTATGGGATGAAAGAGAGAGCGAGAGAGTGACATGACTGCGGGGGAGTCTCAAGGTCCCCGCAGTCCTAGCTGGCTCCCCACATCCTTGCTCCCACAAAAAGAAAGCTGCTTGAAGTAGCAGGTTTCTGCATGTGGAAGCAATGTTTTCATCTGTATTCCCTGCATGCATATTTGAAGTCAGATGAAAGCTCTGCTTTCTGCCATGGAGAGCTGTTTGACAGCTCTTTCTTGTGAAAGCAGATTGTCTTTGCTTTTGCTTGGTGGGAGCTGTACAAGCAAAAACAAACAACTATTTTTTGGGCGTGTGCACTCCAGGACACAGCAGGAGCCAGCCCTCAGGGGTGGCGGTCCGCAGGACCATCAGTGGCTCCATGAGGAGGGCAGAGCAGCCCTCCTCTAACAAGCATAGCCCAGGGGGGTGGTGTTCCTCAGGGCAGCGGAGGTCCAAAATGGACCCACTATCGCTCTTTTTATTATAGCCCCGGAAGGCGGTGGTCCCCCGCCCTGCAGGGGGGCATGTAGTACGCTGCACTCTATTTAATTATAGCCCCAGAGAAGTGGCGGTCTCCAGGGCTGTGGGGGGGGGGGCAGTCAGCCCCCCACATCCATTTTGATTATAGCCGTGGGGAATTAGCGGTCCCTGAGGCTGCAGGGGGCTAGGTGCCCCCCCCCTGCGCTTTCTGCCAAATTTGGTGTAATTCCATCCAGTGGTTCAGGCTGTAGTCATGTCTAAAGGTCCTACGGGAATTAACATGGGGAACGCAACTTTTTTCACCCACCCTTTTTCTCAGCTCCCGCTTGACGGATCACTCCGAAACTTTCTGTGTGCAACACGCATTACAGGCACACTTTTTTTGAAGATTTCGTGAAGATTTGTCGAATGGTGCCAAAGAGATAGGCAAGTCAAAAATGCTTTTTCTATGGAAACATTTTCGGAACTATAACTACGTAGTGGTGACTGCCACTAGGTAATATCCAATAAAGAAGTGACTGAAACAGGTGGACTCACCAAAGAACTAAAATAGATTTCCATTAAAATATTTCAGCTTCTGCCTTCTTCAGGTAGTATGAGATGGTTTGTTCTGTGACTGCACAGCGCACACTGCTGGATTTTCAAAAAGCATCATGAGTTAAGATTCCATTTGAAATGTTGAATCAAGACAGTCCTAAGATCTCTTGAGATATGCAGTAATCTGGTGATATTGTCAGTGATGTTCAGTCCATCTGAATGCAATGATTTTAAATGGTACATCCAGATGTTTTCTCTGATGTCCAGTAGTTTTTCCTTTAAGGCATGTTCCTCAGGGAACATCTACAAATCTGATAGTAAATGGTCCACAAGGTTGAAATGATTGGCTACAGGCTGGTCAAGTTTCTTATTCATTTTTGTTGATTTGTGGTTTCTGAATATTGTACAGAGGTCATTCACTGTATCGCCTGCATATTGTTTTTTACAGCTTTGGCTTTGGCATTGAATCACATAAATAATGCATGTTGAGCGACATGTAATATGCTGTCTTATTCCATAAGTCCTTCTTATTACAGAGCTAGTTACTGATGATGTTTTTAAAAGTCACATGTGATATACCTTTTAGAATCACAGCAATGAACCCCTGCATTTTTTAAGCTTGCTTGAGTCCAGCTCTCACAATAAGCGACTGTAAATTGGGAGCTCGGTAAGCAAGGACTAGCAGGTTTGGAAAAACCTTTTGCAATTTTTCACAAGTGGATAACAAGGGAAATGTTTTTTGCATTATATTGCTGTAGTTGGGAGCTGATGAATGATAGTCAGCCACAAATGGGATTCTGGCACTTTTGTTTCTGCTGTTGGTATTCCAAAAAAGTGCTTCCCTGGGTAACTGCAAAGACTTGTCAATTTGTTGTTGACTCAAATGCAGAGGATAGCCTTGCTTTTTAAATAATGTAGAAAGGTCCTGTATATGGTCTTTACAGGTGTCCTCATTGCTGTAGCTGCGTCTTATTCTGAGTGTTTAACTGTAGATGATGCTGAGTTTAGAGTGGCATGGGTGACATGAAATCCACTTAGATACAATGAGCATCTGTAGGCTTCTGGAATTTAATATCTTAGGTTTATGGTTGTGTAGGGCTTGTAGGTTTAGGGTTGGAGAGGGGATTAGGGATGGTTAGGGGGCATAGAGTGGTAAGGATATTTTAAGGTGTTGGTAAAAGTGTTTTTTGGGTATGGGGTGGGTAAGAGTAATGGGTGTCAAGAGTGTTTCTAGGGTTTAGGGGTGGATAAGGGTATTTGTTGGTAAGGGAGTATTTTTGGGGGTTTGGGTGGGTTGGGGTTTTGAGAGGTAAGGGTGTTTTTTTTTTAGAGTTCAGGGGTGAGTAAGGGCATTGGGTGGTGAGGGTGTTTTTAGGGGTTGGGGTGGCTAAAGGTATTGGGTAGTAAGGACATTTTTAGGCTTTAGGGTGGATATGTGTATTGAGTAGTGAGGTAGTAGCTACAAATTATTGTGTTACTTAAAAAAATATATTTTTAATTCACAATTCAGCCTAAACTGCTGTAAAAATATATAGAAAGTTATAAATACATTTCTTCATCTAGTAACACTTTAATAAAGTCGTAATAGGTAGAGAATAACAATAAAACTTCGGGCATATTTATACTCTGTTCGCGCCGGAATTGCGCCGTTTTTTTTACACAAATCCGACGCAAAACTAACTCCATATTTATACTTTGGCGTTAGACCCGTCTAGCGCCAAAGATCTTGGAGTTTGCGTCATTTTTTTGCGTGGACACCTTCCTTGCGTTAATGATATGCAAGGTAGGCGTTCCCGTCTAAAAAATGACTCCGAGGCATGTGCGCCGTATTTACACTACCGGGCAAAAATGACGCCAGGGAGTGGGCGGGTCAAAAAAAATGACGTCCAGCCGCTTTAGCGTCATTTTTTAACGCCTGGTCAGGGCAGGCGTTAAGGGACCTGTGGGCTCGGAAGGAGCCCAGAGGTGCCCTCCCATGCCCCCAGGGACACCCCCTGCCACCCCTGCCCACCCCAGGAGGACGCCCATGGATGGAGGGACCCATTCCAGGGAACTGAAGGTAAGTTCAGGTAAGTATATATTTTTTTTTTTTGGGTGGCATAGGGGGGCCTGATTTGTGCCCCCCTACATGCCACTATGCCCAATGACCATGCCCAGGGGACATAAGTCCCCTGGGCATGGCCATTGGGCAAGGGGGCATGACTCCTGTCTTTGCTAAGACAGGAGTCATTTAAATGGGGGTTGGGAGTCAAAAAAAATGGCGCTAATCGGGTTGAGGCGAAAATTTTGCCTCAGCCTGACTTGCCCCATTTTTTGGCGCCCAAGCTCCATTTTCCCCTACGCCGGAGCTGCCTGGTGTAAGTCATTTTTTTTTACGCACACCAGGCAGCTCCGCCGGCTAAAGTCATTCAATAAATAAGGCGCCCGCATGGCGCTTTGAAATGGCGTTAGCCGGCGTTAATTTTTTTGACGCACAACTGCGTTGGCGCAGTTGTGCGCCAAAAAGTATAAATACGGCCCTTCTTACCTAGATCTAAGACACTAACCCAGAATGCAGAGAAATGCAGAATGTAGTCAAAATGTGCTGAAAATAATGACTGCCTATTATCTTTGGCAACCATGGCCATTAGCCAATCACATACTGCCTTATAATGCCCATGTACTGTGGAATATTATGAACTTATTGTGGTATACCACGTGCCATACATAATTATTTTAAAAAGTATAACTTTAAAACTACTTACACTATGTACACATTTGGGTGGGTTGGGGTTTTGAGAGGTAAGGGTGTTTTTTTTTTAGAGTTCAGGGGTGAGTAAGGGCATTGGGTGGTGAGGGTGTTTTTAGGGGTTGGGGTGGCTAAAGGTATTGGGTAGTAAGGACATTTTTAGGCTTTAGGGTGGATATGTGTATTGAGTAGTGAGGTAGTAGCTACAAATTATTGTGTTACTTAAAAAAATATATTTTTAATTCACAATTCAGCCTAAACTGCTGTAAAAATATATAGAAAGTTATAAATACATTTCTTCATCTAGTAACACTTTAATAAAGTCGTAATAGGTAGAGAATAACAATAAAACTTCGGGCATATTTATACTCTGTTCGCGCCGGAATTGCGCCGTTTTTTTTACACAAATCCGACGCAAAACTAACTCCATATTTATACTTTGGCGTTAGACCCGTCTAGCGCCAAAGATCTTGGAGTTTGCGTCATTTTTTTGCGTGGACACCTTCCTTGCGTTAATGATATGCAAGGTAGGCGTTCCCGTCTAAAAAATGACTCCGAGGCATGTGCGCCGTATTTACACTACCGGGCAAAAATGACGCCAGGGAGTGGGCGGGTCAAAAAAAATGACGTCCAGCCGCTTTAGCGTCATTTTTTAACGCCTGGTCAGGGCAGGCGTTAAGGGACCTGTGGGCTCGGAAGGAGCCCAGAGGTGCCCTCCCATGCCCCCAGGGACACCCCCTGCCACCCCTGCCCACCCCAGGAGGACGCCCATGGATGGAGGGACCCATTCCAGGGAACTGAAGGTAAGTTCAGGTAAGTATATATTTTTTTTTTTTGGGTGGCATAGGGGGGCCTGATTTGTGCCCCCCTACATGCCACTATGCCCAATGACCATGCCCAGGGGACATAAGTCCCCTGGGCATGGCCATTGGGCAAGGGGGCATGACTCCTGTCTTTGCTAAGACAGGAGTCATTTAAATGGGGGTTGGGAGTCAAAAAAAATGGCGCTAATCGGGTTGAGGCGAAAATTTTGCCTCAGCCTGACTTGCCCCATTTTTTGGCGCCCAAGCTCCATTTTCCCCTACGCCGGAGCTGCCTGGTGTAAGTCATTTTTTTTTACGCACACCAGGCAGCTCCGCCGGCTAAAGTCATTCAATAAATAAGGCGCCCGCATGGCGCTTTGAAATGGCGTTAGCCGGCGTTAATTTTTTTGACGCACAACTGCGTTGGCGCAGTTGTGCGCCAAAAAGTATAAATACGGCCCTTCTTACCTAGATCTAAGACACTAACCCAGAATGCAGAGAAATGCAGAATGTAGTCAAAATGTGCTGAAAATAATGACTGCCTATTATCTTTGGCAACCATGGCCATTAGCCAATCACATACTGCCTTATAATGCCCATGTACTGTGGAATATTATGAACTTATTGTGGTATACCACGTGCCATACATAATTATTTTAAAAAGTATAACTTTAAAACTACTTACACTATGTACACATAACACCAAAAATTACCATTTCCACAAAATAATGTCTACATCCATTAACACACGTTCACGCTATCTCTGTTTCAATTACCTCACTCCACTGTATGACACTACACTCTATGCGACTCCAATCTACACCACTCCACTCTGCCCCACTTCACTCTTCACCACTCCACCCTACACCACTATGCTGTACATGATTACACTCCACGTCACTCTATTTTATGACATTCAAGTGTACGCCCTTCCACTCTACAGTACTCCACTGTATGCTGCTCCATTGTATGACACCATTCTACAACACTACACTCTATGCTATTCAACTCTATGCCACTCCACTGTACGCCACTCTAGTATATGCCACTCCACTCTATGAAACTGCACTGCACACTATTACACTGTACATCACTTGTTTCTATGCCACTCCACTTCACAGAGCTCCCGTCATGCTCTGCGGCTGAAGGCTGTGAGGCAGTAGGAGGGAGAGCGCGCCGAGAGAAGACGCGCTGCGGCTGGAGGAATGCGGAAGCCGCCCTGGAACAACAACTGAAGCCGGAGGAACGCGGAAAACCGCTCCGGAGCCGGGTTAGGTTGCTAGGGAAGCCGAGGTGTCCCTAGCCGGATTAAATCGGAAGCCGCCCGGAGCATTAGCTGAAGCCGGGCTTGCAGATGGAATGCGGAAGCTCCGGAGCTGAAAGCAATTTCGGATTACTGGAGGCACAGATGTCTGGCTCCCTGTCGGGGGGCCCTGGCCAGTCTTCGAGAAGAGAAGAGAACTGCAAGAAACCTACATCGGAGGCGCAGAGCAGAGGTGGCTTTTTCTCAGGGGAGAGGTAACGGCTCAAGTAGATTGTTTAAGGTGCAGTGAAGCAGAGAGTCATAACTCCGTGTATTCCCGACTCAAGCTTTTTTTTTCTCTTTTTGTTTTTACTTTTTTCTTTTTCTGGTGGGTCTGCTTATAAAATTCCCCGGATTTGCCTAGCACTTAAGGTATTTCACTGGTATAACCAGTGGAAGGGGGGAACATAAGGGGATAAGAAAAGAAAGAGGGGGGAAAAAGGTTTTCTCTCCTTTCTCTCTCTCTTGTGGTACTCAGCACTACCTAAGGGAGGGTTGGGGTTTAAGGGACTCGGAGAAGGACTGTATTAGGGCTGGCAAAGGACCTTTTTTGGAAAGAGGTCTCACCCCACCTTTTCTTTTTTTTTCTTTCATCTCCCCCACCCCCACCCCCCTCCTTTTTTTTTTTTTTTTTGTAATTTGTAATTTGCTAGTGCAGTTCAATTTTCTTTTTTTTTTTTCTGCCTCTGGGGAAGAAGGAAAAATGCGGCGGTCTCCACACTTTGCAGGTCGCTCTGCTGCCAGAGTTCCCAGGACAACTCGCACTACCAAACAGAAGCGACCAGCACCTTCGGATAACCACTTGCACAAGGCTCTGGACTTCACCCCCCCTCCTTTAATCCCAGTTATGGATTCAGTCTCTGGTCTGTCTTCACCTCTCCCTGTCAGCCCTCCACCCTTAGAAGCCAATTCGTCCAGCACCTCCCTTAGTCTGGATTGTCCGTCTGATGATTCAAGGCCCCCCCCCATCGGATCTGGATCCTAGTCCGGGGTTAATTAAGGGCTCGCCATTACTGACTCGGCCTATCGCCGGCAGCAGCTCTGAGACAGCTAGCGATCCAACAGTGAACACTGGATCTGCTTCTAGACCCCTTTTTCCTTTGTTTGGAAGCGGAAGAAATCGTAAGGAAGATCATCTAACAACCAGCATTAGCCGCACTCCCCCTTTGCAGCTGGTTGACTCTGCTTTACTATCAGCACAAGAATTGATCAACAAAGCCGGGGCAAACACAGTACCTGAAGCTTCAGTCCACATTTTTTGCTCTAGTGCTTCTTCTGTTGATTCGGCCGGGCCTAAGGTGTTAAGGGAAGCCTCTGCACAGGGAGTGATAGTTATGCCAGACGCCGGGGATCCTGCGGACAACTTAATTCTGCAGATTCTAAGTGAGTTTAAAGCATTAAAAGTCTCCCAGGACGATGCAAATCAGAGAACAGAATCCCAATTGAACCTGATCTGTAGTAACATCCAGCAACTTAACTCACGAGTTACAGGTATCGAACAACGAGTCTCTGCTCTTGAGGATACTCGGGTGACGGTAGAACCTTCTCTGGCAAAATGCCAAGCTGACCTGCTAGATCTACAAATTCGTCTGGACGATGCTGAAAATCGATCACGTAGATCCAATTTGCGTTTTACGGGAGTCCCTGAAGGGCGCGAAAACGGTCAGACGGTCACGGAGTTGGTAACAGATCTTATAAAAAGTCATGTTCTAGCAGGGTCTGAGGATAAGTATCCGGATCTAACAATCATGAGAGCCCATCGGGTCCCGGCGGTCCAACAGTCAAACTCTAAATATCCTCGAACTATACTAGTGAATTTTGGGGACTTTCGTATCAAGGAACAGATTTTCCAAAAAGCAATCAGAACTAAAACTTTTCAGATTCCCGGGGATTATGCATTCAAGATTTTCTCAGATATGTCAGTGGCAGCAGCGCATCGAAGGAGAGAGCTAAAAGATATGATTCCAGCCTTCCAAAGAGCAGGGGCGCAGGCTGGCCTCGTGCAACAATCAAAACTTAAAGTGTTTTTTCAGGGTCATTCAAACTTCATTCATACGGTTGATGCTGCTAAATCTTTGTTGCATGTAATTCAAAATTCCGAACAGTCGGCACTAGAAAGGGGGGGGTGGGGGAAGAACGCAAGAAAGACCATAACGTGATATATTGAATACTAGGAATGACAGTCTCATAGTAGAGGCCCGACCTCCCTTTTTAATTTTTCTTTATTTTTTCTTTATTTTTTTGTTTGTTTTGTTTGTGTTTTTGTGCTTTTTTTTTTTTTTTTTTTTTTGCTGTAGCGTATGGACAGACTATTCTAATTTTCTCTCTCTAGCCTCTAGCCCAGGGTGCTATGACAAGGCACCTTGCTAGGAAAGAAGCGGGACAAAGGGTGGGGGAGGGATGTGGCCCCGGATCGTCCAGGCGGGAGGGCTCCAGGTGTGGGCCACTGATGGGAGGGGGGATGAGAGGGGGAGGCATGGATATTAAGATCTGTTTTAGTCAATGTAAAGGATCGTCACGATTGATTAGGGTTTTTTTCTCCAGATTTAGGGAGGCTACAGGCACACTAGCTTGAAATTTAATTAAATGACACAATCACTTTTGCCATTAAGATTCCTATCCTGGAATATTAATGGATTAAACAATCATTGGAAAAAGTCCGCTATCGAAAAGAGGGTAATTGATCTTAATCCCTCAGTTATATTTCTTCAAGAAACCCATATTCCGCTTCATAAAGTTTCAGGTTTTCAAATGTTTAAAAAAATGGCTGATTTTAAAGTACTTGCGGCAGCCTCAGCGGCTCATAGAGGGGTTGCAGTTTTTATAGCTAAAACCCTGAATGCACAACCGCTGGACTTTCTCTCCGATCCTGGAGGGCGTTGGTGCTGGGTTCAGTGTACAGTTGCAATGGAGAGATTCATTTTTGTTAGCTTTTATGCCCCTCTGACGGATAATCCGGCCCTGTATATAGACTTGTTTCACTCCCTTCTGCAGCTGACAGGGAACATTATTATTAGGGGGATTTCAACTTTCTTCAGGACCCAGCTCTAGACTCTACCGTAAAAGGTAAGAGACAGTATAAACCTAAAGTAGCAAAGATGTTTCGAGATTATGTTAAGGTGCTGGCATTATGTGATCCTTGGAGGACAAACACCCCCGACGTGAGGGAATATACCTTTATCTCTTCACGCCATAAAAGCTCCTCGCGTATAGATTTTATTTTTATCTCTGAAACTTTGTGTTATCGATCTCAATCCGTCCAGCATTCTGGTCTTTCAGACCATGCCCTTCTGCTGCTGGAAATTTCACTCCACTCTATAATTAAACTACCGCAGATTAGAAGGTGGATTTTTAATCTCCGCCTTTTGACGGAAGAAGGGTGGATACAAACTTCACAGGTTGAAATAAGGGATTTTTTTCAACGCAATCAGGGGTCGTCAACCCCAGCAATAGTCTGGGATGCATTTAAGGCCTACTTCAGGGGCTGGGTGATCATTAAAGAGGTAGCTGATAAACGGGCTCTGAAACATCAAACTGCGGCACTGGAAGATGTAGTTCACAAGTGTTTAGTTTCTTATTTGAATGCCCCTTCGGATATTAATAGAAAGGCTTTCGAAGCTGCCAAGAAAGCGTTGGCGGGATTTTTAAAAGAAAAAGTTGATATAGAATATGGATTTTATAAACAGAAAAGTTATGAAGAAAGCAATTTTACGGGAAAATTCTTGTCATGGCAAGCCAGAGATCGTATCGCTGGCAATGTTATACACGCTTTAAGATGCCCGATTACTGGGGCTAGGTGCACTGAGCCTCGAGACCTTGACCAAATCATGCTGGAGCACTATAAACAAATCTATAGTGACGTTTCAGTTATAGATTCCAGGACCATTGAGATGTTCCTATCGGGCCTTAATATTCCCTCTCTTTCAGAGGAGGACCATAGGGGATTGTCTCAACCATTTACAAAGCCGGAACTTCTAGACGTAGTTCAGGATCTCCCCACAGGGAAAACCTGTGGTCCGGATGGCTTTCCGGCCGAGTTCTATAACACTTTTATAAATGCATTTGCTGAGGAGTTCTTAGCCCTTTTAAACGGTTTATTACAGGGCGAGGAAATCCCCAGAACTTGACACCCAGGGAATGTGGTTAGCTTCCCTAAGAAAAATAAAGATAGGGAGGATCCAAATGCTTACCGTCCAATTTCATTGTTAAACACAGACTATAAAATAATGACAAAACTATTGGCTAATAGGCTCAATGGGGTAATTAATAAACTGGTGCATCCCGATCAAAACGGTTTCGTGGCCGGTCGACAACTCGCTACAAACACGCACTATTTAGCAGAGGCTCTTGATTATTTCACGACTAATAAAATCCCTGCCATTATTCTTCTGCTGGGCGCAGAGAAAGCCTTTGATTTAGTTGTTTGGGACACACTTTATTTAATTTTATCTAGTTATAAGGTACCCACTCAAGTGATTTCTTTCATTCAAAGGCTGTACTCAAATGCTGAGGCTAATATTATTATAAACTCAAAGTCTGTTGGACAGCTTCAAATACAACGAGGGACTGGACAAGGGTGCCAACTATCCCCTATTTTATTTGCCCTTTTTATTGAACCACTTGCCATGAAAATTAGACAGAATAGTCAGGTTCAGGCACCGCTAAAATCAATGGGAAAAATTAAACTTTATGCAGATGATATTATTTTGTTTTTGGACACAAAATACTATTCTCAGGAAGCGGCCTTTAATTTATTTAAAGAATTTAAGCAAATCGGTGGTTATAAGATTAATAGGACCAAGACCGACATCATTCTTTGTGGCACTACTCCTAATTGTCTTCTTCCTGAATTAAGAGAATGTGTAAATCCCAACCCAAAAAGATACTTGGGGGTTTATTTTTCGGCCAGTATAAGTGATCTTTATGAGCTGAATTTCGCTCCTTTACTCCAGAAAACTCAGGCTTTACTCACTTGTTGGAGGCCTCTCCCTCTCTCGATACTAGGCCGCATTGCATTAATTAAAATGTCAATTTTACCACTCTTCAATTTCTTGTTTGCAGCCATTCCGTGTGTTTTAATGCAACCCTTTTTTAAGAAACTGGAATCCCTATTTCGCTCCTTTATCTGGCAGAACCGAAAAGCTCGAGCCGCTTTGAGTTATTGCACGCCGATAAGGAGAAGGGGGGACTGGCCTTACCCAATTTCAAAGATGATTACTATGCTTTCTTTGCACACTACTATGCTAGCTTTAAATTAGAATACTCTGTGGGCTCCAAGTTTTTTATTGATTTTCGGGTACTAATATGCCAAGAGCATAATATTTGGAACCCAGGCCTTTTGACTAAATCGCCTAAAAAAGTTTGTTATAAAATTCTTAAATGGTTTCTTAAGAGAAGAGTGGATTTCGCCAGAAAATATTCAATCCCCTCAGTACATTTTGACACCCAACTCTCACAGATTTCTCTAGGGTCAGGGACTCAGCTTAACAAAGTCATGGTGAAAAGGTGGGAGCGCGCTGGATACAGTAAAATTGGAGATTTCTGTGTCGAGGGTAACTGGGAAGCCCCATGGAAAATCATGATCACAGTCAATAATGATCTTTTGCTGGTCAGATCCTACAATATTTTGCTGCAGGTTTTTAAAGACTTAGGGCCAGATGTAGCAAAGTTTTGCGAGTCGCAAATGGCCCGAATCGCTATTTGCGACTGCGCAAAATCGGAAATGGGATGCAAAAATCCCATTTCCGACTCGCAAAAAGCGATGAGAGCCGTTACCGACTCGCAAAAATTGCAACCCCATTTTGCGACCCGCAAATAGGAAGTCGCAATTTGCGAGTCGCAAACCATATGCGATTGCAACTCGCAAATTGCGACTAGTCGCAAAAAGCCCAGTTTGCATGTCCCATTTACCACTAACTCAGAGCAGATGGTAATTATTACCAAAGTATAAAAGGAGACCCAGAAGGCATCTGGGTTACTCAAGATGGCGAATATATACCTGATAGCAGTGAGGAGGAGAGTCCACGCAGCCCAGCAGAGGAGGAGGAGGAGCCACAGACAGGAGAAGATTTACAGAACAAGGCAGACTCTTTTTCAGCAAACTGAGGAAGAGATATATGACAAATACCGACTTAGCAGCGCAGCCATACTAGAATTAATAGAATTACTAAAACCACAGCTAGAACGCCAGACTCTACGCGGCTGCGCCATCCCTACGCATGTGCAAGTGCTATGCTCACTGCACCTCTTGGCCTCGGGGAGCTATCAGGGGGTCATTGCTGTGGCAGGTGGGGTATCTCAAAGTGCACTATCAAGGTTCCTCAGGGCATTCCTAGATGCCATACTCACACACATGTCTCACTTCATATACCTACCCAGGAATGAGGCAGAAATTAACAGCACCAAGTTGGAATTATACCGGATTGCCAACTTTCCCCATGTCATAGGGTGTGTAGATGGGACACATATTCAAATATGCCCCCCTGCTAACCTGGAATATCTGTTCCGCAACAGGAAGTGTACCCACTCACTGAATATTCAGGTTGTTTGTGACGCTCAATATGTCATCACTGACATTGTCGCAAAATTTCCAGGCAGTACCCATGGCTCATACATTTTTAGGCACAGTGGGATACACCAACGCCTGGAACGTGGGGAGTTTGGAGACGGATACCTCCTAGGTAGAGCTGCATACACCTCGTAGACATACACACAGATCAATGCTGCACACCAACCAGGAATTTCTAACAGTGTAATGTTTGTGCCCAACAGGTGACAGTGCATATGCACTACGGCCATGGATAATGACTCCGTTCTTAACACCCAGCAATGATTCCGAGAGGCGATACAACAGTGCACATAAGAGGACCAGGAACCTGATTGAACGCACCTTCGGTTTGCTGAAAGCAAGGTTCAGATGCCTCCACAGCAGTGGAGGTGCCCTCCAGTATACCCCCATTACAGCATTCAAAATTGTTGTCGCATGCGCCATCCTGCACAATATTGCCACCCGACGTGGGCTACTTCTCACCCCTGCAGACCCTGATTCTGAGGATGAAGAGCAGGAGCAACCACATCGCCATCATGGGGATCGGAGCATCGCAAATCAAGGCGTACTGAGACGGGAACACATCGCAACCCAATACTTTGGAAGGTACGTGTCAACTTCAACCATACTCACCTATTGACCAAAAACTCCATTTGTTAAGTGTAACAAAAAAAATATTTAATATGTGCAGAAAGTGAACTATTTACAATGACAAACTGTTCATGTACTTCAAAAAGCGAACCATGCATGGGGCACATTGCCGTCATGAGCCCCAACATCAGGGACAGGGTTTTGTCTATGACCTACGGCGGCCTCTGCCAGCCTGGCTGGTCCCAGGTTGTTCTGCAGTGCTCTGCCTGGTACTCCCACTCCGGAGCACCCTAGTGTCAGTGGCAGAGACACTGCTCACAGTGGAGCCCTCTTCGCTGTCCTGGGGGGTGTCCCCTGTACCCCTGGACACATGCCGTGCCTCCATTAAATCGATCACATGTGTGATCCGGCCCAGGCCTCTTGCCACATCCCCTGCAAAGTGGCCCATTTCCACTTGGAGGCCGACTGTCCTTCTTGACAGGCCAGTGGTGTTGACTGCCAGTCTGCCAATTGATGAGGCCATCCTGTCCAGCCTCTGGAGCAGCTGGCGGTCCCTGCGCCACCCACCCTCGCTCTGTGACAGTAGTCCAGCCACCAGTTCCCGCATGGACAGGGCTAGGTCCCCAGTGTTTGTGCCAATGACGTCCAATTGGGCATGGAGCTGCTGCATGCTGGTCTCATCGCTCCTCACAAAGCGGTGCAGAACCCCACTAATTCTCCCTAACATTTGGTTCTGCAGGCGCTGACCACGGAGCAGTTGTGCCTCGGTAATAGTGGTGGATGGACGCCCGGACTCAGCCTGCAGCCCTGCTCTCCTCAACCTGCGTCGCCTGCGCAGCAGTGGATGCCCTGTGAGCTGTACTGTGGCACTCCTGGCTGTTGCTGGCGCAGCCTCCGGAACCACTGTTGCAGCAGGTGTAGACATCAAGGGGATGGTGTTTGTGGTGCAGGTGGGAGTGGTGGCAGCTCCTGTGCTTTCCTCATGGGGCTGGCTGACTGTTGGCACCTGGCTGCTGTGGCTTGTGGTGGTGTCTTGTGGGAGACCTGTGGGACATGGGGAACAGACTGTCAGTGTCTACTATCTGTTGCACACTTCCTAATAAACATTTGCCTTTTGACTGCCTTCTTGACTACATTGCCCATAATGCATCATTCTGGTGTTTGCTACCCTGAAATGGAGCTATCTTGGTTGTGCATGCCCCTGTGTACATGGTGGGTGGGGGTATGGCATTGATGGGGGTACAGGCATATCACATATTACTCACCGGTTGATGTAGTGGGCTCAGAGGTGTCCAGATCTCCAAATCCTGTAACTGCCTCCTGCTCCAGGGTCTCCTCCACCCTTTCCTCCAGGGGTGTGGGTGGTGGTACGGATGATGGTCCCCCTCCTGTGCCTCTCATCTCCCGGAGCCTTTCTGCCACCCTCTCCTTGGTCCGGGAGCGGAGGTCATACCACCTCTTTTTGATCTCATCCACACTCCTATGGCTGACCCCCAGAGAGTTCACTTTTTCCTGAATTTCCAGCCAGAGTTGTTTTTTTGTTGAGTCAGGCACACTGAGGGCTGCCTTTCCAAAAAGATTATCATAGTGCTGACACCATTCTTCTGTCAGCACCTCCAGCTCCTTCTCAGAAAATTTCAGTTTTCTCTTTCTGGGTGTTTCTGCCATTGTAGCTGCTGTTCCTCCTGTTGGCTGTTCAGCAGTTTAAAATGGGTGTGGTCCTCCCTCCTCCCAGGTGTATTTGTAAACTTCCTGGCTGTGATGTCATCATCATGTGCCAGGTAGTGTTTCAAGAGTGTTCTGGAGTGGTTTCTGGAGTGTTCTGCAGCACCTGCAATCAATTTACATGGTACTCGCAATTTGCGATACCCACTCGCAAATTGCGAGTCCGTTTTTTTGCGCGGTCGCAAACAGCGACCTCGCAGACAGCGGACTCGCTATCTGCGTTGCGACTCCGGGTGCGAGTCGAAATTTGTACACGGACATTGTACCTGCATTCTTATTAGCGACACGCAATTTGCGAGTCGAACATGCTCGCAAATTGCGAGTTGCTAATTTTTTTGTACCTACATCTGGCCCTTAGATATTAATTCTATCATTAATACCAATCATTGGTATCAGAATTAGTTACTCCTTCGCGGGTAGGGAATGCAGGGGCATGGAGAAGGATCTTGGCAGAAAGGTGTAAAGTGGATCTGGGGATAAGAGCTCAGAAGAAATGGGTTAGTCAGGAGGGCATGGTCCTCTCAAGTGAATACTGGGAGACTATTAACCGCCTAAATTTATCTGCGCTACGAGGAGCTAATTGGCATCGAATTATATTTTTTAGCAAATGGTTGCTGTATCGAACCCCGCAAGCCCTATCCCGTATGGGGATCGCCCACCCAAAAATGTGTTTTCGGTGCAAGGAAATAGGGGCAGCTGGCTGGATACATACGATAGCGACATGCAAATGTATACAGAGATACTGGGAAGAGGTTTTTGCAATGTTAACGTCCATTGTGTTGGTACCCATATCTCCGAGTATTCGCCTGTTGAGCCTGGGCTATGATCCCGAGGCAAGACTCTCCCCTCGACTGGAGAAGCTCGTATTTATAGCCACTGCAGTGGCTAGGTCACTGTTGCTGAGAAACTGGTGGTCTGAATTATCTCCTACTAGTCAAGGATGGTACAATAGGATGATTCAAGTTAGACTTCAGGAGATGAGATATGCTAGGAGAATAGGCAATGTTAAAAAGTTCTCTCTAATCTGGGGAAATTATTTCTTAGACAAGCCTGGTTGGTCCTTATTTTTTTCTTCTTTCGTTTTATTTTCTGAAAGTGACAATGTATCTTGTTGTGTACTGATGTTTAAACTAAAAAAATAATAAAAAAATAAAAAAACACAGTATTCCACTCTACTTCACCCCACTCTACACCACCACACTGTACACAACTCCACTGTACTCTATTGTACTTACGCCACTTTCATTATACACCATTCCACTCTATGCTAATGTATTGTATTCCAGTCCTCTCTAAAGCACTCCACTCTATGCTATTCCACTGTATTTCACTCCACTTTATGCTACTCCACTACATACTACTCCACCATACACTATTCCAGTGCACCCCACTCTACTCTAAGGCACTCCAGTCTCCATCACTCCACTATACGCTATTCCACTGTATGTCACTCCACTCTATGCTGATCCACTTTATGCTATTCCACCCTACAGTACTCCACTCTACTCTACAACACATTACCCGACTCTACGCCACTCCAGACTATGCCACTTCCATATACTCCACAACACTTCTCTCCAATCCACTATAAACCAATCCACTCTACACCACTCCACTGTACGCTATTCCACTGTATTGCAGTCCAATGTATACCACTCCACTCTACGGTATTACCCTGTACGCCACTCCATTCTTTGCCACTCCACTCTATGCTACTCCACGTTTTGCAACTCCACTCTATAGTATTCAACTCTATACCACTGCTCTCTACTCCACTCCTCTCTATGCTATTCTCCTGTATGCAACTCCAGCCTGCGCCATTCCGCTCTATGCTATTCCACTGTATGCCTCTCCTCTTTACGCTACTCCACACACCTCTTCACTTCATGCTATTAGACTCTATGCCAGTCTACTCTATGCCACTCCAGGCTATGCCACTCCAATCTACGCTATTCCAGTGTACACAATTCTACTCTATGCCCTTTCACTCGACATCAAGACACTGTTCTCTAGAACACTCTATGCCACTCCACTGTACAACGTGACACTGTTTGCAATGACAATCTACCCCACAACATTTTACATCATGATACTCTAGGATATGACACTCTACAACACAACTCGATATGACACTGCATTGTCTGCCACTCCACTCTGTCACTACAGTATAATTGGCTCTACAACACTGTATTCCATTCTACTACATTCTATGACCTTCCAGTCTACCAAACTCTAATCTACTTTATGCCACTTCAATGTACAACATTGTACTCCAGTCTCTGTCATTGTACCATGCTCTAATAAACTCTTTGCCAATGTACAACACTCTACTCCACTCTACTCCACTCCAGTTGAAGCCAGCCTATACCACTCAACTTTAAGTCACTCTATACCATTCCAGTCTACCACAGGCTTACACACTCTATTGCACTCTCCGTCACTCCACTGTGCAAAACTGTACTTCACTCTATGCCACTCCACTCTATGATACTTTAATCCACTCTATGCTATGCCACTCCACTCCAATCCACGCCATGGCACTCTATGACAAGGCATTCTACTCTATGACACTTTACTACACTCTATGCTATGCCACTCTACTCAACTCCACTGTATGGCACTTTACCCCAGTCTATGACATTCCACTCTATGCTGCTCCACTCTACTCTACTCTATACAACTCCACTCAACAACATTAAACTATACTCTATACCCCTCTTGATACTCTACTTCACTCTATGCCCCTACACTCCACTGTACACCACTCTACCCCATGCTATGCTACTGTACAACTCTCTACTTCACTCTGAAATACATTACACAACCTCTCTACACCACTGCACCCCACGTTACTACTCTACTCTGTGACACATCTGCTCTACTCCACTCTTCTCCACTATTCCACTTTATACCACTGCAATCTATGCCCCTCGACTCTACGACACAGTACACCACTCCACTCTACAACACTTCACTACATCCTATGCGACTCCACTCTACCCAACTCTATGACACTTTCCAACATAATCTGTAACTCACGCTTTCTCCATGCACAGCTTGTACCCTTTTATATTATATCACTTATACCATCTAAAATAATAACTTTTACAAAAACATTTATTACATCGCAAATCACATTAGTCGTGAGAACACAGTGCATAGGAAAGTGGTGAGTTATAGTTAATGCCCTGTAAATAGATGTCCTGACATTACCATTACCTGCAGAGGGCTGTGTATGCCTACTGCTTCCTCCTGTGATGCCAGGTGAGGTCTGAAAACGTTGCCTTACTTTGAAAAGGGAAAAATATCCTAACTTTACAGGTAAACGGTAACGTTGGCAGGGATTTAGAAATGTAAAACTACAAGTACCAGAATGCAGTAAAGTATCACACTTGGATGTACTGTACATATGTAAAGTGAGCTACCACATTGCCGCACAAGAGGAGAAAACAGTGCTGGGTTTCTACACTAAAATGCTCACAGGCAGCATGTTTATATAATGTTCATGAACGGGCCTAACTTGTACTTCCATTTATATCTTTATATCTGCCAAACTTAGTTACTTTTAGGGCGGGTTGTTGAGTCACTGCGGTCGGAGACAGACGTCGGTGTGGTACGGAGAGCCCTCTTTGGGTATCTTAAACACTGCAACTCAATGGATTGCCCATTACACTGCAGCGCGAATAGACAGATCAACAAATGCAAAGTACACCGAGCCGTGCCTGCTTTTGTACATTGATCACAGCTAAAAGGAATCATTAGCTAATTAAAATGGAGTCCAATGTCTCTAAGGACCTCTGTGCCACTGAGGAACGCAAGGTTGAACGCAGAGAAAGAGTTTACATGCAGCGCAAGTGAAGTTGTGTTCAGCTGGTAAATGGGTGATTAGTCACAGAGGCCCATTTGTTTGTACGTAAGGATACTATTTTTTCCTACTGAAACCACTTGGGCACTTTGTTAAGGTAATAAAGTGTGTGGAATTTTGTTGTGCTAAATTGCTTGTTATCTGCTTTTAATTAGGTTACCTCATAGTGTGAAATGATTCACTTAATGTGTTAGCGTGGAAAACAAAACTCTGCTGCTTTGACCTACAGACAAGGATCTACATGCTAGTTTGTGAGCGACACCACAAGACTAGCCAAAAAAACACTTTTAGGGTCATTAAAAGCTGCCGCTCCAAATTGTTTTGTGGAATGTGAATTAGAGATGAGCCACTGGAAGTGTAGTAATATTATTGCGATCTGAAGAAAAATATATCACAACTGTCTAAACACGTTTGGGATATTAAACGTAGTTGCTAATTTATGCTAATGGTTATCTAACTTTAGGGATTCTTTTACGAATCACTATCTGTTGCCAATTTGGTTCAATTGAAGGGAAAAGAGACCAAAATTCCCAGATAGACGTTATTTGTTAAAATATATGGAACCACTGAAAGATCATCTGGCCATCCCACCATGGGTTTGTGTAGGTGGAATCTGTGTGCGTAGGTGCATATATGTGTCTTTGGGCATGGGCCTGTGGATGCCTTCAGGGGCCATATTTATACTTTTTTAGCGCAGCATTTGCGCTGCTTTTTGACGCAAAAAATGCGCAAACATACAAAATACAATTGTATTTTGCAAGTTTGCGTCACTTTAGAGTAAAATATTTACGCAAATGCAGCGCTAAAAAAGTATAAATATGGGCCTAAGTGTTTTATACTTTTACATATACATTGCTTGAGTGGGTTGGTGTGTATGTGTGTGTACGTATTCAGAGTTTCATGAAAGTGCAATGCTGATTTTAGGTAGCTCTGATAAGGAAAGGGCTAGTTCATTGTACAAGAAATCAAAAATGAAACCCATATTAACAAGTCCAACAGTTTCAGATTTTTTAGTATATACATTCAAATATGTATTACATACAGGCACTAAAATCACCCCACACTGCACATATGTAGGCAATGGCTCAAGCACACGTATGTAAAGAGTGGACAACAACTAAAGGCATCCACGCACCCATGCAAAAATTCTCATTTTTAAGCTTTTTTGCCCAATTTTAGTTGCATTAGAGTTAAAAGGATAAATGTGGCTTAGTTTATTTTTTCATGTATTTTAGGTAATGGGTAGAACATTGGGATCAAGTAAGAATGCTACAATCATGACCAGTCTATAATCTTAAGGATAACTGCTGCAAGGGAAAAACACACATACTTACCTAAGTATTTCTTCTATTTTAATAACAATACATTTAGACAGATGTGAATATATTTGCACTTATTCAGTCACAACCCAACAATATTGAGAGAAACATTATCTCAGCTTTTTTTCCTAAAAGAATAAATTTCACAGTATTGCCCATTTTTCACCCTTGCATAGTACATCATTTATAGTATGTGAAATCATAGCATTCATAACAACACAGTGCATGGTAGAATGGTGAGTTATAGTTAGTGTTGTCTAGTTAGCGAGCTGAAAAGAGTATGTAACTAGGTCCTACTACTTATGATAACGTGGAGGTGATGGTTTAATTTGTAAATGAAAGTTATTACTATAACTTTAGAATTTTTAAAGGTTGTGTAGTTTAAACTTTTATTGGTCTTTGGAAACCAGGCCCTGTGCCCAATCCCCCACAGCTGCCCAACTGCTTCATGGGCACCCAAACTGCATTTTCATGTTACAGGTACAGTGGTGCTGCCTTGGTACCTACTATACAAGCTTCCACACCATAATGTTGAGGTACCATACAATTTCCAGTGAGGAAGCTTGCTTGGCACTGAGGTACCAAGGGTTGGTAGTTTGTACAGATGCTTCTGTGGAAGCACTGTGCTAACTCAAAGGATGGCAGTCTTGGGTCTCACAGGGAAACCACAGTACAGGTGAACCAAAGTTTTAAAATTTTAACCTTTGAGGGCACCTCTGAGCACTCTCAGCCCCCAAGTTCCTGGAGTTCAGTGTATCCGTCCCCTGCCCCCTCATTTCCTTTTTGCCCCAGGTCCTGTAATGGCAGCCACAACATTTTCTTCAGAGTTTCGGCCAGCTATTCAGATTGCATTACTGGCACTGGTACTCTGGTACTGAAATGGTCAACAGGAGACAGAGCTCCATTGGTCAATTGGAAGGCTCTATTTTTTACATTTGGGTACTGGGGCTCATATGCGACCAACCGTCCAGATATGCCTAGCATTTTAAACCCTTCATGCGCAGCCTGAGGCTCTCTTTAAATGCTAATTTTTCGAAAACGGCTAAATGGATTTACACCAGATCACAAAAGGTACACTATATGAAGAACAGTCTCTATTTTTGCCAAATGTGGTGTAATTTAATTCACCTGTTTTTCTGTATCGAAGAACAAAGTTTCCTAGAATCTGAGGCGAATGACACTTTTTTTTATTTTTAAAGTTTTGTGGGGATAAGTCAAACAGCGCAAAAGATATTAGCTTTTAGCAAAATAAAAGAAATTTCCCATTGAAACACTCTCTCTCTCGATACACACATATATATATATATATATATATATATATATACATATATGCAAAAAAGAAAAGAGTACTCTGGGTAACAGTAAGGAGCACCCTGCATCACCAGCGACACGCTAGATTTGCTCACTTAAAATTTTTGTTTATCTAGCAAAGTTTTTAAGCATAGGATCACCAAAGTGCTATCCATGCCAAGCTTGATAAGGACAAAGTCTTTTGCCATTTGTACAGCAAAGTTTTTAAGTATAATTGTGACACAGTGTCAACCTTGCCGAGCCGTAAAATGACAAAAGGCTTTTACCACGCCAGGCACAGTCTTACAGCTTTGGACTCATAAAATACCATCCAAGCCAACCAGGAATGAGTAAAAGCAACCCCTGACACGTGTTTCACTCTCATTAGAGCTCTTCAGAGAGGTTTAGCTTTGTCCAGACACAAGGAAGCACCTAGTATAAGTCAAAACAAATCCCTTTCAGGGCTAGAGTGATGCATAAATTATGCAAAAAAGAAAAGCGAACTCTGGGTAGTTCCCAAATTTAGGTGGAGAGCAGCTCCAATAAGGAGCACCCCACAACACCAGCGACACTTTAGATTTGCTTACCTCAAATGTCTGTTTATCTAGCAAAGTTTTTATTCCTAGGATCAACGCAGTGCTATCCACGCCGAGCTAGATACGGACAAAGTCTTTTGCTATTTGTACAGCAAAGTTTTTAAGCATAGTTTTGACAGAGTGTCAACCTTGCCGAGCTGTGAAATGACAAAAAATATATGTGTGCATATGTATATATATATTTATATACATATATATATATATATATATATATATATATATATATATATATATATATATATATATATATATATTTAAAAAAACGAATGTAACTTATGCAGGTGCTTAGTATATATCTTTAATCTCAGAAACTTCAGAAATGTTTACAAAACATTTACACCCACTGGATGATGTCATTAGTGATGTCAGTGGAGATGCCATCAGTGATGTCACTGAGCATGTCATGAGTGATGTAATATGGGAGGTCAAAAGCAGTGCATTGCGGACACATGAGTTATAGTTAGCTCAGATAACTATAACTACTGATCTTCTATAGTTTTGTTTGTGTAAATTCTGAGCCTAACTATAGCATCCCTGTAACCTTTGTTTTGTTTGCAGTGAATGTCTAAGGTTTTTTTTAAATTCTATTTCCTAACTATAACACCCCTGTATTTTTCTGTGAATTCCACCATTTTTTATATAAATTGTACAACAATTTCACCCATACATTAAATTCAGTGATATAAATTTTGACAAGGTTATAAATACATTTTATTAACTCACTTACTCTTATTATACATTCTAAAAGTAACAATTAACAAAACAGCATAAGGTTACTTAGGCAAATTTTATATAAATACAATATAGCAACTATTTCTCTTTTTTATATTCATTTAATGAATCCACAGATCCGCTGCAATGCCACCACAAATCTGCCACAATTGCAGGAACACACCCAAACATCAACTTCTCATTGGATACACTAAGGGCTAAATGTACGTAGATTTTGCACATCGCAAACAGCAAATCGGGCCATTTGTGATGTGCAAAATAGATTTTGGTATGTTCAGTCCCATTTTTGTGATTCAGTAAACTATTTACCGAATTGCAAAAAGGGATTGTGAGTCGCAATAAGAAAGGGGTGTTCCCTTCCTAATTGCGAGTTGCAGTCCCATGTATGATTGTTTTGTTACCGTGAATGCGCTCGCAAAACAATTGCAGTTAGCACCAACCCATTCGCATGGGACCCCTTCCCCTTTGTGAATTGCATTAAAACATTTTTGCACAGCAGGCAGTGGTCCGTTGGACCACTGCCTGCTCTGAAAAAATGAAAAGAAAACTTTTAATTTTTTGTTTTTGAAATGCATCTCCTTTTCCTTAAAGGAAAACGGGCAGCATTTTTTTTTAAAAACTGCTTTATTTAAAAGCAGTCACAGACATGGTGGTCTGCTGTCTCCAGCAGGCCACCATCCTTGTGAGGGCGACCATTCCCAAGGGGTTCGCAAATTGCGACCTACCTCATGAATATTCATGAGGTAGGTCATACGCGACCCCCTTACGAATCGCAAATAGTGTCATTGACACTGTGCAACATAAGATTTTGCGACTCACAAATTGAAAGTCTCTCTGACTTGCAATTTGCGAGTCGCAAAACCAAACTTTTGTACATGTAGCCCTAGGAACCTAATTTACAGGAATCTGATGCATCGTCATCGATGTGTCAGATTTCTTGCACCTGCCGCACATCCCCTAACGATGCCATGGGTGCACTGTATTTACAATATAGAGCTCCATAGCGTACGTTTTCACAGATGCATCAGAATTTCTGACGCATCAGTTGGCGCTAAACTGATGCATTGCGTCATTAAACTGATGCAACTCCAGCAATGCGCGGAGAGACCTATAGGAAAAAGCCCTGCATCAATTTTACATCTGCTCTGAGAAGGCAGTAAAATTTCGATGCAATGGAGTCGTAGAATGATGTAGTGAACAGTTGTAGATTTCAGTGCATCAGTTCTACATGGCTTTTTCCAAGGGAATGCTTACCCTGCATACGTTATACCTGGTGCAGGTAAAATGTGAAGCAGGGCTTTACAAACTTAAGCATTGGGCCCAATGCATCAGTTTATAAATATAGAGCAGTGTAGTGCCCTGTTTACGCCACCACTGAGTCAAACAAATGAGGCAGCAGTGGTGCAAATGGCTTGTAAATAGGACCCTAAGTCCCCACCCATCCACACTGCAAACCATACCCTGAATCAGTGATTTGGGTTTCACATCTCTCTGGAGACCAATTCAAAACCACAGCTTCATCATTTTACCTTGTTTCCTTCAAAAGAAGAGAGTTTCCAAGTTGAGATGTTTTCTGCTGAAGATAGAAATACAAGTCAAAGAAGAAGACTTTCCACCTCCAAAGAATTCCTCTAGCATTTGATGATATTTCTCCACCCCTTCAAGAGAAAATAAAGTTCTTCCCAAAATTTGCCCAGTGCGATATAAGAAGCAAATAACTGTCAAGAGTTATGTGAAGAAGTATTCACATGGCACATCCTCTATTTGGAAAAACCTGAAAACCATACATAGAAGGACATATCACAACATAATAAGAGAAAGGGAAGGTGGTGCATCATCATCAGCAGTTGGCCCATTGTGGGACCCTTACCTCTTGACCAGATGGTTACCATCCCCATTGTTTCACCAAAACTGGAAGACATGGTCACTCGTAGCAAATGCCATATACCAGTTCTCCTAAAAATAGAGGGGGTCATTACAACCCTGGCGGACGGTGTTAAAGCGGCGGTAAGACCGCCAACAGGCCGGCGGTCTTACCTTGTGGAATTATGACCATGGCGGTTACCGCCATGGTCATCCGCCGGTTCTCCGTTCCGCCCGCCGGGCTGGAGACCTGGGTCTCCAGCCCGGCGGCCGTCACTATACCGCCAGCAGTATTTGGACCCGGCTTACCGCCGTGGATTTCCAGCGGTTTGAATTCCTTTCCTGGCACTGATAGGGGTCTCCCCCACCCCGACCCCCTCCCCTACACCCCCACCACCCCTGCCACCCCCCAAAGGTGGCAGGGCCCCCCTCCCCACCCCGATCCCCAACATCACATAACTCACACACACCCAACACGCATGCAGGCACCACCAACACACACACGCACACACACCGACATACATGCCAACATCCACACATACAGTCAGACACGCACACCCACATTCAAACATACACGCACACATCCATACAGACATCCCCACAGACATACACGCACTCATTCCCAAACACGCATCACCCCCACAAGCATACACGCACTCACACACCCCCTCTACATACTCAGACGCACACCCCCATGCATGCACACAACACACAACACCCCCCTCCCCTAATGGACGATCGACTTACCTGGTCCATCAATCCTCCAGGAGGGGACGGGAGCCATGGGGGCAGCCCCGCCGACACCACACTGCCAACAGAACACTGCCACGGCGAATCACAGGACGTGATTCGCTGGGCGGTGTTCTGTTGGCGTGGCGGTGGAGGTGGAGCAACCTCCACTTCCACGCCTCCCGCCTGTATGGCTGTTGGCAGCTCTCCATCCGTAAAGGGACGGAGAGCTGCCAACGGTCATAATAGGTCAAGCGGCAAACCGCCTGCACTGGCGGTCTTTTGCATGGCAGTCCTTCAGCGGTCTTTAAAAAAGAGGTCAAAATGACCCCCAGAATGTGTTGGCCAGTTTAGGTATGCTGTCAACAACACAAGTAGATATCTGAAAAGTAAATGTAGAATACATTTATCTTTACATTATGTACTATTGCATTACATACTATAGGCAAGCAAGTAGCTACATAAGTGGTTATTTCAGTGTGTAACAGGCTGTGTAAGTATGGGTGTAGGAATTGGTATATGAGTGGCTATACAGGTGGGTGAATGTGGTGTGTGAGTGGTTGAGGGAATATGTCAGTGAGGGTATTAGTGCCTGTGTGGGTGTGTCACTGGATGTGTAAGCAGCTGTGTGACTGGGTGTGTTAGTGATTGTGTGGGTGTCTAAATAGGTGGGTAAGTGGCTGTATAGATTGGTAACTGGCTGTGTTAGTGGGTGTTTGGGTGTGTAAATGTGTGTGCAAGTGGATCTGTTAGTGGTGAATACATAAGTGCTGTGTGGGTGTGTGAGTAGATGTGTAAGTGCCTCTGTCACTGTCTGACTGGGTGTGTGAATGCTCTATCTTTTGTAAACTGGTATGTGAGTAGCTGTATGGGTTGTTGACTGGGTGTATAACTGGGTGTAAAACTGGGTGTATGGTTGTGTGAGTGCATGTGTAACTGACTGTGTAACTGACTGTCTGAGTGCTGGGTACATGAATGGCTGTATAGGTATGTGAGTGAGTGTGACAGTGCCTGCATGGATGTGAATGGCTACATAAGTGGATGTATGGGTGATCAAATGAGTGTGCAATTGTTGTATAGGTATGTGACTGAGTGTGTCAGTGAATGTCTATCTGACTAGTAGGTACACAAGTGCTTTAGTAGGAGTATACCTGGGTGTGTGTAAGTGCCTTCTGGACTGTGTGAGTGGGTGCAAATTACATACTATTAGATATTAAAAGCAAACACCCATCAAATTTCAAACACATTCATTCAAACTGGCTTAGTAAAAAAACTATATTTCCTCTTCCTCCTTTGATGCTCTCTATCTTTTTCATTAATGTTCTCATCTAACAACCCTTCTGTTTTTGCCTTTTACTGTAGTATCTAGAAACTACACATTTTCTTTCAGCTTATACACACTCATAGTTTTGTTTGAAATTTACTTCTTTATAGTACAACTTAATTCACATACCTGTAAAATCTGTTTGCTCTTCTCCAACATTAATGTTAATATCTGTTTTCTCCTAAAGTCAGAAATATAGCAATCTTCCTCCACTCTTAGTAGAAAAGTACCTAAAACGGCTACCCTCCCACTGTGCTCTCACACATACTGCTGCAAATCACAGACTTTCTTTCATCTTTTATTTTTGTCATACCACTTCTAAATGGTTACTATTTGTTAACCCCTTCCATGTATCCTGCAAAGAAACACAATGCAGTAGGTTTCATCGAGGGGCTCATCATAGCTACTGTGTGGTCCACACTGGATCCACATGTGCACACAACAGTCCTTAAAAGCATTCAGCAATCTGCTCTCAATGCTTTTCATTTATATTTTACTTTGTAAAATATTGTCAATTACAATACACTCCCTGCTGAGCAATTTCTGTACACAAGTGTGCTTTTCAGTTTCACATTGTACACTCTTTTGTCCTCTTCCCCTATCCTCTTTTAGCTCCATTTCCCTAGCAACCATTTTTCCAATAGTCTCTGCTTACCAGTAGGTCAAAGGTTCACAGGAATTTCTCTCAACAGCATACTAGCTTCACATTGCCTGTACCAGGTGTGGTTGACTGTTTGCATTTCCAAGCATATTCCAAACAACCTAGCCTTTTTTTCTCCAATGCAAATCACTGACTTAGTTTCCTTTTTCATAGCATCAGTACCTAATCACTACCTAATTTTAGTTCCCTGCACATGTTCACCATCCAATCAAATATGTTCTTTTATATTTTACTTTTTGTCCTCTATTTTAACTGCTTTTCATCTTCAAAACTGCCTCATTCTCCCATCGGATTGGCTGTCGTACCGCTGTATTATGAGTTATGCAGCCTATAGAGCAAAGACTGCCGCAGTTCACCGGCACTGCCAGGCAGCACAGACTGCTGTGGTCAAGAGGCAGCACAAACAGGCCAGTGAAGCGTGTGTTGCCACCGAACATATTATGAGGTTGCACATGCCATTGTGACCATGGCAATCCAACCACCATGTATCAGTAAGCGGAAAAAGGGAGCATAAAGGGATACACTCTTCTGCAGGCAGCCTCACATGCCTGCTGCTGCCATGGAGCACATCACACGTCATTCTGCTGCTGATGTTCATCAAAGGTACACAAAATCCATGCCGCTTTGGACGCAACCACAAGTATACACACCTACCTGTCTCATTGTGCTCAACAATAGATCGTCGCACCATCGTCCACATGATGCACTGCAACACTATAATAAAAAGTCTGCTTATCTCAGATACAGGGACAGAGAAGTGAACACAACATTGTCTCACACAACACCATCAGCACAGCAACATTGTATCTACAAATACAACTCACACACTCACATTGCACACATGCCATGGAATGTCATCACATTCAAAGCATATATGTATGGATGTGGCATGGAACCCAAACACCACTACCATTAAACAGCCCTGCAATGAATACACACTTCACCCACATAACAAAACAGTGGAAGGACAATGGGATACACAATAGACAGAGAGACAAATATACAAAGCTCACTATGCAAACAATGCCTGCACAAAAGGGATGGGGGCATCAGGAGCACTCAGGGAAAGAGGCTGCATGGGACACATCACTCTGCACATGCCCCTTAAACAACATTCTCACAGGAACTGGCCCTGCATGTAGCTCAGCGACACATAATACTAGAGCCAAATGACATCCCTATCTGCACAATGTGGAAGTGCAAGTCAAGAAAGCACATACAACTCCAACTGCATGGGGCACACATTTACATGACACACACAGCTAAATGGACACATGCACAATCAAATGCAAACAAAGGTAGCCCAATTGAACACACTCCATGTCTGCACAAACAAAACTCAGTCTGCCATGCATTAGAATAATCTAGAATCCATACCAGGGGAACAAGTGTAACACCACACATGCTCACATTGGACAACACAAGATGAAATTCTTACCCTGCAAAACAGAACACAATGCTTTGACACCATGGTTGAAAATAGCCTTTCTGCAGGGTCACCCCCAAACTTTTTGCCTTCCTCCTTATCTTTTTCTGACCTCATTTTTGCTAGCTATAGGACTCCACACACTTTACCACTGCTAATCAGTGCTAAGGTGCATATGCTCTCTCCTTAAAACATGGTGACATTGACTCACACTCAATCGGCTTACATAATTTACTTGTAAGACCCTAGTCAGGTGCACTACATGTGCCCAGGGCCTGTATATTAAATGCTACTAGTGGGCTGCAGCACTGGTTGTGCCACCCACATAAGTAGCCCCCTAACCATGTCTCGGGCCTGCCCCTGCAGTGCCTGTGTGAGCAGTTTCACTGCCACTTTGACCTAAAGGTAATTGCCAAGCCTTAAACTCCCCTTTTTCTACATATAAGTCACCCCTAAGGTAGGCCCTAGGTAGTCCATAGGGCAGGATGCTATGTAGGTAAAAGGCAGGACATGAACATGTGTGTTCCTTATGTCCTGGTAGTGTAAAACTCCTAAATTTGTTTTATACTGCTGTGAGGCCTGCTTCTTTCATAGGATAGCATTAGGGCTGACCTCATGTACTGTTTGAGTGGTAGATCCTGATCTGAAAGGAGTAGCCAGATCATATTTAGTATTGCCACAATGGTGATACAAAACCCTGCTTAATGGTGAAGTTGGATTTTATATTACTATTTTAGAAATGCTTCTTTTAGAAAGTGAGCATTTCTCTACACTTAAATCCTTCTGTGCCTTCCAATCCACATCCGGCTAGGTTTAGTTGACAGCTCCCTTGTGCAGTCACTTAGACAACCCCAACCACAGGATGCTCAGTCACACATCTGCATATTGAATGGGTCTTCCAGGGCTGGGAGGGTGGAGGGCCTGACACTTACATGTCAAAGGACAGTAGCCTGCCCTCTCACAAAGGACTGCCACACCTCCTGCTGGGACCCTGGCAGACAGGATGGAACTGAAAGGGGACCTTGTGCACTTCTAAGCCACTTTTTGAAGTCTCCCCCACTTCAAAGGCACATTTGGGTATTTAAGCAGGGTCTCTGACCCTACCAACTGAGACACTTCTGAACAAAACACTTCCTGGAGAAGAACCTGAACCTGAACCAGAACCTGGAACCTGCCAAGAAGAACTGCCTGGTTGCCCAAAGGACTCACCTGACTGCTTTTCTGAGACGGACTGCTGCCTTGCTGTTGCCCTGCTGCCTTGCTGCTCTCTGGCTGTGCTGTGAAGTACTCTCCAAGGCCTTGGATAGAGATTGACTCCTGTTCCCTGAAGTCTCAAGACCAAAAATACTTAATTCCTGCAAGCGAACTCCCTGTGCGGCGAAAATCGGCGCACAACCTACAAGAAACGACGCACAGCCTGCACCATGGTGAGAAAATCACCGCACGTCGAACCAGAATGACGCAGCAAGACTTCGCAAGGAGAAGATCGGCGCCAGTGTAGCGACTGGAAATTTTACGCACGGCCCACTGGATCGACGCAAAGCAGAGCTGGAACGACACAGCCCGACCACCTGCGAGGAATCGATACAGAGTCTGACATACAGTCGAAATTTCCATGCAACACCCACCGGATCGACGCAGCCCCTGTGACTTCGTCCTGCAAGCACTGGATTTCAATGCATCGTCCCCGGGGCGTCTAACCCCACATCCCGAAGAGGATTCCAGTCTATGCACCGGAAATCGACGCAAAGCCTGCCCTGCGTGAAAAATGACGCATCGTCTGTGTGTGCTGCAAAAATTTACGCACACCTCCCCATTTTCCACGCATCTCCTCCTCTACGGTCCCTTGCGGAGAATTTTAACGCAAACCAAGTACTTTGTGCTTGCAAGAGACATTTATTGCTTTTAAGAGACTAAATACACTTTACATAATTTTTACAGTGATATTTCAATACATACTTATTGCATCTTAAATGTTTTGACCTTTATCTTATCAGATAAATATTATATATTTTTCTAAACACTGTGTGGTGTATTAATGTGGTGTTCTACTGTGTTATTGCATGATTTATTGCACAAATACTTTACACATTGCCTTCTAAGTTAAGCCTGACTGCTCAGTGTCAAGCTACCAGAGGGTGGGCACAGGATAATTTTGATTGTGTGTTACTTACCCTGACTAGAGTAAGGGTCCTTGCTTGGACAGGGGGTAACCTGACTGCCAACCAAAGACCCCATTTCCAACAACCACTATAGCATTTACACCCACATATCCATTCTGTCAACATATACGCTTGTCTTGGGGGACCGCAGCACTGCTCACACAGTCAGATACTGTAAACAACAGCAAATGGATCAGCAAGCAGGCTAAAGCACACACAACTGTGGAGAGGCAACACAAGTTTCTCAAGATCAACATAAAGGTAGAAAAAGAACTGCAGGACAAATGTCTACCCAAAAAAACAACTGTTTGTGATTATTTATAACCAAACTTGAAAAGTCCAAGGCCATTGGCCAGTCCATACAGAAATGTCCAGTCACATCACTGTGCTGTCACATGACTCCTAACTACTAGGGATCCTTCACATGAAGGGTCATCAATTGGAAAAGCAGACACCTCAGTGATCATCTTTAGTGGGGGTCAGATTTGGGATGGGTGAGTTTGGGAGCAGTGGACTGCTTCTTAGGAGGGGTGGACTTCTTTTTGGGGAAAGGTACGGGTGCTTGCAGTGGGGACCCGTGTGACAGGGGAGGGCTTGGAGGTGGAAGGGATGGGTTGGGCGGTGGATCTGGAACGCTTGTGTTCGGGACTGGGTGGTGGGAACAGGGGAAAGGGCAAGTTCAAACAAATGTTCTGACTTAGGACATCATCAGAAGGGGTGGGGTTTTGGAGGTTGATGAAGTGGTTGTCTGCTGTGTCAGTATGGATGTCTTAGCTATGTGCATGTGGGAGGTATGCTTCTGTTTGGGTGGTGTCTGTTGTGTGTGTGAGTGTGGGTATTTGTATGCATTGGGGGCTGGAAGGTGGAGGTGTTGGGTGATGTGGGAGTGGTAGATGTGTCTGTGTCTGTTGGGGTGATATCTGTGGGTATGCTGGTAGTGGTGGATATCTGTGTGTCTGTTGGTGTGGTGTCTGGGAGTATGGTGGATGTGGTAGGTGTGTCACTGGCTGTTGTGGTGGTGCCTGTGGGTATGCCTAATGTCATGTGTGGTACAGTGGGGGTGGTGGGGTTTCCTGGGGAAGTGGGGAAGTGGTGACTGATGCTGTATATATGGGTGCCTGTTGTTTGCTTGCATGCCAGTGAGTTTTATGGTGCATGTGCCTATGTGTGCTGCTCTTGTGTATTGAGGTGGGTAAATGCGGATTGGTCTGTGTGCTTGGGGTAGGCAGGGGAATGGGGGATTTGGACTGGGAAGAGGGAAGTGGACAGAAGGTGGGGAGTGACTGGTTGCTTCAGTGTGGGGGCCGAGTCTGAAAAGATCTCTGTAGGCCAGACATTACACCATGAATACCTGCCAAGAATGCATTTGTCTGCTGCAGTTGGGTTGACAAACCCCAGATGGCAATCACAATGGATGTCTGACCCACTCAGGTTCTCCTCAGGAGTTCAATAGCATCCTCACTCAGAGCAGAAGGGGTAACAGGGGCTGGGGTAGAGGTGCCTGTGGCAAAGGAGACGCCCACCCTCTTGGGTGAGCGGGCATGGCCAACTGGCTGGTGAGAAATAGGGAGGGTGGTGATAGACCTCGGGTGGTGGACAAAGATGGTGCTGCGTTACACCCCAATGGGTCCACCAACACAAGTTAGAGGCCACTGGAGGAAAACTGCGATGAAGAAGATGAAATTGATACGGTCTGGCCCATGGCACTGAGTGGTGTCTTGACCCACGGTCCTGTGGAAAGAAGCATCCCCACACAGGTATGCCCTGTCTCCTTCACTTTCCTGGGATTGAGAGAGAAAATAAATTAAAATATCAAACTCCGGTGTAATAAACTGTTGAACCCGGTTACAGTGAAACTGTTGAACTCTTGACTGAACTTTTGGTGCTGTGACCTATTGAACCTTTGACTACGTGCAGATGAACACACACCTGATCTCACTTTCTATGCCTGCCTCAGGCTCTGTGAGATCAATGGGTTCGGCAGGTGTAGGACTGCTAGGAATATGGATTGCATCAGATAAGAGGAATATCAGGGTTTCGTAAGAGTCACAGGAAAAGGCCAGAACCCTTCTCTCTGTTACTCTTTTTTCTAAGATACGTTTGATTTATGGCCTAACTTGTCTTCTTGCACATTCCTTCCCACCATGTGTAACCTGCAAAAAGAGTATAAATATGAGCTCAGAGAAGCACTCGGTGTGACTTGCTCTCAGACCAGTGCTATGTGTGTGACACCGCTCTTGCAATGCAATAAACTTATGACACCTTGCCTGTGGTTGATTGGCTTGCACCCAGATTGAAACAGAAAAACTCTGATTACACTCAGGGTCAGTTATGCAACAGGCGGATACTGCAAATATAAAGAGATGTAGATATATCATATGATCCAGGATCACACTTGAACAACAGTTCTGATTAGCAAACATTACCATTATGTCAAGTAGGCCCCAGCAACAAACTCCACCTAAGTGGCACATACATGTGTTATACCATTTGCATGTATGCCAACTGCACTGTCAACAGTTGCCCATAGGAAGGCCAGGATTTCAGACAACTACAATTTGCATGGCTGAATTTGTACAATCACAGTAACCATTGAACTAGTAGGAGACCTCATCACCCTCAATGCTTTGTCCCATGAAGCAGACCTCAGTTACCTGTTGTCATACAATAGTAGGCCAATGCCAACTGCATTCCCACTGATCCCACACAAGCTCACGCACCCATCTATTTCTCACATACATAATGACCCAACAATAAGAAATGATGCTCCAAAATCCGCTATGTTACTGGCAAGAGTCCAATAGCCTGGAGAATGTGACGTGGAATTACTCATGTCACACTGGAAGCAGTTCCACAATGCACACTTCACCAAATTATATTTGTTCCAATGGAGTCAAGGAGGTAGTACAAATGTTGCTCTAATGGACCACACCTTTGGCATGGAAATGGATACTGTAGACATCATGTGCAATATGTCAGGGAGATATGTCTCTAAACTCCACAGCACAATGAAACAGCAAGCCCCAGAGAAATCACCACTAATGGCTGGCACCCCTTACAATGACATACTCTGAGTGTATCAGTAGACACCATTAGTCCCTTGAATGTTGGAGAGGTCCAGAGATTTGCAAGTACTTTTTGAAGGACCTCAACATGTTGCCCAGTTGGAAGCTTCATCAGTGTCTCCATTTTGGTCATGCAAACCCAGATGTCTGTGGATGAATGCTTGTACCCAAACACATGTGATCTCAATATAACTGCCAGTTAATCCATGATGCCAGGTTACAACCCTTACCCATTTCATATGTGTTAAGTACTTTGCTACATGATTCTACTGATGCCACTTCAGGGGGTGGGGTTATGTGGTGTGCACCTGTAGCATAAAATACTCCTTTGGGCATATGTGTCTATCGTTCAGAGATGGAATCCAACCAAAAAGGGCATGCATTGTACAGTTTCTGCTATGTGACCAAGTTACTAAGTCACATATCATGGCCTCCTAGCATTCAACACACTCTCTGCACTGTGGGACTGTCAGTTATGCAATGACCTGTGTGAAGGTGACAACAGAGCTGTGGAGTAGGGGACCTGTCATGAGTCGAAGACACGCATTGACAATGATGTTAAATTCACATATGGACTCGAATAATTAATTACTTTTTTGCCCATTCCTAATCTAGTCAAAGCACTGAGGCATTCAGGGCAGGGTTTGCCACTAGAGCATCATATTGGTGACATGCAAGGATCTGCTTGGGTACAGGGAGTGAGCATAGTGCCACAGTTTCATAGCCACAGGGACTCTCCTTCAGCCTAGATTTGGTCCCATACTGGCATATACATATGACAGGCCCTGGTCTATGCAGGCTGAGCATACCAAACCTACATGATACTCCATTCCCATCACCTCCATGCACGACAATACATCATGTGGCCAACAGCAATTTGGCATGTGGTGTGTATGGCAACCTGAAGGGCAGAGTGAGTCATGATATGCTTTCCACCCAACAGTTTAGCAATGGCAGATGTAGGTTGAAAGATCTGTGGCACTGTATACATTGCTCACATGATTCTTAAATGACTCATACAACATGTATTCACAGCTTATGCTGTCATGCACATACTTGTCTGACATTTACAGCAATCATAAGGAAAGAGATGCCAGTGAATGGTAGTAATGTCTCCTTACTTAGTTGTGTGCATCCAATAAAAGGATGATCTAGGACCCCATAAAACTCACATAACACAATGTAACTGAACTTAACTTATTGCACTGGCCACCGATACCTGCACATTGTCCATCCCGTTGATGCCACACAGACCTCAACAATAGGTACACAAGAAGTCTAACTGGCACACATGGGCACATTCTAGCCTGAGAGGAGGGAAAGGATGGTGAAGTACGTGAAAACTGTGCACATCAAGTATACATCTGCTCCTCTGGTGAGCCATAGAGCTGACAATACAGGGCTAGGACCTCAGTCACAGGTCTCTCAAGCTCCTCTGGAGAAAAGGCAGGGGTCCTATCACCTACTGGACCTGGCATGATTGCTCCAAGAGGTGGTACACAGCAGCTCAGGTTGTGGAGGTGTTGCTGGCAACAGTGTCAGAAGTCAAGTGAGTAAATCTGCAGAACACAGAGGTTATAGCAACACACGCAGTCGTCATCACCAGCAGACACAGCCCGCGACTGCCACTGGCAACAACGTTAGCCTATGGCTGTGTCCATCACAATTCAACCGCCTACCGCAATGGTGACTTTCAGCGGCAGTCATAGGCGGTTCCTAATTTCCAGTGGAGTAGGTCAGGCAGCTGTGATTTTAGCAGCCTGGAGTGCTGAATTGGGCTTTATAAACTGTGTATACCTGCAAAAAAGATGTTTGGACCTCACAAACATCCTTGTCCTGTCTTGTCAAATAGGTCCTACTACTCAAATACCATTGTAGAATGTTGCAGGACATAGATGGCATTTAATAGTGGGGCGCAGTCCACCACTGCCAACGTCATTTTGGTGGTCGGGATACACAGTCACATTGGGGCTGTTGTGTTGCACGTCTTTAAATCAGGTTCACACCATGTTGTGTACACAGGTGTTGAAAACCATGGGGGGCACTTGTGACACCTTGTGTTATTTGCAGCTGTGATGTGTACTGGGTGCCATGTCCATCCAGTCAGAAATGCTTTTTCACTTGATATCATTGACATGCATCATGTATGTTGTTGCGGACACACTGACTAATGGTAGAAATCATATCTTGTCATACACAGGTACCCAGAGAGATGGAGGATGGGACAACCTCCTGTCTACCGTCCACTGCCAGACCTTCAAACCATGGAGCAAAGGCACATAATAACATATTATCACCTGGATAGGCAAACAATAGTGGACTTATGTCATCTTCTGGAGCCAGCTCTGATGCCAGCTATTAGTTATCCAACCAGCGTACCACCCATTGTATGTCATGTCAGTATTGCACTTCATAGCCTCAGGGTCCTTCCAACAAACAGTGGCCATATCTGCTGATATGTCCCAACCTATGTTCAGTCTGGTGTTAAAGGATGTCCTCTCAGCAATGTTGAAACACCTTGACTGCTATATCTGGTTTCCCCGACATGAGGATTTAGCCCTAGTGAAGGCTGACTTTTATGGTTTTGCACACATTCATGTGTGGTGGGGGCCATTGATGGTACACATGTTGGCTTGGTTTATTGCAACAGAAAGAACTTCCAGCCCATCAATGTGCAAGTTGTCTGTTTGGCAGATCTCTACATTTCACATGTGTTCCCATTATCCGGGTTCACCCCGTGGCTCCTTCATAATACATCACAGCACCATACCTCAGCTGATGTTACAACTGTCTCCAGAGAAGGCCTGGCTGGTTGGTAAGCCACCTCTGTCCTGATTGTATGTGTGTGCAATGCAAGGTGCTACAATCATGATCTGAGTGACTCATTGTTGCACAAATGTCCCATTCCTTTGCAGGAGACTCTGCATATACAAACCGTCCTTGGTTATTGTTGCCATTAAGGAATCCAACTACACCAAGGGACGTCTGCTTCAATCAGGCTCATGGAAGAACATGGTGTATAGTGGAGTGGGCTTTTGGGCTCCTGAAGGCCAGGTTCAGGTGTCAGTACAGGACTAGTGGAGCCCTCCTCTACTTAACCAGAAAAGTGTGGCAGATCACTGTGGCATGCTGCATACTTCACAACATCCCTCTGCAGAGGAATGTCCACTATATCCCAGAGAAGGGGGGAGCCTGAAATGCCACAGGTTGAGACTCCTGAACTGCCAAGTGAGGATGACAGTGGTAAAAAGGAAGGAGATGACTTGTGGAAAGATCTCATTAACTGCTACTTTTCATGAGTATGTCATGTGATGTAATGACTGTGACTGTGACTGTATAATGAACTGTAGTTGTGAGAATGTGTAGAGTTGAGTGTTTCAGCAACAACGAGGGTGCTGATACTCTGCAATATTTAGCCAAGGTCTTTTTGGAGAATTAACCTGTGACATATCCCCACCTTGATGGTTTTGCTTTGTTTGCGTCAGTGTCCTTGCAATGCAATTAGATTTCCAGTTTCCTGCTATGTAAATGGTGTAATAGGTACATGTTCAAGCCTATATTTCTTATTTTGTCTTTATAAAGGTACCTTCACCTTGAAATTCTCATGTGGGCATGTAAGAGTTTGTGACATTGGCAGGTATCTGATGCTATTGTGACATACAAAGTGGACATGGATTGTTTCAGGTAATGTAGGCCACAGATTTGGGCTGTATAAAATCCGTGCTGATGCAGCTTGCACAGTGTTTGCGTAGAAGGTCACAAGTGCACATTGGATTTGTTTTGTGTGCTGTGTTGGGCTGATTGCATCATGTGTGTCATCATGTGGGCCTGAAATATGTGGTCATAGATTGTGATCAAGTCATTCACCCTTCACACTGGCTAAACACTATTCTTGTATGATCTGTACGTAGTTGTAGATGTGTTTCACCATTGCAGGCCACAGTGTCTGTGCCACAACACTGACATATGTTTGTGTCATCCCAACAGATGCATGGTCATTGGATTATGATGGGTCTATGTTCAGGGACTATTGTACTGCCATCTGTCTGTATCTTGGATTATGTGATGTTGGATTACTTTGATGTGGTTTGTGATAAGGCTCAAGCTGCTGCCATCATCCAATTTAATGGATGCCTATTCTACAGCAAAATGTCTGACAAATCTCTCCTTCTGTGGTTTGGGGGGCTGTACCTTGAAATATATACTTTGGCTCAGTATGAGTCACACAGTCTTGTGTCAAAAAGATTCAGACACATGGATAGCCTATGTGCTGTACACTGTAATAAAATGTTGGGTGTGACAAGACACTTGTACGTATGTGTTTGTGTGTAATGGTTGAAATCCTGAGCAGGACATTGCATATCTGTAACGTATCCCCCCTTGCACAAGTGAGGTATGTCTTCATCATATGGTTCAGATTGTCTTGCATCTCTACATAGCAAAATGTTTCAATTAAGCAAGCAGACAATGAGTTTGTGATGGGTGAATTTACTACAATACTGATGCAGAAAATAGAATTTGGACAAAAAAGAAGAAAAAAATCAAAGTGAGGATGTCAGTCATGGTGAATGAAATCATTGCAGTAGGTGCCACACCATTGTGAGTGCAAAGTCCAGAGTACGTCTCCTATTGGAATTGGTAGGTTGTTGAGGATCAGTCAAGTAAATTTGTGGCACACCAAGGAGTTGTTTTAGGAAGAGGTCACTTGCTAGCAGTGGTGGGTGTCTTGCTATCCGCACCTCCTGGAATCTTTGCTGGACTGGGGCATGTACTTCCACTGGTAGGGCCTTTCTTGGTATTTATGAGCCAAAGGAAGGGGAAGGTTGGTTTTGAAAAGCCCCGCTCAGGACTATGTGTATGTCCCTCACCACCCCTGTTAGGGAGGCCGTGTTGTTATTGTGGGTCTCCATCTGTTCTTGCATTTTCCCCGCATGTCCCTCTGTAGCTGCTTGATTTTGTGGAGTTCAGTCAGGACCTGACCCATCATGCCTTAGAAGTCCTGATAGACTCCCAAGATGTGGCTGATGATGTTCTGGCCAGGAGCAGTCCCAGTGGCCTCATCCCGCTGGCCCATCGCATCCCTCCCACGCACCCTAACCCCATGTCCCTATACCCTTGCCACAGGATGCGTTGTCCCACTGGTTCCTGGACCCTCATAGTCGGACGTGTTGCACTGCAACTCAGGATTCAGGACTGGGTGCACAAGATGGCAGACAGGTGCTCAGTACACAGTTCGGGGGGTGAATGGATGCCTGTGATGTTGAGGCAACTGGCCTGGGAGGTGTTGATGTGACCACAGAGAGGGTCACTGTTGGTTTTTGACCAGGTTGCCCAGATGGGCCAGAAGCGTCCTCCATGTCTAGACACCTAGAAGTATCTTCTTCACTGAGGGCTTCATCCAGGGGGGTAGTGGAAGTATCTTCTGTGGCCTGTGTGTGCCCAGTGACAGCTCAACCTGTTGATGTGAAAAATACAATGTACAGTGTATTGTGAGATCTACCTCTAACAATTTAGTTGTACATTAAGCATAGTCCTTGTACAAAGTTAATTTGCAGTTAATCCTATTGTGGCAAGTACCCATGTGGCAAGTACTGGCATTTGTGAAGGATGACAAATCCATTTTAGGCAAGCAGCTGCTGAACTGTGCAGATCATTAGCCCTTGGGAGGTGTTTTGCTTTACTGAGACTGAGCCAAGATATACACACAGAAAGGAGTTGAAAAGATTCTCTGGAAGGCACTTCTTAATCTGAAGAAGACATTTATTATAGCTTTTTGCAAGGTTCGTGAAGGAAGGTTTGAATAGTAAACAGTGTACAATGTGCAACAACAACATAAGACCATGTATAAAGAATCTTCAATCTATAAACACCAAATATATACATGCAAGGATACAATCACTTATATTGATCTATAGATATATATATTTATATGCAATGCAAAGCAAATAATTAATACAAATTAATCACCGTAGGGCCTGCCAGATGCTTCATCTTTCTCATGCCAGCAAGAAGATGACCCCGTTCAACTGTGAGAAAGAGATCCTCAACCTCAAGGGAAAAATGTTAGGCAATTGACGTCCAATCCTGATCGAGGTCTCAGAATTCATCGCTACTGAGCAGGGCCACCTTTTTATAGCTTAAGCAACCATGGAAAGAGCCTTCTAGAAGACCCCCCCATCTCAGGTGGAAATATTAAAAAATGCTGGCTAGTTTAGGTAAACCTTGAAAGGAATGCGTCGGGAGCTGGCCACCTTCCCAAGGCACACCTCTCAAAGTCAAACTGTTCTCTTGCCTATGATAAATACTAGCTTGTTTCGGTCCTATCGTACTGACTGCTTACCTCCTACATGTCGTGTACCAGTCCCAGCTCTTCCGTGAGAAGGAAAACACGTAGAAGTAGAAAAACACATTGCATAACATGTTTGCACAGAAAAATACTTTAACGTTGCAGTGAAGCTAAGCTGAACACAAAATGGAGTCTAGGCTGAATACAAAATGGAGTCTATAACCAGTGACCACTAAAGTGACAATAGGCAGCTTAACCAGATGTAAAGTGGTGTAATAATACATCAGTGGTCAATACTCAAATAACACTACAGGAGGATGGCCTGAGAATGGCATCTTGCCACCAGTGCAGGCAAAACAGCGGCTAGGCAAGATATGTCTTTGGCCACTTTGAGGCCTTGTTGATTGTAATGCATGCAGACCCTAGTGTGTGTTGTATATGTGACTGAGTCATCATTTGGTCAGTGCATTGTGAATGAGTCTGCTGCTAATACCATTCTGGTTATGCATCTTGAGGCCTTGGGATCATTGTTTTGCACACTGGATAAGCTGCCCTTCCTGTCCTCAATAGTCCTGTCTTGAGTTAGCAGTTCAAGATGGAGCTAGGTTGCCAGGCACATCTCAGAGTTGTGCATGATCTGTATCTTGGTCATTCCCAGGTGAGTAAAGTTCAATTGAAAGTTAGGAAGCTAGGGTATTTAGACAAGTGGCCACTGGTCTGGTGGTTGAAGTTACTGCAACAGTACTTCCTAGGAGGTGCAGTCATATCACTCACCATACTGCAAACACTTGTGTTATCATTCCTGGTGAGTAAGCCTTAATTGAGAGTTCAGAAATAGATGGATTTGGGCAAGTGAACACTGGTTTTGTGGTTGAAGTTAGAGACACGTGGCCTATTGGGCTTTGCATTCTGGTCACATCCTGTACTTCCCACCATCATACAAATGTTTTCCTCCCAGGTTAGTAAATTTTAATTGAGAGTTAAGACACATGTGTATTTGGGCATGTGAACACTGGGCTTGTGTTTGGCGTTGGAGAGACAGAGCCTCCTAGCCTTAGCAGTCACATCACTCCTTCTACTATATACACTTGATAAATGTAATCCCCACAGGTGTGTACACTTCATTTGTGAGTTTCAAAAGAAGGGTGTTTAGAGAAGTGAACACTGGACTGGTGGTTGGAGTGACAGTAACAGAGCCTCCTGCGAGGTGCAGTCATGTAGCTTACTGCACTACACACACTATACAAGTATTATCCTCTCAGGTGAGTACACTTCAATTGAGAGTTAAGACACAGGAGTCTTTGGATAGGAGAACACTGGTCTTGTGTTTGGTGTTACAAAAACAGGACCTGGTGGGAGTTGCAATCATGTCACTCTCTCTAATACACTCACTATAGAAATGTGATCCCCCATTTGAGTACACTTCATTTGTGAGTTACCAAACAGGAGACTTTGGAGTTGAAGACACTGGACTTCTGGATTGTGTGACAGTAAAGAAGACTCCTGGGTCATGTAGCTCTATGTACTACACTCACTATACAAATGGTATCCTCCCAGGTGAGTACACTTCAATTGATAGCTACCAAACAATGGTATTTAGACAAGATAACACTGGGCTGGTTGGTGGTTGGTTTTACAGACACAAGGCTTTCCTGGCCTTAGTAGTCATGTCACTCCCTCTACTTCCCACATTTTTTTTTATAAATGGTATCATCCCAGCTGAGTAAACTTAAATTGTGAGTTGCCAAACAGGTCTGTTCTGGTGTTTGGAGGTGCTGAAACAGTGCCTCTTGTGAGGTGCAGTCAGGACACTCTCTCTAGTACACACACTATAAAAATATTATACCCCAGGTTTGTACACTTCGGGCCTCATTTTGTAGGAAACAGCGCAGCGCAGTACCGCAAGCAATATTGCCGTGTCGAGCTGCGTCATTTCCAAATGTGAACTGTATTTACACTGATACGGTGCATCCCTGTGTTTTCCCCTGCAATGGTGCTAAATCAGCTGCCTAACGCCAACACAGCCACTTTTGTGCCATGGCACAAGGATTCTAGCATTACGGAAGTGATTCTTTATGTGCAGGATGGGACATCCCAGGCCCCAGGAACACCCGCACGCATTCTAGAGTGACGCCATAGGATGAGGGACCTCAACCTGAGTAAGTAGAGGTAAGTATATTTAAAAAGAAAATCCCAGTAAATTGGGGCCCCCCTGCCTGGCACTAGGTATGATAGCCATGCCAGGGGACACTGGTCCCCTGTGCTGGCCATTGTGGTGGTGGACATTTCTCATGTCTTTGCTTAGATAGGAGTCATGTTTGGGTGGTAGTGCATCAGGAAATGAAGCTAGGCTGGTTAGTGGCATATTTATTGGCACTAACCAGCCTAGCGTCATTCCTGGCCCACTAATGCCTTTTCCCCTTCTGCCATCCCTCCCGGCTAGCATATTTTCTGTAGACGCTAGCCTGTCATTTGCGCAACCATGCGTCATTCCATTACTATGGCAACCGGCTGGTGCTCTGGAATGGTGCTAGCAGGCGCTATGGATTTTGATGAAAGACTGCGCTAACGCAGTCTTGCTTCAAAATCCAGAAATATGGGCCTATATACCCCCACACCCAAAAGGGTCTAGCAAACGTAATGGTACACTGCTTTTGTAAATCCGCCATTGCAACAAAAAGTTATAGATGAAAACGTTGTCAGAAATGGCTTTTTTCCTACACGTTTTAATTTCTTTTTATTTCAACACTTAGGCCCAGATTTATGAAAAGTGGCGCTGAGCCTAGTAAAGTGCCACTTTTCTCACGTCCCTAACGCCAATTTGTCTGCTCCATATTTAAAATTCAGCGTAGCATGACAGTAGTCAGGGGGGCTAGCGTCATAATTTTTTACGCTAGTCCAGCACTTTGCAGTACTAACATAAAAAATGTTGATGTTAAACCTGCAAAGCACACAGAGGCCTATTGAGCACAATAGCAGCCTCTTTTTAACGCCTGCATTTGGCAGGTGTTGAAAAATGGCAGTGCAAATGGCGCAAAGGAATTTCATAGATTCCTTTGTGCCATTTTTACGGCCCCTCTAGAGCCATAAAGCCTCCCTTGCATACATTATGCCTGGAGAAGGCATAATGTGTGGCGCAAGGGGTTACGAAGTGGTGCAATGCAGGCATTGCGCCACTTTGTAAATAGGGCTTCACTATAAATCTCTGTCCTAATTTCTTTAGGAAATCCTTGAGAGATCACACATATGTCCCCTTGATGAATTCAAAATGTTGTCCACCTTTCTGAAATATATACCTTTCCTGGATCTTCGTTTACTCATGGGGTTTGCACTGGTTCCCACCACTAACTGGAAGTAGCTTGAATGCACAATAAAATAGAAAAATGGGCTACTTCTTTGAAAAATGGCAATACTGTGATAAAACATTACATTTTATGATTCAGCTCTGCAAAATATGGATATATTATGGCTATTTTTTCATTCTCCTCCAGGGGAATCCACAAACTCTAGGTACCCTTAGAATCCCCAAGATGTTGGCAAAAATACATGAATGCCTCTTCTTGCAGTGGAGTACATAGTCCTTTCATTTTCTACCACCATTCAGAAGCTCCTGGTATTTAGAAGGCTTTCTACCACCTAATGGGCTTGTTTGGGAGCTACCCCTCAGTATTCCCTCAGGATAGCAAAAAGCATGTGTTACACTCTTTAGAAGCAATGGCCCTTGCTCAAGGGGCCATTCCCCGCAAAAAGGAATCCCTGGTTTCTTGTGGGCTTTCTACCCATCTGAGGAGCAGATTAGGGTAAAATCTTCCTATCCGTCTCGCAGAAGAAGCAGAAACACTGCATGTCCTTTCTCTGGTGGGAACATGGCCCAATGCCAAGGTGGGCTGCCCCTATCTACTTTATTTTACACCTTGTGGAAATCCCCGATGTCTAGTGGGCTTTCTGCCACCCTGGGTGATGCAGATTAGAGACAAATCTTTTAATATGTTCCCTGAGGGGACATAAATATTGTCTTTGCCCATGTTGGGGTACACTAGCCCATGATCAAGGTGCTGTTTTTTTACATCAAAGAACTAAACTCAGTTGTCTAGTGGGGTGAATTCCAGCTTGGGGATCTCCATCTGAAGGAAATCCCCAAGTAGAGTTCCACTACGGAGAGAAAGCCCATACAGGAGGTAATTTCCCCCTTTCTACTGCTGCCTCTCCTGCAGAGATCATTTCTCAGGAGGCAGAGTTGTGATACTGACACCTGTCAAGTGACAGTACACCACGCTATTAGTACAGATCACTTTCACTTTGTATTACTGTGATGTAAGCATGGTATCCGCTCTAGCTTTACAGCAAATCAAGTAAAAATCAAACTTTGTACATAAGTGAAGCTTCTCTCATGCATTCCAACTTTTATTTGTGTTAAATCAAAACAAGCAAAAATCAGACTTGGGACACAGAAAAAGCTTCTTCCTCCCATCCCAACTTTTATTTTTGAGAATCAAATGTTTCAGGTGTTTTTTATGAGAACCATTTTCTTTTCTTGAGAGGCCATCAACCCGTCCCTAACTGCTGCACTGTGAAGGTAGTATGGCCATTGGAAACAGGTCAACAGCTGCCTCACTAAACAATATTGTGAATATATGAAAAATTATGTATTTGCATACATCCTTCAGCTGTGTGCTTTGTAAATGATCATAAATCAAATTCAATGATACGGAATAATGTAAGCTAATAATATAGTTCATATTCAACATATGGTCATGTAGACATAGCTAATATTGTCCAGTCCAGTACTGGCTAGGTGTCCAGTAGGCACTGAGACACCTAGCCTGCCACTTGCCTGTGGCTTCCAGGTCCTGCTTTTTCCAGACTGATCCAGTGACATCACAGCTGCCTGATTTTTCCTACTGGGCTTTTCCTGACCCAGCTTTCTCACTCACCGTTCTTCCCACAAACAGAAGCCCCACCCACCCCAAGACCTACCTAATGCTGGTTGCGGTACAAGAATGCAACGGACATGCTCATCAGGCACTCCAAAAGCAACCTGTCTGTGTCCATCTGTCTCTGGACTATGGCCAGTTTTCCTGACAAGGTTTTCCTACTCACCATTCTTCCCACCAACAGGACCTGCTTAATGCAGGCTACAGAGCAATCACATCAGTAGGCACCTGGACACCTAGCCTGCCACTTGCCTGTGGTTCCAATTCCTTCTTGTTTCAGGCTGATCCAGTGACACCGCAGTTGCCTGGTTTTTGCCACTGAGGTATTCCTGACCCGGTTTTCCCACTCACCGTTCTTCCCACCAACAGAAGTGCCGCCCACCTGAGGACCTAATTAATGCAGGCCATGGCACAACCATGCACTGAATGTACTCAGCGGGCACAAAGGTGGTATGCCAGCACCACGACTGCAGGTCCTCCCTCCCTCTGAAGATATACCACCGCGGAGGTGTACACCCTAAACCCCAGACACCACAACAAACACTGCCACTGCGCTGACCCCCAGTCCACGCTAGGAACTTTCACCTGCACCCACTGCCCCTTCTCCTAGCACCACACACACTAGCCCACTGACCAGCCCCACCCCGGACAAAACACAGACTCCACCTTCTCAACACACACTCACTATGCAAGCATTCCACCAAATTATGGGACCTCATCACCACCCTCGCACCTGACATCGTCTTCCTCACCGATTCCTGGCTCAACCATACATCTGCCCCAGACATTGCCACAGAGATCCCTGACAAATATAAAATCATTCACCAGGACTTTACCAACAAGCTGGGAGAAGGAACAGCCATCATCCCCCAAGAGTCCATACAGTGCACCACCACCACCGACAGCAAAACCACCCCATAGATCATCTCAACTTCAAGCTCCACATAGATGACAAAACAACCTTCAAAGGCATCCTTGCATACCAACTCCCAGGCCCATTCTCCAGCTTCTGCAACACCATTGCAGACTTAATTGCACCCCTAGATAGACTCCAAGGACTATATCTTCTTCGTTGACCTAAAATTCCACATTGAAGACCCCAACAACAACACTGCACACCTCCTTGACAGTGTGAGCAGTCTTGGCTTTATCCAGATCATCCACGATCCTACACTCACTGTAGAACACACACTGGACCCCAATTTCACTACCAGCAACCACGTCAAATACAGCCATGTCACAGAACTCACATAGACCGATCACTCCATCGTCCACTTCAGCATCTCCAGCCCCTGCACCTCCACCCCTAAGAAGACCAGCCCCTCACTAGAAGTGGAACAAAATCTTAGAGATGAGCTGGGAAGATACCCTCAGCACCTCCATCCCCGCTACTGCCACCAACATCAAAAAGGGAATGAAAACTTCAGTGCCTAGGTCACCAATTGCGCCAACATCATCCTCCCCATCAAGAGCAACAACCAGAGAAAATACTCCAAAAAGGCCAGCTGGTACACCAAGGAACTCAAAACAGCGATACAAGACAGCAAACAGCTTAAGAGGAGCTGGAGCGCCAGCAAGGATGCCTCTGACAGAGCAGCGTTGAAGACCTCCCTCAACCTCTACCACCGCCTGCTGAGGGCAACCAAGAAGACAGCCCCTGCTGCACACATCAAAACCAGTGCCAACATCACCAAGGAACTTTTCAACATTGTTAATGAATTCTCTAACCAGGCTGCCAGCGAAAACAACATCACACCCTCACAGGAGCTGTGCGACAACTTCGCCCACTTCTTCCCCAACAAGATGCAACTATATACAGAAACTTTTAACCCACACCTACGGACTTCCTTGATTGATACACCACCACCGTAACCGACACAAACCACACAATAACCCCCTGGAATATCCTTTCCACCCAGGACATCACCTCTACCATGAAACCAATCCACTCGGGAACTCCCACAGTCCCAGGCCCGCACTACATCTTCAGCCTTGGAACCAAAGGATCGACCAGGAACTCACCACCCTGGTCAACATCTCTATAATCACTGCAACATTTCCTGATGCCTGGAGACATGCAGATATCAGACCGGTACTCAAAAAACCCTCTGCTGACCCCAGCGACCCCAAAAACTGCGAGCCAATCTCCCTGCTCCCATATCCAGTGAATGAACTGGAAAAGATCATCGACAAGCAACTCATGACATACCTGGAGCAGAACCGCCTACTCAACGCCTCCCTATCCAGCTTCTGCAGCAATCACAGCATTGAAACTGCTCTAATCACAGTCACCAATGACATCTGATCCCTCCTTGACCAAGTCGAAACAGCAGCTTTGAGCCTCCTTGACCTATCGGCAGCCTTTAACACCGTATGCTACCACATGCTAATTGAAAGACACCACCACATTGGCATTCAAAGGGACATGGTCAAATGGATCTCCTCCTGTCTCACCGGAAGAACCCAGAGGATCAACTTCCCACCTCTCAACTCTGAACCCAAGGAGGTCACCTCCAGTGTTCCCCAGGGCTTATTCCTCAGCCCGATGCTCTTCAACGCATATATGATCCCACTTGCCAACCTCATTAGATCACACGGTCTCAACACAGTTTCCTATGCAGACAACACCCAACTCATTCTCTCACTAACCGACGACCCCTCCATCTCCAGAACCAACATCCACAGATGCATGACAAGTGTTGCTGACTGGATAAATAACAACTGCCTGTAGCTGAACACAGACAAGAATGAAGTAGTGATCTTTGGCAATAGCAATAACACATGGAACAACTAAGACCTAGGAAATGCACCCACTCCCTCTGACCAAGCCAGAAAACCTGGAATCATCATTGACAACAAGCTCACCATGAGCTCACCATGAAATCACAGATCAGCGCTGTCTCCTCCACCTACTTCCTTACTTCCTCACTTCGAGCATGCTCCATAAGATCTTGAAGTGGGTTCCCCTACACACAGGATGCACCATCACCAAGGCCCTCATCACCAACCGGCTATGTAGGAATTGCCACACACCTCCAACAGAGACCATACAGAAAGCCGCAGCCAGACTCTTTCTTGGCCTTCCCTGACAACCCCACATCACATGCCACCTCAGGTAACTCCACTGGCTCCCCATATAGAAGATATGCCAATTCAAGCTACTGACCCACTCAGACAAGGCTCAACGCAAACAAGGACTGACGTACACTGACCACCACCTGAACTACAACCTACAGCTGCTCTTGGTAAATCCTGACTGATTGATTGATAGTGTGTTGTTTAAAAAAAAAAAAAAGTTTTTTTCCTTTATTTGTTTTATCAATACATTTCTGGAACTGTTAAATAATGACTACTGGTTGTATAAATAAATTAAGTTTGAAGTGCAGTTTTGTGACACTATGGGGCTGAATACGAGTTCTGCGGACGGGAAGACCCACCTTACTGGCTGCCTTCCTGCCAGCCCCATTACGACCTTCCCACTTGGCTGACAGGTGGAAACCAAGGTTTCCGCCTGTCAGCCCTGTGAGAAATTGGCGGCAGCATTGTCGCCGGCTCATAATCGAGCCGGTGGCAATGCTACCGCCTACTGGGGTCACCAGCACCCTCATAATGCGCACTCTCTGCACAGCAGACTGCGCATTATGAGGATGCTGGGCAGGGGGACCCCTGCACAGGCCATGCCATGGAGATGGGCATTGGCAGTGCAGGGGCCCCATTGTGGCCCCCTGCACCTGTTTTCTGCTAGCCTTTTCATGGCTATGAAACTACCATGAAAATGCTGTTGGATAACCAAGTTGTAATCAGCAGGGTGGCGCTGAATTCAGCGCCGCCCTGGCTGATTCCAACCTGCACTGCCGTCAGCCTGTCTTGAACATTGTTCACGATCGAGACAGTGGTCGTTTGGCGGACTGACCACCAAACTATTAATTGACTGCCAGACTCGCAATGAGGTCCTATATCTTCTTCAGATGAATACACCATTTTTCATGTAATACGAAGATAAACGAGTACTGGCCCAGTGAAATATCATATTATCACCTTTGTATGGGTGGCATCTAAAATGGACATCTCTCTGCATTGTATTGTTCTACTAATTGTGCAGTTAATAAGGAATGTCAGTGATGTTAATTATAATGATGTTATGAGGGTGAAGGTCATGTCATTTCCCATCCTGCAAATGTTGTATTATGTTGATTCCTGTAAGGTTATTAAGGTCAAATAGTATATGAGGTCAATTCCACTAACCCTGCCATTTGCTTAATCCACACCCATGAGTGTATACAAATCAGACCACGAGTTGTAATGGCTACCCCTTCTAACAAATTAGAGGCAGATCGTAAATGGCTGAGTAACAAGGTTTCCTCTGAAATCTGGCATATATTGCAGGCATATTTCTGCATGCTTTTTGCATTTGGATATAAGCCAAGAAATGCAGGGCACCTGTGATCCTATTTTGCCCAGAAGCGGGAGTTTTTATTTGCAAATTGGGCTATCAACCCATTAGTAAACAACATCACGGTTGGAGTCCAGAATAAATCAGATTTTCTTTTTCTATTTTTTTTGTAATATAGATTTGAAACTAGTACTTTAACAATCTCTAATAGCCGGAAAATGTGATGCAGTTATTAGTTTGGCAAGATCAACCAATAAGCAGCTTCTTCATCTCAAGTTACTACATCTGAAGGTTTCCTGCTAAATCCCCAGGACATTACTGTGCTGGGGGCAGCTGACCCAGGAGAGGTGTGCCCCCAGAGATTTTGGTCGGTAGTACAGACTAAAGGACTGTGGGTGTCTTTGAGCAGCCCTAGTAGGCAGGGGTGGAGAGTTAGATTCAGGGAGGTGATAGATGGACTACCAGCCACCATTTTGTGAAGTGTTATGAATGGTGGCTGGTAGTGTTAGGTGAGGGAGGAATGTTTTTTTATAAAGTTTAATTTCCATTTACAAATGGCAAATAAAGTGGAGTTGACACTCTGCATCATACATGAGGCAGGACACAAGGATCTGCTGCCAGAGGGTGCACAGGAAAAGCAGAGCAACGCTTGGTCAGCGTGGTGTGTGACTGAGGTCATGGTGGCAGAAGTCAGTACCTGCTCACCGCCACAGACAAAAATGCCAAAAGCAGGCGAGGCAGAGGTGAGTGGAAGTCCACGTGGGGCACCGCATCAATGAAAGGTGGGCAGGTAAGCTGCAGAGGGTGATAATATGGAAGAAAGGGAGGAAGAAGAGGAGGAGGAGTGGCACTTTGGGGTAAGGGATATTCAAAGCCCTGAAAATGTATGGAAGGCTAGTCATTGAGCAGGATATAGGAAATATTGTGGAGGCAGTAAATGGGGCAGATAAAAGGGCAAGTGGAAGAGATGTAGGGACAGGAATGGGAGTGACAGAAAAATAAGTTTGAGAGTTACGTTGGGGAGGTAACATGGATATGGATGCGAGAGGGTAGTGTGACATAAGAAGGGGAGCCAGTACACCAGCCTTCACTATATGTAATTGGGTTCCAGGTCAAGATGCCGTTCCAGGGTCAGGAGAGTCTAGTGTGGCTCGCAGATCCTGAGGGGATGTCAAAAATAGGGCCCAAACGCCGGCCTGAATGTGGTGATGGACTGACCCAGAAAGAGTTGGGGAAAGTCTGGAGAGGCCTCAGACATGGTTGTGGGGCCTTCTCTGCAACATGGGGAGGAGGGTTTGGTGAGGCCACCTCTGACTAGTGTGCACAGCAGGCACAAGATGCTTGGTGGCATGAGGAGTTTTCTAGCCAACACAGCATGTGCAACAGTGGTTACAGGATAGCACAAGTAGACAGGGAGGAGTTGATGCTTGATTAAAGGAAGATAGGTTGGAAGAATTAGAGATTAAAAACCAGAGGGTTCACGAGCAGAGAAAGTGGTATTCCATAGTACAAGGGGTTGATGGGTAAGGTGTGGCTAAACAACATTATGCTAGTCTATTGCAGGGCAGTGTGGAATGGTGGTCAGAACCACAGGTCAGTACGAAGGAGGAGGCAAGATTGGAGAGGCGACAGGCTCTGCTGTGGGCACCCACCTTACGCTCAGATAAGTGGTTGGAGAAGAATGAAAAACCTATGCTGGAAATGACAGGGTTAAACACAAGGGACAAAGCAGGAGGAGGCAGCAGTGACGCATGATTGAGACAGGGGATTTATGTGAAGACAAACTGGTAGGGCCAGATGAGCTAGCTAAGCCTGTGCAGACAGAAGGGAATTATGATGGGAGAAAAAGTCACCAGTTGTAGGAAACACCTTGGAGATTGGGGGGCTGGAGTGGTGGCAAAGAAGGACAAGAAGGGACAGGACAAATAGTAAGGGCAGGAAACAGAGCAAAGTACTAAAAATAAAGAAAGTGCCCTATATGAGGGCTACAAAGCCTTTGGGCGGCTATCTAATGATATCCACAAAAGAAAACATTTCAAAAGGGGAATACATGGAGGTCTTCAAGTTGTTTCGCAAGAAAATCAGAGCCAAAAAGGGGTTGGAATATGAGCTGTCCAAATGGACGAAGGTGCAAGTCACAGTTGAAAATTAGACGGCAGTGTCTTTAATCTACACCAGCCTATACTGTGAAAGTTTTCAGATGAGGTGTGTGGCATTGTTTAAATATATGGATATTTTTAGGAAGGTAAACATTACCATTCGCAGATGTGCACAAGTGAGGTGAAATGAAGAGTTTAGGTCTTGTTTGGCAGTGGATACAGAGGAGAAATGGGAGGAATTAGACAATGATTTGTGGTTACATTGTATGGGACCAAAGAGGCCTGCACAAACAGTGTTTACAGGCTAGTGGCTTGCCCATTGTATATCACCCTTTTGATAGGTGGCCCAACCAAAGAGGGGTGGGCTCTCTGGGTAGAATCAGGCAAGACAAACAGGGCCATGCTTGGCATACAATAGGGGTCCTTGCACACTGAGATATTACAAATTCCGAGTGGACATGAGTGTTCCATGTGTACAATCTATTCATACAATGTGGAGGGGCCACAGGGGAAGAACACAGGGGGAGAACAGCAGACTTATGGGGTGTAAGGCAACAATCATACTCAGGAAGAGGACTTGGGGAACAGGACCTGCTTGAATGGGATCTTACACAGCTTAAGTTCCACAGACTCAAGCATTGGCTACAGTGGTCAGAAAACCAGGAAGATGCAGGCTTGTTAAGGTAGGATTTGATGTAGGGATTCAATGGGATACACTGAACCATTCCTGAAGAGGTGGACGGAGAACTTGACATCTTTGAAAGACCACCTATTGGTGGTAAGGGACATGCTTCAGAATAAGATCAGGGAGGGCAGAATGGCAGATCTTTTTGAAGATTGGCCATTGGAGAACTTGATTGTGTCCCTGATTGGGGAGGTTCTGAAGAAGGAGACAGAGCAGGTCCTGTTAATACAGCATCTATTGTGGCTAAAAGACCACTCAATGAATGACTACATAACTGATGAATTTTCATTGGTATCCTATTCATTAGTTGATCTGGCAATCGAGTTGGTAAATGCAGTAGGAAAGGGAGAGCAATTGGCAAAGAGTGACATTAAGCTGGCAATTCACCTACTACCAGTTCATCCTCGATTTTGAGCTTCCGGGTGGATTACTGACATAATATTGATGCATTCAATATCGAAACACAAAAATATTAGAAAATAAATATCATTAACAAAACAATTGCCGTTCTATACTTAACTAATAAAATCACAAATATTGAATACACAACTATCATTGATGAAAATATAGATTTTTACTGGTATCAAAAACGCAAATATCGGAAACAAAAATATTGTCACCTTTTAAATAAACACTTTAGCCCTCATTATGACATTGGTGGTAAATCCCACTTACCGCCACGCTGACTGCTGCCAACTTACCGCCGCGGATCCGTTCACCATATTAGGAGACACACGCACCAATCAGTCTGTATTCAGCCACATACACAAATCTGCCACACAAAAGGTCAGTGATAAACTGGCGGTATCAAAACCCACACCGTTACGCCACCAGAACAACGCCCATCACATTATAACCAACAAATCACCGCGGTGGACATTCAACGGTGGTAAACCATTGGCGGTACATACCGCCATGCTCAAAATGGACACACACATATAAAACAACACCACATTGGACAATTCAAACAACACACACCTGACACCCATACACATAGCATACCCACACCACTATAAAACACACACCCACAGTACCCACAACCCTTTACCATTCCAAACCATTGCCAGCAGAGAGACATCAAAACCACAAACACAACTAGAGCCACACACTATTCACACCTATACACCACTCATGCACCCCACATCACACACCCGAACACATTACCCAACACACCCTCACCTACACACCTCACACAACACCCATGGTACCACAAAGACACCCCTGTTTCACAGAGGAGGAGCTAAGGGTCATGGTGGAGGAAATTATTAGGGGAGAGCCACAGTTATTTGTAGCACAGGTGCAGCAGATATCGATAGCTAGGAAGATGGAGCTATGGGGAAGAATCGTGGACAAGGCCAACGCCGTGGGATAGCACCCAATAACTAGGGATGACGTCACGAAGAGGTCGAACGACCTATGGGGGAAGGTACGTTCTATAGCAGCAAGACACCAGCTCGCTGTACAGAGGACTGGTGGTGGACCCCCACCTCCTCCACCACAACTAACAGCATTGGAGGAGCAAGTCTTGGCAATCCTGCATCCTGAGGGCCTGGCCAGAGTAGGAGGAGCACTGGATTCTGGTAAGTCATCTTTCTATTACTATCACCCCCCTATCTGCATGCCCTCACATACCCCCACCTTCACCCTCACTCCCATCACTCCACCACTTCCCACACACCCATCACATCTCACTCATCCCAATGCCAAGCCCTGCATGCTCTACCAATGCATGGACACCACTCACAGCCCTGCATGGGCACTCATCACTAAAGCATGCACACTATAGAGAACTAATCATCCCACCATACACCAATGTACACAAGTGAAAGCTGCCGGGGCAAATACAACCAAAGAGGGCAAGCCACGGATTAACAATATGTCAGACACAGAAACCATAACACATCATTTACATTCCCGCAGGCACCCCAGCCAATGTCAGTGGAGAGGGGGTGCCAGCAATATCCAGTCCCCGGCCCACAGTGATGACAGCAACTCTGGTCTTCAGAATCTGGATGACCTACCTGGCTCAACAGGAACCTCTGGACAGCCGGTTACCCAGGCCCAGTCACACACCACCACATAGCCTCCCTATCAGGAAACACCACTACAGCACCCACCCAGCGTACCCACACCTCTGTCCCCAGGACACGTCAATCAGCAGTGTGTCCACCTGTACAGGGACCTCAGGCCACACCTCATACCCATGACAATCAGGGACCTGGGGTCAGTGGCAGTGGGCGCACGGTTCATGGAACAGAGGCACAGGCCAACAGGGAAACTGGGAGGACTGCTGTGAGCCAGGGGGAGGACAGGCCCAGGGAACTGACTCACCAGGAGGCACTTGCGAGATCCTGGGAGCCTATCAACATTCCCAGGACACGATGGGCCAAATCCTGGACAATTTGCAGGAGAACAGGCGGCTGCAGAAGGGACAGTACCAGGGGGTGAGGGAGGACTTGCAGGCCATCAACAACACCCTCATCTCCATAGCAGGGGTGCTGGCAGACATGGCCAATATAATGAGGGAGGCAGTCACACAACAGTAAGCCCCTGCCACTAGCCAGACATCTGAACAGCCTTCCACCTCCACTACCGCTATTGGCCAGGAGGCCACGCCACAGGACTCACAGGCCACCAGCACCCCTCCCCCTGCAGAAGAAGAACCACCCCGCAAACGTTCCCTGCAATCAAGACAGAAGCCATAGACACTCTCCAAGACCCCCATTAGGAAATTAGACTCTCTTGATTGTCACCCTTGTGTCCCACTCAGTCACCCTGTCCACCGTGAACTGCCATTGCTCCCCTTCCTATGTCCCCTTGGACAATGCACCTGTGCTACAAACAGACTGGAACAATACCCTGGACTTTCCTCCATCATCACCCCATCCCATTGTACTTGCCCCTCTATATCTTAACACTTCAATAAACACCTTCTGGGGAAAACAGAAGTTTGGAGTATGTCATGTATATCAATTATGTATTCATTGAAACAGGTACAAACATTACAAATCAACTGTACAGAAAATGAGCATAGCTTAATGACCTGTAGCTGGCTGCAGTGATCACACCAGGAGTATATGTGAGGTCACCAACATCTGCAAAATGAATTGTTATAGGGAACAGTAAGAGGGCATAGAGGTGGGAAATATCAGCATGCCAGTGCCACAGAAATTCAAACAAATGTAATTGAAATGTGAAGTAACACTGTCCTACCTGTTTGTCATTGAAAGAATGGTTTGATCACAGATGTTCTGTTGTCCTCAGCCTCTGCCTCCCTCCTCATCCTCACTGTCCACATGTTCCACTGCTGACACACAGGCATCTCCAGCCTCCTCCTCCTGCAGGAATGGGACAAGGTGTCTGAGGACCAGGTTATGCAACATGCAGCATGCCACCACTACCTGGCAAACCTTCTTCTTTGAGCAGCACAGGGATCCACATGTCAGATGTAGGCACCGGAACCTGGCCTTCAGGAGGCTAAAGGTTCTTTCAATTATCATTCTGGTTCACCCATGTGCCTCATTATCACATTCGTTTGCCCTTGTCCTGGCATTCCTCACAGGGGTCAGCATCCATGATAGGTTGGGATAACCAGAGTCACTTGAAATATTGAGGAACAACATTTAGCCACATAGTATCCCATGTGGCCCACACCATCCCCATACACCAGCATCTACTGGGTGGGAACCAGGGCTCACCTATTAGCCACACCCTGTGCCTCTGTAGTTGGCCCATCACATTTGGGATGCTATTCCTAAGGACAAAGGCATCATGCACCGACCCAGGATACTTAACATTGACGTTGGTACATTTATAGAGTGGAAACTCTTCCGATTTCTGAACACCTGTTCATTTTGGTGTGGGGGGGACAAATGCAATATGTGTTCTATCAATCAGCCCAATTATGTTGGGGATATGTCCTATTGCATAGAACTCAACCTTCAATGTGGCCAAATCTTCCACCTGGGGGAAAACAATGTAACTGCACATGTGTTTAATCAGGGCAGACAAACTCTTGTCAGCACTATTGAGAACATTGGCTGTGACATTCCTGCTGCCAAGCCCACTGTCACTCTGAAAGAACCAGTTGCCAGGAAATGGAGCACTGATAGAACTTGCACAAGAGAGGGGATCCCAGTGGCGTGACGGATAGCAGATATCAGGTCAGGCTCCAATTGGGCACACAGCACTGTGATTGCGGCCCTGTCAAGTCTATAAGTGAGGATAATGTGCCCATCCTCCAGTTCTGCAAAGTCCACCAGGGGTCTGTACACGGGGGTATGTCTCCACCTCCTATTCATCCACAGCAGTAGGAATTTAAGGGACAAAAGAGTGAGGAGCCGGTCACAAAATGAACAGTGGAGCTACAATAGAACTTTGCATCCTGTTAACTTGTAATGGGTCAGTGTGATTTGTCCAGTATATCCTAATATCACAAGTGATGCAACAATTTTACGGGTCCTGCCCCCCCTGTGAAATGGCATCAGCTTGTCCTGTGTGGAGGGACAGGTGGAAGTGAGGTGATTCCGCTGACATTGTGCGCCGTTGCGGGAAGCGGACGGGAACCGCAGTGCAACTCCTCATCGGTTATAATTGGGCCCCATAGTGTACAGTGGCCAATGGTGATCTACGCCAGCGGTGACGATTTGCACCGCCGCAGACGTGACCGCCATTTTCTATATGATTCCTCACTTGCTACCTGACCTTCCACAGGAGAGGACCTAAACTGCATGAGCTGCTGTGACCTGTGCCGGGAACCTGCCAAGGCCCGTGTGCCCGGGGTAAGGGCCCCAGCTTTCACATCAGAGGAGTTGGAGAGACTGGTGGATGAGGTCCTACCCCAGTACGGATTGCTGTATGGGCCTCCAGACCAACAGCTGAGTACACTGTGGGCATGATGCATGTGCCATGAATGCATGGAGTAGTGTGTGTGAAGGCCTTGTGTAAGGGGGGTGGGTGGATGTCCTCTGCGCAGCGTATAGGTTGTGTGCTGGGCCATGTGTGTGTAAATGGTGATGGAAACAGGTATGGTGAGCCATATGTTTAACAGGATTGTTTGTCTAAATCTATTTTCCTGTGTGTATTGCCTCTGCATGTCAGCACCCATCAAAAGAAGGGTAAATGGTGTGCCGTCGCCAAGGAGGTGCAGACCCTGGGGGTCTATGGCAGGCAGAGCACCCACTGTCGCAAGCGGTCGGAGGACCTAAGACCCTGGGCACGGAAGACGGCGGAGGCCCAGCTGGGGATGGCTTCCCAATGAGGAAGGGGTGCCCATCGAACCCTGACCCCTCTGATGGCCTGCATACTGGCGGTGACCTATCCAGTGCTGGATGGGTGCTTGAGGGCATCACAGCAGCCACAAGGGGGTGAGTACAGTGCCTATCATTACAACTTACGCATGGTAGGGTGGTATCCAGGTGGGGTATGTGTGCCAGTGGGTGCCCCTAGGCTGGGCCTGTCAAGTTTTGGTTTAGGCTTACCGTCCAGACCAGAGGGAGATGGAGTGCGACCCCGATTCTTGCAGGTATGGCTTTGGCCGAGGTAGTGGCGACCCTTTCTGGTAGCCACGGTGCTGTTGACAGTGGACGCCAATACAGTCTGTGCCTTCCAGAAGGAGTCCCTGAGGAAAAACCCAAGAAGGAAAAAACCTCGAGATGGGAACTCCCTAGAAAAAAAAGGAAGACACAAGAAAATCAAATTCTTGAACCAGGACTTAAAACAAGAAAAAGCAGGAAAAACAAGAGAAGAAAAACTGGAAATCTGAAAGAAAACCAGCAGGAGCTTAATCACCACAAAGCAGTGTTGCAACCTAAGGAGAAAGAAAATCAAGGCCGTTATATACCCCTAAACAGGAAGTAAGAAACAGGAAAGGAAGGACTGCCATCTTGAATTGGGAAAAGAATAATAGAACAGATAGGAAAAAACATTACAGGAAGAAAGGAACAGCTGCAACCAGGGAACCAGAGGAGAGAAAAGTATGATGGGATAGCCAATATGGCTTCCCCCAGGAAAAGTAGAAAAAAGAAGAAAGACAAAAGAAAAAAGAAGAAAAAAAAAGACGCCAGGTAAGAAAGAGGCTGGGGGGGGGGCGTGCCCAAGGACCTAATGAAAATCTGTACGCTGTGCAAAATGTGCAGCGAGAACAGAAGCCCAATTCAGGGCTCCCGTCCTCACCTCAGCGGCGAGAACAATCTGTGGCTGGAAAAAGGGGGCGCAGTGGGCACCACGGTAGGGGAATTGGACCGCGGCACCCGCTGCAACCAGATAAGACCGCGCCACTGGGAGGTCAGCGCAACAAGGCCTGACATTGCAGCATAGACCCCGTGATGGCTGGGGTTCAGAAGGAAAAATCTTGTATCCTATCTCGTAGGCATCCACTACTGGTCAGGGCTGAGTGGGTCCCAGGTGTGCTGCATTTGGCGGTGTATGCCCCTCCCCATGCCTTGGCTGCTAACTATTTTTCTTTGTAGTGCTATGGCATATTGCATTGGCCTGTTCCCAGTGTGTGAGGGTGCTGTGTACGCCAACGGTGGTGTTGGTGCAGCCATTGACTAAGTGTATTCTTTATCTCTTCCCCCATTTTTGTTTTGTCATCCTGTCCTTATGTGCATTAGCATCATCTGGCAGAGGAGTAGAGGCACTGGCGACGGAGGGAGCTTCATCCCACAGGACCCAGGAGGCAGAGTCCACCTACGGTAAGGGCACCAGTGGGACGGAAGGCGAGGGGAGCACCACGGTGGAAACTGAAGGGGACAGTTCTGACACAGATACCTCCTCCGATGGAAGCTCCCTGGTAGTGGCAGACACTTCTGTGACCACCCCAGCTACAGGTACATCCGCCACCCCCGTACCAGCACCGCCCTCCCAGCAGCCCCTCATCAAATTGCCTGTGCCCGCTCACCCAAGAGGGTGGACATCTCCTTCACCCCAGGCACCTCAGGCCCTGCCACAGTTAGCCCTGCTGCCCTGAGTGAGGAGGCTATTGACCTCCTGAGATCCATGTCTGGTGGGCAGTCAACCATTGTGAATGCCATCCAGGGGCTGGCAGCCCAGATGCAACAATCCAATGCATTCCTGGAGGGCATTTACATTGGATTGGCGGCCCAACAGAGATCGATTCAGGCACACAAGCACCATCTAGTTGCAGACACACCAACATCCACTGTTTCCACTGTCTCCCCCTCCTCCTCCTCCACCACCTCCCACCCAGTTCCGTCCACACTCACACCTGCATGCACTACATCATCATCCACTAACAGCATCACCACACCAAGCAGAACACACACCTCACTCCACAACAGCTATGCACACGTCCCCTGTGTCATCTCCCACTGTGTCTGTCCCCCCTCCTAAAGTACACAAACGCAAGCCCTCACACACCCAACAGCCATCCACCTCACAACAGCATACAGCCCATGCACCTGCACTTAAGAGCAGCAGACACCACCAACAACCACTCCCTCATCCTCCACTTCCATTCCATCTCCCTCTTCTCGCCCCAATGTCCCTGAAAAACTGTTCCTATCCACCATTGACCTCTTCCCTGCCCCTCCCCCCATCCTGCACATGTGGGCAGGGTAGGAAGAACCTAGCCAAGCACCTCAGCCACACAGTCCACGGGCCCAATCGTCACCACACCCACTCGTGGTAGAAAAGGATCCAGGCCACATGTCCAGAAGGTGAGGGAGCCTGCACCAGGCAGCCTCAAGGGAAAGGCGCCTGTCCCAGCTGCTAGGAAGACCAAGGATCCTGCACTAGCAGGCAAGAAGGGAAAGGAGCCTGTCCCATCTGACAGGAAGACCAAGGAGCCTGCACCAGCAGGCAAGAAGGAAAAGGAGCCTGCCCTAGCTGCCAGGAAAACTAAGGAGCCCACACCAGCAGGCAAGAAGGGAAAGGAGCCTGCACCAGCAGGCAGGAAGGCCAAAAGGCCTAGGGCAGGAACTGTGACAGAGCCCCCACCACCAACCATGGTTGTGCAGCCATCTGAAGTTGCAGGAGATGGGCAGAAGCCCCCCCCCTCCAGAAGCACCACCATCACTGTGCAGCTGCCCGAGGTTGCAAGGGATGGGCAGGAGCCTCCCCCCACCAGCAGCACCACCACCACTGTGCAGCCATCCGAGGTTGCAGGGGATGGGCAGGAGCCTCCTCCGACCAGCAGCACCACCACTGTGCAGCCATCACCGCTGGCGGACGGTATCTAATCCTACTTCCATTGGCTGCTGTGCAACCTGCCCCCTCCAAAGCCAGTGGGTATGACACCCAACTGAGAGATTGTGATCTTGCTCTCCCCAGGATCAAGCACAGGGCATGTTGCCCCCTCCAGAACCAGTGGGTAAGACACCCACCTGAGAGACTGTGGCCTTGCACTCCCCAGGATCACGCACAGGGCATGTTGCCCCCTCCAGAACCAGTAGGTAAGACACCCACAGCCCATCACTTCCCAGGATCAAGCACAGGGCAGGTTGCCACTTCCAGAACCAGTGGGTAAGACACTCACCTGAGAGGCTGTGGCCCATCATTCCCCAGGATCAAGCACAGGAAATGTTGCCCCCTCCAGAACCAGTGGTCTTGTAACATCTCCCGGCTGAGGTTTCCCCCCATTCCCCGTCCCCATGAGGTGCCTGCCTATTTACCAACTGATGCCCGTGCAGTGTTCTCTCCATGTTGAAACAGGTAACATGTATGGCCTTGGACTTTGGCCTGTGGCCATGTGGCTTACGAACATTGTGCACTGGGCTGAGTCCCTTTTTCTGTACATATGTATATATCTATTATCTTGCCTAACTCATTTGTCATACTGTGTTGATCTCATTACATTCACTTTTGCTAAATCATTTTGTCCTTGCATTATTCATCCAAATTACGGGGTAACATTGTTTTTATAATGCATCTGGTTGTGTGCATGGTGTTGGGGGTGGGGGTGTTGCGTGTGTGTGTCACTCTCTTTCTCCTCCACCCTCCCTTGTGTGCTAGGTGGCTGTACTCACCGTCATCGTCTTCGCCGGCATTGGTGTTCATGGTGGAGCAGAACGTAGAAGATCATTTGGAAGACATGCAGTTCTGATTCCATGGCAGCGTGGTTCTTCCTTGTGTCTCCAATGGTGAGTCCTTTGACTTTTGTGTTCTGTTTCTGCCAGGCTTTTGATATCGTTGATACCGCCCCGGAAAAGGTGGCCGTTTGCAGGGTCATAATATGGTGGGTGGAACATTGACTTCCGCCTGGCTGTAGGCAGCTACCGCCGTGGAGGCTGTTGTTTCTGTCCTGGCGATTGGTGTGGTACATTGGCTGTCTTTCGGCGATCTTTTTGCCATGGTCATAATTTGGCAGTAGTTACCGCCATCCTGTTGGTATTACCGCCATTTTATCACCGACCATCAGGGTGGTAATGAGGGCCTTAATGTGTCAAAAAGTATTGATTCACACAATATCAACCACAATAAGATTATCAAAATAATCTCAAAAACATTAATCCATATTTCAAAAAAACTATTTTTATGTGAAGCAGTTATTCAAATTAAGCATACATATTTTATACATATGGTTACATTAAAAATAAGCATGTTACATAATGACAATATTAACAATTCAGCCCAAAAATTGATTAATTCATAACAATATAACAACAAATATTGCCATTAAACGCAAACATGTATAAATCAACATAAACATTAAAAAATATATTTATAAATAAAACTAAATTCAGAACTATCAAACAATAAATCAACATGTATATGTAAAACCTAAATTAGTGTTTACTTTAGAAGGACATAACTGATCAAATATATTCAAATTAAAACCAAACTAACCAATAAAATCAAACTGTAAACAACCTTAACCCATACAAAAGGATGATGGACAGAGTGTTGAAACTTTTCCAACACTCACCCTCAGCCACATATCTGGGTTGAATCCATTGTTCATTTGTTCACCATGCCACTCGAGTTTGGACCCAACCTATCCAAATCAGTCTTGATCCTGCTCCACATGGGAACAGTTCAGCCCGAACTGCCAGACCAGGTCCTGTCTGAACCAGAAACAAGCATTGTGGGACTAGTTTTGGGGTATCACGCCTCATTAGCCATGCAAGCTTAAATCCAGTGGCACAGTGAGCAAAGGACCTACATCTGGGCATACCCTGGCCACTTAGGGTGACGATAGAAACACAAAAAGATGACAGACGGAGTGCTGAAACTTTTCAAGCACTCATCTGTAATCACAAATCTGTGTTAAATCCATTGTTCTTTTGTTCAACATGCCACCCCAACAATATAAAAGACACACTAATCGTATCAACTAAACACTGCAGGATGAGGAAACTCTGATGGAATCTCTAATCAGACCCAAAAGTAGAAATATGCGCAACTTGACAACTACCTAACCAATCAAGTAAAACTTATATTTAAACTAAAACTAACTCAGAAATAAACTTAATAATGTAAAATAGCAAGTACATAACAAAACACCCTTAAACTTCTACCTCTGTATGTGTAATTCTTAAATAACCTACCAAAAACACCACCTATCATGAACTAGCAAAAAGGCAAAGTAAGTAAACAACATTTATCAAAAATATAAGCTCACCCCAATAGTGAGTAAAATTAAACGTTATGACCTCAAACTAAAAAATAGCAACAGAAAAAAGAAACACCTGCTGCACAATACAGCACCCCTACTGCCAGGTAAACAAAGTAATACTCACTACAAACTCTTAAACAACATTAAACTTAAAACAAATAACTACTAACAGACAAACATATTCATAGATTTTGAACATGCGATGATTCAGACAATTTTAAAAATGTACCACACACAGCAATACAAGGCTGTTACATCATTTCAATCAAAGCATATGGAGACACCTCCAACAATCTGCAGTATGTGTAGAATATGCTTCAAACAGCCAATCCACATTTAAAACAAAAAAGATAGCAGTAGCCTATATTCCTGTCACAGAGGTAGCTAATCACTGCAATTTACAAATAGAGAGCCCTTTCTACCAACACAATGAAGATAAACTAAGGCCCCTAATAGAGTATTTGAAAGACACGTGGATTAGCAGACAGCATCACTCTGGACACAGACACCAACACGCATTTCAAATACCATGGTGGAATGTTTATGACAGCACATTAGTACATGAAGCCAAAACAAACAATGCATCAGAAGGATGGCACAATACTTTCCAGTCCACACTAGGCAGAACCCAACCTACACTCTACAAATGTAGAAGCATTACAAAAAGAGCAGAACTACCAACAACTACGAAAGGAGTAATCTGTTAGCTAAATTGTTCCTAAATTTAGCAAACATATAAATGTATGACATAGTAACGTCAAACTATTCATAAACAACAAAGGAGTAGATTACTTAGAAATAAGAGCCAAAAGCATATTATGAAATAAATAGTAACATAATAGTAGCAAATCAAAGCTAGAAATATTAGTTTAATATAGACCAAAAGTGTTTTTCTTAAAAAAGGAGGTAATTCCAAAGCACTTAGTACATGTCCATTGAAAATATCTGTAAAGTAAACAAGAAAACCCACCCTCAAAACACAGAACATTCCCAAAAATGTATATACATTACAGTGAATCATAATAAAATTGTAACATAACATAACAAAACATTAGTAAAACAGTGTATGAAAACCTCGATTTAGAGATTATTATAAAACACTACTATTAATACAACTAAGTATACAAAATACCCACAAACACTATATGTAAAATTTAGACCATGCCCGTTACCCCTTGCCCTCAAAACCCTTTAAAAAAACACCCTTTAAATAATCCTTTAAAGAGGACAAAAATATTAAAATGTTTTAGATATTTATCTATATATAAATGTTTATTTTTAAGATGAAATATATATTTTTTTTAATGTAGAAATATGAATAAAGGAAACTTTGCAACATAAATATATTTGGGAAAATGTATTACTTGCCGTTTTTAATCAAAAATATGTGGTCAATATTTATTACAAACATAAACTAACCATTTTTTCTTATATTTATAAACACCAAAAATACTAATTAACCAACATAAACTATGTCAACAACATACAAAAACAATTTGAATAAAGTATTTCAGTAATTAGAAAATTAAAAAATCGCTCTAACCTAAACCATTTTTAAGAAAGTATTGGACACTTAAGGGGTGATAGTTACTATTCCATTTCAATCTCTACTAATTTGTGGAAGGTGTTGAACACTAAAAAGGGGTGAAATTGACTATTCTCACTCTAATCTAGACCAATCTGAGGAAGGTATTGGCCACTAGAAAGGTGACATTTACTACCCCACTTCAATTTATACCACTTTTTGTAATGTGTTGGACAAAAAAGCAGTGGCATTTACTATTCACACTCCAATCTATACCAATTTTAGAAAGGTAGTGAACACTAAAGGGGTGACAATTAATATTCTCACCCCGATCTAAACCAATTTGAGGAAGGTGTTAGACACTAAGGCCCTCATTACAACCCTGGTGGTAAATCCCGCTTACCGCTGTGCTGCCGGCCGTCAAAATACTGTGGCCGCGGCGGAAATCTGCTACAGGTATTACAACCCACATCTCGTAATCCGATACAATACAGACACCCACACAAGTCCGCCACACCAAAGTTCAGTGATAAACTGGTGATAGCAAAACCCACACTGTTACGCCAACAGGAACACGCCCACAGTATCACGACCCACGAATCAACGCGGCGGTCATTCAACCGCGGTAATCCATTGGCGGTACACCCCGCCACATTCAAAATACACACACACTTCCAAAACACAACCACATGGACAGTTCAAAATACACACACCTGACACATATTCATACACCACACCCACACACCCAATCCAATATAAAACACACAACCACATTACCCACAACACCTTACAACGACCTGTTTGGAAGAAGCCCAGAGAGAGACAATAGCAAACACAACACCAGCATCCACAGGCACACAACACCATCACTCATACAACATCCACGCACCTCAAACAACACACCCCAACACATCCCCCCACACATCACAACAGACAGCACCTCACACATCACCTACACCACATCATGGCACCTCAAAGGCACCCCAGGTTTTCTGAAGAGGTGCTCAGGGTCATGGTGGAAGAAATCATCCGGGTAGAGCCACAGCTATTCGGATCACAGGTGCAGCAGACATCCATTGCAAGGAAGATGGAGCTATGGTGGAGAATTGTCGACAGGGTCAATGCAGTGGGACAGCATCCAAGAACACAGGATGACATCAGGAAGAGGTGGAACGACCTACAGGGGAAGGTCCGTTCCGTGGTATCCAGACACCAGGTAGCAGTACAGAGGACTGGCGGTGGAACCCCACCTCCTCCCCCACAACTAACAACATGGGAGGAGCAAGTCTTAGCAATCAGCCATCCTGAGGGCCTCGCAGGAGTAGCAGGAGGACTGGACTCTGGTAAGTCATATCTTTACAACTATATCCCCCACCCCACCTGCATGCCATCACAAACTCCTACCCCTACCCTCAGACCCATCACCCCAACACTCCACAGATACCCCACTATCACAACCCACACATCCCAATCCTAAAGCCTGCATGTCACACCAATGCATGGACACCCATCACCAAAGCATGTCCAGTACACATACTCACCCAGGCCCCAAAATTAACAATCACACAAGGCCAAAGACAATAAGCCAACCTCAGGAGTAGAGGGTAACTCACACATTGGACAAGAGGGCACACACAGATACAATAACTATGCATTTACCCCCCAACAGGACCCCTACCCAACGTCACCGGAGAGGAGGTTCCAGCCATATCCAGTCCCCCCACAGAAGAGGCCCACAGTGACAACAGCAGCTCTGCACGCCTGGATCAAGATGACCAGCCCGGCCCATCAGGGACCTCGGGACAGCCGGTTCCCCTACCACTGTCACAAACAACCACAGAACCTCCTCCCTCAGGAAACACCACCACTGCACCCACCCAGCGGGCCCATGCCACTGTCCCCAGAACACATCAATCAGCAGTGGGTCCACCACTACAGGGACCCAAGCAAACCCACTAACCCAAGACAATCAGGGACATGGGGTCAGTGGCAGTGGGCACACGGTTCAGGGGACAGAGGCACAGGATAACAGGGAAGCTGGGAGGAATGCTGTGCGACAGGGGGAGGACAAGCCCAGGGAACCCACTCTCCATGAGGCACTCTCCAACATCATGGGAGCATACCATCATTCCCAGGAGACCATGGACACGGTACTGGCCAAGTTTCAGGAGACCCAGCGACTGCAGGAGGAACACTACCTGGGGATCAGGGAGGACTTGAAGTCCATTATCAACACCCTGGTCACCATTGCAGGGGTGCTGGTAGACATGGCCAACAACAAGAGAGACACAGTGGCATACCAACGGGCCCCTGACAGTAGCCTGAACAATGAACAGCCCTCCACTTCCGCCTTTGCTAGTGGACAGGAGGTCCCGCCAGAGGACCAACAGGCCACCAGCACCCCACCCCCTGCAGAAGGAGAACCACCCTGCAAACGATCCCTGCGATCCAGGCACAAAACAGAGAACATTGCCAAGACACCTGCCAGGAAATAGGGCTCTCCTGATAGTCACCCTTCTGTCCCACTCTGTTACCCTGACAACCTTCAACTGCCATTACTCCACTTCCTATGACCCCTTGGACAATGCACCTGTGATGCCAATAGACTGGACTCCACCATGGGCATTCCTCCACCATCACCCCAGCCCACTGCACAGTCCCCTCCACTTATTAGCACAGAAATAAACACCCTTGAATCATAAATCAATCTGGAGTCAGTCTGTACTTTCATAAATGTGTTATTGCAAACTTTCAGGAAAATAGCAATGTCAGTGTTCATTTTCACATACCAATGTTAGACAGTTGTTGGGCAGCAGTAAACATAGCAGAAGGCAGAAAGTGGTACACAGATCTGTAAAATGGAAAGCCAAAGTGAACTGCCAGGGTCAATACACAGAGGCAAAAAAGCAGAATTAGCAATGTCCTACAGTAGTCTGATATGAAAGGAATAGTGCCAGTCTCTTACCTGTGTCTCACTGGAAGTATTGCATGATGATGTTTCGGTTGTCAATATCTTCTTCTTCTGCCTCCTCCTCTTCACTATCCACAGGCTCCAGAGCTGCCACAAGACCAACATCAGGCCCATCCTCCTGCAGAAAAGGCACCTGCCGTCGAAAAGCTAGGTTGTGCAACATACAGCATGCCACGATGATCTGGCACACCTTCTTTGGTGAGTAGTTTAGGAGCTACCTGTCAGATGGAGGCACTGGAACCTGGCCTTCAGGAGGCCGAAAGTACGCTCAATTATCCTCCTAGTCCGCTCATGTGCCTCATTGTAGCATTCCTCTGCCCTTGTCCTGGTATTCCTCACTGGGGTCAGTAGCCATGACAAGTTGGAGTAACCAGAGTCACCTGCAAATATAGAGGGACAACTGTGAAACATACACCAACAATTAGGTATTGCCAGACACCTATGTAATCTGTGTTGGGACCTTGGGTTCACCTATTAGCCACACATGGTTCCTCTGGAGTTGCCCCATTACATAAGGGATGCTGCTATTCCTCAAAATGTAAGCGTCATGCACTGAGCCAGGATACTTGGCATTCACATGGGAGATGTACTGGTCTGCCAAACACACCATCTGCACATTCATAGAATGGTCGCTTTTGCGGTTTCTGTACACCTGTTCATTTCTGCGGGGGAGACAAATGCCACATGTGTACCATCAATGGCACCAATGATGTTGAGGATATGTCCCAGGGCATAGAAGTCACCTTTCACTGTAGGCAAATCCTTCACCTGGGGGAATACGATGTAGCTGCGCATGTGTTTCAGCAGGGCAGACAACACTCTGGATAACACGTTAGAGAACATTGGCTGTGACATCCCTGATGCCATGGCCACTGTTGTTTGAAAGGACCCACTGGCCAGGAAATGGAGTACTGACAGGACCTGCACTAGAGGGGGGATTCCTGTGGGATGGCGGATAACTGATATCAGGTCTGGCTCCAACTGGGCACACAGTTCATGGATTGTGGCACGATCAATTCTGTATGTGATAATGATGTGTCTGTCTTCCATTGTCAACAGGTCCACCAGGGGTCTGTATACCGGAGGATGATGCCATCTCATCATCTGCCCCAGCGGATGTGGCCTATGGAGGAGAAGGGTGAGCAGAGGGTCATACACCACATAGGTTTCACAAGGGTGTTTAGAACAAATGTGATGTAATCTATGTTTAGTGCTGTATGTCTGTATTCCTGCACAAAACTGCTGTGATGCAGTTAATTGGCCTGCCCTGTGGCCACCTGAAATGGCGGCTGCCTGACCTGTAAGGAGGGACAAGGGGAAATGAGGTAACTGCGCTGGCGTTGTACACCGTCGCAGTAGGTGGACAAAGACCGCGGCGCAATTCAGCATTGGTTATCATTGGGCCCTATGGGTTCCAGGAGCTAATGACGATGTACGCCGGCGGTGACGGTACACACCACTGCAGATGTGACTGCCATTTTCTATCTCTTCACTCACTTCATACCTGACTTTCAACAGGATAGGACCTGCACTGCAAATGCTGCTGTGACCTGAGTCTGGAAGTGACAATGGCTACAGTGTCTGGGGAAAGGGCCCCTGCCTTCACTGCGGAGGAATTGGACAAACTGGTGGATGGGGTCCACCCCCAGTACACGCAACTCTACGGTCCACCAGAAAAACAGGTGAGTACACTGTGAGCATGATGGATAGGACATGAATGTATGGAGTGGCGTCGATGGAAGATACAGGTGGGGGGTGGGCAGAGGCCAGCATGTGAGGATGGTCAGTGTATGTGTTTGTGGGCCAGGGTGGGTGGTTGTGGCCAATGAGTAAGAATAACCGGATGGGGGAGTAAAACCCATTCCCACTTTACATTTCCTCCAGGTCAGCGCCCACCAGAAGAAGGGTATTTGGCGTGCCATTGCGAAAGTAATAAAGTCTTTCACCTCTGTAGGCGCAGCAAGTGCTGTTTATCCCTGTACACGTGTTTCTGGGTTTAGCCCATCATCAGCAGGGAGCAGCATGGTATAGGGGCTTGCTTGAAATGCCGCCAAATGTTTTCTCAGGTTTATGTACCTCTCATGGCGCACAGGTGCCTCCCAAGGCTCGTCAGCCGTGGCTCAAGGGAGCCGTCCAAAGACAAAATTACAAAGAAAGGGAGCACACTGCCTACACTCCAGCAACAAAGTCCAACCCCAATGCATCATGGTAAATGCAGTCGAATTCGTAGTCCATTCCGAAAGTAATAAAGTCTTTCACCTCTGTAGGCGCAGCAAGTGCTGTTTATCCCTGTACACGTGTTTCTGGGTTTAGCCCATCATCAGCAGGGAGCAGCATGGTATAGGGGCTTGCTTGAAATGCCGCGTGCCATTGCAAAGGAAGTTCAGACCCTGGGGGTCTACCATAGCCCACTGCCACAAAAGATGGGAGGACCTGCGCTGCTGGACCAAGAAGATGGCGGAGGCCCAGCTGGGGATGGCCTCCCAACGTGGAAGGGGTGCCCATCGCACAATGACCCCCCTGATGTACCGGATCCTAGCGGGGGCTAATCCGGAGTTGGATGGGCTCTTGAGGGCATCACAGCAGCCACAAGGGGGTGAGTACTGTCTCATGCAGCTGACTCTGCGCACTTTATGAGGTTTCAGGGTGTGGGAAGAGGGCTGTGGGTTCCCCTATGGCAGGGCAAGCGTGCCAGGGTAGATCCATTGTTAGGCATGCTCAGTGCCAGTCCAACCCCAAAAGTGGTACAACTAGTCAGGCTCCTGTGGGTTCCAGGTGTGCTTCAAATGGGTATAGGCACAGTCCACCATGGGCATGTGATTTTCCCCTGAACTGTTAGTGCATGGCCTGGTGCATAGGGCTGCTCCCTGTGTGCCTGTGTGTTCTGTCTGCCAACAGTGGTGTTGTTGCAGGCATTGACCATGTCTCTCCTCTGTCTTTTCCCCCCTTTTTGTTTTGTCACCCTGTCCTTGTGTACATTAGCATCATCTGGTGGAGGAGCAGTGTCACCGGAGCAGGAGGGAGCTGCAACCCACATGGTCCTGGAGGGTGAATGTACAGTGTCTGAAGGCACCAGTGGGACGGAGGGCAAGGGGAGCTCCACGTTAGGGACAGGAGGAGATACCAGCAACAGCGACTCCTCCTCTGATGGGAGCTCCCTTGCGGTGGTGGGCACCTCTGTGCCCACCGCAACAACAGGTACAGCCGCCACCCCCCCACCAGCACCGCCCTCCCAGCAGCCCCTCATCGAGTTTCCCGTGCACGCTCACCCAGGAGGGTGGGCATCTCCTTCGCCTCTGGCACCTTAGGCCCTGCCCCAGTCAGCCCTGCTGCCCTCAGTGAGGAGGCTATTGACCTCCTGGGATCCCTCACTGTTGGGCAATCAACCATTTTGAATGCCATCCAGGGTGTCAAGAGGCATTTACAGCAAACAAATGCATACCTGGAGGGCATTCATTCTGGCGTGGCAGCCCATCAGAGAGCATTTCAGGCTCTGGCCTCTGCACTGATGGCAGCCATTGTCCCTGTGCCCAGCCTCCCCCTCCAAAATCCTCTACCCAGACCCAATCCCCTCTAACTCAGCCTATCCCAAGCACACCATCAGACCAGCATGCACATTCATCAACACAAGAGTGGACATGGCAAACATAAGCACCACACATCCCACAGGCCCTCACACAAGCACCATCGCCATGCACACACACCAACATCCACTGCCTCCACTGTGCCCCCCTCCTCCACGTCCTCCTCCTCCCTCCCAGTCTGGTCACCACTCACACCTGCATGCACTACATCCTCAGCCACTACCTCCATCACCAGCACGCCCATCACCACACACCGCTCACGTGCAATCACCACCACCACTACCATTCACACGTCCCCTGTGTCCTCTCCCAGTGTGTCTGTCAGCCCTCCTCCCAAACTACACAAACGCCGGCACACACCCACTCAAAAGCCATCCACTTAACAACAGCCTCCAGCCCATGCACCGTCACCCAAATTCAGCTGAAGTACACCTCCTACAACCACTACCTCTTTCTCCACTCTCAAACTCCCTCCATCTTCCCATCCCAGAGTGTCTAAAAAACGTTTCCTCGCTAACTTTGACCTCTTCCCTACATCTCCCCCCTGTCCTTCTCCTAGGGCCAGGATGTCCAGATCCCAGCCCAGCACCTCAGCTACAAAATCCTACAGCACTGTGGTCCCTGCAAGTCCTGTAACATTGCGGGCCACACCCATCAGGGCTGCCAATGCGCCACCTAATGAGTCCAAGGATCACCACCCTGCCAAGGTGAAGAAGGGGACAACATGCCGTAAGGACAAGCTGCCCCAACCAAGCAGCAAGGCCTCCTCCAAGACAAAAGAGGACAGTGCAAGGTCCCAGCACCGACTTCCAAGGTGGGGAAGGGACACAAGGCTAAAGGGAAGTCAGCTCAGGGCATGGAGCCTCAGGGTGAGGGACTGGTGACACCCCTTCTGCAGGTCAGAACAGCAACCTCTACTACCGTGGACAGGGCCGCAACCATCGCCACCTGCACTGCCACCTTCACCGCCACCTGCACCACCACCTGCACGCCCACCTGCATGTCTGCCTCCTCTGCTCCAGTCCCCAGCATCATCCCCAGTGGGCAGCCGTCCAAGGCTGCAGGAGACATCCTGGTGTCTCCCTCCACAGGTGCTGACACATGCACCACCGCCACCTGCCCCGCAACGTACTCAGACTGTGCCACCATAGCCGACATGGACATCATCCCCAGTGGGCAGTCGTCCGAGGCTGCAGGGCATGTCTGGGACCCTGCACAGCGTACATGAGTCACCACAACCAGCACTGGCAGTACCAGCAGTTGGTAGGCTGAGTCCCCGCAGGGTGGAGTGTGTCTCTGCCTCCATGGAGTATCATGCTACCTGTTCCCAGGAAATCTCGTGGCTCTGACACCCAGGTGCGGGGAATGGGAACTGCCACACACCATGTGAAGCACTCTGGGCAGAAAGCCCCCTCCAGAACCAGTGGAAAACAGCATTCACTACCCCAGTCCTTGGCAGGATGAAGCACTCTGGGCACCAGGCCCCCTCCAGAACCAGTGGAGAAAAGGATCCACTAGAGAGACTGTGGCTTTGCACTCCCCAGGACCAAGTAGTGGGCAACCCACCCTCTTGAGAGACTAGAGAGACTGTGGCTTTGCATGCCCCAGGACCAAGTAGTGGGCAGCCCACCCACTTGAGAGACTAGAGAGACCTTGGCTTTGCACTCCCCAGGACCAATCAGTGGGCAAACCACCCACTTGAGAGACTAGAGAGACTGTGGCTTTGCACTCCCCAGGACCAATCAGTGGGCAAACCACCCACTTGAGAGACTCGTGAGACTGTGGCTTTGCACTCCCAAGGACCAATCAGTGGGCATGGAGCCCCCTCATGGAGCAGTGTCGTCGTCCCTTCATCCAGCTGAGGTGTCCCCCCTCACCTTCCCACTGAGGTGCCTGTTTCTTTTCAACCTGATGTCCCAGCAGTGTTCTCTCCGTTTAGAGGCAGGTATCATGTGTGGGCTTCGCCCATGCATTTTGGGACCACTGGTCCACGGACAATGAATGGAACACTATCCATACTTGTGTGGTTGCTGTACATATTTGTATATACTGATCTGTTACAGACCTGTTTCCATATCTGAATTTTAAATGATTACACTTGTTACAATCATATCCTTTTGTCCTTGCGTTCTTCCAGAGGGTTACGGGGTGTATATTTAATGTTGCAGCATGTATTTGTGTGTATGGTGTTGTGGGTGAGGGTGGGAGTGGGGGTGTTGCGTGCTGCGTGTGTGTTACTCTCTTTTTCCTCCCCCCTCCCCTATGTACTAGGTGCAGTTCTCACCGTGGTTGTCGCCGCCGTCTTTGCTGCTCCTGGTAGAAGAGGAGGTAAACCAACATTGGTAGCACCTGTAACTCGGGCTTCATGGCATCTCGGTTCCTCGTTGGGTGTCGAGAGGTGAGTGATTTCCGTTCCAAGTCCTGTTTCTGCCGTACTTTTGATGGCATTGGTAGCGCCCCGGAAAAGGTGGCGGATTGGTGCCTTGTAATACAGTGGGCGGTACATTGTCTTCCACCTGTTTGTTGGCTGTCGGAGTGTTAAAGTGGCTGTCTGTGTTGGCGGTTTCCGCCATGGTCGTGATTCCATTTTTTTTACCGCTGGCCTGTTGACGGTATTACCGCCGCCTTAACACCGACCGCCAGGGTTGTAATGAGGGCCGAAGGGCCTCATTACGACTTTGCCGATCTGACAGTCAGACCGCCATGGTGGTGGCTGCCAAAAAAACAACTTGTTGGTGGACATACAGATTGACGTATTGCGAGTTACCCTGAAATGACACCGCCAGGACTCTGGAGGGCGGGAAAGAGGCAGTCTCACCACCAGCACCGCCAGCCTGTCAAAAATGCACCGAACCTATTACAACTCACAAACCACAATAGTGGCTCTTCCATGGCAGCAAACCAATGGCAGTGTGAAACGCGGCAGACACCACACTAGTACACAACACCAAATTCGATAGTTTGAAATCCACACACCCGACACACATCCACATACCCAACACACCTACAAACTGAGCTATGAAACACACCCCTTCACACCCCACAATCCTTTGTAACCAGCAATATAGAGGTTGCAAATAGTAATTAAGAACCATAGATTAGGCACCCCTCCACACATCAAATACCACTCATCCAACACCTGCACAACACACCCAACACATCAATTAGTACCCTACACATCAGACACCAACCATCACCAACTCACAACACAGCACCCACACCTCATCATCCGATTTTTAAAACTTTTCCGTGTCATCCACCACGACCATGGCCCCACAAAACTTCCCTATTTCACGGACGATGAGTTGAGGGTTATGGTGGATGAAATCATCAGAGTAGAACCACACCTATTTGGAGCACCAAACAAGACCACCAAACGTCTATCACCAGGAAAATGGAGATGTGGCAAAGAATAGTCGACAGGAAGTAATTCTGTAGGCAGCCATCCATGCACAAGGGAGGACATCAGTAAGAGGTGGAATGACCTCAGGGGGAAGGTCAGTTCCATGGCCTCCAGGCACCAGCTGGTGATCCTCAAGACTGGCGGAGGCCCCCCACCTCCTCTCCCAATGTTCACATCATGGGAGAAGAAGATCTTGGCTATCCTGCATTCTGATGGCTAGGCAGAAATACCTGGGGGAGTGGAGTTGGGAAATTCACAAAACCAATAATGTCACTCAAAGGTTTTGTCTTACAGCTCACTGACCACCTTTTGATATCTTAACAGCCAACCTACCCATCACCCCTGTGCCCAACGGTTCAAATACCCCTTTCTGGCATACCACATGTCATCTAAACTCACCTGGGGGCACACTGTTGTGTATGGCATGTGTAGTACAGGGACTGACAGCACTACAACTCCCAGCAGGCACTGCTCCACCATTAAAAAAAAACAGAACAGTGTACCACAGTGACAATTGCTGTGCATGTCAACTAAACAATTGACTAAACCCACCTACATGCTCCACAGTTGTACAGTGTATGGCAATGACAGTAATGGTATGGGCATCTGCCAATACAATACCACCAACACAAAGCTACAGCTGTGTTCTCTGCTGAACTGGCCCTTCTACCTCCCATCACCTATTGAAATGTACTCACCTGGGAGGAACACACATATATGCAGTGTGCTGTACTTGGTGTAACCTGACACATATGGCCAGGTAGAATGGTTACTCCTAAATTAATTGACAGGTCGGTTGCCTCTTTACATTGTGCAGCTGTCTGGTAACTCAATACTGAACTACTGCTAACTGGGAGTTAACATGAAAAACATAGACCTACACAGCAGACAAGATATGAGTCTATGAACTGACATCCCACTGCCAAGATACTCTGACATCCTGTAGCAAGGTGTTTGATATAGGAATTGTCTGTACCTCATATGCTTGTTCCCTCAGTGAGGAGAGCAGTCCTGGATGTTTAGACAATGAGGATGACTCTGGCCCATCTGGGATACCTGGTCAGTTTGCAACTGTCAGCCTTACCCTGCCCACACCGACCCCTCCCAGCCCTTTTGCATCTACATCCCAAGCAATATTTTCCCTCAAACCTTTGTGCCAAGGACAATTACAACCTTCATTTGCCCTCCAGTTCAGGTACCAGAGTCAAGACAATAAAATTCTGACAATGAAGGACCTGGCACTAGTGGCAGTGGGCAAACAGTGCCAAGGGTGCAGGCATGTTGGGGTAGTGTGTGTGGGAGCGATGGTGTGGGCTTGGGATTGAGGCTGCTAGGGATACAACTGGCCAGGACACCATCTCCCAAGTCTTGGGAGCTTACCAACAGTCCCAAGGTATGATGGGCCAGGTACTTGCCATGATGGGGGAGACAAACATCTGCAGAGGGACAACCACCAGGAAGTAAAGCAACAGTGAGAGGCCCTCAATGGCAGCATGGTCTCCCTAACAGGGGTGTTGAGAGACATGAACACCACCCTGGGCAGGGTCTGTCCACAACATCAGACACCTTCCACTGGCCATGTAACATCAGCCCCTTTTACATCTGTGGCAGCCAGTGGAATGAAGGCTCTGCCAGGGGAAGGATATGCCTCAGACACCCCTGCCTCTGAAGCTGAAGAACCCCCCCTCAAACAAGGATGTCCACCAAAGCAAACAGGAGGTGCAGATGCCAAGACTACAACCACTGCCAGGAAGTGATTTTCTACTGATTGGTTCTCCTTGTCTGCCTTTAATTCTCCCTGTTGACTTTTCTACAACCACTTTCTATTTTTCAAGGATAGTTGGACATTGGACTTGAGACTCCAAATGTTGTAGCAGCTACCATGGTGATTACATCCACCATGACGAACCCTTCACTGTTTGTACTTTATTGCTTTGAATCCCATTCAGTTTATTTTCCTTTGCACTTCTAAATAAACACAACTAAACGACAATAAATGTTTGAGAGTCATATTTCATCTAATTTGAACAGTAATTGTGAAATTTCTTGACTACACATGATATACTCAAATGTAGCAAATGTGGGAAGGGACTGGTCACATGTACTGTTGATTCTGGGTTCTATGCATACACAATGATACAAGTGGACAATCATCCATCCCCATTTTTAGCACTGTGCTGCACATAGGCTGATCACATGCCAATGATCACATAGTGAAGTACATCTTCACAATTGTGTGCTTCAGCATAGATATTTGTAACTAATATCCCACAGACCACGGAAGTAAGGCACATGTCAGGCTTTGTCTATCCGAATAGGCAAACAGATTGGTGGAGTTTGTCATCAGCTAAACTTTTAACACATACCCATATCATTTCTACCAAATGAACATACCCGATAATACAGAGATAATTACAACTGGCCTCAATCAGGAAACCTTCCACTTACCATGATCAGGTATCTGCAGGCATGCTACTCACCTATGTCAGTCTTGGCACACATGCAGTGACCTGCAATGAGGAGACACTGTGACATCTACATACACGTAAGATAGTACCATTATCAAACCAATGAGAAGGTTAAGGGAATGGATTGCACAGTAAGACATGTTTCACAGACACATGGTCACACACATGACCCCATTGGATCCACATACCATGCCAAACAGGCCTATTGTGAGGGACAGAACACTGCCATCCCACTGTCCTGACAGCCTAGCCATGGAACACATACACCATCAATATAATGGAATACAGTAACTTGAGCACTCCATGTCGACTTCACATCAGACCTGCTAAACCCACCTGACAGTGACACAATTCAAAAATGTACACATGAGGATGGCATTGTGAAGAAATCTGGAAAGTAAAAATGTGAAACAAGAAATTTAGGCAGGTAAGGGTAAACATGACCTAGAAATACATTTCATAAATACAATTGTAACTTAAAATGTGCATTGTGACAAACACTAAAAAAAAAGATAATGACAATGATTTAAACTCCATTTACTACTTTGCATGGAAACCGGGGCTATGTATTGCAAAACAATGAATAACATGTCTGATGGTTATACAAAGATCCTTCTCAAATATCCATAACCCCACCTTCCCCCAATGAGTCTATCAAATTACAGAACAACACATACTTACAGTCAGATGAAGTACTGATTGATGCGATCTGCTGGGATGTCTTCACCTTCATCCTCATCACTGTCATCCTCACTTAGCATTTCTGCATTCTTACCCGGTGGAACTGCTGGCTCCCTCTCATCTGGGATGTATTGGATCTGAAGCCTCAGGGTGAGGTTGTGGAGCATGCAGCAGGCCACAATGATTTGACACACTTTGGCGGTAAATAGAAGAGGGCTCCACCAGACTTATCAATGCTATGGAATCTTGCCTTCAGGAGCCTAAAAGTCTGCACCAGGACACGCTGTGTCCTTTCATGGGCCTCACTGAAGCAGACTTCCACTGGTGTATTTGGGTATCTCACTGATTTCAACAGCGAGGGATGCTTTAGACAGATAGAATCCCCTGTAAGAAATTGTTACATGTGTGCAAACATTGGTCCAGGACATTCTTACATTTGTCAGCATACAGAAGATACTAACACACAGGCATATGTGACTTACCCACAGGCCTGGCCCTGTGTGTATACTGTTGTGTCATCAGCTGTGGGGTAGTGCTATTCCTCATGATGAAGGCATCAAGGACTGAACATGGGTACCATGCACATTCTTGGGAAATGTAGAGGTCCGGCAAACAGAATAGTTGGACATTTCTGGAGTGAATGTTCTTCCTGCTTCAATACACCTGTTGTTTGCCATGTGGGGGAACCAAGGCTTCATGGCTACCATCAATGGCTCCCACCACATATGGGATGTGTGCCAATCCATAAAAATCAGCCTTCACATAGGTCAAATCCTCACATTGTGGAAATCGGATTTGGATGTCCAGGTGTTTCCACAATGCAGACAGTAGAGCCTTCAAGACCAGACGGAATATAGGCTGGGACATTCCTGTAGTTAGGGCCACGGTATTCTGAAAGGAAACTGTGGCTAGGAAATGCAGCACTGACATGACTTGAACAATGGCTGTTATGCTATTCGGATGACGAATGGCTGGCATCAGATTTGGCTCCAACTGACGGCAGAGATCTATAATTGTCTGCCCATTCAAGTGGTAGATCTATATTACATGTTGATCTGCCATGGACTGCAGGTCTGCTAGTGGGCGGTACACTGGAGGTTGTCTGACCATTCTCATTCCAGGGTAACTATGTGAAGGAATATAAGAAGGTATGTCAGTCACTCATTGTGTCCCTTTTAAATGTCAAAACATAGGTCTCAAATAATTATATGACATGCCATATAATACAGTAGGCACATGGTACACAGCACAGACCAGTGCTAATGATGTCAAAATAGTGGAATCGCATACGCTTCCCACAATTGTGATATTGAAATGTAAATACATGAATCAGCGAGCCTCTGGCATTTGGACATCCAACTATGCATTGCATTAAAAAGCCACAGAAACTATCTAGCCAATTGCCAAGAGGGTGCTAACTGTGCTACTAAAGATACCTTACCTTTTATTTTATCTACATGACAACATGTCTCTCCATTTTGGACATCTAAGGGGCTTACAATGGCGACTGCCTGACTTACTGTACTAGAGAATAGGAAACAACCTGTGAGCGCCGGCAGAAGTGGTCATTGTGTAGGCAGATATTGCCGTTGGAACATAATGCGGCCTTTGGTGGGTCTAGGAGCAATGGCGGTGTCCACCGGTTGTGACTGATTCTTACATAGCATACGTGACTGCCATCTCATACTTCATCTCTCACTTGACTGCTGACACTGCTGCCAGCAACACCTCTATGACCTGAGCTGCCTCTGGTAACAATCATACCACGTCCTCCAGGTGACAGGGCCCCTGCCTTCTCACTGAGGAGCTGGAGAAGCTAGTGGAGGAGGTCCTACCCTGTATGGACAACTTTATGGTATGCCAGAAGGGCAGGAAAGTGCACCATTTGAACATATGTCTCATTAGCTTGACTATTCTTTGCTATACTAGGCAAAGGCTGATGGTCAATGTCTAAGGTTGTACTAGAATGGGTGACTTCCTGGGCATGTACTTATGTTTGGTGACAGAGTTAGAGTCTTAAGACATTGTGGTGTGTCATCTTTGTTCCGTGGCCCACCTTGTGACTGTTGCAAATGCTTAGTAGAAGTTTTATGTCAGACTCCTCTTGAAAAAACCCATCTTCATATGTGTTTGGTATATGGTCATATGTGATAACATGACTGCTGGTTCTGTAGATGCATGTTGTCTGCCTGTTTCGATTTCACATATGTCCTCACTGTATATGCTCATCTATCAATGGATCGGATGTTCAAGACAGTCTGTGTTTGGCTTGCTGAATTGACTTGTAGATAACTCTGCCTGTTTTAGTTTGGTACATGTGGATATGACATTCTTTCTTGTCTATGTCATTCATGCAAGCCAATGCCCATGAGAATAATGGGATTTGGCATGCCATTGCCAAGAAAGTGAGGACCCAAGGGATCCACAGCCAGCGGAGTGCCTACTGTCAGAAGAGGTGGGAGGACCTGAGACATTGGGCCCAGAAGACCACAGAGGCTCAGCTGGGGATGTCCTCCCAATAAGGTTGTACTGCCCATTGGACCATGAACCCCTCAACGGCCCGCATTTTGGTGGTGGCCATGGGTGTTTGAAGGCAGCACAGCAGCCACAAGGGAGTAAGTACAGACCTAACATGTTTGCCCTTTTACTAGGTGATTGAGTGATGTAACAGATTGTTAACTCTGGCAATATGGTAAGCGCAAAGTGTTACAGATCTCCTGTGAACACATTGATGTACACTAGCCATCTATAGCACATAGGTGTGCACATACAAGTGTCTTTTGAGACATGATACTCAACCATGTTGTCCCCGCAGTACAATGGGACATAATGGTGCACATATGACTGTGCCATATGTGTACTAATGTATAGCTTTTTCTACCCTAGTTGCTGTTAATTCCCACCAACAGATCAATCCTTCCAATGTCATAATGTTAAGGTGTGTAGGTCCTTGCTCTCTGTCCTCTGCATGGTCTCAAGATTCATGTCTATGAGCAACATATGGTCAGACATATTCAAGTCATCTCTAGTTTTCTAATGGTTTCTAATACGTGACAGCATCATGTGAGGCTGTGATGTCCTTCTGACATGTCACATGACATACAAAGTTAACATCTTTACACCTGTTGTCAGCTAATTCCCCTTGGTATGTGAGGGATGTACATAGCATGTGTGATGTCTCATCAGAGTAGACAAAATGGATTTTGGATACCATTGAGGTGTTGGAACATTTCTATAGGCACACATATATTGGTATCAGAGGTAGGAATGTAACTGCCATGCTACTATTCTGATAGTAGAAAGTGTCCACACAGCTTTGTCCATAGCTATACTGTTAAATGTATGATACATAGGCAATGGTGGCCTATTCAAAGCTATGGCCCAGACAGTTATTTGTCAACATCATGTTTAAATGGAAAGGTTCAATCTTGACTCAACATTGTATTTGTTATGTATACCTGCTATTGCTATGAAGGATATGTCAAATGAGGCCTGGCTGTTTGGGTACTTCATGTTTGTCATGACACCTATTTGGTGCAGTTGTGGTAATCCCTATACACCGGTGAATAGGTGTGTCCAGGCAGTTGGCTTTCATCATGGTTGGTGTACCAGTTATGTTGGCATCACATATGCTTTAGCTATCGAAGTCCCTCACGGACAGATGTCAGGCTTGCCATATCTTTTGTATGGGTAATGATGCTGTCACTCAATCAGTGGCCTATTGATTGACTAATTGCATAGTTAGCTAGGTTTGGTTCTCACCTTTCTGCACAGTATAGTAGTCCATTTGTTACATACGCTTTATTGACAACTTGTGATTGTATGTGGGACATTGGTCTGAGCTTATATGGTCCTTACATGAATGATATTGTTCATTTTCTGCAGACCAATATCCTAAATGTCTTGGTCCACATTATACTGTTACTCCTTGGTATGTCACAATTGATGCATGTGCGTGTGTGACATGTGTTCTAACTCCTTGGTAGTAACTATGTGAAATGAAGAATGTCAGGCTTGTTTGCACAAGACTTGCTTGCCTTTACTTTACAACCTTGTCACTGCCTGGTACATGACATCAGGGTAAAGTATTTGTGTGTTAAATATGTGTTTTGAATTCTGGTAAGCTATGTCACATTTCTGAACTATTGCTTGATTGGTGCTTGACTATGTTGTTCTAGATGGTGAACCTGTATCAAGTGGCATACTCAACTTGTCATGGTATAGTCAGTGTGACTAGTCAACTTAAATCATGGTATTGTAAGTGTCTGTCAGATAGCTTTGCTGGTGTGTTACAATGTTGATTTTGAGGGACATACATTATATTTTGTTGTGGCATGATGTTGGCACGTCACTGGCACTTCCTGAGGGTGTTAATGAACTGGTGGATGTTATGAGACTTATATGTAATATAAAATGGTAGTGTTATCTTTTGAATGTGATGACCCTACTTCACTATCTATTTTCAGCATCAGCACTGGCAGATGAAGGAGATGGGGCACAGCTGAGTGGGGAAGCTTCTGGCCACGTCACCTTCAGTTACAACACCACAGACACTGAGGGACCCAGTGGACTTTTCTTCTTCAGAATCCTCCTGCAATGGCCACTCCCTAGTGGCGGCAGAACAATCTGGGACCTGTCCAGTACCATCTTTGTCCGCCACCCTCGTTCTCTTACTGCCCTCCGTGTAGCTCCCCACCCAATTGGCTGTGCCCGCCTTTCCAAGAGGGTGGGTGGCTCCTTTGCCAGAGGAGCCTCTGCCCCAGCCCCTGTGAGCCCTGGTGCCCTCAGTGAAGTGGCTATTGACTTCCTGAAGTTGATCTCTGCGGCTTAGTCACCCATCGTGAATGCCATCCACAGACTGGCATCTCAAATCCAACAGAGCAATGTGTTCCTGGAGGGCATTCATGGTGCTCTGGCTGGCCTACATAGATCTTTCAAGGCTCTGGCCTCCACGCTGACAGCAGCCAGTCACCCTCTGTCTACTGTCCCCTGTTCCCAGTCTGAATCCACCCTTCCCTGACCCATCCAAAGAACACTAACAGACTTGCATGCATCCACCTAAACAGACAAGGGCCGCACACACAAAAATAAGAAACACAAGACACACCACTGGCATGCACACAAACAACAGCCACCTGCAGACACTGCAACGGTCACGACCATCCCTGACACCCCCACTACCCCAAGCATTACAGACACAACACCTGACACACCTGCAGACACCACACCAACATTCACTGATCCAGAGTTTACACCTATCCTAACCACAGACAGCACCCCAGAAGACCCTCAGACATCCACCCAAGTCACCACACCCGCAGACACCACAACCACTGACACTCCTACATGTGGCACATCCACCATACCTGCAGTCACCACCACAACAGACAACCACCCACCCACCAGGGCATCCCCAAGCACCTCCACACCCCCTCAGCCCAAGACGCATAACCGCCCTCACTCACCCACCCAAAAGACACACACCACCCACAAACATACTTCCCACATACACCCAAGATATCCACACATAAATGTCAGACAACAACTCCCTCCCCCACACCCAAACCCCCTTCTGATGACCGTCCCTGTGTGTCTAAGAAAGTTTTCCTTTGTGAGCTTGACCTTTTCTCTACTCTTCCTCCTGTGACACCTCTAAAAGATTTGTTTCCCTCCCCAAGGCCATCCCTTCCACCTCCAAAGCCTCTCCTACCCCATCTGCCAGCACCCATGCCCCTATCCCTGCCAACAAGAAGTCCGCCCCTCCCAAATAGGTCCACCCCCTCCCAAACCAAAGTCTAATGCCCCCCTCCCAAGCCAAAGCCCAAACCACCCCACTACTATGCCCTAGGGATCCCTGAGGTGCCTTGATGCCTCGACCTGTGGAGGTTACATGGCAGTCAGGAGTCAAGTAGGGGCACCATTATGTGTCTTTGGTGGTAATAATGTGGGCTATGAACTAGCCTATGGCCTTGTACATTCATATTTCGTATATATTTTCCTCCAGTCAAATCTAACCAGTTGGTATTTTTGGTTACATCTTTGTCCTGCATATCCGTACCTAGCCTTGAGTTGTTCCTGCCTAACAATGGTTGTGTGTCAGTATTTGTGTGTGTGCTGCTTGTGCTTACTGTATTGTATGAGCAATCTGTGATGTTGTGTGCAGTGCTTTTGTTCCCCAGTGATAAGGTGTGTGCTGTCTGATAGGCATGTGTATGTAGCATGAATGTTGTTGTCATGGTATTGTGTTGTGCTTGTGTTGCTATGTGTTTCTTGTTGTGCTGTGCGGTTTTGTGTATTTGGACTGTTTGAGTCTGTGTGTATTGTGCATGGCGTGATAAGTTCGATGTGATGTGTGGGATGTGTATGTCGATTGCTAGATTGTATGATTGTGTATTTGTGTGTGCTCCATCACAGATGGTTGTTGTTAGAAATGGGGTATTTGGTTGGCAGTCAGGTTACCCCTGTCCAAGCAAGGACCCTCACTCAAGTCAGGGTAAAAGAGACTCACCCTCAGCTAATCCCTGCTTACCCCCTTGGTAGCTTGGCACGAGCAGTAGGCTTAACGTCAGAGTGCCAGGTGTAAAGTATTTGTAACATACACAGTAACTTAATGAAAACACTACAAAATGACACAACACAGCTTTAGAAAAATACAAAATATTTCTCTAAACGAAACAACACCAAAACGACAAAGATCCACAATACACAAGTCAATTAAAAAACAAAAAGAGTCTTCATGCACACACTAACGCTGTTAGCATGAAAATGTACCTTGGGAGAGTCAAAAATAAACCTGCACGGGCAAGTGTGTGTCAAAAAGGGCTTGCGATGCGCCAATATCACTTACAAGTGAGAGCTTACGACGTTTCTCCTTTAGTGAGGCCGGCGTGCGTCGTTTCATTTCTCCGCAGGAGAGAGATGTGTCGATCTGGTCAGCACTCTCGGGTCTGGGCAGGCCTTGCATCGTTTTTACACGCCCAGCAGTGCTTGCATAAAAAATTCAGCTGCACGATGATCCAAAAACCACGGGTACGATCTCACCAGCATCCATCAGCAATGCTGCGTGTCATTTCCCCAGCTCCGGGCATTATCTTCCGGTCACATTTCAGGTGAATGTCGATTTTCATCCACGAAGCCGCGGCGCGTCAATTTCGGAATTGCGTTGATCTTTTCCCCGCACGCCAGTCGGTGCGTGGATTTCTCACTCTTGGGCTGACAGCTTCTCCTTTCAGGGTCCCAGGAACTGGATGGGCACCACTTCCAGAGACTCCAGGTGCTGGCAGAGAGAAGTCTTTGCTGTCCCTGAGACTTCAAACAACAGGAGGCAAGCTCTAAATCAAGCCCTTGGAGAGTTCTTCACAAGAAGGAAGGCAACACAAAGTCCAGTCTTTGTCCTCTAGCAAAGGCAGAAGCAGCAACTGCAGGATAGCACCACAAAGCACAGTTACAAGCAGGGCAGCTCTTCTTCCTCAGCTCTTCAGCTCTTCTCCAGGCAGAGGTTCCTCTTGGTTTCCAGAAGTGTTCTAAAGTCTGTAGTTTTGGGTGTCCTTCTTATGCCCATTTTGCCCTTTGAAGTAGGACTACTTCAAAGAAAAGTCTCTCTTGTTTGTGAAATCCTGCCTTGCCCAGGCCAGGCCCCAGACACACACCAGGGGGTTGGAGACTGTATTGTGTGAGGACAGGAACAAACCTTTCAGGTGTAAGTGATCACTCCTCCCCTCCCTCCTAGCACAGATGACTCATCAGGAAATGAAGACTACACCCCAGCTCCTTTGTGTCACTGTCTAGTGAGAGGTGCAACCAGCCCAACTGTCAAAGTGACCCAGACAGGGATTCCACAAACAGGCAGAGTTACAGAAATGGTTTAAGCAAGAAAATGCTCACTTTCTATAAGTGGCATTTTCAAACACACAATCTTAAAATCAACTTTACTAAAAGATGTATTTTTAAATTGTGAGCTCGGAGACACCAAACTCCACATGTCTTTCCGCTCCCAAAGGGAATCTACACTTTAATCATATTTAAAGGTAGTCCCCATGTTAACCTATGAGAGAGATAGGCCTTTCAACAGTGAAAACCGAATTTAGCAGTATTTCACTGTTAGGACAAATAAAACACATTAGTGTGTGTCCTGACTTAAACATGCACTGCACCCTGCCCATGGAGCTACCTAGGGCCTAACTTAGGGGTGCCTTACATGTAAGAAAAGGGAAGGTTTAGGCAGTGGCAGCTCTGAGACATGATTACAGAGCTACTTATGTGGGTGGCACAACCAGTGCTGCAGGCCCACTAGTAGCATTTTATTTACAGGCCCTGGGCACCTCTAGTGCACTTTACTAGGCACTTACTAGCAAATCAAATATGCCAATCATGGATAAGCCAATTACATACACATTTTGTATAGGAGCGCTTGCACTTTAGCATGGGTTAGCAGTGCTAAAGTGCCCAGAGTAACAAAAACATCACAAACAGAGTCCAGCACACATCAACAACCTGGGAAACAGAGGCAAAAAGTTAGGGGAAATCATGCCAAGGATGAAAAGTCTAACACGTGTTGCCCCAAGCTGAAAGTGGGGAGCAACTACCCAACCTCATGGGAGTTCTCATCACTAAGACGGAAGAATCTGGAAGACCATTGGCATTGGCGTCTTCTGTACCAGGATGGTGTTCCACCATAAAGTCCATCCCCTGTAGGGAAATGGACCACCTCAACAGTTTTGGATTCCCACCCCTCATCTGCATTAACCATCTGAGGGGCCTGTGGTCGGTCTGAACCCGGAAGTGAGTCCCAAACAAGTAGGGTCTTAGCTTCTTCAGTGCTCAGACCACAGCAAATGCTTCACGTTCTATGGCACTCCACCTACATTCCCTGGGAAGTAACCTCCTGCTAATGAAGGCTACAGGTTGATCTAGGCCCTCTTCATTAATCTGTGAGAGTACTGCTCCAATACCATGTTCTGAGGCATCTGTTTGCACAACAAACTCCTTGGAGTAGTCAGGTGCCTTCAGCACAGGTGCTGTGCACATGGCAGCCTTCAGGGCATCAAAAGCGGTCTGGCAAGCCTCTGTCCAGATCACCTTCCTGGATTGCTTCTTAGAAGTCAACTCAGTCAAGGGGAGAACAATGGTACCATATCTCTTGACAAACCTCCTGTAGTATCCTGTGAGACCTAAGAAGGCTTTCACTTCAGTCTGGGTCTTGAGAGGCTTCCAAGCCAGAATGATATCAATCTTTGGCTGTAGGGGTGCCACCTGGCCACTCCCCACCTGGTGTCCCAAGTACACAACCGAACCCTGCCCTGCTTGGCACTTGCTTGCCTTAATAATGAGGCCTGCCTTCTGCAGGGCCTCTAACACTCTCCAAAGGTGTTTCAGGTGTTCCTCCCAAGTGGAACTAAACACAGCAATGTCATCCAGGTAGGCGGCACTGAACTCATCCAGCCCAGCCAACACCTGGTTGACCAACCTCTGAAAGGTGGCAGGGGCATTTTTCATCCCAAATGGCATCACTTTAAATTGAAAGTGTCCATCTGGGGTAGAAAATGCTGACCTCTCCATGGCCCCCTCAGTCAAGGCAATCTGCCAGTCCCCAGACGTTAAGTCAAACATACTGAGATACTTTGCAGCTCCCAACCGGTCAATGATCTCATCAGCTCGGGGATGGGGTGTGCCACAGTCTTGCTGACCACATTGAGTCCCCGGTAGTCCACACAGAACCTGAGTTCTGGAGTGGCACCAGGTGCAGCAGCCTTTAGGACCAATACCACTGGGCTGGCACAAGGACTGCTGGAGTGCTCAATAACCCATAGGGTTAACATTTTGGAAGTTTCATCCTTAATGCAAGCCCTGACCCTGTCAGTCACCCTGTAAACCTTCTGTTTAATGGGTGGACTGTCCCTCGTATCCACATCATGTGTGCACAAGTGTGTGACCCCTGGGATCGGGGATAACAGTGAGGCGAACTGTCCCAATATGTGGCAACAGTGACCCTGCTGCTCTTCAGTAAGGGAGAGGGAGAGGATCACTCCATCCACAGACTCATCTTTCTCTCCTGCGGACAGGAGGTCAGGAAGAGGCTCACTCTCCTCCTCCACCCCATTATCTGTTGCAAGGAGCATGGACAATTCAGTCCGCTCAAAGTGTGGCTTGAGGCAGTTGACATGCAGGACCCTTAAAGGGTTCCTTGGAGACTGCAAGTCCACCAGGTAGATGACTTCATTCTTGCACTCCACTACCTCAAATGGCCCAGTCCACTTGTCCTGGAGCACCCTAGGCTCCAGTGGTGCCATCACCTACACTTTTTGTCCAGGTTGAAACTCGACCAGAGTGGCATTCTGGTCATACCAGAGTTTCGTGTCCTCCTGTCTTGCTTCCAGGTTCTCCTGTGCGAGACCCCTGAAGCGGGCAGTCTGGTTTCTCAGAGCCAGTATGTCATTGAATATATCCTGGGGGGGTTTACTAGGAGCTTTTTCCAAAGACTCCTTGACCAGACTTAAAGGTCCCCTCACAGGGAGGCCGTAGATGACCTCGAAGGGACTAAACCCAAGTCCTTTTTGAGGTACTTCCCTGTAGGCGATAAGAAGGCATGGCAAGAGGACGTCCCAATTCCACCTCAAGGGCTCTGACAGGCCCATAATCATGCCTGTCAAGGTGCGGTTGAATCTCTCAACGAGACCATTACTTTGGGGGTGGTAAGGGATGGTGAACTTGTAGGTTAGCCCACACTCCTTCCACAGAGACTTCATATATGTGGATATGAAGTTGGTACCCCTATCAGATACCACTTTCATGGTGAATCCCATAAGGGTAAAAAACCCCATCAAAGCACAACCCACCACAGGAGAAGTGATTGATCTCAAAGAAATGGCTTTTAGGTACCGGTGGCATGGTCCACCAAGACTAGGATACACATGTTGCCCATGGCTGTCTTGGGATCCAGAGGCCCCACAATGTCAATACCTACCCTCTCAAAGGTAGTACTGACAACGGGTAAAGGTTGGAGGGGGGCCTTCCATTTCCCCCCACTCTTGCCACTTGACTGACAAGTCTGGCAAGACCTGCAATGTGCATCCGAGTTCCTGCACATTAGGGGCCAGTAAAAGTGGGTGACAAGCCTCTCAAAGGTCTTGCCCTGCCCCAAATGTCCAGCTAAAGGCACAACATGAGCCAACCCCAGTAGGAAGGACCCGAAGCACTGGGGTACCACCAGCACATGGGCTGACCCAGGCTCAGGAACCTTAGGATCACTATACAGGAGTTCATCCTCCCAATAGATCAGGTGCGATCCTGGCTCCTTGCCAGCTGCCTGGTCTGCAAACCCTCCAGAGTAGGGCATGTCCTCTGTGCTGCACAGTATGCTTCCTGGTGGGCCCCCATTCCTGCTGCCACTGTGACAGCTCAGGGACATCACCCGGTTCAGCCACCTGTTCCCCTGTAGGCTCTGGGGCGTCACCCTCAGGCTCCGCTTCTTCCCGGACCATTGGAACTTCTGGGGACGGTTTCCCATGCCCCCTGCCCTTCCTCTTCTTGGCGATCCCCTGGGCCACTGTTTCAGGCTCCAGGGGCTCTTGACCACCCTGACGGGCTGCCATTGACCAGGTGGAGACGCATACCCACCCAGGCAGAGACAACATTACCAAGTGAGACCTGTGTTCCATCTCCTTCCAAGGGGAATCCTCCAGGTCATTGCCTAGCAAACAATCAACAGGCATGGTTGGACTTAAAGCTACCTTCAAAGAACCTAAGACCCCCCTCAATTCAAAGGGAACCTGCGCCAATCTACACAGACGCTCTGAGTTGTCCACTATAACTACTTGGTGAAGTGCCCGGGGATCAATCTGCTCTTCAGACACCAGTTGACTCCTCACTGTAGTCACACTGGATCATGTGTCTCTCAGAGCCTCCACCCTCTGTCCATTGATGGTCACCCACTGCCTGTACTTCTTAGTGTTCTCAGGCACGAAGGTTCTCTGGACCATCTCACTGCCCCCCAGTGAGACAAGGGTCATCTCAGCTGGCTCCCACCCACCCGGAACCAACTCCTCCCCAAGCGCTACACTGGCCAAACCCTGAGACGGCGCACCAGTGGGTGCGGGTGTACTTTTGGGGCATTTGGGGTCCCCCCTCACATGACCCACTTGGTCACATGCATAACACTTACGTGGGGGTCCCCCTGCCACTGGCTTCCCTTTGGAGAACCATGGCTTCTTCTCACTGGGGGGTTGGGAATCCTTACCCTGGGAATCAGTTTGGGGCCCTTTAGAGCACTCCCCCTGTTTACCCTTACCCCCCCTTTCTTCTGAGAGGGACTCTGCCCACCCTTGGCGTGGTCTCCCCCATACCTCTTTTGGACCCTGGGACCCTGGTAGCGGTAGGCCTACTTCAAAGAAAAGTCTCTCTTGTTTGTGAAATCCTGCCTTGCACAGGCCAGGCCCCAGACACACACCAGGGAGTTGGAGACTGCATTGTGTGAGGCACAGCCCTTTCAGGTGTGAGTGACCACTCCTCCCCTCCCTCCTAGCATAGATGGCTCACCAGGAAATGTAGACTACACCCCAGCTCCCTTTGTGTCACTGTCTAGTGAGAGGTGCAACCAGCCCAACTGTCAAACTGACCCAGACAGGGAATCCACAAACAAGCAGAGTCACAGAAATGGTATAAGCAAGAAAATGCCCACTTTTTAAAAGTGCCATTTTCAAACACACAATCTTAAAATCAACTTTACTAAAAGATGTATTTTTAAATTGTGAGCTCAGAGACCCCAAACTCCACATGTCCATCCACTCCCAAAGGGAATCTACACTTTAACCTATGAGAGGGATAGGCCATGCAACAGTGAAAAGCAAATTTTGCAGTATTTCACTGTTAGTACATATAAAACACATTAGTATATGTCCTACCTTAAACATACACTGCGCCCTGCCCATGGGGCACCTAGGGCATACCTTAGGGGTGCCTTACATGTAAGAAAAGGGAAGGTTTAGGCCTGGCAAGTGGGTACACTTGCTAAGTTGAATGTACAGTTTACAACTGTACACACAGAGAATGCAGTGCAATATATGAGACATGATTACAGAGCTACTTATGGGGAGGCACAACCAGTGCTGCAGGACCACTAGTAGTATTTGATTTACAGGCCGTGAGCACCTCTTGTGCACTTTACTAGGGACTTACTAGAAATAAAATGTGCCAACCATGGTAAGCCAATTACATACACATTTTGTATAGGAGCACTTGCACTTTAGCATGGGTTAGCAGTAGTAAAGTGCCCAGTATAACAAAAACAGCAAAAACAGAGTCCAGAACACATCAACAACCGGGGAAACAGAGGCAGGAAGTTAGGGGAAACCACTCCAAGGATGAAAAGTCTAACAGTTGTTCATTGTTTTTTATGTGTCTCGAGTCCCTGATCAGTGTTGGTTGTGAGTATGTGACAAGTTTCTATTTGTGCGATTGTAGTATTGTTTTCAAGAGACCCTATGTTGTATGTGAATTTATGATGCTGGGCCTGTGTGGTGTGTGCGTGTGCTGGCTGCAATGTGCGTGCTGTGTATGTGTGGGTGTCTTTGATGCAGTATGTGAGTGTGTGAATCACTGTACTGCTACGTGTAAGTTCATTCCTCACACCCCCCTCCCTATGGTATGTTATGTGACTGTGCAAAATTTTACAAATTACAAATGTAACAGGTGAGGGTGTGTACTTTTGGTTGTTGTTGTCCTCATCTGCAATGATTCTGTTGTCTTTCTGTGAGTAGAAACAGCAGGATGAGGTCTAGCTCTGGTTCCATGGCAGCTCCGGAGGTGTATGCGTTCTTGGAGGTGTCACCTTTTATGTCACCTTTTATACTGTTTATTTCCATCTGGTGTTCATAGTGGTTCGACGGCGGCGGTTATATTGGTGGTGTGCAACCTCATAATGGGTCTGGCGGAAACATGTCTCCATTGGACTGTTGGTGTCTCCATTCGACTGTGGCGGTCTGTCCTGCCTGGTGGTGCCAGCAGTGTTCACCGCTGAAACACCACGCCATAGCTACAAAGTGGATCAACGCATGCATTTTGCCACTTTGTAATCCTTTGCATCACATTATACATGTGCCATGCATAATGTATGTAAAAGAGCTTTCCAGCACAAGGAGGCCTGCAAAAAAAATGGCGCAATGAAACCTACAAGATTTCACTGCGCCATTATTAGCATCATTTTTTACATCTGCTGAAAGCAAGCGTTAACAAGACGCAACCATTGGAATCAATGGGCCTCCTTGAACTTTGCTCCACTCGCATCAGAATTTTTTACGTTAGTGGAGCAAAGATCCACAACAGAGTCAAACTTTTTGATGCTATTGTTACTAATACTGCCATGGCGTGCTGTATCTTAAATACGGTGCACACATGATGGCATTGGGGGGGTCGCAAGAAAAGTGGCGCCGCATAGGATGCAGCACCACTTTTCTTAAATGTGGCCGTAAAAGGGTGACACTTAGTATTCCCTCTCCAACATATACCAATTACTTGAAGATGCAGAACAATCAAATGTTGACATTTAATACTCGCACTCAAATCTATACTAATTTGTTGAAGGTGTTGGACACTAAAGGGTTGACAGTTACTATTCGCACTCCAGGTTATACCAACTTGGGAAAAACTTTGGACTCTAAAGGGGTAACATTTGCTATTCTGGGACAATGTAAAACAATTTGGAGAAAGTGAACAACTCTAAAGGGGTGACATTTACTATTACTATTTGAATCTAAAAATTTGTGGAAAGTGTTGGGCACTAAGGGCCTTATTACGACCTTGATGGAGGAGTTTCTTCCATCACAAATGTTACGGATATCCCGTCCGTCGTATTACGATCTCCATTGAATATAATGGGTTCATAATACGGCAGACAGGATATCAGTCACATATTTGATGGAGGAAACCCCTCTGTCGAGGCTGTAATAAGGCCATTAATGGGTTACATTTAATAGTCCCACTCTACTCTAACCCAATTGGTAGAAGGGCTGACATTTACTATCTCCACTCCATTCTAAGCCAATTTTGGGTTGTTGTTGGACACTAAAGTAATGTAATTTAGTGTGTTCACTACAATCTAAAACATTTATGCAAAGTGCTACAAACTAAAACTTTTATATACACAATCATTACTGCATACTCTCAAAAACTTTAGAATATATCAAATAAATTAAAATTCACTTTAAAAATGCTGACCAAACTAAAAGCCAATATATTCATATTTAAACATTTTTAACACTATTATTAAATACTGGATTTGTTATATTGTTTGCTACTATTATTGAACTTATAACCACAAAATAAAAAAATTTAATCATAATCCAAAATTAACAGTCACAAAAATAAAAACATATCACCACTTTTTGAAATATAAATGTTTATTTTTTTCAAAATGCTATTTTTATTACCAAAATTAGAAAAATAATTTACTTTGTTAAATATATTGTATATATTTCTAATGGTATTGCTTTCATTTAAATATTTATTTCAATGATTACAATGTACTATTTTTCATTTGTTTCTAATAAATATATATTTTAATTAATTATAAAATATTATTTATAGAAAGTATTATGGTACTAAAATAAATGTACACATTTTATATTAATTTGCATATCATTAGCAATAAATTTGCTTTAAATTATCCACTTTTTAAAAATCTCCTCACCTTTATGCCCTAAAAAAACAATATCCCGCTGTTAAAAAACAAATATAAACCCATTATGTTTTTTTTATAAATTAATACAACAAATTTCAACAATTTCATGATTAACAGATTAATTTACTAAAAACATGAATAAAAAAAATAATAAGCATATACAATAAAGCACACTACAATAAATCACATACAAAGTAACACTTACAAACAATATTACATACAACAATATTTTCCAAATCCATTAAAAAAGATATTAAAAATTACACTTAAAACTGATATTTTTGACATCCCAATGTTCTTGACACAATATTATTGTTTCACTATAGTTTTTTTCCCGATATTTTGTCCAAACATCCTTCTGGGCATACAATTTGAAGGGCAGTGGTATATGGATAAAGATTGCTCATGGGCTGCCCTATCTCGTGTGCATTGTTTGAGCATTTCATTACCATTTTGCAATGGTTATTCACATTTGTTACTGGGCACAGGACAGTGATGCATTACCTAGATTACTTTGTTTTTACAGTCTCCGAGGTCCACAGACTATTATCAGATGTTTAATAGCTTTAGGGAGCGAAGGGGTACCCCGGGAGATGGGAACACAGTAGTAGTGCGTGACACAGTAATGATGTTCCTAGGGATTGATATTGATACAGTGAAGATGGAAGTGAGGTTGCCAGAGGACAAGCAAATATCAATGATGGTTCTCCTGAACAGCAGGTTGGCCAAAAAAAAGTACAAGTGAGGGAAGTGCAGGTCCTGCTAGGGCATTTGAATTTTGCATGCAGGGTTGTCCGGGCAGAAAGGACTTTGTGCAGGAGACTGGGCCTGGCACTGGTGGGGGGTGGCATGCTGCACTACAGAGTGAGTCTGTCAGCAAGAGTGAAGGAAGATTTGAAGATGTGGCAAGCATTTTTGTAGCAGTATAATGGCTTTAGTTTGGAGAAAGCTGGGAAAAAGACAGAATGGGACATTCAGGTATTTTTAGGTGAGGCAGGTTCCAGCCTCTATTGGTTCTGGTATTGGTGCGCTGAACAGTGGTCACAGGCATGGAAGAATGGTAGGGGAATTGCTTTTCTGTCATTTTCCTGCTAGTGGTAGCCCTCTATGTGTGGGGTGACCAATTTGAAGACAAAACAGTTATTTTCAACATGGACAATATGACTGTGGTGCATGTGGTGAATAGGCAGTCAGCCAAGGACGTGTGGGTGCTTAAGTTGTTTAGACTAGCTCTGTTGGGCTGCCTAAGGTGCAACATTGTGTTTACAGCAAGACACATTGCAGGCATAGACAATAATATTCCAGACACTCTGTGTCATTCACAGTGGCAGAGGTTCCATGGGCAAGCTATGGGAGTGGACGGAGACAAAACACCTATATCATAGGAGTTATGGCAGATAGACGTCAAAGGATTCTACAATTGGTGTTAATCTCAATGGCACAATCCACAAAAGAAACATATGTACAGGCTTTGGCAGAGTTTTTGATGTCTGGGCCGCAGAAGAGAGGAATAGACAAAGAGTAGCAGAGATGTGAAGATGTGGTACAGTTGATCAGGGAAATGGTAGACAAGAGTCACGCAAGGGTTCAATCATGGGTACTTTGGCAGACATTGGGGTTCTGGAGAAATTGCTGTGGGTATATGGTCTATCAATAGGTGAGGGGTTGTTAGATGTGTGGGCTAGAGAGTGTCGCAATGTGGGTAGGAAATGAAGACTGCTAGTGTCGTCACTATTACAGAAGGTGCTGAGAGAGTTTTCCTCTGTGTGTCATGACCCCCGGGAGGTGGAGCTTTTCAAGTTGTTGATGACCTGGATGTTTTTTCACTGCACTACTGGGGGCAGAACTGTTGGGTGGAAAGAACCGTAGGAGAATAGGGTGGGAAAATGTGGACGTAGAAAGAGACAGGATTGTGATACGGCTGAGTAAGTTCAAAACATATCAAAACGCTTAAGGTAAAGTAGTTGCCTTCAGAAAATACACTGTGCAGGGATTTTGTCCATTTCCAGTGTATTTGTGCACGAAGTGCAGACGAGAGAGAAGAACAGTGGAGGGCAAGGTTCACCAGCATCGAAATGGGTCAGTGGCACTACATTTCAGCTGTTAGCGGTATTCAGGAAAGCAGTAGAGCAGCTGGGGTTGCCACAAGCAAAATGTGGTACACATTCCTTTCATCTGGGGGCAGCCACAGAAGCAGGCAGGATGAGTTGGTCTGCTGAGAGGGTAAGGGAACTAGGTAGGTGGTCTTCCAATTGCAAAAAACAGTATGCGAGTGAGACGGTGGATTAGGGAGAAAGAGTGGGTGTGTGTAACTGTATTTATGCAGTTTCTTGTAAGCTCTGTACCGGACCCAGAGTTAGAAGAACTGTCACTGTGCAATGTGGGGATTCATTTGTGAAATGGGCAAAAAATCAGGCTTTCAGTAGTTGACATGTACTCAGTTGGGTTTTGCTGCAGAGACAGCTAAGGTTTGTGGCATTGAAAAGGGGGACTTTTGTGGCAGGACCTATTGTCAGCATTAAACAAGTTGTTGGATGGAAGATCTTGTCCTGATGTTCTAGTGGTGCACTTAGGGGAGAATAACTTGTGGCGTGTGAAAGATCTGGCCTTGCTCAAGGCATTAAAGTGTGAATTGAAAGAGGTTAAGGAGGAGTGGACGGGGACCTTTTTGAATGTAGTCAGAATTGATACTGAGGAGAGAATGGCGGGTAGAGGAAAGGCCGACAGTGATTGACAGAAGGTAAACAGGGAGTTAATTAGGTATTGAAGGGAGGCTGGAATCAGAAGGAGAGTGCACCCAGATCTGCGATATGAGGCAGTGAGTTTTTTCTGCCAGGGTAAGGTACATTAGTCTTCAATGGGCATGGGGTTATACTTGATGCAGAAGAGGGTTGTCTCTGTAGACACTGTGGGTGAGACTATGTAAGTCAACCTGGAGAGAAGTGGGTGGTTTTTGAGGTTTGAGGGGGGTCTTGGGAGGCAGAGTAACCCAGGGAATGTTTTTTTCCTGGATGGTAATTTGCCCAGAGGTTGGTGTTGTTCAATTTTTTTATTGCTGTTCAGGTGGGGAAGCAGTTTGAAGGGGTGTTTGTTCATAGGTGTTGAAGGCAGGAAGTCAAAAGTTATGGATATAGTCCGTTTAGGAAACAGAATGTAGATACAGGGCAGGTTGGATGGTTGGGGTAAGTGTGGGAGGGGGTATCTAGGGGTGAGAGCTAAGATAAACAGTAGAAGAAGCTTGATGTATTAGTAAGGACAGTAGTTTTGTAAGGCGATTTGTTGAGGACTGTTCATTGTTTGGATGTGCACCTGTTTCAATAAAGCAGCATTTTTTACACTATAAGGTATCAGTGGTCTGAGATGTACCCTCTTGGCCAATTGTGGCATGGGGCAGCTGACGAAGGGATGTGTGCCTCCCCCAGGGATGTTGGGTGGGTGGTACAGTCCAGAGGACTGTGAGCATCTTTAGGTGGCCCTACAAGGCAGGGACAGTAGTGAGATTTAAGATTTAATGAGAGAGTACGTGTGCTACCAGCCAACATTTTGTGAAGTGTTGTACACGGTGGCTGGCCGCGTAGGTTAGGAGAGGTAGGAAGGTTTTTTGTCCTCCCTCCTTAACTCAGAGCTTAATATTTTCTGTGAAATTGTGATATCCCGGATGATTTGTTGGAATAGGTGCGCAGGGGGTTGAATTATTGTTCGACATAGGCGATGGAGTGCATGGGCGGTTTGCCTAGAAGTTGGAATGGTTCAATAGGTTTATTGCTGTTAGGGTGGTAGAAGCAGCTAGAAGGGGAAAGGAGAAGTATGTTCAATATGTTCACAGTCGTTGAAAGTAGTAAGCTAAAGATTACAGTTTTAGTCAGTTCAGAAAACAGAATGTAAATACAGGGCAATTGGGACAGTTTGGGTGAGCGTGGGGGACATCAAGGGGTGAGTGTAGGATAAACAATAGATGAAGCTTGAAGTATTAGTGAGGAAGGTAGTTTTATAATACGAATTACCAAGGGATGATCAATGTTTGTGATGTGCACCTGTTTCAATTAAGGAATATTTTTAACACTATTACATGTCAGTGGCATGTGCTGTATCCTCTCACTCTACCACCCTGCTACAAGTTTTTTTTTTTATGCTACCATGTATTTTCGTGTTCCTGCTCGCTCTTAACGCTGCTGATCAGAATGATGGTTTCGGGGAAGCACGAAGTGAGGATTTCGCCCATTAATAAAAGAGCGACCGAGCATTTTTAATAAATCCAGCTTACTGTTCAACCAACGGAAGGTGTCAGTACAATCCCCCTGGTGCACCGCGGAAGGACTATGTGTTCACCCATCAAGAGAGTTGAAGAGAACTCTGGGGATGGCTTGACTCAGCTGTTTGCTTCACCTTTCCAGGCCCTTTCTACTTGTGATGAGAAAACTGCTAATTATTTGGATTTTCCTCCAGATATATTCCCCAGTAATCTCCTCCTGAGATGCTGAAGAAAACACAGCCTTGTTCTATGATTAATAGATGCATTTGTAGCGCTGTGCTGGCTTGCCTTAGCTGCAGGCTTGCAACATGCATCCCGGGTGTTTTATATTGGAGTTTACAGCTTATTTAAACACTTCATCACTTGCCTGTAAATTCAGCAGCAGTTGTGCGAACCGCATTAGAGCGAATTAATGATCAGAGTCCTGCTGATAAAAACGCACGATATGTCGTGTTCATTTTAGTTTTATAAACGCTACAAATCTCTATCGCGAACTCAATGAAAGAGGCTTGGCAGCAGGGAAATGACCATGAATGTAAAAGAAACTGTTATTTACCTAAATTATTATATATGTAGTTGTTATATCAGGTTACACCAAGGACATCGATTCAATAAAAATTCTAGGGTTAGTGGAAATTACATCACGCACCGTTTGACCCTAGTGACGTCAGAAGCTTGCCCCCTTGTGCATCTCTAGAGAGCTTTATGTTGGCTTGTATGTTGCTAGGTAAAGGAAACGAGAGAACACTACAAAAAGTAATAAATACCAGAGTTCCTTAAATCTTGTTTACTTTCTGATCTTGCTGCTGCCTTCTTGACCCCTGAAGCAAGGATTACCAAGAGCAGTGCAGGGGTGAACTAGTTTTTAATCTACTGTATTTCACGGTGAATTACATTCAATGCAGAGCCACCGACAAGTAAACAAACAGCTGGAACTCATGTGGCCCAAATGGTTACAGATACTCTCTGCTTGCCTAGGTTCTTGCTGGTAAAAAGCATGACCCTATACATGACAATATTAGCAGATATGCCACCAACCGTTATTAGCAATTATTGGCTAATATCTAGTTAATACCATGTCAGTAATTATGATGGGCGCTGTAAGGTATTTACTGGGTTTGCAGCATGTGTGTGTGCCCTGTGTTACTTTTCTGTATACCTTAAAAAGGTTGTAATGGTGGCTCTTTTTTCACATGGAATGATTGAGGAAAAGGATTATTTGCATTTCTGCTTCATCACAGATTCATAAAAAAGTCACGATTCCATCTCAAACATGTTAATAGAAAAAGTAAGACCAATAAATAAAAATGGGCTTTGAGTAAGGTGTTTTAGCCGGTAACTCAACAAATGCACGGGGGCCTACCTCCTTCTGTTCGGCTCCAGCTTGGTTTCCGGTGCGGCCGGAAAAAGTCATCCGTCATCCTTCAAGGCATGAGGCATAGCAGAAGTCATCTTTGGCTAGAGTGTTATTGGTAGACAAGGGAATGTGACACAGAAAATGTTGCTTTTTGGGGCCTTAAAGCAAGTGGAGATGAGAGTTTGACCCCTATTTTGGGATTCACAACCCCAGTGGAACTTTTTCTTGAGCTGTCTGTGAACAAAGGGCTGCATGTTTACTGTGTAGCCAAGGTATGATTCCTGCAAAAAAAAGAACTCATTTTGTAAAAGCATTTTTGTGGCCTTATGCTAGAGCTCCCGACCTAGGGAACTAGACTAAAATTCTGGCCTCACTCAACATCCTGTGATTCTGGGAAATCACTCAGGGTCTGATTACGACATTGGCGGTCCCACAACAGGACCGCCAATGCTGCGGGGAGGACGCCACTGGCATGCCCGTGGCATTCCACCGGTCATATTACAATGTTCCCGCGGGGCTGTCCAGTGGGGACATTGTATTATGATGTTCCTGTGGCTGACTGGTGGGAACAGTGCTACGGTATTGACCTCAACTCCCTTAAGGGAGCCGAGGCCGAAACCATAGCACACCCAGTATCCCCTGTGGCCACTGGCACTGGCTTTCTGCCAGACTTTTCATGGCTGGGTGACCACCAAGGAAAGGCTGACAGAAAGCTGAGTTCTAATTAGCATAACAGTGCTAACTTCCGCATCCCATGGCTGAGTACATCTCCGACCACCGTCGGACCATTGGGAACAATGTTCCTGGCAGTGACAGTGGTTTGTAGGCAGTCCCGTCTGCTAAAGTTGTAATGTGGCGGTGGGACCGCCAGGAGTGTGGCAGTCCCACTGCCATGGCAAGTGTGGGGGTCTAAAGATCGTACAATCACAACAAATAAAATTATTATTCTTTTTTTTAGTGCAAGCCATCTCTGGTCCACAGTTGTGGTTGCTTCACTAGGCCAGCGCACTGCATCAGCATATTTCTTCACCCGCCAGCGTTATTGAGTTTAGGTAGTGAAAGGTTTCTTGTGTTGACTTAACTCGTAAGCATTTAGCTTCTCTAAACCTTCTTCCTTTCTAAATAACACTCAAGTAATTTGGGTCCAGATGTATCAAAGGATTTGGCATTCGCAAACGGTGCGAATTGGTGATTTCTACCGTTTGTGAATGCAAAATAGCCTTTTACGATGTATGAAAGGCATCACAGTGCCATTTTAGGGAATCACAATTTTTTTGTGATTCCCTAAAATTACAACTTTGACTAGGGAATCGTGATTTGTGTTAAATAGGAAATCACATATAGGGAATTCCTTTTGCAATTCCATATGAACATGTATCAAGCATTACCTAAATGCAAATTGGGCATTTAGTAAATGTAATTACCACCAACTCCAAATTGGTGGTAACCATGTGCATTTTTAAAAAATGCATTAAAATGCATTTTTTAAAGTGCCATGTAGAGCACACATGCCCCAAGGCCATGTGTGCACTTTACATGTGCACAATTGTTTTGGAGGGGTGCATCAAAGGGGGCCTTAGGCTCTCAGCACCCTTGGTTTTGCATTTCCTAATTTCCAAATTCCTAAAAGGAATTTGCAAATTAGGAAATGGAAAACCATTCGCACTTCTGGGCCTTCAGGACCATAGGCACGAATGAAGTCTCATTCCCTAATAGCGATTGCGAATTTTAAGTAATTGCCATTAGGGAATAACTATTTTGTTACATTTCATTTTGCATTACCTAAATAGTGATTACCTAAAAATCACTATTTGGGAATCGCAAAATGGAACTTTGATACATCTGGCCCTTGGTCTCTGAGTTATACTCATATGTAACAAACATTCCAACCCCGACGCACAAAAACACTGAAGCCACTATTCTGCATCAGTGTGCACACATTATTTACTATGTGAAAGGTTTCGAAGAAGTATGGTAAGTGCTTTGGAAAATAAATCACAGCGTATAAACCAGTGCCACTTGAGTTATGAATCTCAGAATTCACACAGAGGCGTTCTCCAAGCAAGGGAATTCTGAGTAAGACACATGAAAGTCCTTCAGGTGCAGATAGTGACACGTGGATCATAGGTGCTGACATGGCTGCTGCCGTGGAAAGAAAGAGGCGCTTTCATTCTCAAATGCATCCTTACAATTGCCAGGCTGTTGGCAGCAACTCTGTTCATGCCAGTCAAGGAGTTGAAAAATACCTTTACTGTGACTCGCAGGGGGTTGATATTAAGAGTAAGAGGTGAAAGGTTGCAACTTCACAAATTCTTCATTATATAATGTTTCCTTTTGCACCAAGGCATTGGGAGCGTGAAAAGTATTAGCCGGGTTTAGTAGAGCTTGGAAAACAATGACAGGGGGAATTATTTGACATAGAGGAAGAGGGTATATCCACATGTATTGCTGCATCTTATGAAACAATGAAAGAAATAGCTGTTATGCATGACTAAATTATGCGGCAGGATTGACAGAAATATAAATGCAAGGAAAAGAAAATTGCGTGGCAGATTATGCATTCACAACATTAGCGAACAGGGCCATCACCACGCTGGCCTTTATCATCTTCATGGCGGATGACATGGGCAACAACAGTATCCTTCCGGAACTCGTCAGCACAGAAACTGCAGAACATTAGGAGAGTTCAAGTCCAAGTCCAAGTTTAATACTGCAAGGAAAAGAAGGCTGTCATGTAAGAGCTCACCAACGAAAAATACAAGCTCATCTGATGTATTACATGCGGGCAGGGAACACAAATATTTAGATGTCAAAAACACCACTATGAGTACCAAAAAAAAAAAAAAAAATGAAACTTCAATGTTTTCACCATCACTATAAGTGATGTGTCAGTTATACGTCACATTATTTTATTTCGAGATAAAATAACACCTATTTCTGAAACTGTTGATCGCTCCTCTTAAATAAACACAGCAACACAGAGATGGTTTGCCAAAGAAATGGAAGTCATTGATTCCAGCTGTTGTTTTACCCTGCAGGAGTGAGCAGGATCAATCCTTTGCTCCACAGTGTCTACTCTTCAGCTACTGTGGCACCAGACTGCTAATGACAAGTGTGCAGGCACAGATGAATGCATTGACTGGCGCAGTGGTCGTTGCGAAGTTTTTAGCAGCCTGTCTTAATGGTTTTGGGTCAATATGGTCGCCTATATTTAAAGAAGCCATGAAAACTTGGGAAACACGGGTACATGGTAAAAGTGCGAAATGTGCCACACTTTCTGCAAGTAACTCTCTTTCTATTTGTGTGTGCAGAACAAGGACTTCCTACATATGACCCAATTCGTGGTTTCGTTCTGGAAGGAGCTCAGTAGGTTTGAACCCGAGACAACTTCCAGTTTTTTAGTTTTGAACTCTGGGTATTTGAACTTTTGATGAGCTGTAAACCAGAATAATGAATCCTCCCAGAATATAAATCTGAGTTATACGCGGCATCATGTAATGCCCACTTTAATATAAGACCAGCTGCCGGTTGATAGCTAAGGTAGGAGTTTCTGGGTAGGTTGCAGAAGATATGTATAGGGAGTGCTTGTGCACTGTAAATGTTGTTTGTGTGGATTCGCGTGAGGACGGGGTTTGTAGAGCTTTACTGTGTGAGGACAGGAATCTTTGTAGATGGAACAGAAGATGGGGAATGGAGAGAACCTGCCGGAAAGAGTTGTCAACCGCAAAGAACATTTCTGAGATCCTTTGAAGTGGGCGAGGCCCCCGTAAAAGGAAGTGGCAAAACAGATGCCTCGTTAAAGTACTGAGACAGTCCCTGCCTTCTTCTTGCTTCAGTCACACCCTGAGTTTTTTTTCTCACTCTCTCTTTCTCTCTCTCTCTCTCTCTCTCTCTCTATCCCCCACCCCCTTTTTTCATGTTCCTCTGTCAGGAAACTCCCAGCTTCACCCTAACTTTGCTGAACGTTAAGTGGCAAAAGACTTTAGCCTGACCAGTCTGAGGCCAATAAGCACATATTGGTAACTACTTTCAATCAGCTCCATTGATAGATCTCTAGAATCTAAATTGTTGTCAGTAAGGCTAAGATAAATACTGAGGAGAATCCTTGGTTAGTGTGCCACTATTCTCACGGCCCATGGTGAAGACACACAGCAGATTCTGGTGGGAATTACCTGAGCTACAGAGCCAGGATATTTGGTTGCTGACCTCTGTTCATGCAGGGCTACCTGTCCAAAATCCCTTGAGAAAAGCTGTAAATTGTCTGAATAAGGCGGAACTGTCTGCTGGAGAGAAGGAGATTACTGTTCTGCATCCCTGTAAGGTGAGCCTACATTGTGGCTTCATCAGCCGAGCTGCCTAGTGACTTGCAAAATGTACCAGGTACTTGGGACATAATTCCTGTGGAAGTTTCTGTGCCTATATATAAATAGATTATTAATGTGAAATATGAATATACATTTGTCTTTATATATGTACATTTATATGATGTTATTGCCTTTGAAAAACATTATATGTTGAGGTTCCTTTCTTTGGTAATGCTAACTAGGCCATCTTGTTTAAAGTGACGGAGTTAAGGGCTAGTTAGCATCGATTGGTAAAAATTGATGTCTTTTACTGTATGTTTACTGCTTATTATTTCTTCTGCACACAGTAATTTTTGTTTATGTCCAGATGACGTTGTTCTTGCAATTCTAAAATAAACGTTTTTCAACATAGTCTCTTTCGCTAGCTCGTTGTATTGCATTCAATCACAATGGTTAACTGTTGCATTGTAACCAGTTTGTTCTGCCATCTCTGGATGATTTCAGCTCCCTCTAGCCGAAGGAATATTCATGTGGTGAGTTAGTACTTTGATGGTAAGGTAATATGACATTCAATAAATCTGTGTCTACATTTTATTATTTTTGCTGACACCATGATAAATCTGCACATTCAATATATTCCTTTAAGAAGATTTCCTATATACACCCTCGGATTTGGGGGTGAGTCAAAAACCTCGGTGAGACCTTTCCGATGCTACTATGGATAATGTTCGATTTCTTACAGATTTTGTCACTCATTTATGATTTCTCTGTTGCACCTGTGAATTGTTTAATAAATCCCTCTGAAAATTCATTTTGAACTAAAACTCACATATTGTGTATTTTCTTACTTATTTGTATTTTTGAGATGTTGTGTGGTGTCTTGTCTTGGGACACATTGCCTCTTGAAATTGAGATATAACACCTCCTTGGCCCATTCACCCATATGGGTGTATGGTTGAGGTGTGTTTTGGGGCTTTAATAATTTAGGAATTCCACACGACAACACCCTTCTGGAGGAGCTGCATCTCCTTTGAGGTAGGAGGCCAACTCATTTAGTAGAAGTGTCTTGAAAAAGAACCCTGCAGGACGTCATCTAGAAAGGGAGATGTGAGCTGTGCAGCAATGACAAAGAGCTGTGACAATCTGGACTGGAGTTTTTACTGATAACAGTACTCCATCCTCTGGGGAAAATGGTGGAGCACTTGTGTGGAAATTTGAATTTTATGATGTGGCCCTCTTAGGGACCAAGTAACTTACTAGAAATAGCTCATGTGGACATAAGTACACAGTGCCATGCCCCAGATTGATGCTGAGTCAGAGAGACATTTCCACACCCTAAGGCCCTAATTTATACTTTTTGATGCAAAACTGCACTAACCCAGTTTTGCACCAAAAAGGTTAGCACCAGCTTGCACCATTTCTGTGCACCAGCTGGGGACCATATTTATGGAATGGTGCTAGCGTGAAAAAAAATGGCTTTAGTCGGGTGGGGCTGGAGGTACGGTAGAAGGGGGATTTGCACCAAAAAATGACAGGTTAGAGTAAAAAAAAATAACTCTAACCTGCCTAGAGTCATTTTCTGATGCAAAACCATCCATACCACATGACTCCTGTCTTAGAAAAGACAGGAGTCATGCCCACCACCACAATGGCCAGCACATGGGACCAGGGTCCCCTGGGCATGGCCATTACACCCACTGCCATGGCACTTTAAAAAAATAATAATAAACTTACCTATACTTACCTGGGATGGGGTCCCCCATCCTGTAGTGTTCCTCTGGTGTGGGTGGGGGTGTTCCTGGGCCCTGGGGAGGACACCTGTTCCACCATGGAAATAGGCCCACAGGTCCCCTAACGCCTGCCCTGACCCAGGCATTAAAAAATGGTGCAAAGCAAGCTTTGCACCATTTTTTGACCCCTCCTCACCCCGTGCATGATTTCTGCACGGGAGGATAAATAAGGCGCTAGGGCCTTAGAGTAATGTTTTTGCCTGGGACCGCCTACCTTGCATCTCATTGATGCAAGGTAGTTTTCCGCAGGCCAAAAAATGCCTTTAACTCCAATATTCGGGTACTACACATGTCTAGCGACAAAATATAAATATGGAGTTAAGTTTGCACCAGATTTGCGTAAAAAAAAATGACGCAAATCCGGCACAAACAGAGTATAAATAGGCCCCTAAGTCTCCCGGGATGGAGAACACAAGTAGTGAGGAGCAGGTGGACAACTGTTTTAAACCACACAGCTGGCGACTAGCTTGTCTGAATGCCATGAGGGTGTCTGACCCTATGTGTTTGTGGGATTAATTTTCTAGGCAACTATTGTTAACAAAATATGACAATTTTGCTGCACCACCAACACCACAGAGGCAGCGCAGAAGAAGGGAACGCATATAGCGTCAGCATACCTCAGTAATTGGGGTAAGGGAGAAAGAGGTAATCACCTATTACAGTCTGAGAATGGAGTCCATCATACTACTGTTATACCTGATTCCACCAAGACTATAGACAACAGTCAAAAGGGTCACCAACTTCCCAATCGCAGACAAAGCTTCTGGCCGTGTGTAGGAGCCTGGCCTGGCTTATAGTGGGTGCCTTGTGGTACTTACACCTTGTGCCAGGTCCAGTTATCCCTTATAAGTAGATTAGAGGAGTTCTAGCAGCTTATGCTGATAGAGGTAGCTATAACATAGCAGCTTAGGCTGAACTAGGAGACATGCAAAGCTCCTACTATACCACTTATATCACTTAGCACTATATCATAAGAAAACACAATACTCAGAGTTACTAAAAATAAAGGTACTTTATTTTAGTGGCAATGGTGGTCATTACAACCCTGGCGGATGGTGTTAAAGCGGCGGTAAGAACGCCAACAGGCCGGCGGTAAAACAATTGGAATTACGACCGTGGCGGAAACTGGCAACAAAGACAGCCACTTTAACACTCCGACCACCATGGTGGTACAGACAAACAGCTTGGCGGTCACCGCCAGCATACAGGCGGAAGACAAAGTACCGCCCACAGCATCACAACCTACCAATCCGCCACCTTTTCTCTGGCGGATTCACCGCGGACAAAAACACGGCGGAAACAGGACTGCGAAGGGAAAGCGCTCACCTCTACACACCCCACGAGGAATCCGGACGCCATGGAACCCGAGCTACACATCCTGCCAGCCCTCATCTTCTTGCTCCTCTACCAGGAGCACGAACGCCGGCGTCGAAGACAACGGTGAGTAATGCACCTACGACACAGGGGAGGGAAAAAACAGTGACACACACACGCAACACCCCCACCCCCACCCTCACCCACTACAACACACACACTAATACATATTTATACATTATAGTTACACACCCCAACCCCCCCGGAAGAATGCAAAGACAAAAGGAAATGAGTGTAACCATTGTAATATATTAAAATCAAGTACGCAAATATATATATATACACCATAAACAAAATATACACTAAGATTAGTAGTCCAGGTAGTGCTCCAATGAAGACCGTGAAACATTGGGCCCACAAGGTATGGGCAAGGCCCACACAAGATACCCGACCATGACGGAGAGAACACTGCAGGGGCATCAGAGAGCAGGAAAACAGGTACCTCAGGGGGAGGGAAAGGGGGGGCACCTCAGCCGGTTGAGTGCACAACGCCAAATCTACAAGAGGGCCACATACCCACTGTTCCATCCTGGAGAGTGCAAAGCCACAGTCTCTCAAGTCTCTACAGTGGGTGGGTTGCCCACTGTTCAATCCTGGGGAGTGCAAAGCCACAGTCTCTCAAGTGGATAACAGTCGCCACTGGTTCTGGAGGGGGCATGGTGCCCAGAGTGTTTCATCCTGCTAAGGACAGAGGCAGTGGATGACAGTCTCCACTGGTTCTGGAGGGGGCATGGTGCTCAGAGTGCTTCATCCTGCTAAGGACAGAGGTGGTGTATGACAGTCTCCACTGGTTCTGGAGGGGGCATGGTGCTCAGAGTGCTTCATCCTGCTAAGGGCTGAGGTAGTGGATGTGAATCTCCAATGGTTCTGGACGGGGCATGGAGCCCAGAGAGCTTCATCCTGCTAAGGACAGAGGTAGTGGATGACAGTCTCCACTGGTTCTGGAGGGGGTATGGGGCCCAGAGTGCTTCATCCTGCTAAGGACAGAGGTAGTGGATGACAGTCTCCACTGGTTCTGGAGGGGGCATGGTGCCCAGAGTGCTTCATCCTGCTAAGGACTGAGGTAGTGGATGTGAATCTTCACTGGTTCTGGAGGGGGCATGGTGCCCAGAGTGCTTCATCCTGCTAAGGACTGAGGTAGTGGATGTGAATCTCCACTGGTTCTGGAGGGGGCATGGTGCCCAGAGTGCTTCATCCTGCTAAGGACAGAGTTAGTGGATGACAGTCTCCACTGGTTCTGGAGGGGGCATGGTGCCCAGAGTGCTTCATCCTGCTAAGGACAGAGGTAGTGGATGACAGTCTCCACTGGTTTTGGAGGGGGCATGGTGCCCAGAGTGCTTCATCCTGCTAAGGACAGAGGTAGTGGATTACAGTCTCCACTGGTTCTGGAGGGGGCATGGTGACCAGAGTGCATCATTCAACCCGTGACGGACTCAGTTGCGTCAGTGCCCTTGCCGCTCATGGGCCAGCGGTGCTTGATATAGCAGTGGCCTGTTCAGCGGTGCTTGAGACGGCGGTGCGTGCAGCGGTGCTTGAGATGGCGGTGCCCTGTTCAGCGGTGCTTGAGACGGCGGTGCCCTGTTCAGCGGTGTTTGAGATGGCGGTGCCCTGTTCAGCGGTGCTTGAGATAGTGTCCTGTTCAGCGGTGCTTGAGATGGCGGTACCCTGTGCAGCGGTGCTTGAGATGGCAGTGCCCTGTGCAGCGGTGCTTGAGATGGCGGTGCCCTGTACTGCGGTGGGTGAGATGGCGTTGCTCTGTGCAGCGGTGCGTGAGATGGCGGTGCCCTGTTCCAGCGGTGCGTGAGATGGCGGTGCCCTGTGCAGTGGTACTTGAGATGGCGGTGCCCTGTGCAGCGGTGCTTGAGATGGCGGTGACCTGTTCAGCGGTGCTTGAGGCAGCGGTCTCCATTGCACGGACTCAGTTGCTGGCAGTCCTTCATGGCCCAGCAGGGCTTTTGCTGGTGGTCCTTCATGGCCCAGCGGGGCTTTTGCTAGCGGTCCTTCATGGCCCAGCGGGGCTTGTGCTGGCGGGCCTGTCCTGCGCAGCTGGGCTTGTGCTGGCGGGCCTGTCCTGGGCAGCTGGGCTTGTGCTGTCGGGCCTGTCCTAGGCAGCTGGGCTTGTGCTGGCGGGCCTGTCCTAGGCAGCGGGGCTTGTGCTGGCGGTCCTGTCCTGGGCAGCTGGGCTTGTGCTGGCGGTCCTGTCCTGGGCAGCTGGGCTTGTGCTGGCGGGCTCCTCCTGGGCAGCTGGGCTTGTGCTGGCAGGCCTGTCCTTTGCAGCTGGGCTTGTGCTGGAGGTCCTGTCCTGGGCAGCTGGGTTTGTTCTGGCGGTCCTGTCCTGGGTAGCTGGGCTTGTGCTGGCTGGCCCCTCCTGGGCAGCTGGGCTTGTGCTGGCGGTCCTGTCCTGGGCAGCTGGGCTTGTGCTGGCGGTCCTGTCCTGGGCAGCTGGGCTTGTGCTGGCGGGCCTGTCCTGGGCAGCTGGGCTTGTGCTGGAGGTGGCCTCCTGGGCAGCGGGGATGATGGTGGTCTTCTCCGCCGTGCTGCACATCCCAGACTTGCCGGGTTTCTTGTGGCCCTTCCCCATCTTGGAAGGTGTCACAGCTGACTGCACACTCCCACGGACCCTTGGGAGCGGCTTTGGTGGCTGGAGTCTTCCCCCTCTCCTGCCGGGCACTGGCCAACTTCTGATGCTTCACAGGTGGGGGACTGTCTGTGCTGTGGCTCCGTGCCACACTGGCTGCCCTGGTGGCCGGTGCACTCCAGATTCCGGTGACTACAGGCACTACTGGTCCCGGAGATGTTGTGGCTGAGGTGATAGTTCGGGACCTATGAGACGGACGGAGTGGGGGAGGTGTGGGAAAGAGGTCAAGGTTGGACAAGAAACATTTTTTGGACACACTGGGACGGGTAGCTGGAGGGGGTTTGGAAGTAGAGGAAGAGGTGGTGGTTGTAGGAGGTGTACGTTTGGTGACTTTGGGTGAAGGTGCATGCGCTGGAGGCTGTCGTGAGGTGGATGGCTGTTGGGTGGGTGTGTGCCTGCGTTTGTGTATCTTGGGAGGGGGCGGCACAGACACACTGGGAGAGGACACAGGGGACGTGTGAATTGTAGTGGGGGTGGTGACTGCACGTGAGCGGGGTGTGGTGGTGGGTGTGCTGGAGAGGGACGTAGTGGCTGTAGAGGTAGTGCATGCAGGTGTGAGTGTAGACGAGACTGAGAGGGAGGAGGGATACGAGGAGGGGGACACAGTGGAGGCAGTGGATGTTGGTGTGTCTGCATGTGTGTGATGCTTTCGTGAGTGCCTGTGGGAAGTGTGGTGCTTATGTTTGCCTGAGCTTCCCTTGTGTGTTGAGGTGTGTGCATGCTGGTCTGTAGGTGTGCTTGGGATAGGCTGAGGTACAGGGGATTGGGTCGGGGTGGAGGAAGTTGGAGGGGGGAGGCTAGACACAGGGACAATGGCTGCCATCAGTGCTGAGGCCAGAGTCTGAAAAGCTCGCTGAAGGGCTGCCTGACCAGAATGAATGCCCTCCAGGAATGCATAGGTTTGTTGCAACTGCCTTTCTACACCCTGGATGGCATTCAAAATGGGAGAATGCCCAACAGTGAGGGTCCTGAGGAGGTCAATGGCCTCCTCACTGAGGGCAGCAGGGGTGACTGGGGCAGGGCCTGAGGTCCCTGGGGCGAAGGTGATGCCCACCCTCCCGGGTGAGCGGGCACGGGGCGAAGGCTGAGGGGCTGCTGGGAGGGCGGTGCTGGAAAGGGGGGTGGCAGCTGTACTTGTAGATGGGGGTGGCAGAGATGTTGCCGCCACCACAAGGGAGCTCCCATCAGAGGACGAGTCCGTGTCACTGGTCTCAGCTCCTGTCCCCACAGTGGAGCTCCCCTCGCCCTCCGTCCCACTGGTGAACTCCGAGTCCGTTGTGTGGCCCACCATGGCCATGTGGGATGCAGCCCCCTGGTGCTCCGGTGCCACTGCTCCTCCGCCTGATGATGCTAATGCACACAAGAACAGGGAGACCACAAAAAGGGGGGAACGACAGAAGAAAGACATGTTGAGTGCATGCATTACCGCTACTGTTGGCAGACACGACGGACACAGAAGCCCCCTGCACTACGCCGCGCTCTTGGGCTCCACTGTTCAATTCCTGGGAAATGGCCTACAAGGCTATGGATGACATCTGCACACACAGATGACACAGGGGCATGACTAGGTATAGTTGTCACTCTACAGAGGTAGGGTGCCACATGGCCTGCCTTACGGAGGGGCCTGCCTAGGGAACTCGCTCTGGCCTAGGGAAACCCATAGCCCACCTCCCCCACCCAGACCCCTCCACTGCGCGCAAAGTCAGCAGAATGAGAGTGTGCTCACCCCCTTGTGGCTGCTGTGATGCCCTCAAGTGCCCATCCAATTCTGGGTAGGCCACCGCCAGGATCCTGAACATCAGGTGGTCATGGTGCGACGGGCACCCCTCCCACGTTGGGAGGCCATCCCCAGCTGAGCCTCCGCCGTCTTCTTGCTCCAGCAGCGAATGTCCTCCCATCTTTTCCGGCAGTGGGTGCTCCGTCTATGGTAGACCCCCAGGGTCCAGACATCCTTGGCGATGGCACGCCAAATATATTTTTTCTGGTGGCCGCTGACCTACATGAAGCATACAGGGGAAAAAGAGAAGTTATTACCAACTGCACCGTCAAACTGATTGGCCCCCATCCCTAGCCTTGCCATGTGGCACATGCATTCACCGTCTTTCATGCACGCAGCACTCTCCCCCTTCCTTCTTACACCCAGCCCTCTCCACACAGGCATAGCCCATACAACATGCTCCCTGTGTACTTACCTGTTTGTCTGGAGGACCGTAGAGTAGCGTGTACTGGGGTAGGACCCCATCCATGAGTTTCTCCAAATTCTCCGATGTGAAGGCAGGGGCCCTTTCCCCAGACACTCGAGCCATTGTCTCTTCCAGACCGAGGTCACAGCAGCACTTGCAGTGTAGGTCCTCTCCTGTCGAAGATCAGGTATTGAGTGATGGAACAGATAGAAAATGGCGGTCACGTCTGCGGCGGTACGTACCGTCACCGCTGGCGTACATCATCATTGGCTCCTGGGACCCATAGGATCCAATGTTAACCAATGTAGCATTGCGCCGGGGTCTTAGACCGCCTACCGCGACAGTTGTACAACGCCAGCGCAGTTACCTCACATCCCATTGTCCCACTTTACAGGTCAGGCAGCCGCCATTTCAGGGGCCCACATGTCTTCATTTTCAACTGCGTCACACATACCTACGCCTATACTCAACACACATACAGGCCACCTTTTGTGTATGAATGGTGTTCTGTGTAAACTGTGGGTACGTACCTCTGAGTTTTTGGACTCTGTGCTCGCTGTTGTCCTTCATAGGCACCGTCCGCTGGGACATGTGAGGAGATGGTGGCATCCTCCGGTGTACTGACCGTTGGTGGACCTGTCGACAATGGAGGAGCGACATGTGATTGTCACATACAGGCTTGACTGTGCCATAATCCAGGAACTGTGTACCCAGTTGGAGCCAGACCTGATGTCAGCGATCCGCCATCCCACAGGAATCCCCCCTCAAGTGCAGGTGCTGTCAGTACTCCATTTCCTTGCAAGTGGGTCTTTTCAAACAACAGTGGCCATAGCATCAGGGATGTCCCAGCCTCTGTTTTCCAAAGTATTGTCAAGAGTGTTGTCTGCCCTTCTTAAACACATGCAGAGCTACATCGTTTTTCCTTAGGTGGAGGATTTGCCTACAGTGAAAGGTGATTTGTATGCCCTGGGACACATCCCCAACATCATAGGAGTGAACAGGTGTACAGAAACCAGAAGAGTTATCATTCTATGAATGTACAGATGGTATGTTTGGCAGACCAGTAAATCTCCCATGTGAATGCCATGTTCCCTGGCTCAGTGCATGAGGCCTACATCCTGCGGAATAGCAGCATCCCTTATGTGATGGGTCAACTCCAGAGGCACCGTGTGTGGCTATTAGGTGAGCACCTGGAAGCTAGTCAGTGGGAATGGTTGTCAGGGTATGGGGATATCCCTACAGGTTAGTGTGTGTCTAACAGTTGTCCCTCGCCATTTGCAGGTGACTCTGGGTACCCCAACCTGTCATGGCTACTGACCCCAGTGAGGAATCCCAGGACAAGGGCAGAGGAACGCTATAATGAGGCCCATGGGCGAACTAGCAGGGTGATCGAGCAGACCTTCGGCCTCCTGAAGGCCAGGTTCCGGTGCCTCCATATGACAGGTGGATCCCTATTCTACTCACCAAAGAAGGTGTGCCAGATCATCGTGGCCTGCTGTATGCTTCATAACTTGGCTTAGCGACGACAGGTGCCTTTTCTGCAGGAGGATGGTCCAGATGGCGGTGTTGTGGCAGCTGTGGAGCCTGTGAACAGTGAAGACGAGGAAGCAGAGGAAGAAGGCATGAACAACAGGGACTCAATGATCCAGCAATATTTCCAGTGCAACACAGGTAAGAGTACAGACCTGCTACTACATGTACTTTAACACTACTACCTCTCTACTGTCTGTCATTTTCACCCAGTGAATGGTCACTGAGTTGTCACTTTCCCTTACGATTTCACAGATGTGGGTCCCACTGTGTGACATCTGCTTAGATTCCTCATGGACTAGAGCTGTGTGACATAGGTATGTTGACATTACGATTGAAAGAGCATTTTGTCACTGTAATTGCTAATACACTATTTCGAAATCACAGACAGACTCCAGATTGTTTTGTGTTTTAAGTGTGTTTATTTAAGTGCTCAATATTGGAGGGGGTAGTGAAATGGTGAGGGGCAATGGCGGAGGAATGTCCATGGCAGAGTCCAGTCTATTAGTCTCACAGGTGCATTGCCCACAGGGGCATAGGAAGTGGAGCTGGGGCAGTTTAAGTATGGACAGGGTGACAAAGTGGGACAGTAGGATGACAATCAGGGTGGTCTCATTTCTTGGCGGGGGTCTTGGCATTGTGCTCTGTCTTGTTCCTGGATCTCAGGGACTGTTTGCGGGGTGGTTCTCCCTCTGCAGGGGGTTGGGTGCTGGTGTGGTGGTCCTGTGGCGGGGCGTCCTGTCCACTAGCACTGGCAGAGGTGGTGGGCAGTTCATCGTCCATGCTAGTGTCAGGGGCCCCTGGTAGTGCCACAGTGTCCCTCCTGGTGTTGACGAGTTCCTTAAGCACCCCTACGATGGTGCCCAGGGTGGAGCTGATGGTTCTGAGTTCCTCCCTGAAGCCCATATACTGTTCCTCCTGCAGGCTCTGGGTGTCCTGAAACTTGGCCAGTACCGTTGCCATCATCACCTGGGAGTGGTGGTAGGCTCCCATGATGGAGGAGAGGGCCTCGTGGAGAGTGGGTTCCCTTGGCCTGTCCGCCCCCTGTCGCACAGCTGCCCTCCCAGTTCACCTGTGTTCCTGTGCCTCTGTCCCCTGGACTGTGTGCCCACTACCACTGCCCCCAGGTCCCTGTTGTTGTTGGGGTGGTGGGTTAGCCTGGATTCCCTGTAGTGGTGGACAGACAGCTGATTGACGTTTCCTGGGGACGGAGGTATGGGCCCGCTGGGTGGGTGCTGTGCTGGTGTTTCCAGAGGGGGGAAGTTCTGTGGTGGGCTGTGACTGGGTGAGGGCAACCGACTGTCCAGAGGTCCCCGATGGACCCGGCTGGTCATCTAGATCCAGTTGGACAGAGCTGCTGTCATCACTGTGGGCCTCTTCTGTTGGTGGTGTGGACATGTGTGGACCCTCCTGTCCGGTGACGTTGGGTAAGGGTCCTGCAGGGGTATAAAAGGATGGTTATTACATCTGTGTGTGTCATGGTGTGCAATAGGTGGGTGACCGTGTACCACAGTGCTTGCATTCCTGTGTGGGACCTTGTGTGATGATGGTTTAGGGGGTTGTATGGGTATGTGCAGTGGGCATGCTTTAGTGATGGGTGTCCATGCTTTGTTGTTGCATGCAGGATTTGGTGTTGGGATGGGTGGGTTGTGATAGTGGAACATATGTGAGGATTTGGAGTGATGGGGGTGAGGGTGAGGGTTGGGGTATGTGCTGGCATGCAGGTAGGGTGGGGGATGTAATAGTTAAGATTTGTCTTACCAGAGTCCATTCCTCCACCTACTCCTGCAAGGCCCTCAGGATGCAGAATCGCCAATACCTGCTCCTCCCATGTTGTTAGTTGTGGGGGAGGAGGTGGGGGTCCGCCGCCAGTCCGCTGAACCGCCAGGTGGTGTCTTGAGACCACGGAACGCACCTTCCCCCGTAGGTCATTCCACCTCTTCCTGATGTCCTCCCGATTTCTTGGGTGCTGTCCCACTGCATTGACCCTGTCCACTATTCTTCGCTATAGCTCCATCTTCCTTGCAATTGAGGTGTGCTGCACCTGTGCTCCGAATAGCTGTGGCTCTACCCGGACCATTTCCTCCACCATGACCCTGAGCTCCTCCGCCGAGAACCTGGGGTGTCTTTGCCGTGCCATGGGGTGGTGTAGGTGATGTGTGGGGTGGAGTGTGTGGTGATAAGTGTGCTGATATGTAGTGGTGTGTTGTGTGAGGTGTGTGGAAGTTCTGTGGGTGATGGTGTTGTGTGCCTGTGGATGCTGTTGTTCTTGCTGGTGCTTTCTCTCTCTGGCCCTCTTTCAGAATTTTTGGTAGTAGGTGTTTGTGGGTGATGTGGGTGTGTGTTTTATATTGTAATTGGTGTGTGGGAATGGTGTGTGTATGTGTATCAGGTGTGTGTATTTTGAATTGTCCAATGTGGCTGTGTTTTGTATGTGTGTGTGTTTTTTGAGCGCAGTGGTGTGTATCGCCAATGGAATACCGATTTTGAAAAACCGCCACGTGGATTCGTGTGTCGTGATAGTGTGGGCTTATTTCTGTTGGCGTGACGATGGAGGTTTTGGTTTCGCCAATTTACCACTGACCTTTGGTTTGGCTGACTTGTGTGGGTGTCTGAATTTTGGCGGATTCCGGGCTGTGGGTCATAATAACTGTGGCGGAATTCCGCGGCCGCGGCGGAGTGTTGGCGGTCTTCTGCACGGCAGTAAGCGGCTTTTACCGCCAATGTTGTAATGAGGGCCAAAGTGTCTTAAGTCTTTTAAAAGCAAAGTCCCTTTCACGCATAAAGTACCTGGTTTGCGTGAAAAATCTCCATAAAGGGTCGCAGAGGAGGAGAAGCGTGGAAACAAGAGGGGGCGCAACGATTTCTCAGGCCGCACACGGCTATTCGTCATTTAGTTTCCACGCAGTGATGGCTGTGTGTTGATTTCCGGTGCTTGGTCGTAGATCCTCTTTGGGTTGCGGGGTATTCAGACACCCTGGGGACAGTACGTAGATTTCCTGCGCTGGCAGGACGAAGTCACAGGAGCTGCGTCGATCCGGTGGGCGTTGCATCAAATTTTCTACCACACGGCTGGTGCTGCGTTGAATCCTCTCTGGAAGTCGGGCTGTGTTGTTCCTTCTCGGCTATGCATCCATCCAGTTGGCTATGCGTCAAATTATCGGTCGCTATACTGGCGCTGCATCGATCTTCTTGTTGCTCAGTCGGGCTGAGTCATTCTGGTTCGGTGTGCAGTGAAATTTTCACCGCAGTGCTGGCTGTGTGTCGTTTCTGGCAGGCTGTGCATCAAATTTTGCTGCACAAGGAGTCCTTCTTGAAGAGATGAAGTCTTTTTGGTCTTCACACTTCAGGGAACAGAAGGCAAACTCTATCCAAGCCCTTGGAGAGCACTTCTTCAACTCAGCTAGAGAGCAGCAAGGCAGCAGGGCTACAGCAAGGCAACAGTCCTTTACAGAAAGCAGTCAGGTGAGTCCTTTGGGCAGCCAGGCGGTTCTTCTTGGCAGGATGCAGGTTCTGGTTACAAGTTTCTTCTCCAGGAAGTGTCTGAGTTGGTAGAGGCAGAGCCCTGTTTATATACCCAAATGTGCCTTTGAAGTGAGGAAGATTTCAAAGAGTGGCTTAGGAGTGCACCAGGTCCCCTTTCAGTTCAATCCTGTCTGCCAGGGTCCCAGCAGGGGGTGTGGCAATCCTTTGTGTGAGAGCAGGCCCTCCACCCTCTCAGCCCAGGAAGACCCATTCAAAATGCAGATGTATGCAAGTGAGGCTGAGTATCCTGTGTTTGGGGTGTGTCTGAGTGAATGCACAAGGAGCTGTCAACTAAACCCAGCCAGACATGGATTGTAAGGCACAGAAAGATTTAAGTGCAGAGAAATGCTTACTTTCTAAAAGTGGCATTTGTAAAATAGTAATATTAAATCCAACTTCACCAGTCAGCAGAATTAAATATCACCATTCTGGCCATTCTAAATATCACCTTCCTACTCCTTTCAGATGAGCAGCTACCACTCAAACAATGTATGAGGGCATCCCCAATGTTAGCCTATGAAGGGAGCAGGCCTCACAGCAGTGTAAAAATGAATTTAAGAGTTGTACACCATCAGGACATGTCAACTACATAGGTACATGTCCTGTCTTTTGCCAACACAGCACCCTGCCCAATGGGCTACCTAGGGCATACATTAGGGGTATCTTATATGTAGAAGAATTTGAGTTTTAGGCTTGGCAAGTACTTTTAAATGTCAAGTCGAATTGACAGTGAAATTGCACACACAGGCCTTGCAATGGCAGGCCTGAGACAAGGTTCAGGGGCTACTTAAGTGGGTGGTACAATCAGTGCTGCAGGCCCACTAGTAGCATTTAATCTACAGGCCCTGGGCACACATAGTGCACTCTACTAGGGACTTATAAGTAAATTAAATAGTCCAATTGGGTATAATCCAATGTTACCATGTGTAAAGGGAGAGGGCATATGCACTTTAGCACTGGTTAGCAGTGGTAAAGTGTGCAGAGTCTTAAAACCAGCAAAAACAGTATCTAAAAAGTGGAGGGAGGCAGGCAAAAAGTTAGGGGTGACCACCCTAAGGCTGTCAGGTCTAACAAGAGATACTCAACAGAACATGCTCAAGTAATCATCTCATTCATCTCAGGCCGCACTCAGAAAATCCACCTTCCTCTGTTCTCCTCCACACTCAAGACGATTACCTGCAGAGTACCCCAAGGAGCCACTCTCTGCCCCACCCTCTTCACCTCCAATATGACCCCCCCCTCAGATATTCTTATTTCCCACAGACTCAACATAGTCTCCTGTGCAAATGACACCAAACTGATCCTCTCGCTCACTGAGGACCCCCTCAATGCCAAAATCAACTTCTGCAATGCCATGACCAATGTAGCAACATGAATGTAAGACAGCTACCTCAAATTAAACACCAACAAAGCAGACGTTCTAATCTTTGGGAGGAATAACTCCACATGGGACCATAGCTGGTGGCCAGCACAACTCAGTCCAACTCTCACCCCATCAGACCATCCAAAAAGCCTCAGCATCATCCTTGACAGCCAACTGTCCATGAACCGACAAGTAAACTCATTCGCCTCCTCCTGCTTCTACATCCTCAAAATGCTCTGCCGAATCTTCAAATGGATCTCCACTGACACCAGAAAAATCGTCACACATGCACTGATCACCAGCTGCCTCGACTCCTGCAATGCTCTCTATGCCAGACTCTCACCCCAGCTACTCAAAAAACTCTAGACTCTACAAAACACCACAGCCAGACTCATCCTGAACCTCCCCAAATGCTCCCGCATCATCCCATACCTCAGAGACCTCCACTAGTTCCCGATCCAAAGGAGATGCCAGTTCAGGATCCTCACTCTAACATACAAAGCACTACACAACCAAGCACCATCCTACATCAACCACAATCTCAGCTTCCATGTCCCCGCAAGGCAACTGCACTCCTCTGCTCACAAACTCACACACACCTCCAGCATCCACCGCACCCGCAGGAGGATCTGCTCCTTCTCCTACATTGCAGCTAAATCCTGGAACAACCTGATGCTCCACCTCTGGACAGCTCTCTCCTTGGCAGATTTCAGAAGTAAACTCAAGACATGGCTCTTTGATGGAGACACGGCACTCACAGAACCCAGAAACCCTTAGGGTTGACAGTGTTGCTCTATTCAAATGTTTGATTGATTGATATGTGTACATACACCCTCTGATTACCCAGTTTTGGGTCCTTGTACCATGATTGGGGTCTCACCTCACATGGTGATGCTGGTGTAATTAGTGCCAGGTGCCTTCATATGAATCGCACATCAGTAGGCCCACCCACGTCAGCCTGGGTAGCTCCATGGGTCCTTTCATTTGTGATGGATAAGTGGTTCTTGATATCCCTTGTCAAGTCCCTGTTTGAAATCATCAAACTTTTACATGTGGCACCATGAGACATTCCATCCAGGCATGTGCTACCTGTTCCCACAGTCCACATGACATGTAGGTTACAGTCCCCCTATGGGCTGTTCTCTGCCTTCCCTTCCCAGGTGTGCCACAAGCGGTGCACAGTCAGATCCAGTAGTGCATGTGTATTTGTGCAGCTGCAATGCAGTACACATGTCTATTCCTACCTCCTCAGTATGCACACTCTTCTCATTCAAACTGGATGTAATTTTGCCATGCGCAGTCAGAACCTACCATGCAGAGCAGTGGCAGTGGCCCGCCATTCCCACACATCATCATTAGTTTGTACACACATGGTCCTCTTACACTCATCACAAATTGATTATTTGCGAAGAGTTTCTGTGGTCCCTTTCATGGCAACTGACACCTGTGTGCACTCACCCTGTTCACCATGTCAGCTGAGAGCAATATAGTTTAATGCAGGTGTCTCTTGCCATGTCTCTATGTATGAATCCCTCCCATCCCCCACACCTGGTCCTCCCTCTCAGATGAGTTGTTTCTCCTGTGACACGGCCATTCCATTTTGAGGATTAAAATTCTAGATTAGTGTGCATAGGCCCAAGTGAGACCCAGTAGCTACATGGTGCAAGGTGTCCTGCATTGTAACAGTCGGGTTGTGAAAGTTATCAGTGTGTATGCTGTGTGTATTGTTTCAGACCATGTTTTTGCTGTGTATTCTGGGAGTTGTAGGTGTAATGAGTATTGTTGTACATTGTACTGCAAGTGGCAGGATACAAAGTAACCTTATGGCCTTGCCTAGTTGGCACATTGCCCCCCCACTGTGACTTACCTGTGGTTCCTGTTGATTGCAATATGCCGCACTGGCCTGTCCTGGGACTCCTGCCACCAACTCCCCAGGGATGACGGCTGCCACTATCTCCTCCAACTCATCCAGGTGCTCCTGAGGCACTGAACTTCCACCTCCGGTCTGCAATTCTGCCTTGCGTTTGCTCGCAAGTTTCTCCTTTGTTCTGTGTGTGCAATTGTGCCAGTGCTTTTTGCAGTCGATCACTGTTCTCTTGACTTCTGCCACACTGTTGACTTTGTCCACAATGAACTGCCATATGGCCTCTTTCCTCCCTAATGGCAATTTTGAGGTGACAAATAGCTGGTGTTGGTGCTCCATTCACCTGAGTGATCAAGATGTTATTTTCCTCCTCATTACACTTGCACTTCCTCTTCCCCTTCTCCTGGGAGTCTATCTCGACATCCTGGCTGATACTGGGATTGTTGGGGTTGTCCCGGGGTCTCTGGTGTTCTGGGTTCTCAATGTTTGCTTCTGGAGTGTCCCCTGTTATGTTTGTTTTTCAAGTCCATCATTTTTTACGCTTTCAGGGCTCAACAGCGACACTCGGACGGTTTGTGTCCAATTACATGCCGCACTTCAGTCTAGTATCACTTTTGCAGCAGTAGCCTCATTTTTACTTCCAAAAGGGAGCAAAGACTAGTGTCATTTTTTTGATGCAGCTCATATCCTAATGCCATGGTGCGCCATTTTGTAAATATAGTGCAAGAATGGCATTCGGATCTGTCGTACCACAGAGTAAAATCTTTTAGTGCATCACTGCATTGCACCGGCAATATGTCATTTTTTGTAAATGAGGCCCTAAGTTTTGTGTCTCAGGTGAGGGGTGCTTTGTTAATTTTTAAATGCATTAAGTCTATCCAAAGGTTGTTTATGTGTCTCTAAGCAGAGGCTTTAGGTTAATATATCAATGTTGTTAAAACCTGTATGTCTTGCTTGTGAATCTGAATGCATTGTCAAAGGCAAGGGGCCTTTCTTATTGATGGGTAATTACCTTGGTGACGACTGCAGGCCTACCTGAATTGATTGGGAAGAGTTCATGTAATTGCACCAAGCCTAGTTAGTGGTATGTATTGGCATGTATATCAAAAACCTTGCTGTAATGCGACAGAGAGCTGTAGTTACATGACAGGTTACAAGAAACAATTCTCATAAAGTGGGAATTACAAACACACATTGTGCATACTTGTAGGCACAGAGAGATTATATGATTTGCCCAGAATCACATGTTGTTGGATATAGCGCCGTGACTAGGATTCAAAGTTAGGTTTTCAGGTTGCAAAGGCGGTAGCTGAAGTCACAGTGATAAAGCTTCTCCTTAAGTAGCTTTGCATATGTTAGGCCCGTCAGGATGCAAACTGTAACATGGTACCCAAATGACAACTGAAACAGATAGGATTTAGGTGGTTTGTTTTCCACTGTGGCATTTCTTAAGGGTACATGATTGCACTGTGGTATGCTGCTTGACTGCCACAATTTTCCGCTAGGGAATGAGTGGTCCGTCTTTTGGATGCAAGGAGGGGATGTCAGGCAGCAGACTGGCACCAGCGTGATGCCAGTAACCTGCACTCTGCATGATATTTTGCACAAACGGGGGAAAGTTTAGAACTGAATAGCTTATTTTGAATGGTTTATTTTTTAAAAATCTAGTTTTGGGCAAAACACTTTTTTTACCTTTTTGGTTCCTGGACCTCTTCACGGCCACCATTTTCTCTAGGAAGTGAGGCTCTAGCTGTTTATTAGAGGCAAGGATAGAATATAAAGCAGCAGACTGGCGTGAGCGCGCTGCCAGTGGCACAGGGCCTGCACTCTGCATGACACTTTGCACAAATAGGGGAAAGTTGGGGAAAAAGGATCTTAGAATTTGTTAGAAATGGGGTTTCTAGTTGGCTGAGGTATGCACCTAAGCCAGGCAGAACCCACCCACTCTAGTCAGGGCAAGTAAGCACACGTCCAAGATAACTCCTGCTCACCCCCTTGGTAGCTTGGCACGAGCAGTCAGGCCTAACCCAGAGGCAATGTGTAAAACGTTTGCACAACGCACACGCTACACGGGATGCAAAATGTACACCACAAAGTAAACACAACACTGAGCTATGTAAAAATAAACTGCATTACACAAAACATAATTGGACCAACATTACACATCAGTAATACCCTGCTACCTTAGCAGTTGTCAAAACGTTACACAAGTTACTAATACTCTGCAAGAATAAGCAGTAATCACATTCGAACATGTAAGTATTCAGGATTCTGCAACATAAGCAGTAGTCAGGAATTACAGTAAGGAAATCTATGTACTTGTCATGAATACCTCGTAAATATCCATAAAAGGAACATTAGAGAACATATCACAAGTCATAAAATATATATCAGCATGTCATGCCGATAAATGGAACATCAGCAAAATAAATATGGTACATCATAAGACACACAAGTTAGCATATAAACTCATAAAGCCTATATTAGGAACTTTGGAATTCTGGATGTCCAAGGGAAGTACCTGTTTGGATGAAGAAAGGGCACTCCTGGTGCCTTGAAGAGGAACGTGGGGCCCCCGGCGCTCCTATGCGTGAAACGGGGGCCATGTGGTGCTCCTGAAGGGGAGAGGGGCAGTCGGCACCCTCTTTGATTCTCCGATCGGGGCCCCTACTGGGGCCCGTGGTACTTTGGATCCTCCTCCCGGGGGGCGCTAGGGGCCCTCCCACAAGGGAGGAGGAGACAAAGGAATGAACACCCCTCCACGGGAGGGAAGGCAGTGAGGTCTTGCGGCGCGGGGACCTCCGATGATGCTTCCTCCCGCCCGCGATCTCAAGTGTGGCAACGGAGCTGGAGTTGACCAGGACTCAGCAGCCTGGGACCCCGTCCTCGAGGTCCGGCTGCACGGGAGGATTCCCAGCTCTTCTCCTTCTACGATGATGACTCCCACGTGGAGCAGATTTAACCGGTGCCCTGAGGGCACTGTTCCAGGTTTCCATGCCCTGGGGGCACGACAGTAGCGTGCTTGCTTCTTTCTGTTCGTTTGATGGTGCCTTGGGGTCACCGGGGGCAGCGCAGCATGCTAAAATCAATAAAGCCGGGTCGCAGAGGTGATTCTGTCAGCAGGGGAGCACTTGTCAAAGCGGGAGGGCATAATTATAAGCCAAGGCTGCGGCGGTGATTTCCTCGGTAGTAAGGCGCCTCACAGCGCTAAGGGCCCCACAAAAGCGATACACAGCACTATAGAGGCCAAGGTTAACAGCACCCTTCGTGATCCGGATTGTTGCAGAGGTCAGGGGCAACAGCACCCTGCCACTGGAGATAAGGGAGAATACAAACAAGCACAGGGTTGGAGCGGCCCAGCTACAGGCCAGCACAAAGAATGCAGGTGGTGGCAATTCCTCCTAGTGACCAGGCAGGTCACAGGTCAGCACAGCAGTAGCAATCCAAGGTGGTCCTGGTGAGTCCTCTCAACAGCGTCCTGTGTCCAGCTCCAGGTAAGGTTTCTGGAGTCCCAGGAATGTCTAAAGAATGTCTAATTTGTGGGGAAAATTCCCCTGTACTTAGACTAACTTTACAGTGTGTTTTACAATGGGGAGGAGAGGGGGTTCCAACCAGTTACAACCGGTTCTGGGAGTGCCCTTTCTCTCCTCCAGCACAGGTTCCAAACATCAGTGGGGGGTAAACGATCCTATTGTGCGAGGCCAGGGCACAGCCTTTACATATACAGGTGTGCCCTGCCTCTCTCTTCTCTCAGCCCAGGAAGACTACCAATATGTAGATGCACCTCTGTAACACCTCCACACTCCCTGTGTACAGGCTGTCTGAAAAGTATGCACAAAGCCCCAACTGTCAGTCTGCCCAGATGCTGATTGGAGGCAAGCTCAAAACACCAGAGTCATAAGCACAGATAAATGTGCACTTTCTAGAAGTGGCATTTCTATAGTAGTAATAAAAAATACACCTACACCAGTAAGCAGCATTTCTTATCACTATCACAACCACACCAAACATGCCTATGCTACCCCTCATAAATTAGACAATACCCCTTACACATAAGGCAGGGCATTTCTAATGCAATCCTATGAGAAGACAGCACTCGCAGAAGTGAGACACCAAGTTAGGCTGTTAGTCACTACCAGGACAGGCCACGCAACCTTGCACATGTCCTGCCTTCTACATACATGGCACCCTGCCCATAGGGCTAGCTAGGGCATACCTTAGGGGTGACTTGCATGTAGTGAAAGGGGAGTTCTGGGTCTGGCAATTAAATTTAGATGCCAGGTCCCTGTGGCAGAAAACTGTGCTCACTGGTCCTGTGCTAGCAGGCATTAGATAGGTTTGACAGGCTTCTTCAGTGGGTGGCGCAAGCAGTGCTGCAGGCCCACTAGTAGCATTTAATTTACAGGCCCTGGGTATAGTGATACCACTTTACAAGGGACTTAAAGGTAAATGAAATATGGCAATTAGGTATAAGCCAATCATACCAATTTTACAATGGAGAGCACATGCACTTTAGCACTGGTTAGCAGTGAAAAAGTGCTCAGAGTCATAACGTCAGCCAAAAACGGTCAGAAAAATAAGGAGGCAAAAGGCAAAAAGTCTGGGATATGACCCTGTAAAAGGGCCGGGCCCAACATAACTGAATAGCTAATTTTTAATGGTTTGTTTTTAAAAATGAAATCTACTTTAGTGGCAAAATACTTATTACCTTTTTGGTTCCCTGGCTGCTGGATGGCTGCCATTTTCCACTAGGGAGTTAGCAGTCTACCTGTATTTTGGAGGCAAGGAAGGGATATAAAGCAGCAGACTGGCATGAGCACGCTGCCAGTGACACGTAACATGCACTCCGCATGACATTTCACACAAATGAGGAAAAATTGGGAAAAAGTTATTTTAGAACTGAATAGCTTATTTGTAATGGTTTGTTTTTAAAAAAATTGCTTTTGGGGCAAAATACTTGTTACCTTTTTCGTTCCCTGACTTCTTGACAACTGCCATTTTCCACGAGGGAGTGAGCCATCTTGCTGGTTTTTGGAGGCAATGAGGTGAAATAAAGCAACAGACTGGCGTGAGTGTGCAGCGCGCGGGCACGCCAATGCAAGCTCATTTACACCCATTAGCGTCCCAGAGGCTGCCAGCCATGCTGCCAGTCTGGGTCCACATTTGGAGAGGCAGGTCCCAAGACTAATTTAGTCAGGTAAGGAGTTAATTAGGTTTAGAACTACTTTTATATTGGAAAGGGATGGGGACGCAGGGACTAGGCCCCACAGGAAAGCGTGATGGATATTACAACACCAAGTAAGGAAGGAGATGAGAAATTGAAAGATAAAATGCTCAAATGTGGTTTGGTCAATGCACGTTTCTTGGTGAAACATACATCTGAAATAAATATTCTACTTGACACAAATGAATGGGACCTCTTTTTTATTACTGAAGCCTGGACCCGGGTGTAGACCTGGGTTTCACATGCCCATCTGTATATAAGGTCATACATCAACAGAAGTTAGGAAAGAGAGGGGGTGAGTTTGCAACTATTTTTAAAGCAAAATGGGACCTAACCCCACCCCCCCAATTAGATAATCTACGAGGGTTTGAATTACTGGGCTTTTCTTTAAAGGAACAAAGTGGGGTAGTCTCCCCAGGTCTGTTGTGCTATCGACCGCCAGGGACCTTGCAGAATTTTATCCACCAATTTTTTAACCTGATTGACAATCAAGTCCTGACCCATACCAATTTTTAAATTCGAGGGGACTTTAATATTTGGGCAGAGGACACTGCAAATCCTCAGAGTAAGGATCTCCTTGGCTCCTGTGAGACCTTAGGCTTAAAACAACTAGTTAATGGCCCTACACGTTAAGGAGGACAAACTCCTGTTTTAATATTTCCTCCAACAGGCCTGATTTAATTTGAGAACCTGATTCTGGTAAGCCGGTCTGATCACTCATTGGTGACATTTAATTTAGCCAGATATAGAACAGAGAGAGAATGAACAATAGTTAAGAGTATTATGCAAGGTAGAGCATGGTGCAAATTAAGAAGATTAAAAGAGGAAAGGGTTTTATTCTGCAAAATTGTTATATTGAGAAGACTCAGTGGAGGATAATTATAACCATTTCCAAGACCTCAATCCTAGAGACTTTAGACTCAATTATACCTATAAAGACAATGATCTCTAAACTTAGGCAGTCAGCTCCTTGGTTCAGAGCAAACTTAAAGGAAAATAATTCTACCTGACAAAAGCTTAAAAGGATATGGTGCAGGACCCATTTGGAAGTTGATAAGCAACATTTTAAAAAGACATTGAGCCACGACAAAAGAAAATTAGGGTAGGAAAGAAAACATACTATACAAGATCTATCCTGGAGGCAGCTAATAAATTTAAAAAAACATTTGAGAAAGATTTGGCAAACCCTGACTATATTAAACAAATAGTGAAGCCATCACAGGAATTTATGTAATAATTTATCAGAATTCTTCCATAACAAAATTGAGTCAATTTTAAATGCTATTAAAAAGGGAGTTGGTCCTCAAAGTAGTTGTGCATCTCTACCTGATGCTGGGTTAACTAGCAAAACTCTGCAACTTGACTCATGGAGTTATGCGAAGGGATCTTGCAGTAAATTAGATAACCTGGATCCCATGAAAGAAGAAGAATTTATTGTATTGGCCTCATCTATCTCGGCTGGTTCTATTTTCGACCCAATACTGCCCTCTATTTGGAAAGAAAGGGCAGACAATCTGTATCCCAGTGTACTAAGGATTTGTTATCAATCCTTGACTATAGGCAAAGTACCCTCTGCATGGAAAAAGGCACTGGTTACCCTGCTCCTGGAAAAAACATCCACAGACATAAATGATCTTAGTAATTACCGGCCTATTTCACAGCTTCCATGCCAGGTAAAGATACTGGAAAAATATGTCAGCAGGAGGATAGCTAGCTACATAGAAAATCCTAGTCTTTTGGAAATTGAGTGGGCAGATTTTCAACCTGTACACAGCTCTAAACGGCATTAATCCATGCAATGGACAAACTGAGGATGGTGGTTGATGGCGGAAAGGTGGCGGTACTGATCCTATTAGATCTGTCACTGCATTTGCCACAGTCAACCATCAGACACTGTTAAGCCAAATCAAGGGACTATGGATAGATAGAACCTGCCTGTATGGGATTGAGTCATACCTGTGCAAGAGGCGCCAAGCAACTGGATTTGCCCCTTTCCGATCGGAATTTAAGGAAATTAACCATGGTGTACCCCAAGGATCGGTGCTAAGCCCTATTCTCTTTGGCATTTATCTTCGGCCGTTACTGACTCCGATCAAGACTTATGGGATCTCATTTGGGAACTATGTGGATGACACCAGCTGTTATGTCCCTAGATAATAACAGCACAACTCAAATAGATGTGCTGCATTCTTGCCTAAGAAAGATGGCAATTTGGCTGAAGCAAAATATGCTCAAGTTTAATGAGAATACAACTGAGTTTCTTTGTTGCACACCTGCTACAGTGCAGTATTCACTCCCTAGGTACCTCTGGCCCTGGAACACCATTGAAAGCATCAAAACAGCCAAACCAGTTCAAAATTTAGGGATTTCCATTGAGGAAAACCTATCAATGAAAACTCATGTTAATAAAACGGTGGCTACTTGCTATGGCCTGCTTAGAAATCATTCTTCAGGATGGCACGATCTGGTGGCAGGTCATTCCAGGTTAAGGCCACTCAAATTTGGAAAAAGTTGCTGCCAGTCCTTAGGGCTGAGAGAAATATTTTCCCTAAGTAACAGCTAGAAATGGCACGATTTGTGACTAGGGTCAGTTACAGTTTGCATGTTACAGACAGTTGTTAGCGCCATGATACTTGTGAGGTGAGAGCTGCACTTTATGAATGCTTGTTAATAATTATAATAATAATAATGTTATTATTATTATTATTATTATTATTGTTATTATTAATAATAATAATAATAATAATAATAATAATAATAATAATAATAATAATGGTATACGAGAGGTTTGTAAATATTAGTAACACCAAGGAATTATATACTATTTAGCATACTATTTTGCCAACTGTATAGTATGTAGAGTTGGGTAATTTTATGCATAGTATGCAGCTTCCTGTGCACTAAGATACTTTTGCTTTTGAAATATAAAAGCATCTACTGGACAGTGATTTTTTGTGTGTTACTATATGTGATACTTACTGTTGGTGTAAGTTTCTAACCAACATTTCCCCCACAGGTGGATTGGATTGTTCCACCATTGCTACCGCAAGAGTTAAGTGCTACAAAGCTGTGCTTGGTTTTCAATTTGGGGTGACTATAGTATGGGGTAAACTCAGGGCCGGCGCTAGGCATTGGCAGCGTGGGCAGCTGCAAAGGGTGCCACATCTGCTCACCGCAATATGGTCTCACACTAGCGCACCACCTTTTGAAAGACTCAAGAGATACAAGGCCTGGGGGGTGGGAGCCTTCAACTTCATAGTTTTTCTTTTTATCATCTTCCCTGCTAGCCCCTCTCAATGGACTCAATAGCTGCTTCTGCACGAGAACAGCGATTAGCCAAGCACTTAAAGTACCTTTAGATGTGAATTGAGTTCTGTCCCTGCATGAATGAAATACAGGCTGTACTACTGGGCTCACAAACAAGGATCATTTCACATCAAAAGGGCCACTGCTCCCCTATGATGAAGGAAAAGGGAGAAAAGCAGAGAAAGGCACGGAAAGGTAAATACAAAGTGAAAGACAAACAGAAGAAGATTAGAGGAAAGGCGAGAGCAGATAGGTGAGAGTACTGCAGTGAGGCAAGAAGTGCTTGCACAGGAGCGGAATCAGTAGCAGGCAGTAAATGGGTGAAGGAAAGGGAGGCAGGGCAGGAGAATAGGTGGATGTATTAGATAGAATCATTGGGAAGAGTCCGGGAGAGAAATGAGGTGAAGGGAATCGCATGCAAAAGAGAGGGAAGTACGAGGGGCAGAATCCATGAAAAAAGCAAGAGGATTGGGGAGAGTGGAGGTATTGAAGGTGGGAGGATGTAAAGGACGAGAACAGGCAAATGTTGTGAATATCAGCACATGGTGGGGCAAGTTGGATGTTAGTGGGACTGAACAATGAGAAGAGGTAAAAGGCAGGGAAGAAATAAAATATGAAGATTAAAACTTTGAGGCTAGTTGGAAAGATGATAAGTGAAAGGTAGTGCATGAATGGTAGCAGTAGCTGTAAGAGAGGCAGAATCATCAGGAGAACCTAAGTTGCAGGAAGAGGGAATGGTGATAGGTGAATTAAGAGGACAGGGCCATCAAGAGAAGCTAAGAGGCTAGGGGATAGAGGTAGGTGAGAAGTAGTTCTCAGATGGTCCGAACCAATAAAAAAAGGTTTAGAGGCTGGGGGCAGATGAGAGGTGAAGTGTGCGGCAGAGAGGAGAAAGATGTTAGAGGAGCAGAATCAGTGAGGAAAGTGAGATGCAGGGTTAGGAATGAATTGCAAAGCATTGATGGGAGAAGTGGATATGAGAGAAGCAGAGACATTGAGAAAATAGGAGGCTGGGGTTGAAAAGGGAGAAGAGGCTGGAAAAGGTACAAACCAGCAAAAAACGTTACAAGGAGGAAGGAGAGCTGACAGGTAAAGAGTAGCACATGGATGGGAGATGGTAAGGGAAGTAGAACAAGGAGGAGAATTTAAATGAAGGGGAGAGAGATGGACTAGTGAGAGGTGGAAGTAAAAAGAGAAGAATCAATCAGAGCTGTGAGACTAGGCCAGAGAAATGTAGTGAAGTGTAGAGCATGGAGTAGATAGGTGGATATAAGAGTTTAAGAGGGGTAGAATACACAAGATGAGGTAAGATTAGAAGAAGAACAGAGCATGAAGGGTAAGGTGGATTTAAGAAGGGCAGAATCAACAACTACGAAAAGATGATTCAGGAGGATGGAAGGGGAGATGTGGATGTAAAAGGAGTAGAACCATGAGAGAAGTTATAACACTGGGGGAAACATGAAAGGTAAAGGGTAGCATATGGATAAGAGGGGTGTATATAAGCGAAGCAGAACCAGCAACAGAACATATGCAGTGTGCGAGGAGAAGCAATGGTGGGAGGTGGATGGAAGAGAGCCGAAACACCAAAAGTTGGTAAGAGTCTGAGAGAGGGAAGAGGTGGAAGTTAGATGCAGAGCCAGCAAAGGAAAGTTAAAGGCTTAGTAAGAGATGAGTAGATCAGAGGGATAAGGGTCGATGTAAGCAGGGTAGGACCAGCAAGAAAAAGTGAGAGGCTGGGTGGAAAGAACAGAAGTGAAAAATAGAACACAGAGGTGAAAGATGAATGTAATAGTGGCAGAACGAGAAAGAGAAGTAAGAGGCTGCAATTTTACAAAAAGTCATGGTGGAAAGGTGAAGGTGAGAAGCAGAAATATCTTGTAAATGTATTTAGAAGGCCTAGTTGGTTGTCACTAATTGCAAGTGAAAGAAACCAGAACTATACATGCCACACTACCAGTGATAGGGTCCCAAATCATGCACTATTCTGGAAATAATTGGTGAACATCGAAATAATTAGATGAGTTTTGAAGAGGTGTAAGCCTACCTTTTCCACCTAGTTTGATTAATTTAAAGTATTTCGACCTAATAGTGATTTCAAATATATCTACTTATTTTATTTAGATAATTAATTATATGTTTAACCGTTTTACTGATATCCACTCTATGTGAGTGGCATCTTTCAAAGTGGCTTCAGCAATGCCAGAAAAATACGGTTAATTGATATCACTTCCTGTACTGTCACCTTCTTTGAGGTTACATGGTATGCAAACTATAGGGGCCTCGCATGTTCCTATTCTGCCCAGAGGCGCACAAATCGTAGAATCGGCCGAGTGCACTGAACACCAGAGGTAAATGAGCTCATTTGATACAATGCAGACCCAGCAACCGTGGATTCTGACTGAACCTGTCCTCACATACTCAGTGCTTCCCTACTTCTATTATAATAGCGTTGCATTAGTGGTCTGAACTCTTCTGAATTGTCACGAGAGATGCACCCTATGAACTTCTTCAAGAACTACAGATTACGGCGCGTCCACATTTATACAGAACCCGTTTCCCACAGGCGCAGTTGCTGTCAATTATTGCTGCAGTGAGGCCAGAAAGGTTCACAACACACGATCGCAGCATCATAGGATAGCATGAAAAGAGCAAAACACATTTAGGCAAGGCACATTGTCTAAATTTATCTAAATATTTTGTAATAGGCCTCAGGGTTAAGAAGGTAAAAAGACCAGCACTTAAATGATTCATCAACTGCACATACAAGAGGAAGTGGAGTTTGTTATGGACAGGATCTGGTTATTTATTGGTTGGAGTTTATAGCTTGTTTTCCGTGGGCGTTGTGCTTGTATCAATTTGCATACTTTTTTTGCTGCTTTTGTTTCTGTGTCTAGAAATTGAATTGGAATCCAATAGGTCTCTCCACCTCTGTACCCTGGTGCTGCTGCACCAGCTGCGCTGTTGAAAGCTATGCCCCTGAAAAAGGGATGCCTAAAATGTTAGGCTGTGGACCCGATAAATCCTTAAGAAAAACTAACTATGGAGGTAAAACACATGCTTGTGGTACTTTTGCATATAGAAAAGACCAGTCTGAGGACTTATTCAAAGCCTAGATTCAGACTTGTCACCAATCCCATGGTAAATTAGGAGATGGCAATACGCCGTTGGAGGATATGATGTTTTATGCCATTCAAAAGGGAATATATCTTACTGATAGTTTGCAGTTAGCTCACTGGAAAAAAAGCGGTCTGTCATTGCCAAGAAATCTGCGGTGATAATGAAAAACACCTCACAGTTCAGAGAGCCTGCTTCAACATGTGCTGCTTTGCTTTAAATTACCCCATCACATGTACTTCATGAAAAGTAACAAATGACATCTCAAAACTTCATACATGGACCCGCGGTTGATGGAACAGATGTGGAAATTAGAAACAGGTGAAACTGGTGGAGAAATTTACAGGACGCGAAGGGCAGTCTGAAAGCTAATGTGAAGGCATATGCTGTTACGGAGGAGCAGGAACAAAAGCAAATCTCCAGTGCATCGTGGACGCTCATTAAAATAAACTGGACATTCAGCAGTTAGACCAATGCTGTTGTTGCATTTGGTGGTGGTAAGTCAGTCCGCAGCAGAAACAGTAAAAGTTCCTTTCAGAATTATTGTTGGGAACATGTCATGGTAAATGCAAGTGTCAGTATTACCTTTAGTGAAGTAATCCCAAAGCTTCTGAGATTGTGTGGTGGGACCGACAGGGTACTGCTATGGCAGGCCTAAACATTAATCATCTAACCTGTAGCCGTGAGACCCTCACGGGTGAGTAGTGCACTTTACAAATTCCTGATTGATAAATTGATTGTAGAATATTGACAAAGAAAACATTTTAGAGGATTGCCCCTTCTAACTGGACCTGAAGTCTAGGGGTGTCCAACATAGATCCAGCAGGGATGGATCCATGCCATATTTTAGGGATGCTACCACAAGATAAGTATAAAAACCATCAGTCCAAATGGGAGACACATTAGTACCAAAAGAGTTTTAGATCACACTACTGCAGTAGAGATGCACCATTTTGCATACAATAAACAAATTCCTTTCTGACATCAGGTAAAGACCCTTTCTACTCCCTGGTATTCCTGGCCCTCCCAGCTGTCTTTAATATTGCTGATCAGTGCACCCTCAATGACACCTCAAAATGTGAAATGGAATTCACTGGCATCACCCTTCACTAGTTCTCCTCCTACATATTCAACCATCACTTTTTTTGTCACATTGGCACCTTCTGGACCAAGAAGATCCCTAAAACTTGTGGAGTCCCCCAGGAAACCATGTTGTCCCTTTTCATTCTCAACATCTACGTGGTGCTCCTTAAGACTCTACCCACCCATAATATCATTAAGATTCATCAAGATGCTGAAGACATAAAACTGTATTTGAAAGTCTCTTATGCAGTGGAAATCCAGTGATTCAGACACTGCCTGCACCAATTGTATACCAGAATATCGAGGACAAAAACAATGACCTGCCAAAATATCAAAGCATTAATTAGGAAACTTTTATCAAGGCAAGTATATATAGGTAACTATAGGATTACTACGCTTTGCTCAACATCTTGTACCAATATAAATATACAGGTACATAAATGTGGAGTTAAGATTAGTGAAAGTTTATGTAACTACAGATACTGACAATATTTGAGCAGTTGATATTTCCGGCTGCAGTATTGTGGCAGGTTGATATTTACGTTTCGATACTGTAATGATAAACCACCTCATCCAGACCTAGATGTTCAGCACCTACAGCTCTTGTGCAAGTACCACTTAGCAGGGGTTATAGTAAACCTTTTTAATACTGGTGTCCGCATGACCGCACAAAGAGTCAGATCTACAAGAAAGTAGCGCATTGGTCCTGATGTACACCATGGCACTCGTTTTCACAATAGTGTCATAAGTTATTACTCTATAGTGGGACGTTGCTCGATTAGCACCATAAGTTATGGCACTAGGGCAACAAAGGAATAGGGAGGCCCACAGGTTACTATGGGCCATCACTTTAATGCCTGCCCTGTTAAAAATTATAGAAACAATGTTGAGGTGAAATCTTGTAGATTTCACTGGCCCACATTGTGCTGCCTTCCTGCGTTAGAATGCCCCCTTGCATACATTATACCTGGTGCACGTATAATGTGGTGCAAGGAGTGACAAAGTGGTGCAAAGCTAGCATTGCACCACTTTCTAAATATGACGCAGGGAAATTACCTCCTTGATGCCACATTAGCATAAAAAAATTACGCTAGTGTGGCACAAGGAGGCGCAAGAGACTTGGAAATCTGTCCCTAAAATGCAAATGTCATGCTAATTATAGAAGCTCTACACACTGCCAGAAGCTGTATCTCTGTGGCTTTCGATAAACACAACAGCAAAAGCACATGCTGTGCTGGCCCAGGCAGTTATTGTGTGCCAGGCCCACCTCAACGGGACATATCTAGTTGCTATGGATATTGGCCGCTGGACAGCTAAATTGTTTACATCAAGTCAGTAAAGTTTTCTGATATTGCCTGATGCGGGTTCATAAAGTTGTCTGACTACATGTCCATCTAAAGTGTTGCTTCTCAGCAGAGTGCACAGGGCAGTTGTCACACATATGCCAATTGTTATTGCTGTTTTGTGTGAGGGAGGTACACAGCTGTCGAAATACTGCCAGAACCAAACTCAAGAAAATAAAATGTTGGAGGTTGGGGGGAGGGAGCGAGAGAGATAGAGAGATAGAGATATATAGAGATGGAGCGATAGAGAGATAGAGAGAGCGCAATAGAGATAGAGAGAGAGAGCTAGAGAGAGAGAGAGAGAGAGAGATAACATGGTGAATGGGCTGATACAAAGAAGTACATGCAGAAAGACAGTGGTGAAGAGGAAGCAGATGACTGAGATATGCATATTCATAAACCATCTGAAAACTCTGGAGTTATGCGCCTAGCTAAAGCTCAACCCTACAAACCAGAATTCCTGCTCTTCACCAAGAACTACAAGCAACAACTTGTCTAAACCTGGATCAGCAACAAGAACCTGAAGGGATTTGAACCCTGTTGGACTTGGCCCTTTTTTGTAGGGTCGTCCTCAAACATTTTGCCTCCTTCCTCCTAATTTTTCTGACCATTTTGTGTTGGCTTTAGGACTCTTGGCACGTTACAACTGCTAACCTGTGCTAAAATGCATATGCTGTCTGTGTAAATTGTATTGGTGATTGGTTTATCCCTGATTGGCATATTTTGTTTCCTGGTAAGTCCCAATTAAAGTGCACTAGAGGTGCCCAGGGCCTATAAATCAAATGCTACTAGTGGGCCTGCAGCACTGGTTGTGCCACTCACATGAGTAGCCCTTCAAACATGTCTCAGGCCTGCCACTGCAGTGTCTGTTTGTGCTGTCTTGCACTGCCAATTCGACCTGGCAAGTGTACCAGCTTTCCAGGCCCAGACCTTCCCTTTTTAAACAAGTAAGGCACCCCTAATGTAGGCCCTAGGTAGCCCCATGGGCAGGGTGCAGTATATGTTAAAGGTGGGACATGCACTGATGTGTTTTACATGTCCTAACAGTGAAATACTGCCAAATTTGTTTTTCACTGTTGCAAGGCCTATCTCTCTCATAGGTGAACATGGGGGCTGCCTTTAAATACTTTTTAAGTGCAGTTTCCCTTTGAGAGTAGATGGAGATGTGGAGTTTGGGGTCCCTGAACTCACAATTTAAAAGCACATCTGCTGGTAAATTTGGTTTGTAGGTTATCTGTTTGGAAATGCCAATTTAAGAAAGATTTTTGTTGTTCCAGTCTTGTTTGATTTAAATAAATATTAACTATTTTTCTAAACTGGTGTGGTGTCCATTTTGTAGTGTTTTCACTGTATTACTGTGTGTGTTGGTACCAATACTTTATACATTGCCTTTTAGATAAGCCTGACTGCTGGTGCCAAGCTACCAAGGGGGTGAGCAGGGATTATCTAAATGTGTATCTCCATTGCCCTGACTAGAGTGAGGGTCCCTACTTAGACAGAGTGCAAACTGACTGCCAACCAGAGGCCACATTTCTAACATACCCCATCTTTCATTCATGTTTAGTCACTCAGATTCACCCTCGACATCTCACCTTCAAAGAGTACATTGCGAAAAAGACCAAGACAGCCAGGTACCAACCCTCTTGTCTAAAGAAAATGAAACCATATATTCTAGAGGGTGACTTCAGAACTATCGTTCAAATTGTTTTAATCTTTCATCTGGATGGAGGCAATGCACTGCTCCATGGCCTGTCAGACACCCTACTGACTCCCCTTAAGGGCATTCTGCACCCCGCAGTAGATCTCAACAAAGGCTTGGAGAAACTTGACCCCATCATTCCCAACCTGATGAATGCTCACTGACTTCAGTTGCCAGCCAGCACCTTCTTAAAAACCAACTGCATTATCTACAAAACCATCACGAACATCAGAGGGCCTCTCTGGCTGGCAAGCTCAATAGCTCAAGTGACTGCACAACCTTAGTCTATTATGAATGCTTACCAGGCTCTAATTTAGGAAATTGCTGATAATAAACCTCTTTAAAGAAAACTACATTATGGCTTAGTGACGCTTCAGCTTTCAGAACCCGGACATAACCCAAATCACTTCTTGACTATATCTGACCATATACAGAGATGTGCTACCTCATGACTAGGTTTGCATTATGCATATACCACACACATACACCCATATGTGGCATACCAAAGTGGAGAAATTATAAATTTCTTAACTGAAAGGAAAGTGCTAAGATGATGTAATTCACAAAGGCAAATATGATACTTTGCTCCTTTCTATTTGTTAGCATAAAGTGGCTTAGTTCACAAAATACCTTTCCTTTGTTGTCAGGCTCTGTACATCTGAACCAACCAGATTAGTCGTGAAGTCAGAAAGTCTAGCTATGATATTAGTCTAAAATTAACAAGTTTTCAGATTACAGTTTTTATATTTTTTTTGTTGCTCATTTGTAATGCACTGTGTTTTTATCCCCTCCCACACTCACCCAAAACCTGCCTCTTTACTTTACATTAGCAGAACCACCTTTTCAGAGTATCGCACACTAATATTATTCCTTCGAAACAACTAATTAAAAAAAGTAAACTTACCTCTCAAGGAAGCAGATTCATGGCTGGTTGTGGTTATGTTATGCTATGTTGTGTTGTATTATGTTAGCTTATGGTATGTTATGTTATCATCATTTTAATAGTAAAGTCTATTATTAGTATGACTCTGTTGCAAGGCTTGGTAGCGCTTGGCTTCTGATTTGTCAACAGTTGTGCCTTTAATGTCTCCAAGTCTGTTCCCAAAAGATAGACTTGTTGTTGAGAACTGGCTAATGATCTTTGTTTTGTTTTACATTCCTATTTACAGGCTTGAATGCACTGAGATGTTTCAGCCTTATCTTCATTTATCAGATTAAATATATGCAGTGAGGATGAGTACGCGCAAGGCATTTTAATCCTTTTCTCCAACTTTGTTATGTTATTGAAAATGGAGCAGCTATTTGAATCAACTGCTCTATCGTTCTCTGTGCAGGAGGAACATTCCTGAACTTTAAATATGGGGCAGAGATCTTCTTGCATTCAGGTGCAGGAAGTGATTGGGCACACCTTCAGGAAAATGTCTGAAGGGTCCATGGGACCACCTTTGCCCCCATACAGAGTCACACTCAAGGGGCACACTTACTGTGAACAACCTTTTTGTGGGCACAGACAGTGCACCTTGTGACGGCCTACGTCCGTAATAGTGCGCAGGCATAGAAGCAAAGTGTTTCCAGTCTTAGCAAGAGGCCATACATGCAAATAAGAGAACAGCCAGAAGATAGGGCCTCTACTCTATGTGCACAAGCACTATCTGTATTACAGAAGAGGAAGCACAATCATCTGCATCTCTTTCAATAATACTAGAGTGCCCCAGGGGTGTACATGCCCTATGCTCCCCCAGGACGCTGTTTGTAAAACAGCCCCTGGTGACAGTTGTTGATTGAGCAGAGGAAACGTAGTACATGCTACTGATTCCTATAGCCCAATGACCCCATTTCCAAGGTAAGGTCCCCTCAGAAATATTGCAAGTTAGTTTTTAAAAGGCACAGGCCTGGATCAAGAAAGACAATTGATATGGCTGAGGATTTGGCTGCCTCATAGCCCAAGACTGTTACTGATAATTGTTTGTCAGTACATCATCAATGCAGTGTCTTCTTTAGGATCTTGGGGGCCCAGGGCAAGACACATTTTGTGGCTCCTGTAAAGAAAAATAATCCTAAAAGTGTAAACTTTCAGAATCATGGTCAACAAAATAAGTTGAAATATTTCTTGACCGGGACCCCAAAAAGTCTTAAAATGACAGAGGAAGACAGTCATAAATAGAGGTAGGCATAGAAGAAGATGGGTATAGATGAAGAAGTAGAATAGGCAGAGGTCACATAGACAAAACATTTACTTTCTCAGGGGGACCCTTTGAAGGTGGGAGCCCTGGGCAATTGCCCTCTTTACCCATGTCCTAAAACGTCTCTGATTCAATGTTGTTACTACCTGAGCTAAAGAGCAAATAATTTCCATGTGCAGAAAGTGGATGTAGGTACATATGCCAGAACTATTTTTGTTATTTTTTACAGAATATAACATATAACATGCATACATTGCAGACAAAACAGACAAGGGTGGATATCAAAGTGAAATTCTTGCTCCAAAAGGTAATACCCTGTTCATGAAACATGTACTATTCAGTTATAGACAGAAAAGTCCTAACAAGACTGAATGGGATAATGAATTCTCTTGAATAAGATGATTAGAGGATATTTTTAGGGTTTGATAAAGAATAAAGCAATCTCCCAACAGAAATAGCATGTCTCAATCACAAATGAAATTTAAGGGCTGGGCCACATGCTTGGAAAAAATGTCACTAGCTAAACACAGATACACCTCATCAGTGCGGTGTGCAATGCTCCCAAAAGTCCTGATCCCAAGTAGGAAAAGTGAATTAAGTCTGAAATTTTCTTTGCATTCCGATAAATGTAGAGCTAAAAAAAGTAAATCGACCTGATTTAAAGTTTTGTGGATGGGTTACTCCACACAACCGTGATGGATGTCACGTTTTGTAATAACATGTACAGCAAATCTGTCACCTTTGTGACGGATTACAAGCCTGCCAAACCCTAAATTAGGCCCTAAATATACCAGACTGCAGATGGAAAACCTAGACTCCATTACCTAACTATGCATGGATCTAGGAAAGCTTAGAGCTATGTTAGTGCACCATGCAGTGTAATAAATGAATACATTTCATTGATTAACATCACTTTCTGGGTACATGTGTAATAATTAGATTAGATTCAGTGGTGGCTCCTCTGTTATGATGGAGGAACATCACCCCACACCACCACCAGCAGCTGCAAGCCTTTTACAATAAAACGATAAACTCTGTTCATTATTGGCACTCCCCTCAGCCCTCATTCCGCATATATGTTTGGCCGGCCATCTCGGGCTGGCCAAACACACATGCGCACTAGGCTCTAGCTCGGCTGGAGACAGCAGACAGAGGCTCCTACTCTGCCTTGGAGTGCCAAGCCAGGGTACTCCGGCCAATCCTAACACTGCTTTCATGCTCCCAGCAGCATGAAAGCAGCGTTAGGATTAGCTGAAGGGCAGGCTGGGAGCCTACACCTGCTGTGAGGACCCAGGAGCGGTGCGGCATGGCAGTCAGTGAGGAAGATACTTAAAAAAACATTATGATTATTTTTGTTTGTCCTTCCAACAATGCCCCACCCTGCCCCATTTCTCCCCCGTGAGCTGCAAATGATTAGATTCCAATGATATATAAAGCATATGGAGACAACACATTAGTTCAGGTTTGGCTTTAACCTTTCGCAGTGCCCTGCAAGTGAACTTGTGAGCCTTTACAGGTAACATCTGATTGGTAAAGCATACAAAAGGCTAGGCAAAGCGTTGCAGTTTTCAGGGTGACAAACAGATGGAAATTGTTTAATCCCAAAAACGGTATAAATTACAGATTACTTCTTTTGCGAGCCATGTCAGGGGGGTAGGGTGTGCTGTTGCTGCAAGACTACCCACAAGAATTATGTAGCTTGCAAAGCAAGATTTATTCTTAAGTGCTTCTGAAAATATTTAAAATAAAGAAAAGAAGGAGAGGGGGAAACATTATATATATGGACCACCAAATATGGTTATCCTTAAAGTCTTCTTTTAAAACTTTCCATACAATACATTTCTAGTCCATGAACATTTTGTGAGAAACAGTTACATTGGGAGCCATGTTTATGCCAGAGTCATTGAGAACCCATAATTTCACAAATTTTAGGTTATCTCATATCACACGTATCACACCTAGTTGTCCCCAAATTGCATTTAAGTCATTTTTTTTATAATTATTCAACTAGAACTATTAGAGTGGCAAGAAAAAAATCAGGGCGCCCAGACAGAACCACACTTGAAGCAACGTCAAATATTGTGGATTTTGATATTATTTTGTTTTGTGAGATACACTCCCCTGCTAGTAAACAAAGTTTGACACCAAGATCCAATGCTTTTCTGGACAGTAGTCAGTGTCCCCCATGTGAAGCACTGGAAGGGGGAACAATGCGGGTTGGTCTAGTTAAAATGCAAAGGAGCCATTGTGTCATCACAGATCTGCATAGACATTTTTGTCTCATTTCCCCCCTCATATTACCAGTTCAGTGCCAGATGATTTGCTTTATAACCCGACTTGTAAAGTACCTAGTAAGACACAATTACAGAACAAATCAATGTTCTAATGTGTGCAGTTTTAAACTAAAAATTCAGAGCATGTGGTCTATGATAGTGGCCATGCCATATATTTTCCTCCAACCTCCCATAACAATTATTAGTCATCAATGTAAGTAAACTAAAAATGTTATAATTACTCGAAGGTAGATCCAGGAGGTGAGACAGTGAATCTTTATGGGCCAGCCAGCATTCATACAGTGAATATATCTTTTGGGGCCTAATCACTGTAACAACATGCTAACTTTAAATTTCTATATGTCCTACTTTTAAATAACATGCACCCCTGCTTGCGGGCTAGAAAGCCTACAGTGATGACGTGTTCATTTTTAAGACAGAGGTTTTTAATTGTCCATAGGTGTTTGCTTTGACAGGTCGCAGTGCATGTTTTGCACTGTTACAGTCATGCCACAGTGGGTGGCATTAACCCCTACGGTGCCTTGGACGAGGTAATCTCGTCCAAGGCACCGGTTCCCTGGTGCCTTGGAAGAGATCCCCTCGTCCTTCACCTGTGACCCGGGGGGAGCGATAGCGCTACCCACATGTGCTCCCCACCCACCCCCCCAAGGCAGGGATGGAAGGGGAAGCCCTTCCCCTTCCACCCCGACCCCCCTACCCCTCCTGTGACGTCAGAGTGCATCGCGTGCTGACAATCACAGAGGGCCTCCTTCCATCGCGCTGGAAGCTCAGCTTCCAGTGCGATTGAAAGAGAAATGCAAAGCTGTCAGGGTCACTTCCGGGGGAGGGGTTTGGGGAGGCAAATTTATTTTAGGCCATTTCTGCCCCCCCTGGGGCCGGCTGAGCTAGAGGCCAAAATCCACAGATAGGCACTTTGCAAAAAACACCTCTGTTTTCTGTGAAAAAATGTGATGTGTCCACGTTGTGTTTTGGGCCATTTCCTTTTGTGGGCGCTAGGCCTACCCACACAAGTGAGGTACCATTTTTATCGGGAGACTTGGGGGAATGCTGGGTGGAAGGAAATTTGTGGCTCCTCTCAGATTCCAGAACTTTCTGTCACCAAAATGAGTGGAAAATGTGTTTGTTTAGCCAAATTTTGGGGTTTGCAAAGGATTCTGGGTAACAAAACCTGGTCAGAGCCCCACAAGTCACCCCATCTTGGATTCCCCTAGGTTTCTAGTTTTCGGAAATGCACAGGTTTGGTAGGTTTCCCTAGGTGCCGGCTGAGCTAGAGGCCAAAATCCACTGGTAGGCACTTTGCAAAAAACACCTCTGTTTTCTGTCCAAAATTGTGATGTGTCCACGTTGTGTTTTGGGGCATTCCCTGTCGCGGGCTCTAGGCCTACCCACACAAGTGAGGTATAATTTGTATCGGGAGACTTGGGGAAACGCTGGGTGGAAGGAAATTTGTGGCTCCTCTCAGATTCCAGAACTTTCTGTCACCGAAATGTGAGGAAAACGTGTTTTTTTAGCCAAATTTTGAGGTTTGCAAAGGATTCTGTGTAACAGAACCTGGTCAGAGCCCTACAAGTCACCCCATCTTGGATTGCCCTAGGTCTCTAGTTTTAAAGAATGCACAGGTTTGGTATGTTTCCCTAGGTG